>NC_047132.1:31726314-32407976 GCF_009829125.3 Periophthalmus magnuspinnatus
TTTGGAGTAAATGTAAAGTAAAAGTAGGAAAAGTTCATTTGTATAGAACAATTGGTCCACAAAGTAATTCAAAGTGTTTTACAGAATAAGAAAGACATTAAAATCACAACACAACAAATCAAAACATAAATAATCATAAAATTAACATTAAAAATAAAACCCTTTCAGTCATATGCACCAAAACAGAACAGTTTGAGTCTGGATTTAAACATCGTCAAAGTCGAGGCCTGAGTCACATCTTCAGGAAGAATGTTCCAGGTTTTAGCTGCAGAAAACTGAAATGCTGATTCCCCATGTTTAGTCCTGGTTCAGACCTGGTTTAGTCTTGGTTTAGTCCTGGTTTAGTCCTGGTTCAGTCCTTGTTCAGTCCTGGTTTAGACCTGGTTCAGTCCTGGTTTAGTCCTGGTTTAGTCCTGGTTTAGTCCTGGTTTAGTCCCGGTTTAGTCCTGGTTTAGTCCTGGTTTAGACCTGGTTCAGACCTGGTTTAGTCCCGGTTCAGTCCCGGTTTAGTCCTGGTTTAGTCCTGGTTTAGTCCTGGTTCAGTCCTGGTTTAGTCCCGGTTTAGTCCTGGTTTAGACCTGGTTTAGTCCTGGTTCAGTCCTGGTTTAGTCCTGGTTTAGTCCTGGTTTCGTCCTGGTTTAGTCCTGGTTTAGTCCTGGTTTAGTCCTGGTTTAGTCCATGTTTAGTCCTGGTTTCGTCCTGGTTTAGCCCTGGTTTAGTCCTGGTTTAGTCCTGGTTCAGTCCTGGTTTAGTCCTGATTTAGTCCTGGTTTAGTCCTGGTTTAGCCCTGGTTTAGTCCTGGTTTAGCCCTGGTTTAGTCTTGGTTTAGTCCTGGTTTAGTCCTGGTTTAGTCCTGGTTTTGTCCTGGTTTTGTCCTGGTTTCGTCCTGGTTTAGTCCTGGTTTAGTCCTGGTTAAGCCCTGGTTTAGTCCCGGTTTAGTCCCGGTTCAATCCCGGTTTAGTCCCGGTTTAGTCCTGCTTTAGTCCTGGTTTAGTCCTGGTTTAGTCCTGGTTTAGTCCTGATTTCATCCTGGTTTAGTCCTGGTTTAGTCCTGGTTTAGTCCCGGTTCAGTCCTGGTTTAGTCCTGGTTTAGTCCTGGTTTTGTCCTGGTTTAGTCCTGGTTTAGTCCTGGTTTAGTCCTGGTTTAGTCCATGTTTAGTCCTGGTTTCGTCCTGGTTTAGCCCTGGTTTAGTCCTGGTTCAGTCCTGGTTTAGTCCTGATTTAGTCCTGGTTTAGTCCTGGTTTAGCCCTGGTTTAGTCCTGGTTTAGCCCTGGTTTAGTCTTGGTTTAGTCCTGGTTTAGTCCTGGTTTAGTCCTGGTTTTGTCCTGGTTTTGTCCTGGTTTCGTCCTGGTTTAGTCCTGGTTTAGTCCTGGTTAAGCCCTGGTTTAGTCCCGGTTTAGTCCCGGTTCAATCCCGGTTTAGTCCCGGTTTAGTCCTGCTTTAGTCCTGGTTTAGTCCTGGTTTAGTCCTGGTTTAGTCCTGATTTCATCCTGGTTTAGTCCTGGTTTAGTCCTGGTTTAGTCCCGGTTCAGTCCTGGTTTAGTCCTGGTTTAGTCCTGGTTTAGTCCTGGTTTAGTCCTGGTTTAGTCCTGGTTTAGTCCTGGTTTAGTCCATGTTTAGTCCTGGTTTAGTCCTGGTTTAGTCCTGGTTTAGTCCTGGTTTAGTCCTGGTTTAGTCCTGGTTTAGTCCTGGTTTAGTCCTGGTTTACTCCTGGTTTAGTCCTGGTTTAGTCCTGGTTTAGTCCTGGTTTAGCCCTGGTTTAGTCCTGGTTCAGTCCTGGTTTAGTCCTCTTCATGTGGCTCATGGGGGAGATGTTCTTTGGAGCTGGTCCATGGACAGACTCATGTGCTCGCACTTCCTGGTTCTAGTGTAACTAAAGACACTCTTGTGTGTTTTCCAGGTCCATTTTATCAACCCGGACACAGTTCCTAAGCCGTGCTGTGCTCCCACTCAGCTCCACGCCATCTCTGTGCTCTACTTTGACGACAGCTCCAACGTCATTCTGAAAAAGTACCGCAACATGGTGGTCAGGGCCTGCGGCTGCCACTAGGACTTTCCACTTTAGTCTTAAAAACTAAACTTAGACGACTACTTCCACTCCGTAGTCTGAGAACTGAAGCAAGAGAAACGTTTAGATTTTTGACTGAAAACTCACGCACAAGCTGCCCCGGTCCACGTGTTGGCGCTGTCTACTGTGCACAGGCTCACAGCATTACACAGGTGTTCAGTAGAGATGGGGAAGGCAACATGACTCTTCTTGACTGATTTTGGGTGTGGTTAGATAAATATTCATGGGTTTCAACATCCTCTTTACTGGTGACATTTGTGGGATTTGGAGTTATTAATTGGCTCTGGGCACAACGGTATCCCACGAGTTCACTACTAGTGTAATGTCTGTGCGGTTTTTGCAGAGTCGCGCTAAAATCATTAAATCCTGACAGACCAGGCAGAGGACAGAGAGCTGCAGGTGGGTCAGGGGTCAGAGGTTAGGGGGTTAGGGTCAAACAGTGGACAGGGAGCTGCAGGTGGATGTCACTGAAAACATGTTAAACACTTTAACACAAAAGTGAGGAAAGTGGAAAGTCTGACACCTGCTCGTCGTTATGGAGCAGTTATTACTTTTCCTGAAGTGAGGAAACTTCACCAGAGAACGGTTCTGTTTTTTAGAAAGGTGTCTACGTGTCAGTGCTAATGCTAATGCTAATTTAGGAGCCTAATAAATATTTAAATAACACCATTGAAATAATCTATGCCTAAAAATAATTTAATTTAATTTAATTTAATTAATTCATTAAAATGAATTAAATACAACTAATACAATTTTGTTGTTATGTTACATTTAATAGAAGTTAGCATTAGCATTAGCATTGACACAGTGTCCTCCGGTGAAGTTTTCCTCACATTTGTGTTAAAGTGTTTAACATGTTTACAGTGACATGCCCCTAAGCCCCTAACCTCTGACCCCTGACCCCTGACCCACCTGCAGCTCCCTGTCCTCTCCCTGATCTTTCAGGGTTTAGTGACTTTAGCAGGACTTGGCAAAATCCTCATCAAAGCGGAAATGGTTGCGTTGATTGCGCCTCCATCTCAATCTCGCCGCCGCCGTTGTGCACAACGTGAATCACTATGGCAACAGTCCAGAATCTTAAACCCACAGACACCAGAACAATGAACCCTGTCACTAAAATCTGCAAACGATTCAGATTCAGTGTTTTTGGTTCTTTTGGAAAATGAACGCACCATAATGGACTCTCAAATATGAGCTCCAGCCACACGACCGAGAGGATGACACTAAAATGACCGAGAGGATGACGCTAAAATGACCGAGAGGATGACGCTAAAACGACCGAGAGGATGACATTAAAACGACCGAGAGGATGACGCTAAAACGACCGAGAGGATGAACCGTACTGTATATTTTACAGTCACCAATACTTTGTTTATATCCATATTTTTGTAGTTTTTTTTCCAGTGATTTTCGTTTATATAAATATATTTTTATGACCAACCAGGATGAAAATTCTGAATTATTTTATGTACAATATTGTGTAAATATTTTTTTCTGTATTTATTTCCACATGTGTTAAATATTAATGCTGCGTTTTGTATCCACACATGAACCACCACAACAACTTTAAACTTTGTTCTGTTTTAGTGATGCAGATTGTACTGGATTGAACTTTGGTACTTTGAAATGGAAGATTTAGAAGATTTTCATTGTCCTGATTTATTTAAAGTGCACTGTGTAACTTTACTGCCGGAGGGTCTGACACCTGCTTGTCTCCATGGAGATGTTAAATCCACAGTACGGTATCACACAAATCTATGACGAGTTTTTAAATTATGTGTTTTTCTCGGTAAAAACGCCTTTTTGTTTTGAACACGGCTTGCCTCTTCGTAGATCAGACCTGTTACTTGCCGTCACCTGCTTGTATCCATGGAGACAGATAAGCTTAATGCTATACTTCTATGTCGAGCATTATTGATACTTTGCAGCTGATGTCATCAACGTTCCCGGGGTGCATGATGCTAACTGGAGGCACTGCTCTGTCTGAAGTTCCGTTACTCACGTTAAACTTTAATCTAAGTTTTGTTTTAACACAATCTGATTTATTTTGAACTGGAGCAGGTGAGCCGGTTTGTGCTGTTAAACAAGAAGTCCCTCTCAGTATTACAGTCACAAGCTACCTAGCATTAGCATTAGGATTAGCGTTAGCCAACAGTTTTCCAGTTAGTCGCTCTCATCTTTTTGTTTAAAATCAAACTCCTAAATAGAATGATGAACGCTCGGATTGATCTTAGGCTTCTGAAAAAGTGCTGTTTAAATCATTTTAAAAAAATATTTGTTGCGTTTTTAGACGATGCTAAACCTTTTGCTAACATGTGTGTTGTGTCTCCATGGCAACTACAGAAACATTCCGCCATAGAAACCCACGTAGAACCCCCCCCCAGCGTGATGTCAGTGAAAAGTATCAATAGACAAAGCGATAACATCTCCACGGAGACGAGCAGGCGAGGGCATTCCGCCCAAAAAGTTACGTAGTGCACCTTTATTTTTGAAGCTGTTACACAAATCAGGGCCAAAATACTCCAACATAAGACTTAACGTGTTGTTCTCAAACTCTCGCGCGTCCTCGTCCGAGAGGTTTTCAGGTTTCTACGTCTCTGCTGTAAAACCGTCGCTCATTTTGTAAAGTGGATTTATTTATTGAGGCCTGGCTCAGCTGTTTGTGCAGAGCGCCCCCCACGTCTCAGCCGGGTTTACTGCACAACTGACTCGACAGTAAAACCCACACAAAGCAAATATGACCATCATGAACTATTTTGTTTTATTTGGAGGAAAAACACGAATAAAAGTGCCAAGGCAAAGAATTGTGAAATTAGTTTTATTTTGCCGCACATTCTTGCACATTTTTGGTTCACATTTTATAAACATAGGATTATGATTGATGTGTGTGCGTGTGTGTGTGCGTGTGTGTGTGGGGGGGTGTGAGGGGGTGTGGGGGTGTGTCTGTGTGTGTGTGTGTGTGTGTGTGTGCGTGTGTGGGGGTGTGTCGGGGTGTGTGTGTGTGTGTGTGTGTGTGTAGGTGGGTGTGTGTGTCGGGGTGCGTGTGGGGGTGTGTCTGTGTGGGGGGGTGTGTGGGGGTGTGTGTGCGTGTGTGTGTGTGTCTGTGTGTGTGTGGTCTTATGAAAAGCATCGTGCCATTTTATCTGGATCACTTCTGAAGCACTGATTCTGTTCATTTCTTTCTTTCTTCTTTCTTTGTGAGGGACCGTGTATAAATGTATTAATTTTACAAAAGAAAAGATGATTTGTCCTTCATAATTTCACACTTTCATACTTCAATGTTTCCTTACTTTCATACTTACATATTTCTATATTTCTATACTTCCATATCTCCATACTTACATATTTCCACACTTCCATCCATCCATTTTCTTCCGCTTATCCGGGGCCGGGTTGCGGGGGCAGCAGTCTAAGCAGGGACTCCCAGACTTCCCTCACCCCAGACACGTCCTCCAGCTCCTCCGGTGGGACCCCAAGGCGTTCCCAGGCCAGCCAGAGAGACATAGTCCCTCCAGCGTGTCCTGGGTCTTCCCCGGGGCCTCCTCCCGGTGGGACATGCCCAGAACACCTCCCTAGGGAGGCGTCCAGGAGGCATCCTGAGCAGATGCCCGAGCCACCTCAACTGGTTCCTCTCAACGTGTAGGAGCAGCGGCTCTACTCCGAGCTCCTCCCGTGTGACCGAGCTCCTCACCCTATCCCTAAGGGTGCGCCCGGCCACTCTGCGGAGGAAAACCCATTTCGGCCGCTTGTATCCGCGACCTTGTCCTTTCGGTCATTACCCAGAGCTCATGACCATAGGTGAGGGTAGGAACGTAGATTGACCGGTAAATCGAGAGCTTCGCCTTCCGGCTCAGCTCCTTCTTCACCACAACGGACCGATACAGCGACCGCATCACTGCAGACGCTGCACCGATCCACCTGTCAATCTCACGCTCCATCCTTCCCTCACTCGTGAACAAGACCCCGAGATACTTGAACTCCTCCAGAGACTGGGGCAGAGACTCACCACCCGGAGAGAGCAAACCACCTTTTTCCGGTTGAGAACCATGGCCTCGGATTTGGAGGAGCTGATTCTCATCCCAGCCGCTTCACACTCAGCAGCAAACCGCCCCAGTGCCTGCTGCAGGTCCTGGCTCAATGAAGCCATCAGGACAACATCATCTGCAAACAGCAGAGATGAAATCCTGTGGTTCCCAAACCAGGCCCCCTCCGGCCCCTGGCTGCGCCTAGAAATTCTGTCCATAAATATAATGAACAGAACCGGTGACAAAGGGCAGCCCTGGCGGAGTCCAACATGCACCGGGAACAGGTCTGACTTACTGCCGGCAATGAGCACAGCTCCTGCTCCGGTCATACAGGGACCGGACAGCCCTTAGCAAAGAGCCCCGGACCCCATACTCCCAGAGCACCCCCCAAAGGACACCACGAGGGACACGGTCGAATGCCTTCTCCAGATCCACAAAACACATGTGGACCGGTTGGGCAAACTCCCATGAGCCCTCGAGGACCCGATGGAGAGTATAGAGCTGGTCCAGTGTTCCACGACCAGGACGAAAACCACACTGCTCCTCCTGAATCCGAGGTTCGACTATCGGTCGGATTCTCCTCTCCAGTACCCTGGAATAGACCTTACCGGGAAGGCTGAGGAGTGTGATTCCCCTGTAATTGGAACACACCCTCCGGTCCCCCTTCTTATACAGAGGGACCACCACCCCGGTCTGCCATTCCACAGGTACTGTCCCCGACCGCCACGCGATGTTGCAGACACTTCCATACTTCCATATTTCCACACTTCCATACTTATTTATTCCATACTATATTTCTATACTTCCAGATATAGCTCCTGTTACTCTCCAAGTACAGTCTCTGGGCAGGTGAACACACACATTAAACACACACATGAAACACACACATTAAAAACACATTTCATTAAAATTACACAATAAGACCAATAGTTCATCATTAACAGCAGTAAAATACAAAATGTCCCCATGTCCAATATATGATGTTTGCTTTTACGTGACATTTTGGAGTTAACAGGTCACGTTACTGTGGATACTGTGCGTAAAATGATTTAGGAAATTTACATAAAAGTCACTGGATTCCTCTAAAAAACTCAAATTAAGGCTCTTAAGTACAGATATATTTAATTGTGCTGAAATGCTGCCCTCTGCTGTTCTGTCCCCAGTACTACCACGTGTCTCCCGGTCCTCGTGAGCGTGTAAAGGGCAGGCCTACATATTTGAATCCCCACAGTGTGATAATTATCCACCCACTCACTTTCTCTTGGACAAATTTTGGATAAATCCAACAGGCGCTGCGTAAAACTGAACGTCACCATTTTTACGCACGGGTGTTTTTCACGTTTAAAGACAAGAGTCGAGTTTGTTTTTTGTCCCCGGTGCTGTCAATCATCCACCTCACTAAACACGCTCTTTTGCAACCCCTCAGCGTTCACTTGGAAACCGAAAGTACTGAAGGGCGCGTGCACACTTTCGCTTTCGCTTCAAAAAGGCGCACTTCACTTTTGGCACAACTTCTGCATTACACTAACTTTTTAAAGAGGTGAGATCTCTCTACCTGCGTTTTTATCATCCGCACAGCATCTAAAAATATTATTTTCAGTTTTGGAAAGCAGTAATTGAAATGATACCTGTTTGAAGTGTCTCTGAAGGGAACGTGAGCGCGAGCTTTTACGCACGGTCCTAAAGAACAGTAACAATGCGGTGAAGATGGAAGAAAGGGCAAAGTTGCACCTAAAAGAGTGGCTGATTGCGCAGATAGAGAGCGGACAGTACGAGGGTCTGTGCTGGGAGGATGAGCACAAAACCATGTTCAGGATCCCGTGGAAACACGCAGCCAAAAAGGACTACAAACAGACGGAGGATGCGGCTCTCTTTAAGGTTCAGTTCTGTTCTCATGTTACAATATTACACCATTTTACATAAATAAATTCACATTCACCTCATTTGTTTTGCTAAAATGTCCCTTAATGTCCCTTTTATTGTTC
This sequence comes from Periophthalmus magnuspinnatus, assembly GCF_009829125.3. Lineage (NCBI taxonomy): Eukaryota > Metazoa > Chordata > Actinopteri > Gobiiformes > Gobiidae > Periophthalmus > Periophthalmus magnuspinnatus. The sequence goes on from NC_047132.1 coordinate 31,734,394, forward strand.
TGTGCAAATGTGATCTTATACATTCTTGTGCGTTTTGGGTCCAGGTGTGCGCTTACAGGGGCTGGATTAGGCTACATGTTGAGCAAATAATTAAAAAAAAATAAATAAATTAAAACAAATCCCTTAACCCAAATAGAGCAGTTATAAAACTACATAATCCTACATATTTTTAAATATTTTGCTGATTGATTTCTCAGATTTCGGAATAACTATGAACCTGAAACTTAGTGGCTGATTTCATTTCATCGCATACAGCTATGACTCTTCATGTAAAAGTGAAAGTTGTGTCTTTGTCGCTGCTTTAAATGAGACTATTTCAGTTTTGTATCAAGTTTTGAGCAGTTTTCAAATGTTCAAATGTATTTTTTTGAATGGGGTTTGAATAAATACACAATAAAAGTTAAGGAAGGGGGGAAAATTCCAGCTAAACCAAGTTAATTTAGGTTCCTCTTGAGTTATTTCTAGTGATGGGACTTTCAGGTCTTTTATGGGATCTGAAGCTTTTAGATCGGTTCCTTTTAAAGAGCCGTTTAAAAGACTGGCTCTTTTACTGTTTATTTAGACAGAAGTCAATGTGAAAACTCATTTTATCAAAAAAACAAACCACAGAGAGAAACGCCGATGTGTTTAAAATGGTTCAAAGTGAAAGTGGGGGGGACTTTACCTCGTGTGGCTGACTTTGATTCTGAAACTTTAATTTGTTCCGAATTAACGTTGAGCCGTTGACTTTTCCAGGCCTGGGCCGTGTACAAGGGGAAGTACAGAGAGGGCAGAGACAGAGCCGACCCGACCATGTGGAAAACCCGGCTCCGCTGTGCCCTCAACAAAAGCACGGACTTTGACGAGGTCCCTGACCGCAACCAGCTGGACATCACGGAACCTTATAAAGTCTACAGGATCCAAGAAGAGACGGGATCAGGTGTGAGACAAGACAGTTATACTGACAGGGATGAACCGGGATGGAAGTGTGGGAATATGAAAGTATGGAAGTATGGAAGTGTGGAAGTATGGAAGTGTGGAAGTATGGAAGTGTGGAAGTGTGGAAGTATGAAAGTATGAAAGTATGAAAGTATGAAAGTATGGAAGTGTGGAAGTGTGGAAGTGTGGAAGTGTGGAAGTGTGGAAGTATGGAAGTGTGGAAGTGTGGAAGTGTGGAAGTATGGAAGTGTGGAAGTGTAGAAGTGTAGAAGTGTAGAAGTGTAGAAGTGTGGAAGTATGAAAGTGTAGAAGTGTGGAAGTGTGGAAGTGTGGAAGTATGAAAGTATGAAAGTATGAAAGTATGAAAGTATGAAAGTATGAAAGTATGAAAGTATGGAAGTATGGAAGTATGGAAGTGTGGAAGTGTGGAAGTATGGAAGTATGGAAGTACGGAAGTATGGAAGTATAGATGATAGGTTCACAACCTATATTAGAGTTCAAAAGAGAAGAGAAGACAAGAGAGATTATTTTGTCTCAATATTGAGGAGAAAGAGCGGAGAGGCAAAAAACCCCAGTTACAAACCACCACCCTCTCTGGGGCCCAGACCGCCTTTCACCTCTTTTATTAAAGTTAGGAAACCCTAGTTACATACACATCTGAAGGGGGGGGGGGCATATACTTTGCAAGCAGTGTAAAAACATATGAGGAAATTCACAGAGAAATATATTCTGTTTTTGATTTCCACAAGGTCACTCTTTCCTTTCGCACAAAACATCCCATGATGTTTTAGTTTCACCGTGACCTTCTTCCCGTGGGATCCTGCACTTTCAAAAGACATTTTCTGCAAGACTCAAGAACAAACATTAGTGCAGATTACATAGTTTACATAGTTGAATATAATGACTAAATAAAGTAGTGAACATTACATTACAGTACCTTTAAAATGAACAGTGAGATAACATAATATACTTGAATATATATTTTGAATCCATCAATAGAAGTATGGAAGTATGGAAGTATGGAAGTATGGAAGTGTGGAAGTGTGGAAGTGTGGAAGTATGAAAGTATGAAAGTATGAAAGTATGAAAGTATGAAAGTATGAAAGTATGAAAGTATGAAAGTATGGAAGTGTGGAAGTGTGGAAGTATGAAAGTATGAAAGTATGGAAGTGTGGAAGTATGAAAGTATGAAAGTATGGAAGTGTGGAAGTATGGAATTATGAAAGTGGAAGTATGAAAGTATGGAAGTGTGGAAGTATGGAAGTATGAAAGTGGAAGTATGGAAGTCTGGAAGTATGGAAGTGTGGAAGTATGGAAGTGTGGAAGTGTGGAAGTATGAAAGTATGAAAGTATGGAAGTGTGGAAGTATGAAAGTATGAAAGTATGGAAGTGTGGAAGTATGGAAGTATGAAAGTGGAAGTATGGAAGTCTGGAAGTATGGAAGTGTGGAAGTATGGAAGTATGAAAGTGGAAGTATGGAAGTGTGGAAATATGAAAGTGGAAGTATGGAAGTGTGGAAGTGTGGAAGTATGGAAGTATGAAAGTGGAAGTATGGAAGTGTGGAAATATGGAAGTGTGGAAGTATGGAAGTATGAAAGTGGAAGTATAGAAGTATGGAAGTATGGAAGTATGGAAGTATGGAAGTGTGGAAGTATGGAAGTATGAAAGTGGAAGTATGGAAGTATGGAAGTATGAAAGTGGAAGTATGGAAGTGTGGAAGTATGAAAGTATGGAAGTATGAAAGTATGGAAGTGTGGAAGTATAGAAGTATGGAAGTATGAAAGTATGGAAGTATGGAATTATGGAAATATGAAAGTATGAAAGTATGAAAGTATGAAAGTATGAAAGTATGAAAGTATGAAAGTATGGAAGTATGGAAGTATGGAAGTATGGAAGTATGGAAGTATAGAAGTGTGGAAGTATGAAAGTGGAAGTATGGAAGTATGGAAGTGTGGAAGTATGAAAGTATAGACGTGTGGAAGTGTGGAAGTATGGAAGTATGGAAGTGTGGAAGGATGGAAGTGTGGAAGTACAGGAGTATGGAAGCATGAAAATATGGAATTATGAATGTATGGAAGTATGAAAGTATAGAAGTGTGGAAGTATGGAAGTATGAAATATGGAAGTGTGGAAGTATGAAGCATAGAAGTATGGAAGTATGAAAATATGGAAGTATGAAAGTGTGGAAGTATTAATTATGGAAGTGTGGAGGTATGAAGTATGAAATTATGAAATATGGAAGTATGGTATAAAATCGGACTGTGAGGAGATTTGGGTTTAAAAGTAGCTTCTGTAAACAAATCCGGGAGTGTTAACATTAGCAAGAAAACTGAAATATAAAGTTAAATTAATATAAGCATCAACTTCAGAGCATGTTTGCTACTAAAGGTCAAAGGTCGACAGGTACAACTAGATTTTTCCCATAAAAGACAACACACACACACACACACCCACACACACCCCCACACACACATATATATATATTTAAAAATTGCATTCTTTGTGTTTTATAATCAAGCCAAGTCTATTTCTATTTCATTACAACTTTTTTCATATTGTGCTTCACTAACTCACAAAATAGTTTTTAACTATGTCCAACTTCTACAGAACCAAAAGATCCGGTGAAGATGGTGAACCCAAAACGTGTCGCCATGTTGGACCCACAGGAAACAAAACATGTGAGATAATAAAACCAACTCTCCATAATCCCCCATTCTGTGTATTGAAAGCCGATAGATTTACAACAGATGCCCTTCCTTGCATACATCTTCACATTAAAGTGTGAATGTGGCGTGCAGCAGCAGTGGGTGAAGTACTCAGTTTTGTTTCTTGAGTAAAAGTAAAGATACAGAGGTAAAAAGTTAAAAGTATCACATGGGAAAATCTACTGAAGCAAAAGTATTTAAGTACCCGTTTAAACATGTACTTTTAGAGTAACAGTATGAATCAGTTTCTTAATGTTTCTCATGAATTTTGTGTTTATTTGTTTTGCTCAAAGCCGAAGCTTGAACTCGAAAACATCAGTCAGGATTTTTCCACGAACATGGTAAAAATAACCCCTCAAATCACACAAAAAGTACTTTTTACTTTTCAGTCCTGTTCAAAAATGTAGTGGAGTAGAAAGTACAGATACTGCTCTCAGATGTAGTGACGTAAAAGTAAAAAGTACCCACTGTAAATGTCCTTAAGTGAAGTACAGATATCAAAAAATACTACTTAAGTACAGCACTTTAGTACTTGTACTTCGTTACCTTCCTCCACTGGTGTCTGTAGTGATTCTGTCTGTTTATTTTAGCTTCACCATCAGAGAGAATCGATCCAGAAGTTGCCCAAACAGAGACCTTTAAAGACAGGTAAGAAAGAAGAAAAACACACAACTGAAATATAAAGAGCTGCAAAGGAACTTCATCATAATTTTGTTGTTTTTTGTTGTAATTTTGCTGCGTTTAAGATGATCCAATGAGGGAGCATATGTACTGTGAGGTCAAAGAGAACAACACATCCTCCAACCCGCCCCATCCCCCTGTGCTGTTCCTCAACTCCGCAGGTGTATCAGGTAACGCACGTTTACTCATAATAATAAAACTGAAACGAAACCAGGACTAAACCAGGTCTAAAGTGACTAACAGACTAAAACAATAAGAACAAGCCCAGTTATGTCCGTACCACATATTTATAGAAGTACGTTTGAATTGAATCTAGCCGTACAGGAAAAACAGGAAAAAAAACATCAACAAAAACAGTTGCTTTTATCCAGGTGTAGCAAAGCGTCAAAATTGGGATTAAATAAATAAACGAGGAAGTAACAGAAGCAAGTACCAACGAGATCGGAACTTAAACTGGACAAGGCAACCTAAAAAAAAACAACAAAAGGCAACGAAACCAGTGCTAAAACGAAGCAGAAACTAAACAGGTCGCATCACATTCTTGAATTTGGTGATGGCATAATTTCAGACGGTCGATATCGCTCCACGGGAATACGGCGAAAATGAAAACACAGCCACAGATCTTGCGTGATGCGTTTAGGTCTGGTTCCACAAACTCGCTGCATTAAAGTTCTTTTAATGACGTGGAGTCTTTGGGGTTGAATAACGGAATCACTTTCTGAAGCTGAAAGGCAGATATAGATGTTTTGAGAAGAGAATGGACCATAAAATGAACTAAAAAGGCAGAAATAAATTACTCTAAGGATGGAGTTATAGGATGGAGTTATATCCTCAGACCCAAAACAAACAAAACAAACAATGAGAACAATAGGGTGAGCTAGTAGGACCATTAAAGGTTGGATCAGACTGAGGGATTACACAGACATTTCAGGAACGACACGTGGAGAAAGCCCTCTCTGCTTGTGGATATCCAAAATGGGCCTTCAATAGATCTAAAACAGCAAAAAAAAAAAAAAAACAGGACAAGAGGGAATCTGAACCTAGAAGGAAAAGTGTAAATATTCATTACACTGCGGATGTGTCTGAAAAACTACAGAGAATTTTCAGACAGTTTGAGATTTCCGTGTATTTCAAACCTAAAAACACTTTAAGACGGAAACTGGTTCATCCAAAAGACAAAACCCCGAGACACAAACAAAGTAATGTGTCTACTCCATTCAGTGTAGTGAAGAGTGCAGTGAGAGGTACACTGGAGAAACTAAATAGACACTTCATAAAAGAATGTACCAACACCGAGAGAGAGCAGCTCAGGACCACAGTCTGCTGTCCATCTTCATCTCAAAGACACTAAACACTCCTTTGAAGAGAGTGAGGTTCAGATCTGAGCCAGAGAAAAGAAATGGTTTGAGAGGAGAGTTAAGGAAGCTATTTTTGTTAGGAAAAGCAATCTTTCTTAAACAGGATGGGCCTGAGACATCATCTGTCCCCCGTCTATAACTCCATCCTCAGACCAAACAAAGAGAACAATCGCAGGGTCGTTAAAAGTTGAATAGGGCCATTTCAACTGAAACCGGAGAGAATAGATGTTTCCAGTTTCAGTGTGGTTGGCTCCTCCCTTCAGACAGATATAAGGCAGTGTCCAGCAGTGATCTGAGCAGAACTGAAGAAACGGCGAAACGTCTTCACTCTTACAACGATTTGTCCAGTTCACAGATTTAAACTCGTCTTTTGCTATCGTATTTCAGTGTATTTTTAAGCCCAGCCAAAAAAGGGAGGAGTTTAGCTCAGGTTAGGATAACGCCCAGTGCTTCGGTCTAGCTCCGTCAAACGTAAAATGTCTTCTGGATCGAGCGGAAACGTCTTGATCGCAACAACACTGTCCAGATGATGACCACCTCTGAAACGCCCCTCCACTGCACCACCCCTGGACAGATGAGGCATTACACCGTCTTATATCTCAACAACGATTAACACTAAACTTGATGTGTCCAGATTTCCGGATGCAGGTGACGTTGCTGTACCAGGGCGTGAAGGTGATGCAGGTGACCACCGAGAGTCCGGACGGCTGTTTTATTTTACAGGGCCGCGTCCCGTTGGGGAATGAACAGATCTACGGCACGTGCACCGCCGAGCAGCTGCCCTTCCCCTCGCCCACCCTCCTGCCGCTGCCCGTGGGCATGGCCGAGACCATGGCGCGCCTCCTGTGCCACCTGGAGAGGGGCGTCCTGGTGTGGGTGGCGCCGGAGGGAGTCTTCATCAAGCGGTTCTGCCAGGTAAAGACGACAGAGACAGAGGTGTTTGAGTCGTAGACGCGTGAAGACGTGGACTAAGGGAGTGCGACGTCGTAGCGTTCGGCTCTACTTAAGTGATGATCGAGGCTAGCGGTTATAGCGGCGGATTTGGAGCTGACTGGGAATTACGACCGCGAGTATCATAGCAACCAAAGAGCCAATCAGGAGCGAGACCCTTTCCCACCCACACGTTATTTTCTGATCTCTGTTCTAATGTTGTTTCCTCATCACAAACAGACCTGGAGTTGTGTTTTGTTTGAGTCACACTTTATTATTAGTCTGTAACATCTCCAAAGCTCAAAACGCTCTGTTCCACCTTGTGATGTCATCAAGTGGTAGTTTTCAACCATTTTAACAACTCCTTTAGTTCAGTAGAGATAAGTGGCAATTCCAGGGCTGAAATACTCCAAATGATTCTAGAAATGAAGGTGTGTGGAGTTTAAAAACACAGTGGAGCACTTCCTGTATCGCCACATGATGACATCACGAGGTGGAACAGAGTGTTTTCAGTTTGAGAGAAGAACTACAGAGCCTAAATCTGCAGGTTTGTGTGTTAAACTTTTGTGAATGAAACAAAACACAACTCCAGGTCTGTTTGTGATGAGGAAACACCATTAGAACATAGATCTTTTTTTAAACTGAAAACACTCTGTTCCACCTCGTGATGTCATCATGTGGTTATACAGGAAGTGCTCCACTGTGTTTTTAAACTCCACACACCTTCATTTCTAGAATCATTTGGATGATTTCAGCTCTGGAATTGCCGCTAATCTCTACTGAACTAAAGGAGCTGTTAAAATGGTTGAAAACTACCACTTGATGACATCACAAGGTGGAACAGAGCGTTTTGAGCTTTGGAGATGTAACAGACTAATAATAAAGTGTCACTCAAACATGTGTGAATGAAACACAACACAACTCCAGGTCTGTTTGTGATGAGGAAACAACATTAGAACACGACTTAAAGCTACAAGAGTCAATTTTACATAATATAGAGGCTTTAATATCAAAGCAGATTTTAAGGTTTACATTTCTGGAGTTGACAAACACTCTGCAGTGAAATGGTTTATTGCAGAAGGTTAAATGTGTTCGTCAGTTGTGACTGGAGGAAATGACTCTTGCCTCTTACGTTTACTTTTAAAAATAGTTTTAGATTAGAGCTCTTAGGAAAACAGTGTGTGAGACTGTGTTTAAAGACGATTAATAATGTTAATAACAGTGGAGGAAGTTAACCAAGTACAAGTAGTAAAGTACTGTACTTAACTAGAATATTTATTTATCTGTACATTTTACAGTGGATACTTTTTACTTTTACTTCACTACATTTGAGCGCAGTATCTGTACTTTCTACTCCACTACATCTTTGAACAGGACTGAAAAGTAAAAGTACTTTTTATATGATTTTTGACGGGTTATTTTTACCATGTTCGTGGAAACATCCTGACTAAAGTTTTCCAGTTCAAACTTCGGCTTTGAGCAAAACAAATGAACACAAAATTCATGAGAAAATTAAGACGTTGATTCATATTTTTCCTGTTAAACAAAATATGTCTAATTTTTTAATCAGTATCTCTACATTTACACTTTAACAAATGAACAACACATGTAACCACGTACTTAAATACTTATACTGAAGTAGATTTTTTTATGTGATACTTTTACTTGAGTAACTTTACCTCTGTATCTGTACTTTTACTTAAGTAACATCACTGAGTACTTCATCCACCTCTGTATAATATTAAAGTTCTGGGGTATTCATTATTAACATACAACATGGTACTTTTTAAACGACAAAGTAAAATGTTGAAGTTTCAGTTTCGTTTTCACTCTGACGGTGAAGAAAAGGCAGATTCTATAAACCAGAGAAGAGTTTTCAGAGTCACAGCACAAAGTAACTCAGTGTTTTACAGAATAAGAAAGACGTTAAAATCACAACACAACAAATCAAAATATGTTTGTGTTATGATTTGATTCTTCAGGAAGAATGTTCCAGGTTTTAACACAAAACTGAAACACTGATTCCCCGTGTTCAGACCTGGTTTAGTCCAGATCTAGTCCTGGTTTAGATAAGATAAGATATGACTTTATTAGTCCCACAGTGGGGAAATTCTAGTTTAGTTTTTAGTTCTGGTTTAGACCTGGTTAGTCCTGGTTTAGTCCTGGTTTAGTCCTGGTTTAGTCCTGGTTAAGTCCATGTTTAGTCTTGGTTCAGTCCTGGTTTAGCCCTGGTTTAGACCTGGTTTAGTCCTGGTTTAGTCCTGATTTAGTCCTAGTTTAGACCACGTTTAGTCTTGGTTTAGTTCTGGTTCAGTCCTGGTTTAGTCCTGACTCTAGGCACCAGCAGGAGACCAGGACTGAACCAGGACTAAACTAGGACTAAACCAGGACTAAACCAGAACTAAACCAGGACTAAACCAGGACTAAACCAGGACTAAACCAGGACTAAACCAGGACTAAACCAGGACTCCAGCAGGAGGCAGGTCCCAGGTGTGACATGGCTCATGTGGCTGTCACATACAGTTCCATGTCACATATTAAATCTAATGAAATTAAACTTTTAAAACAAAAACACAAACATTTCCAGTCGTCTGTGTTTAAGCTGCGTCCTATGGCGTCCTATGGCGTCCTGTGGCGTCCTGTGGGGTCCTATGGGATCCTGTGGCGTCCTACAGGCAGGAAAAGGAACTGCACTTCTCTTTCCGTGTTCAGGGTCAATATTTACTAAGCCGTTGTGTTTTTTTACTCCGATGACTCGCTAATATTTGACTTGGTTCCATCGTGTGTTTAGGGCCGGGTTTACTGGAACGGGCCCCAGGCTCCACACACCGACCTACCCAACAAACTGGACCGGGACAAGACGTTCAAACTGCTGGACGTCCCTGTGTTTCTCAGTCGTGAGTGAAACGGGATCTTGAGTTGAAACATGGATTTGTAGTGAGTGTTTGAATGATGTTTGTGCGTTTGTTTGTGCGTTTGTTTGTGCGTAGAGCTCCAGAGGTGTGTCCAGGGGAAGGGCCCGGCTCCTCTGTACAAGATCGAGCTGTGTTTTGGTGAAGAGTATCCAGACCCCAGTGTCCCCAAGATGAAGAAGCTCATCATGGCAGAGGTAAATTTAAAAATGTTTTATGCGTTTGTCCACTGATCTGAAGGTTGGCAGTTCAAATCCTGCTCTCAACATAAACATTATCACCGTATTTTCCAGAGTATAAGTCGCACCAGCCAAAAAAAAAGCATAATAATGAAGAAAAAAAACATATTTAAGTCACACGCCCGGCCAAACTATGAAAAAAAGTGTGACTTATAGCCCAGAAAATACGATAGTTGAGCGATCAGACCCATTGACCCACAGGTTGGCAGTGCGACTCCTTGGGCAAGACGCTTAACTGACGTCGCCCCCAGTGTTTGTGAGCGGTTCCTTGATAGTGGTGCGCAGAAATATTGAAATATCGATGTACCGTTTAATTTAATGACGCGGCATCGATATCGTGAACTGCTGTGTCGATAGGAATAAAAAAGCATAAATAAAGCGTTTGATTTGTTTACTGATGACGACGGGGGATGGGACTTGATACGTTTTCTTCTTAAAACTCCTTTTCGAGTGTGTGTGAGAAAAGATTTGTGAGATTTGCTTTAGGTGAACCTGTGCTCGAAATAAAAAATAAAATAAAATAGGTAGATATATGGATTTAGAGGAAAGAATCTTGTTTATTCAGAACATTTGACATTTGATTCACTGTTTTCATGATTAAAACTGTTGTATTTCATATTATCTTTGCACAGACAGTGGCTTAACCAAAACTTTTAGTATCACAGTTGTGCTTTAGTCGTTATTGTATGATCTTTAGGGCCGTTAAACTGCACGTGTCGCTGTGTAAATGCAAACACGGAGCTCGTATAAACTGTGGGTGAATCATATTGACCGATGGAGCAGTCTGGTGTGTGCTTCTAGTTAGCAAAATGCACTTTATGTTCATTTATCTTCAGTAAACGGGAGATAAATGCACCAGTAATGTTTAATTTTTGTGAAAATGCGGTTGATCATTAAGGGTCACGAAAGCCTATATTTTTCCCTGAATCGTATTGAATCAATTTGAAATATATCGTATTGAAGTACTCTATCGATACATGTATTGTATCGTGGCCTGCGTATCGTATCGGCAAAATCTTAATGATATCCAGCTTTATTCCTTGACATAAAACACTTTGAGCCTTGAAGGTGAAAAAGTGCTGTATAAAAATGTGTATAAAAATGTTGAAAATGGTAAAAATAATCTAAAAATGTGTTATATTTTTCTTTTTATTATGTCATTTTATAGTGTAATATTTATGTAGCTGCATAATCTGAATATTAAAATTACAGTTTAAGAATAAATAAATAAGAATTTTAAAAAATGACTATTAGTTGTGTGAAAAACCTCAAAAATATCTAACTGCGTGAGTTCTGTTTGATTTAATAAAACACTAAAATAACCACAAGCCCAGACACTTTCACGCTGCACTTCATTACTCTGCACTTTACAGATAAAACAATTGAACTGCTGAATTGAACCGAGTTTGTATCGATCGTGGCTCCACCTGAAGAGCTGCAGTGTGGCCTCGTGTCCAGCAGAGGTCCTCAGTAGCCCGCGTCTCTTCTCGTCTCGTTGCAGGTGGTGCCGGTGTTTGCGGAGAAGCTGCTCAGTCAGTTTCAGGAGGAGGAGGAGGAAGCTGAGGAGAGAGCGACAGAGGACAAGCCCGACCCCAGCGCTACATCCGGGTAGGAGGGAAACGAGGCGTCATTCCTCCCGACGGAACGAGGGAAAAAAAGCGAATGATTGTGTAGCAAGAGCTGAAAATAGTTGATTTGCTGAGAAGTAAATTATTATGTTGTGTGGAGGTTATGCGGATGACATCACAGCCTTTGGAGCGTTAGAGTTTAAGTGTAGTTAGCCCAGGGGTGTCCAAACTACGGTCCAGGGGCCAAATGCGGTCCTCAGATCTTTTTTTTTGGCCCTCAGACCTTCTCCTAAACTGGCCCAATTGATCATACAGACATTTTTTTCAGCAATTTAAGTATTTCTACCACTATAACCTCAATAATATCACATTTCGTTGTGATCTAAAATTAACGACCCAAGCTTTATTAAATAGTACGGCGGCAAAACTATATCAAAAATCAAAGTATTGACCAGCGTTTTGTGGCCCTCCGCTTCGAATATGTTTCAAGATGCGACTCTCAGTAAAAAAAAAAGGTTGGACAGCCATGATTTAGCCCCTGTAGCGATTTATAAAAGCTAATGTCTTGCGTTTGTTTTTTTTTTTGTGTTTATTTGGAGTCTCATTTTGAATATTTGTAGTTTTAGTAACATTTAAAGTGCTGTGAAACTGGGCTAAATCTTTGGGGGAGCTACAGAAGAGCATTGACCGATCTAAAGGAGGCTAGCGCCCCCTCAAGCCCCTCGCTGGCGCCGCCCTTGGATAAATATATACGAGCATCAACGGTGAATAGTGAAATTTCCACCTGTAAAAGCTCAAAACGCATGCAAATTATGAAAGAGTCGCTAGCGTCTGATCATAAATATGAATCTCTAAACCTTTGCTAAATATATAGTTTGTACGTAGCATTTAAAACAAGAAAATCACGTAAACAGCGGTAGAAAATGAGCTAACAGCTAGCTAAACAACTGAAGCATTAAAGACCACGCGCAGAATCATCACTCATATGAACTAAAAAGCAAAAAACACATTTAGTTCTGCCTCGTAGCATTAAAATATATGTATAAAATGATGTCATCGCATAACCTTTGACCTCAAACAGCAATATTCTTTGTGTTTAACTGTTCGTTCGTTATCCGTGACTTTCAGTTTCGTGTTATGGGACTCTTCATCATTTAAAAGTTGCAGTTTTTTGTTTGTAAATTGCTTTCGTGCTGATTTCCATCGTTGTGAAGCTCGTGGATAAACCGCTGTGGTTTGTGGATTGTAAAAAAGGCATTTAAACCTACTTAATGTGATAATATCTGGAGTGTTTTTTATTTTAGCCGCAGTTTGAGGCCTGTCATGATCATCTCTATATCGGTTTATGTTTCAGTGTTTGACCTCATGTGTTTTGGGAACTAGTAGGGTACTTTATGGTATTTTTTTATGATTCATTATAGACATAGACTGTATATATAAATGGACATAGCTAACCTGCTAACCGCCGCGTTCCAAATAGAAAGTGAGCATGGGCGCGTTTCCCGCTTCAATTCACTTTACATTGGAAAATTGTCGCTGTCAGACTCGTCATTTTGGTCTTAAATGTTCGTATTAACCCTCTACATGATCCTGGGGTTTTAATTTCACTTTTGTGTCTGTAAATCAAGATATGAACATTAATAACAGACAAATCAGGCGCCTTCTTTCCCCGACGTCGCTCCCGCTAGCGTTAGCAACAGATATGATTGACAGCGTTGCTAAGCGAGAAGGAATGTTACTGTTACGATCCAGCTCTGCCACGGTTAGGGAGGTAACAAAAAACAAGATGTTAAAATGTAAAAAAAAACCCAAAACCTGGTGTAACAGATAATGGGTTTAGCGTCTCAAAAGCTAGTCACGTAGGTCTATTAAAAACAAAAAATAAGGGGCACGTAACACAATACCCACAGTAAACACGAGTCACGTAAAACTACAAACAGAACCAAGTGACAACATAACACACAAAAACAGAACTAAACCAGGTGCCTTTAACATCTTCGCTCCTGATTGGCTCTTTGGTTGCTATGTGGTCCAAATTCGCTGCTATAACCGCTCTAGCCTCGATGAGCTTCATTTGACGGGAGCTGAACGCTGTGGGTGACGTCAAACTCACTCAGTCACTTCTTCTCTATAAATATAAACTAACTACTTAAACGCTTCATAGTTTCAGTATCGTTTATCGTCTGTATCGTCTTTGCTGATGTATCGCACTTCAGAATGTCGTATCGTGACAGGCCTCTCTGTAATAATCATCTGTAACATTTAGTGCAGTAAATAAATCAACACCTAAGATGAAATCTATAAAGCTTTTTGTCTTTTATTTCTAGCGAACATCATAAAACAGAGTCACAATTTTAAAAATATACATTTTTGTAGCTATTACATTTAAAAACAAACAGGTCAAATTTCCAAATAAAAAAACACAAGAACTAAAGTGAGAGAGTGTGCTGAATCAGAGGTTATACCCGTATCTGATTTAAAATACTTTCATCGTGTCCCTGCCTTCTGACATACAGTACGTCAAATGAGATGGGAACAGAACACAGGGTTGAGCATTCACAAAGCATCGTGTTCCAATGTGTTTTTAGCACCATTACTATAAGACCCTCCCTTTCCCATCTGTATGTTTAGAATGAAAAACACCACGAGCGAAGAGGATGTGACTGTCTGTCTGCCTGTCTGCTTCTCAGCCAGCCTGCATGCCTGTTTGTGTGTCTGCGTGTCTGTTTGCCTGCCCATGTGCGTGTCTGCGTGCCTGTCTGTGTGCCCATTTGCATGTCTGCTTGCCCATCTGTGTGTCTGCCTGCGTTTGAGTGTTAGTCTGCGTGTCTGTCTGCGCACCCAGACACGCAGACAGGCCTATCCATCTGCCTGTCTGCATGTCTGCCTGCGTGTCTGCGTGTCCATCTGCCTGTGTGCGTGGGATTGTCCGTTACGCAGTTTTCATTAGTGTTCTCCCTTTTTTCCTCGACACAATGTTAAGAACAGATTGGACAGTAATGCCTTGATGAACGAGCGCGTGGACTCCCGCCGACGAAGAGAAGAAGAAGAAATAGAAGAAGAAGAAGAAGAAGGCTTCAAGAGTTGCTTATACATTCATCTTGCCTACCCAGGCCGACTCGGCGGCTTCGAAGCAAGAAAAAATTAAAAAAATAAAAGAAATGCGTTGCAATACTGACAGAGATTGCATTAGTTTAGCATATTTACTGTATACAACATCAGTAATGTAATATATATACTGTATATCTTCATATGTATATTTATATGCACTTGTTCCGTAGCCTTAACACTGTTTGAAATCGATACCCTGCAGATTCACTGTTGTTTTAAAGTGTGTGGGGTCTTAGAAAAACACTGAACATAGACAAGTGCGTTGATTGTCTTGTGTCTAAACAGTAAAATCTCCAACTGCTCCTGTCAGGACTGAGCTAACGTGGTTTTAATCATTTTCGGCACCCGTAAAAATCATGACGTTTATTCCTTCCCTGCAACCCCACCTTGCGTTCTCCCGAGTTTGAGAGTAACAAGTGGGGTGTGTGTGTGTGTGCGTGCGTGTGTGTGTTTGTGTGCGCTAAAATGTGCAATACTCTACTGCCACTTCATCAGCTTTGAGCCTTGAGGTAACTCCAAAACGCTTTTTTCAGTTCCAGTGCAGGGGAAAGTGTCCGGGGCAGACCAGCGCCGTTTACGTGGACGAGACTGCCCCACGCCGTCCGTGTCTGCGGCAGCGGCAGCAGCGGCGGTGGAGGCGGCCGGGGAGCGCGGAGTTGCCGGGAGGCTGGGGGTGAGGGGGGCGTGGTGGTGGTGGTGGTGGTGGTGGTGGGAGTGGGAGTGGTGAGGGAGAGGTGGAGGAGGAGGGGGAGGGGGCATGTCCTCTCTGTGCGTCCTGGAGGAGGAGGAGGAGGACTGGGTGCGGTGGGGCCTGGGGCGGACCCGCGAGGAGGAGGAGGAGGAGGAGGAAGGGGTCGGGGTCAGGGCCAGACACACGTCCCCCTCGGCGAGTTGGCGACACGGGAGGCCGTACATCTGCAGGGTTTTCTGTGGACAGCACGAAGACCAGCCCCTGTCCCGGACGAAGAAGGGGTACTCCACCAGAACCTTCAATAACTCCTAAAAACACAAAGAAAACAAGACGTCACAGGGAGTTTTTGGTGCACAAAGTCATTCAAAGTGTTTTACGGAATAAGAAAGACGTTAAAATACAACAATACAACAAACCAAAATGTAAATAATCATCATAAAAGAGAAAAGTGCAGAATAAACCCCAGTCACGTGTAGATAAACAGAACCGTTTGAGCCTGGATTTAAACATGAAAGACGAGGCTGTTCTAGATTTTAGTTGCACAAAACTGAAACGCTGAAACAAAATACACTGCCAGGTCAAAAAAAAAAGTCACACACTCTAAAATTTGGTTGTTCACTTCTGCAACGTCACAGATTTATTTCCATCCAGTGTTGCATTCATTTTTCCCTCTGTTGCATTGATGCTGGTCGAGTCTGACGCTGCTCAAAGCTTCTCCAGCACAAAGATTCTCACTGGGGTTAAGGTCTGGACTCTGTGGTGGACGATCCATGTGTGAAAATGACGTCTCACGCTCCTGATCCACTCTGTCACAATTTGAGCCTGATGAATCCTGGCATTGTCATCTTGGAATATGCCCGTGCCATCAGGGAAGAAAAACTCCACTGATGGAATAACCTGGTCATTCAGTATATTCCGGTGTCAGCTGACCTCATTCTGCTGAACCTAGACCGGACCAACTACAGCAACACCAACGTATTTGCTTAGTTAAATCCAGGTGGCGACTTTTTTTTTGGCCAGGCAGTGTATAAATGATTGAGACTCCGGAGCTGGACCCCGCCTCCGCCTCCACCTCCTCCTGCAAACCACAGCTCACCTCAACCACACCTCTAATTACCCAGAAACCCCATTTACCCCTGCAACACCACCTGTCTCCGCCCCATGCCTCTTGACCATCTACATCAGAGGCGTCAAACACATTTTCACCGAGGGCCACATCAGGAAAATGGTCGCTCCAGATGTAATGTAAAATAAACGCAACTACTTTTCAACTTGTTCATAAACTTTCTGTATTTTTTACTTATTCAATTTATAAATATTGCATAAGTATTTCCATAGATGTAAAAATATATATATATGGCTGTATAACTTGCTATCTATCTATCTTGTGGGCCACTGAGACACAGACCCCCATCCCGAGTCTCTCCGCAGCCTCCACATCTGTTCATATCGTCCATAAATATCTTTATCGTTGCGCCGGTGTTGTGGAGTTTTTCAGATTTGTTACTTTTCTAAAAATCAATGGAGTACACTGTGGTACTTTTAGGCTTCAAACTGCACAGGATCAGTGAGAAAAATGGAAAAACTGTGCTTTTAAAAAATATTTAATACTTTTTTAATACTACTGTTGTGTTAATGTTGTTGAGCACTTTGGTAGAGCTTTGTTTTGAATGTGCTTCATAAAAATAAACTAAACTCGATTTTGACAAACTTGAAAAGACAGAGAAATTAAAAATGGTTCATTATTTGATGCAGTTTTACTCGTTTAAACAGGAAAGAAAAGAGCTGGGGGCGGGGTCAAATGGAAGAAAGTTAAAATCTGCGTAATTACTGTTTAAAATAAAGCAAAAATGTGTAAAATGATCTGATTAATTTAGTTTTCGGCTTCTCATTTTGTCGTAGAACACAGTGGACAGTTGGGTTTGTGGACTAAACGCTCAGGTTCATTGTGGATATTCTGTTTTATCATGAATCAAATACATCAAAAACGGTCGTACGTTACACATTTGCCCTTTCTCCGAGTGTCCCGCGCTGCCCGCTGTACTGACCTGAGTGTTGCGGTCAGTGAGGTGCACTTGCATGTGGCTGAACCCGTGGGTGCTGCTGGGGGAGATGAGCAGGACTTTGCAGGTGCTCAGGTGCAGGTCTGGAGAGGTGTCTGCGCTCCTCAGGAAGTCCTCCGTCCTCAGCTCCTCCACGCGCTTCAGACGGCCTCCGGCGAGCTCGATCAAAGACCCCTTGGTGAAGTGAGGTAGGAGTGCAGGGGGCGACGAATGAGCGCGGCCCGGAGACAGGTCCCTGGCCCTGGCCCTGTCCCGTCTCCGCTCGGGCTCACTGTCCCTCTGTTGGTCTCTGTGCTGCGGTAAGTGCTTGTCTTTGTCCTTGCTCCTGTCTCTGTCCCTGTCCTGTTCTCTGTCTCTTTGGGGCCGCTCATGATTGTTGGACACGCCCAGAGGTGAGTGGGGGGTGCTCCGGGCGGCGTGCTGCCTGGGCCCGGGGTCCCGGTGTAGGCCGTACAGAGGGGTACCTGAGGGGCTGTAGAGGGGATAGTTCTGAGACATTCCAAAAGAGTAATAAACCTGTGCTTCGGCCGTGGACCCCCCTAAAGGGTCCAACAGGTCCCCCCTCCCAGCCCGGGCGTCTGCTCCGAGAGGATGGCCACTGGGAGAGAGCAGACTGGAGCTGCTCTTTACTGCTGCGTGTGTGTGTGCGTGCCCGGGCGCGTGCCCGTGCGTGTCCTGCAGGGAGGAATGTGGCTCTTCCTGGGCGGAGGACTCGGACAGGAACAGCCCCGCAGACGGACACAGAGAGGACACGTCCTGGTGTCTGCGAGCTCCGTTGGTGTGAGTGTTGTGTGGACTGATGTCCAGGCGGCTGCTGTCGTTCCCGTATTCTCCCAGCAGAGGCTTGGAGGAGGTGGCAGTCCTGCTGCCAGGACCATCCAGACCGTTGGGCCTCTTTGCCATGTACCTGTGTCTGGGGTCGGGTAACGCTGTGTCCTGCGAGTACAGAGAGGGGTGCCCAAACAGGTACGACGGGGGGAAGAGGGAGGAGCTGTAATCCCTGCGCCCGCTGTTCATGTACGACCACATCTCCCTGGAGTCTGCGGGGAAAGGGGCTTTAAACGAGGAAGAGGAGGAGGATGGAGGGGGGGGCAGTGACAGGAGCCCCTCCCCTCTGTGCCAGCGCGAGTGGTGAGGTAAAGCTGAGGTCAGAGGGTCATCTCTCCAGGCCGGAGAGCCCGCCCCCCTCCTGTCCACCTGTCCAGAGAACAGGGGCAGGGACACGGACGGGGAGTAGCCCAGCCATGGCAGCGGCAGGGGTAAGCTGGGGGCGGGAGCGGGCAGAGGAGGAGGGGTGTGGAGGAGGTGGCTGTTGGGGTTAGTCAGGGCCCTGTCACTGGCCTCTCTGCCCCCCTCCCCCCTCCCTGTGCTGGGCCTAACCCGCAGCGGCACAGGGGGCTTGAACTCATCCACGAGCAGATCTGAAGAGCCTTGTCGAGACTCCCTCTTCTTGGGAGGGAGGCACTCTTTTCCGCGTTCGGGACTGGGATTCATGGATGGGCTCCAGCGGAGGAGGGCCCCCTGTGAGTGGGTGTGGCCCCCTGAGAGTGGGTGTGGCTAGGTCACATGAGCCTCGCGGGAGAAGAACGGGCGGCGATGGAGGAGCATCCCTGTGCGATCACTGCGGAGCCTTGTGCACCGAAGCAGCGCTCACCTGAAACACAAACACACAGAGATCAGACTCTAAACCCTCACACCTCCACACACACACACAGAGGCCTCCACCCGCTCCACCACGCCCGAGGTGGAGGAAGGTGACAGACCCCAACTCTATGACAAACACTCCTCGTTAGTCATTATCCGAGCTCCCCGCTGAGGTCCTGAAACTACCCAACTTACTCGTTCATTCAAACACATTACTCCCACGACCGAGCTAAAAATATGATTTGCAGCCAGTGAAGTTCAGAGCCAGCGCTGCGTTTGAGCGTGGAACACACTCAGCGGGAGTGTTTTCATCTCTGGCTCTCGGGGATCATTGGAATATGTAGATATGTTTTTACAGCACCGCCCCCTCGCTGCCTCTTCGTACTCCTGTAAGCGTACTACGAGCACCCCTGTCTCACACACACACACACACACACACACACCCTGGGGAACTGCTACCCCCTAGTGATCAAAGTGGTCAGCACCGCACTTACGCTAAACATGTAGACAACACGGTTTGTAAAAAAGAGATTAAATCGAGGACAGATGCAGCGTTTTTTTTTAGTTGTAAGTGGGGAAAATATAAATCTGCACACGCAAAATGACAAAGAGGAGTTATTTTCCCCTTTAAAAATCTTAATTATGAATAAACACATAGGATCTTTTTTATTCTATACTGTTATTAGTGTGAGTTAAACATAAATTATAAAGAAAAGTGCGTTTGCAGAGTGAGTATCCGTCACAGTTACACGAGAAGCATCCAAGCATTTTTCCTCGAGTAATTTTGTTTATTTGTTTAGCTCGTTGTGTTCCTCAAAGTGTCAGAGATTTTGCAGCCTTGTTTCATTCAGCGAGAATTGCGGGGGAGCCAGGCGAATTCTTCTTCCAACACTTTAGCACCACAAAATGTTTTTTTTTTATTTAAAGTGACGCTCGGCGGTGATGCTGCGTGGCCCGGTCCAGCTGTTCGGAAAAAAAAAAAGCCCAAAACAGGAACGACGGCGACGGCGGCGGCACTGGCACACGTCACCGCCACGCTACCGACTTCACCCGGCACAAGTCTGTCTCAACGAGCCCGTACCAGCTCCCCGCCGCTTCGCCATCCGCCACACGGTCGCTATGGCAACTGCCTCCCCACACACACACACACACACACACACACAGAGAAAGACAGACGCACACACACAGACACACACTCAGGCGCACTCACATCCAGCCGGTTAGACGAGGTTAGATGGGGATACTCCGGAGAAGATGGAGGGAGGGAGGAGGAAAGAGAGAAAGGAAGGAAGGAGGAAAGAGAGGAAGAGAGAGAAAGAGAGAGAGAGGCGGGTTAAAAACTGTTGCTCATCAAGTGACTCGGTCCAAAACAGAATAAGTGTTAGGAGGGAAAAAAAAAAAAAAAAAGTTGTTTGTGCATCTGTGTGGAAAGCTGCAAACTGGGCAGTGAGAGGAGTGGGAGATACTGTCCAAAACAAACTTACTGGACAAACAGACAGAACAGACGGACGGACGGATGGAGGGATGGACGAGGGGACCGGGCGACGTCATTCGAATGTGACCGCAGCTTCAGACGAGCAGGTAATGTGGACGTGGCAAAGGTCAGCACACACACAGATGGAGTAAAACACAACAGAAACAGCAGGATCTTAGATAAAAATACAGTTGTAGAGTGAAATGTTTTAACCTTTTAAGACCCGAGCTCTTACGTGACACGACTTTATTCATTTCTCTTCGTCATTTGCGCTGATTGGACCTGACTGTGAGAAAAAACTGATGTCCACATGTGAGGACATCCATTAAAAAAACTATTTATTAAGAGCCCGGACACAGCAACATTTGTCTTGAGTAAAAACAAAATACGAAACAACAATTGTGCCTCTTGGAAAAACGTGTCTCGTTAAATCTAAACTATAATGTGTTAAACTCTCCTGTCAGCTTTAAGTCGCAGTTTAATGACCTCATACGTGACGCAGAAATTGTATTGTGGCCTAGAAAACCCGAAATGTTTTGTCCACAGGTCCCAGGAGGTTAAACTGTAAATGTAAAAATATGTAAGAGATATTTATAAATGTGTTATTACTTCTTAAATGTACAGGTTTATACTAAAATGTGTTCAAAATATATGCAGGTTTCAGTTTACTGCAACATTCTGAGGCCCTTTTCCCCCGTTTAAAGCGTATATTTTGTTTTAAATTGTTAATCGCTATGGCAACGGTGCATGTTTTTCATCCGTCTAAAAGGCCTACGCGGGTCTCACAGTGTATATCATAACGAGGAATGTACAAAAGTGTCAGAACAGAACTCGGAACACACATTTTGGTTGTAAGAAAAGCGTCACGCGGCACGAAATACAAAAAAAACTAAATACTAAATACACCACGGAGCTGTTTTAAATCATCTTAAACGCGGTGCACGACATCGCAAACGCAAGTCAAACCCGAGATTCACTTCACTTTTGACAAAACCCACAATCTGACACAAAGCAAAACTTGGCTGAGTAAAAACACAGTCAGAACAAATGAGCCTGAATCTGAATCTGCGCCTACATTAACTTCAGAGTTCAGACAGAAACTACCGTCTTGATTATAAATATGTAACGATATCTCAAAGTCGCCCACTGCTTTGACCCTCCTTTCTAAATATATGAATAACAGCGGCGTATGTAGAGCGAGATTAAAGCCGAAACGCGCCGAAACTGTTCTGTTCTCGTTATGGAGTTGGGTAAAAGTAACAGGGAAAGAGAAGCCATCCCATTGTGGCTGTGGAGGAGTTTGCAGCTCGACACAACACTCCTACACTTAAGCTGGAAGCACTGCGGTCACCAGACATCGCAGACCCAAGGAAACACCTCTGATTTACACAGATGAAACGACGCATGTCAAATGAATGAAGCAAAACTCCAAAAATCCAACCAAAAAAAAACACAAAACACTCTCTGTACTGCGCATCCCGCCTTTTTTTTGTTCCTCCCAGTCCAGTCCGCCACTGACACTTCTGATTCAATCTACAATTTTTCATTTCCACACAGAGAATTAAACCAAACATCCATCTCCTGCTCACACACACACACACACACACTCTCTCACACACACACGATGACTGACACAAACACTGACCTGTCTCGCAGCAGCTGTCACCAGTTTCCCTCCAAATTCCCAAAGTTCATTCCCAAAAACCCGGCGTTCCCCCCTCCTCCTCCTCACGTAGAAGTACAAAAAAAAAAATCCCAGCAGACTTCAACATAAACCTGCTCCTTCTGATGAGTGTTGCAGCCCACCAAAGTGAAGTAAAGGAGAGAAAGCCCGTACCGAAGTGTGTGTGTGTGTGTACGTGTGTGTATATGTGTGTACGTGTGTGTGTGAATTGTGAAAAAAGGGCTAAGGAAATGAGTAATATCTAGCACTGTGAAACATGCTATGCTGAGCTACACAGGCAGGCATACCAGTTGCTTTCGAACGCCCACTTGCTTTTAATCAGTATACAAACATGCATACATATCACATACCGTCTGGCTATATAGTCTGAGAGGCAGCTTGTGGAGGGGAGTATAGAATATTTAACAATAGAATGCCATTTTCGTACAATTAGCTGATTAGATTTACCTGATTTTCATTTGTTTTGCGAGAGCAGACAGTTGATTTGGGGAGGGCCGCGCTATGGAACTCCATCCTACACACTTCTGACTCAAAGCAAAACCTCAAAATCTATCGCGTTCATGAGAAAACAACACGCTTTTCTGCCGTTTTGTGAGTTTACATTTGAAAAAAACAGGGGCTGGCGGTGGCGGTGGTGGTTGGGGGTGGAGAGAGGGCCCGACGGGGGAGCGTAGAAGGATTTGATTTGAATGATTCAGCTGGTGAAGTGAGGTGGAGTGCTGGCATGGCGGGTACGGCTTATTAGGAGCGTTCATTCACAGCGCCGTGTCTAAAAAAAAAAAAAAGAAACTACAGAGAGAGAAAGGGTAAACCAGGACAGGAGTCGAGGTAGAGTGTGTAGAGGGAGAACGGAGAAGGCGGGGTGCTAGGGGGCGCTAGGGGGGACGCCTGGGGACACGAGGGGACGCCGGGTGATGTGGGGTAAAACTGTGAGTTATAAAAATGTCACATCTGCTCCTTTCAGGATCAAGTTCAGTGTAAACGGGTAGAATTTTTCAGCCCAGTGACTGGAGGTGAGTGGACGGTGTGCTAGGGGACGTTAGAGGGACACCAGGGGACACTAGGGGACGCTGGGAGACTTGGGGTAAAACAGTGAGTTATAAAAATGTCACATCTGCTCCTTTTGGGCTCAAGTTCAGTATAAAAGTTATTTATAATCAGAGTTTCTCAGCTCAGTGACACAAATACTACAGATACAGACTGGACGTGAGTGGGCGGTGCACTAGGGGACGCTAGAGGACACTAGGGGACACTAGGGGACACTAGGGGACGCCGGGTGACTTGAGGTTTAACATTGAGTTATAATAATGTCACATCTGCTCCTTTTGGGTTCAAATTTAGTAAAAAAGGACAGAATTTTGCAGCCCAGTGACATAAATACTACAAATACAGACTGAAGGTGAGTGGACGGTGTACTAGGGGACACTAGGGGACACTAGGGGACACTAGAGGACACTAGAGGACACTAGGGGACACTAGAGGACGCTGGGTGACTTGAGGTTTAACATTGAGTTATAAAAATGTCACATCTGCTCCTTTTGGGTTCAAATTTAGTAAAAAAAGGACAGAATTTTGCAGCCCAGTGACATAAATACTACAAATACAGACTGAAGGTGAGTGGACGGTGTACTAGGGGACACTGGGGGACACTAGGGGACACTGAGGGACGCTAGAGGACGCTGGGTGACTTGAGGTAAAACAGTGAGTTATAATAATGTCACATCTGCTCCTTTTTTCAAATTTAGTAAAAAAAAGGACAGAATTTTTCAGCCCAGTGACATAAATACTACAAATACAGACTGGAAGTGAGTGGACAGTGTATTAGGGGACAGTAGGGGACACTAGAGGACACTAGGGGACACTAGAGGACACTAGGGGACGCTGGGTGACTCGAGGTAAAACAGTGAGTTATAATAATGTCACATCTGCTCCTTTCAGGCTCAAGTTCAGTATAAAAATCATTTATACTCAGAGTTTTTCAGCTCAGTGACATAACTTCTCTCTCCACGGCCCCCGGAGGCGAGCGGTCCGCCACCTGCTCGTTTCCATGACGCCGTTATTGCACCGGCTGGAATGTTCCGCACAATGGCATTTCTCATCTTATTTGGAAGCAGATCTAGAGCACGATCGGGTCAAGTTATAAGTCACATTTTCCATTAAAAATCACCCGATAAACGTGAGACAGACGTGTTAATGCTGCACTGCGGAACATTCCAGTCAAAGCGATGATGCGACGGAGACAAAAAGGTGGTCTCGTGAAAAGAAAAAGGTTTAATCTGAGTTGTCCCGGTGTCAAACTGTGGTAAGAAGCTCAAAATATGCAGTTTACACGACAAAATACTTCTGTAATGTAAAGTAAAATACTGCAGAAAAAAAACACAAATACAACTTTTACATCAAATAGTGAAGTATGAAAAATGTAATAAAATAAATTCATGTGCCAAAGAGTAAACCGGCCTGCAGTAAAGTAGTAAAGTACTGCACTTAAGTATACATTTTAGGTATCTGTACTTTACTTAAGTGCATTTTACAGTATGTACTTTTTACTTTTACTACATTTGAGAGCAGTATCTGTACTTTCTACTGCACTAAAAATTTTCAAGCAGGACTAAAAAGTATTAAAAGTATTAGAGACCTGCTGAAAACGCGAAGGATTTAATTTGAACACAGCAAAAATAAATAAAACAAATAAAAACGACTGATTAAATTGTTTCTGCTGAACAAAATCCTGCTCAAATCTTTATCAAAATGACTTTAAACGACCGAAATACTTTGACTTTTTTACTCTTTAAGTTCACTTTTAAACAGGTGCTTTGATACTTTTACTTAAGTAGATTTTTCCACGTGATACTTGTACTTTTACGTGAGTATTTTGCAGTACTTCTCCCTCTGCTGGGCCTGTGACGTGTTTGTCTGATATAAAACTGTACAAAGCCACTTCACGTGTAAATCCTCCTCCGTAAACGCCGCAGAACTGTAAACGAGACGAGCGGACGGAGGAAAATGGAATAAAATGAACCAATCAGCGCTTTAATTACCACGCGGCACGTACTCCGTCGGTTCAGAGCCGTAAGTGCCTGTTTTTAACCTCCAAAAGTCGATGAAAAACCAACAGAACACGACCAGCCGCAGTCAATTGAAATCTAACCTCGTCTAACTTATCAAGAGCAAAGCTAATCAGACAGAGAGATGTGTTTAGCATCGAGCACAAGGCCACGCAGAGACGCACGAAGAACGCCGCCGCCGCCAACGGGGAGCGGCGCCGCTGACATTTGGGGGAATACTCTTTCCTCTCAGACTCAGTGGGTTTTTGTGATGTGAAAGTCTGTGTGGGCCTTTCAATGCCGTCTGCAACTGTGACTAAACGTGTGGGCTCCTACAATTACTTCACTGAGGATGAGAAAGGCAATTGTTTAGAAATCAAACTCGGAGGGAACTTTAGTCGACTTTTGTGCGTGTGTTTCTAGTACTATGTCTCGCAGATTCAAAGGGGAAAAAGAAACACGCCGGAGTTTATTTTAAATGACTGTACGTAAATATAGAACACGACATTAACTCTGGTAATTTAATTAAATCTAAGATAAAAATGACAGTCAACAGGTCAGTCGCAAACAGGAGGATTTTCTACACTAAAAACCAAAGGAAACGCTCAGTCTGAGCCGCTGTAAATGTCAGAGTAAAATTAGAAAAGTGAGACTCATAATGAAAGAAATGAAATAAGTCAATTACAAAGTTCAGCAAAGGAGCGAAAATAAGATCAGGAAATGACTCGACACTGAAAATTTAGCAGCCGACTTAGACACACACATATATATATATATATATATATACACATGTGTGTGTACACACACACACATATATATATATACATATCACATATACACACGTATATACACACACACACACATATATATATATACACACGTGTGTGTACACACACACACACATATATATATACACATATCACATATATATACACATATATATATACACACGTATATACACACACACACACACATATATATATACACACACATACACACATAACACTCTTTCCCGCCCACACCTCTGTTTAACAGGGAGCGGGCGCTTAGCAACGATGTCAATCAAATCTGTTGCTAACGCTAACAGGAGCGACCTCAACATCTGTTTACTGATAATGTGACGCTGCACTGGAGATACTGCACATAAATGTGTAAGTAAATGTGTAAGTATATGTGTATGTACATGTGTAAGTACTGTGTAAGTACGTAAGTATATATGTGTGTATGTGTGTGTGTGAGTATATGTGTAACACAACAGTGAAATAAAAACCCCAGGATCATGTAGAGTTAATACGAACATTTAAGACCAAAATGAAGAGTCTGACAACAGCAGAGACAGAGAGAGGAGCCACGGTTTT
Source organism: Periophthalmus magnuspinnatus (assembly GCF_009829125.3). Taxonomy (NCBI): domain Eukaryota; kingdom Metazoa; phylum Chordata; class Actinopteri; order Gobiiformes; family Gobiidae; genus Periophthalmus; species Periophthalmus magnuspinnatus. Next base: position 31,760,773 of record NC_047132.1, read on the forward strand.
TCAATAAAAAGTGAACTGGAGCCAGAGTCGATGGAGCCGGAAGTGCGCTCATGATCACTTCCTGTTTGTAACATAGCAGCTAGCAGGTTAGCTCTGTCCATTTCCATACACACTGTGGTACTTACACACACAAACACTCCCTGAGTTTCTCCATGTTCCTGGTTCTGGGCTTAAAATCCTAAAGTCAAAAGTGAATCTGCCGACGCAAAAGAAACGAAACATGAACATAAAGAGACGACGCTCACATGAAATCACACTGTCGCACTTTGCCCGTCAGTGCCCCTCACGAGCTCATCTCAAGTGTCCGCTCACGTTTCAGTGTGTGTGTGTGCCCGTGTGTGTGTGTGTGTGTGTGTGTGTGCGTCCGACCAGAGCCTGATGCAGCAGAAACGAGCTGCTGAACGTAACACATCTGAACAGAGAGTATCAGAGAGGCAGAGGGCACGGCCGTAGTGAACACACCCGCAACTAGTGACAACGACGGGACAGAAGGAGAGAGAGGGAGGGAGGAGGGAGAGATGAGGGACAGAGAGAGAGAGAGAGAAAGAGAGGGAGGGAGAGGGAGAGGTAGTACTACTAGGTCTGTGCTTACTCCAGAGCCTAAGCTGATAAAGGAAAGGTGATATGGCCCAAAGCTTATGGGCACAGGGCCAGGTCAGCCCAGCACAATGAGGATGGACTTAGAGCTACTATTAACAACACCTTCCTGTACACACGGTCACACACATGCAAGAAAGAGAGAGGGAGAGGGGGAGGAGAGAGGAGGAGAGAGGAGGAGGGGCTGATCCCGGGTCACATTTAGACTGTTCCCATGCAGAGCGGCGTCAGGAGAGAGAGAGAGAGAGCGACTCCACCTGTGTCAAGAGTATGAGAGGTGCAGTAATGTATGGCCCGGGTTAATCCGTGCGAATCCAAACTGGTGCGGCCTAAGGCTTTAGTAAAGTTCTGCGAGGAAATCCCCCCCGCGTAGTGGTACAGCCCGTTAGCCCCTGGGTATAAATAGGGCAGCTATGACTCCTTAAGCTTTTACGCAATATCAGTTAAAAATATGGTGGACTAATTGCGCCGGTTCATCTCGTCAGCAGAAGCGGAGCGAACGCGAGGAGCAGGTCAAAAAGGAGCCGATACGCCGCTCCACAGATCCGCCTGCTCCAAAACCCCCCCCCCGTCCTCAGCTCCGCACGTCGTCTACAGCTCCGCAGCCCTCGCGTTTGACATTTCCGTAGACGCTCTTGTGCTCTTGTCTTCCATTGACATTTAAGTTCGCTTGATGGAGTTTCATTTCAGTGTTTTTTTTTTTTTTTTGTGTTAAAACGCCTCTTACATCTAATGCGGTGCTGCAGCAGACGCGTTTCGACCACAGAAAGCTTGTACCGCGGGCGTCAAAAAAAAAAAAAAAAACAGAAAACACACACGTTACTATACAAATACAATGACAACACGGTTAATGCGTTTTCAGAGGGACTTCCCCGCAGACTCTCGCCTCTTTCTTAGCACAGATCAGAGCCTTACAAGGAGCTAAGGGGCGAGACGCAGGGGCGACGGCGAGCGCGGGGGCGTGTTATTCTGGGATTAGTCCGTGTAACTTGGGTCAAACTTTGCAGGAGATAAAAGTTAGTGAACTGTTGCTGTAAGGAGAGAGCGGAGAGAGCGCGGCCACTGCTCGCTGGAGTGCCATTCATCTTCAGAGACAGTGTCTAGACAGGCTGCTCGCTGCTGTCTGGAGTACCTTTATCACGGCTGGTATTCAAGGCAACGCCGCTACGCCGCCTCATTATTGCTATTCGTCTACAACCCCCTCCCACACCCGGCGTGCCCTGCCAGCTCACTCATTTACTCATAAACTAACGCTGTTTGTTTTAGAGACATCAGGCTCTAAAATATGCATCAACAGTAGATTTTCTTTCATTACATTTTTTACAGCTAATGCAAAGGCCAACGCGCATTTCAATGGCGGATTTTTTCCACCGCAGCCTCTTCAAACGCGTTCTTCAAAGCCGCAGACACGAACCGCGAGCGCTGTATCGACGCTCAAGGCTAACGCGTGTCTTGGAGGTTACAATTTCTCTAAACCGATAACGACAAACGCCAATAACTCGATAATACGCACAACGAGCAGTTAAAGTGTCAGAAAAGAGAAGAGAAGGAGGAGAGAAGAGAGAAGAGAGAGGAGAGAAAAGAGAGAAGAGAAGACAGAAGAGAAGAGAGAGGAGAGAAGAGAGAGGAGAAAGAAGAGAGAGGAGAGAAGAGAGAGAAGAGAAGACAGAAGAGAAGAGAGGAGAGAAGAGAGAGGAGAGAGAGGAGAAGAGAGAAGAGAGAGGAGAGAGGAGAGAAGAGAGAGAGGAGAGAAGAGAGAGGAGAGAGAAGAGAAGAGAGAAGAGAGAGAAGAGAGGAGAGAAGAGAGAGAGGAGAGAAGAGAGAGAGAAGAGAGAAGAGAAGACAGAAGAGAAGAGAGAGGAGAGAAGAGAAGGAGAGAGAAGAGAAGACAGAAGAGAAGACAGAAGAGAAGAGAGAAGAGAGAGGAGAGAGAGGAGAGGAGAGAGGAGAAAGAAGAGAGAGGAGAAAGAAGAGAAGACAGAAGAGAGAGAAGAAGACAGAAGAGAAGAGAGAAGAGAGAGAAAAAAGAGGAGAGCGAAGAGAAGAGAGAGGAGAGAAGAGAAGGAGAGAGAAGAGAAGACAGAAGAGAAGAGAGAAGAGAGAGGAGAGAGGAGAAAGAAGAGAGAGGAGAGAAGAGAAGACAGAAGAGAAGAGAAAAGAGAGGAGAGAAGAGATGAGAGAGAAGAGAGAGGACAAAAGAGAGAGAGAAGAGAGAGAGAGACAGAGAAGAGAGAGAAGAGAGAGAGACAGGGAAGAGAGAGAAAGAAGAGAGAAGAGAGAGGACAGAGAGAGGAGAAGAGAGAAGAGATAGAGAGATGAGAGAGAGACAGAGAAGAGAGAGAGAGAGAAGGAACGAGAGAGAGAAGAGAGAGAAGAAAGAAGAGAGGAGAGAGAGAAGAAACGAGAGAGAGAAAAGAGAAGAGAGAGAAGAAACGAGAGAGAAGAGAGAAGAAACGAGAGAGAGAAGGAATGAGAGAAGAGAATGTCCCAGAGAGAAGAGAGAAGAGAGAGAGAATGTCCCAGAGAGAAGAGAGAGAGAATGTCCCAGAGAGAAGAGAGAAGAGAGAGAGAGAGAGAAGAGGGAGAAGAGAGAAGAGAGAGAGAGACAGAGAAGAGAGAGAAGAGAGAGAGAGAGAAGAGAGAGAGAGAAGAGAGAGAGAGAGGAGAGAGAGAAGAGAGAGTAGAGAGAAGATGGAAGAGAAGAGAGAAGAGAGAGAAGAGAGGAGAGAAAAGAGAGGAGAGAGGAGAGAGAAGAAAAGACAGAAGAGGAGAGAGAAGAAAGAGGAGAGAGAAGAGAGAGGAGAGAAGAGAGAGGAGAGAGAAGAGAGAGAAGACAGAAGAGAAGAGAGAAGAGAGAGGAGTTCTGTTCACTGATAACGACAAACGCCAATACCTCGATAATACGATTTTTTTTCTCCGTCTTCAACACAACGAGCAGTTAAAGTATCAGAAAAGACGGGCTCGGTTCAAACGGCGTGGGCGTGAAGCGGTGGGCGGCGGAGTTGAAAGGTCGCGACCTCGATTGTAGATGAAGTACGGAGGAGGAGGAGACCGTACCGCGCGATCATACACACGGGTGAGCGGAGTCGCGGCCGGAGAAAATGATCCACGCAAACGCAAAGAGCAAAGACGCGGAAAATAAACAACGCGTGATAAAAATGAAATGTGATGAAGACGACGGAGGATGAACCGTCGGAAAAGTTTTACAAAAAAAAAAAAACAATATACAGAGACATCATTAGCACACGCAGACAGACTTATGTAAAATGGAGAGGTTTAAGGGAAAAGTGAAGGAAAAGTGAAGGAAAAGTGAAGGAGGCTGGGGACAGAGAGAGAGAGAGAGACAGAGAGAGAGAGTTTAGGCGGGTTTAGAAAGTGGTTCATAAATAAATGTGATGTGTGAGTTTGTTTATGTGGGAAAATGTTCATTAAAATATTTGGGTTTGTCGAGGAGCCGAGAGTCAGAAAAGTACAAAAGAGAAGAGAGAAGAGAGAGGAGAGAGAAGAGAGAGGAGAGAAGAGATGAGAGAGAAGAGAGAGGAGAGAGAAGAAAGAAGAGAAAAGAGAGAGGAGAGAAGAGAGAGGAGAGAGAAGAAAGAAGAGAGAAGAGAAAAGAGAGGAGAGAAGAGAAGAGAGAGAAGAGATGAGAGAGAAGAGAGAGGAGAGAGGAGAGAAGAGAGAAGAAAGAAGGGAGAAGAGAAAAGAGAGAAGAAAGAGGAGAGAAGAGATGAGATGAGAGAAGAGCGAGGAGAGAGAAGAGAAGAGGGAGAAGAGAAGAGAGAGGAGAAAGAAGAGAGGAGAGAAGAGAAGACAGAAGAGAGAGGAGAGAGAAGAGAAGAGGGAGAAGAGAGAGGACAGGGAAGAGAGGAGAGAGAAGAAAAGACAGAAGAGAAGAGAAGAGAGAAGATAGGAGAGAGAAGAGAAGAGAGAGAAAAGAGAAGAGAGAAGAGAGAGCAGAGAGAAGAGAAGAGAGAGGAGAGAGAAGAGAGAGAAGATGAGAGAGAAGATAGAGGAGAGAGAAGAGAAGACAGAGAAAAGAGAAGAGAGAGAAGAGAAGACAGAAGATAGAGGAGAGAGAGAAGAAACAGGAGATGAGAGAGAAAAGAGAAGAGAGAGGAGAGAGAAGAGATGAGAGGACAGAGAAGAGAAGACAGAAGAGAGAGAAGAGAAGAGAGAGGAGAGAAGGGGGAGAGTGAGAAGAGATAAGGGAAGAGAGAAGAGAAGACAGAAGAGAGAGGAGAGAGAAGAGAGAAGAGAAGAGAGAGGAGAGAGAGGAGAGACGGTCAGACCTTGTCCAAAACAGTGAAGATGGACTGAGAGCTAATGTTAATAAAGCTTTACTGTACGAATGAATATATACATGAAAAAGAGAGAGAGGGAGAGAGGAAGAGAGGAAGAGGAGGAGAGAGACATGGATAGAAAGAGACAGGGGGAGAAGGATAGAGAGACGGGAGAGAGAGACAGAGAGAGACATGGAGACGGGGGGAGAGGCAAACGGACAGACAGGGCAAAGACAAAGACAGAGAGAGAGAGACAGGGGTATAGATAGGGGCGAGACAGAGAGAAGGTGAGGGAGAGAGAGAGGAGGAGAGAGAGACAGAGAGAAATGGAGACAGGAGAAAGACAGAGAGAGAGAGAAAGACCCAGGAAGAGACAGGAAGACAGCGCGAGAGAGAGACAGGGAAGAGAGACAAAGAGAGGGGTAAGAGAGAGAGACAGGGGGAAAGAGACAGGGAGAAAGAGAGAGACGGGGGAGAGGGACAGACACACAGAGAGAGAGAGAGTGAGAAAGAGAGACAGAGAAAAAGAGAGAGAGATAGGGAAGAGAGACAAAGAGAGGGGTAAGAGAGAGAGACAGGGGGAAAGAGAGAGACACAGAGAGAGAGAGTGAGAAAGAGAGACAGAGAAAAAGAGAGAGAGATAGGGAAGAGAGACAAAGAGAGGGGTAAGAGAGAGAGAGACAAGGGGAAAGAGAGAGACGGGGGAGAGGGACAGACACACAGAGAGAGAGAATGAGAAAGAGAGACAGAGAAAAAGAGAGCGAGATGGGCAGAGAGACAGAGAGAGGGAGACATGGGAAGAGCGACAGAGAGAGAAAGGGAAAGACAGACAGAGAGACAGAAAGAAAAAGAGAGGGAGACACAGACAGAGAGAAGATTCTTGTCTGGTTCAGACATTCTTAACCAACTCCATTTTCACAGCAACATGAAGATCATTTTATCATTAACACAAACACAATTCTTCAGAAAAAGATGTGTTTGCTGCTGCGGCTCATTTTTCAGAATTACAATAAAATACAACAATAAAATACAATAAAATACAACAATAAAACACAATAAAATACAACAACAAAACATAATAAAACACAACAAAACACAACAAAACACAATAAAACACAACAAAACACAATAAAACACAACACAACACAATAAAACACAACAAAACACAATAAAACACAACACAATAAAACACAATAAAACACAACAAAACACAATAAAACACAACACAATAAAACACAATAAAACACAACAAAACACAATAAAACACAATAAAACACAACAAAACACAACAAAACACAATAAAACACAACAAAACACAACAAAACACAATAAAACACAATAAAACACAACAAAACACAACAAAACACAATAAAACACAACAAAACACAACAAAACACAATAAAACACAATAATAAACCCACAGTTAATGAGTCTCTTTTCACACAGTGTTATTCTGGATCATCAGTCCAAATAAAATCATGTGACCTGGAGCTGAGATCACGAGGCGACGGTGGCTCAGTTGGTAGAGCCATTGTGCATTGACCCACAGGTTGGCGGAGTGATGGACACCGCCGTCGTGTCCTTGGGCAAGACACTTAACCCTGTTCTGAACTGAACTAAAACTAACTGAAAGCCTCATTTTTATTGTTTTTTTTTTTCACTCTTCTGTTTTTAATGTTTATTATTTATGATTATTTATGTTTTGATTTGTTGTTGTTTGTCTTTATTATTCTGTAAAACACTTTGTGGACCGATCCTGTTGTACAAATAAACTTATATCGCCTTAATAAGACAATAAAAGTATTACAGGATTACACTTTATATCAAAACTCTGCAGTGTTTGAGGCTTTAAACGGAATTTTTTTTTTTTTTTTTTTATGACAATGACAATAAAAATCTTAAATCTCACATTTTTATAGTGATTTTCCACCTTAAAGTCACTCAAAGAAACTCCTCACACACACACACACACACACACACACACACACACACACACACACTGGGGCGAGGAGGTTAAGTGTCTTGCCCAAGGACACAAGAGCAGCGTGAGCAAATGCTCTACCAGCTGAGCCGCCGTCGCCTCTGATTGATAAAAAAAAAAATCAGACTAATTTTCTGTCATTTCTCTCAGTCCGACATCAAAGGATCCCCCCGGACAGAAATAGATGAAGCTGCAACTGACAGGACTCACTCCTCCTCCTCCTCCTCCTCTTCCTCCTCCTCTCTCTCTTTCCTCCACCTCCTCCTACTCTTCTGTCTCACAGTACACCCCCATTTCCTCCTCCCTCCTCCTCCTTTCTTTCCTCTCTCCTCCTCTCTCCTCATCCTCCTCCTCTTCCTCACAGGACACCCCTCTCCTCCCTCTCTCCACAGGTGTGTATGTTGCCCTCCCTCTCTCCTCCTCCTCTCTCCTCCTCCCTCTCTCCTCTCTCCCTCCTCCCCTCTCTTCTCCTCCTCCTCATCTTCCCCCTCCTCATGGGACACCCCCCTCTCCTCCTCCTCCTCGTCTCTCCTCAGGTGTGTATGTCACCTTCCCTCTCTCCTCCTCCTCTCTCCTTCTCCCTACCTCCTCCTCCTCTCCTTCTCTTCCTCACAGGACACCTCCCTCTCCTCCTCCTTGTCTCTCCTCCTCCCTCTCTCCTCCCCTCTCGCTCCTCCTCTTCTTCACGGGACACCCCCCTCTCCTGCTCTTCCTCACAGGACACCCCCCTCTTCTCCTCTTCCTCACAGGACACCCCTCTCCTCCTCTCCTCCTCCTCCTCGTCTCTCCTCAGGTGTATGTCGCCTTCCCTCTCTCCTCCACCTGTCTCCTTCTCCATCCTCCCTCACTCCTCCTCTTCCTCACAGGACACCCCCCTCTCCTCCTCTTCCTCACAGGACACCCCTCTCCTCCTCCTCTCCTCCTCTTCTCCTCCTCTCCTCAGGTGTGCGTCGCCTTAAAACAGTCTGGCACCATGTCAAGTGCGTTCAAACACCTGCTCTGCTTTTGAGATTACTCCACAGCTCCAGTCCCAGTCCAATTGTGTCGTCCCCGCTCCAACTGCGCCGCACCGACACTGTGACACAACGCGACACAACACAACACAACGCAACACAACACAACACAACACAGCACAACACAACACAACACAACACAACACAACACAGCGCTTTTACTCACTCAGCCCGACAGATACCAAGGGAGAACAGCACTGATAAAACACCAGACAGACACAGACTACACCGGGTTTATACGTATGAAAGAAACCAGGAAGTGACAGAATGTGCGGCGCCATTAACCTCCTGAGACCTGACGTCCTCATCAGACACATTTTGGGTTGTTTAGGCCAAAGTGCAAATTTTTATAAGAAGAACAGCAACAAGAACATGTTCAATTTTGATTATTTTTAAGAGTTTAGAATATTTATTTTTATTTTAATGTATTTTTATTTTATTTTTTATTTTATTTTATTTATTTTTATTATTTATTTATTTATTTAATTTTAATTTTTGATTTAATTTAATTTTTATTTTTTTATTTTTTTTATTATTTTTTTTAATTTTAATTTTAATTTTTTATTTAAAGGCATATGTCTTCCTGCACCTGTCAATAGCACTTCAAATGAGACACATTGTTCCTAGACGCACAATTGTTTCTCATTTCGTTTTTTTACGCTCAGAAAAAATGTGTGTGTTCAGGCACTTAATAGTTTTTGCAAATAAAGTCTCACGAGAGCTCGAGTCTCAGGAGGTTAAAGCGAAAACAAAATGAGCTCATCGTTTATTAAAGCTCCAATATCACACAAAACTGACTCTCGTAGCTTTAATCCATGTTCTGATGCTGCGTCCTCCTCAAAAACAGACCTGGAGTTGTGTTTTGTTTCATTCACACACATGTTTGAGTCACACTTTATTATTAATCTTCAAATCTCCAAAGCTCAAAATGCTCTGTTCCACCTTGTGATGTCATCAGGTGGAAGTGTTAACAGCTTCTTTTACTTTTAGTTCAGTAGAAACTGGCAATTACAGGACCGAAATGATCCAAATGATTCTAGAAATGAAGGTGTGTGGAGTTTAAAAACACAGTGGAGCACTTCCTGTATCACCACATGATGACATCACAAGGTGGAACAGAGTGTTTTCAGTTTGAGAGAAGAACTCAGCTTAAACATGCAGGGTTTGTGAGTTAAATATGTGTGAATGAAACAAAAAAAACACAACTCCAGTTTGTTATTATAAAAACTTTACCGTAACATTAAAATACAAATGTTTACATAAATATTACCTGTTTTGTTTTGTCATATTAACAGAGAAAGTTATATTTCACAGATATTATGTCGTATTATAGGCAATTTTCTGTTAGCGTAAAAAATGTGGGTAAAGTTCCATTTATTTCATCTGAGCAACAGGAGCTTTGGAGAAATGAGACTCATCAAACACATCAACACAACAAACCGACAACAACGCACAACAGTCCAACAGTCGACAACACGACGTTTTTACCTTTAAGACTCAAAGTAAATGTGATTATAAATGTGACCCAAAGTGACCTAAAGTGACCCGACGTGACCCAAAGTGACCCAACGTGACCTGAGCAGGCGGTGATACTATTACTGATAGTTACGACACATCTGTATGCAAAAAAAAAATTAAATAAATAAATAAAAAACAGTATAAAAGTATATAAAGTTCTGTTCCACATGTCCAGTCGACTGTCCTCAGGCCTCGTCGTCTGGACACAAAGACTTTATCAACTCACAAGAATAAAGAGCAACTAATATGTATTTAAGATGATTAAAACAACTAAACAGTTAATCAACTAAATGATTAATCAACTAAACTATCATCAACTAACCGATGAATCAACTAAACAGTGAATCAACTCAATCATTAATCAACTAAACATGGAATCAGTTTAACAATGAATCGACCAAAAATGAATCGACTAAAAATGAATCAACTAAATAATAATCAACTAACCAATTAATCAACTAAACAGTGAATCAACTCAATCATTAATCAACTAAACTATTATCAACTAACCTATGAATCAACTAAACAGTGAATCAACTCAATCATAAATCAACTAAACATGGAACCAATTTAACAATGAATCGACCAAAAATGAATCGACTAAAAATGAATCAACTAAACAATAATCAACTAACCGATTAATCAACTAAACAGTGAATCAATTAAAATAACAATAACAATAATTAACTAAATAATGAATCAACTAAACAGTGAATCTGTTTAACAGTGAATCAACTAAAAACTGAATTAATCAAAAACTGGATCAACCAAACAATTAATCAACTAAGCAATTAATCAACTAAACAGTGAATCACCCAAACAATTAATCCAAAACAAAAAAATGAATCAACTAAACAGTAAATCAAATAAACAATTAATCAACTAAATGATTAATCTACTGAACATTAGTCTACTAAATGATGAATTTACTAAACAATGTATCAACTAAATGATTAATCAACTAAACAGTGAATCTATTCAACAGTGAATCAACTAAAACTGAAGTAACCAAAAACTGAATCAACTAAAGAATGAACCAACTAAACGATTAATCATCTACACAGTGAATCAACTAAACAATTAATCCACTAAACAAAAATCAACTAAACAATGAGTCAACTAAACAATTAATCAAGTACATGATTAATTTACTGAACAAATAATCAACTAAACAATAAATCAACTAAACAGTAAATCAACTAAATGATGAATCAAGTAAACGATTAAGCTACTGAACAATTAATCTACAAAATGATTAATTAACTAAACAATGAATCAACTAAATGATTAATCAACTAAACAGTGAATCTATTCAACACTGAATCAACTAAAACTGAAGTAACCAAAAACTGAATCAACTAAAGAATGAACCAACTAAACGATTAATCGTCTACACAGTGAATCAACTAAACAATTAATCCACTGAACAAAAATCAACTAAACAATGAATCAACTAAACAGTGAATCAACTAAACAATTAATCAAGTACATGATTAATTTACTGAACAAATAATCAACTAAACAGTAAATCAACTAAACGATGAATCAAGTAAACGATTAAGTTACTGTACAATTAATCTACAAAATGATTAATTAACTAAACAATGAATCAACTAAATGATTAATCAACTAAATGATCACTGTCTTCATCATTATTACAGTTTATACAAGTTCCCCGTGGCTCATGTGGTAGAGCACACACACACACACTTTTATGAAATATTTAAAGTATCTTCACCTTCTGTAGATTAATAATACAATCATACAAATTTATACAAAATACAAGTAAAACAAAATAAAAAATAATAATACATAAAAACAAAAATACAAACATTTAAACCACAATTAAAGGGAAAAAAAACAACATATTTTAAATGTGGTCGACTCGGGAAACGCCGAACTCTGACTCCGCCTTAAATCCGCGCTATTGTGCTTGTGTCTCTATGGTTCTCATCTCTGTGGATCATTCTGTTATAATTTACACATTTTAAGTCACAATATTCATCTAAAACGACTTAATCAAAGAAACTGGGAGCTGACGTCGCCGTAAACATCATCACAACAGAGCGCCGCGTGATGCTGGCGCCCCCTGTGGACAGACGCACGTCACACCAGACCAGCAGTGTTAAAAATTTGTACCAAAATGACGACGCGACGCTGCCGAATCCTACGAGTACCAACGATTACGAAAATAAAACTGGAGCGGGAAGCGCGTACGTCACAGTGGGCGTGTCACAGTGAAGGTGAAAACGGCGATAAATCAACAAAATGGCGTCTCGAAAATAACCGCGTTAAAGCTTACGCAAAAATAAATCACTCTTCACGAAAGGCAAAATTAGAAGAAAACAGCTACACCACCACGAAGAAGAACACGTCTGATTTACTCGTCCGACGCGCAGGTCAGCGTCTGTCCGGAGGTGTGAAACTCAACGCCACGTCCCCGCGCGTCGCCCGCTGGAACTCACTTCCTGTATTAGACTGACAACTGTCCATCCACCCAAACACTCGTCCGCTGATGTGGGACTGCTGCTGTATCCCTAAATAACTCCTCTGAACCGGCAGCCTGCCCACACCTCCATGTTCTGACAGCGTTTTTTGTATAGACATTCATATTCTCATGCAAGTTTTTTTTTTTTTTTTTTCCTTTTTTTTTCTTTCCCTCTCATTGTCAGCCCTCCTACTCGCTGTCTTTCCCTCACTCAGCCGGCAGTTCTCGGGGACACACTTGGCGTAGGTGGGTGTGTGCGAGTGGAGTATATGGCTTTCAATGCAAGCGTGTAAGGTGCGTTTTGTGTGTGTGTGTAGTGTGTAGTGTGGTGTGTGTGTGTGTGTGTGTGGAGGTAGAGAAGCACAGCAAGACGTGAACCAAGACTGTGATAATGACAAGCCATGCATTATATAACATGTAGATTGCATAAGGCCGACAGTATTTCCAGATACAAGTATTTTTTAGTAAGTAGTGGGCAGAAAGTAGGGCCTGCGTGCGTATAAAACTATCATATTTTCCCTCCCTTTTCAAGAATTCGAGTGGGTGTCAGTTTTAAGTGTGTTATGATGTTGTTGTTTTTTTGCGTGAGGAGCCGGTGCACGTTTGATTTGAGGGAACGTTTTTGTTTTTTTGCGTTTACAGCTTCGATCTGCATATCAAAAACAAGTATGTGGGAATAGTTGGCATTGGCGTTGACTGTGCAAGGGTGTCTTTACTGCTCGCACCCACTCGTTAGCACTTTTAGACCGCAACGCCGATCCGGTTTTGGAATAATAACGCATGAGAATTTTTTAAAAAGACGCGTTGTAGTAGTTTTCTATAGGACAGTGTGGAGTCATACAAGTGCGGAGATGTACGTGCCGCCGCCGCCGCTGCTGCTGCTGCTGCTGCCTCCTCGCTCCATGCATGAGTGTGCCCCTGTAAAAATAGACTTCTTAAAGGGCCAGGCGCAGCGCAACCTTCTCCCACTAGAGGCCTGTAACTGCTATCCTGGGTGACACAACTCTGGGAACCGAGTAGGGCGAAGGAGGAGGAGGAGGAGGGAGGGGGGGGGGGGGGGGGGCGTAGCAGCGTCCGCCTCGTTCGCCTCTACCTTAAAAAGCCCTGCGTTCACCTGTCACTTTTGCATCATTCATGGGTTGTTTTGTTTTTTTTTTTTACAGCGCCGGGTTCCCGAAGTAACTCTCGAAGGGTGTTTCCGAGCGCCGTGTCGTTCATTCACAAGGTTTTTTTTTTTTTGTGGTAGTTTTATCAGCAGCGGCGCAGGTATAAATCACTGACAGCAAAGCGAGCTTCCTGTTCACTTCACTGATCGTCCTCCATAATTGAAATAAGTGAATTAAAGTCAGCGGGGATGGATGTAGTGTCACGGCTAAAGCCCGCAGAACGCCACGAACCTGTGAAATGTGCCTATATTACCCAGCATATGGAGAGAGATATCACCACGGCAGACGGACGGCGGCGTGTAGAAGCGAAAAACAAACTCAGTGCTGCGAAATTATAAAGAAAAGAGCGTGGAATGTTAGCTTAGTTCATAATAAAACTGAGAAAAAAGTTCTGCCGTATCAGCCCCGTCCACAGTTTACGTGCGTTTTACACTTTGCCTTTCATTCAAACGAGTCAAAATCTCTCTCTCTCTTTCCCTCCTCCATTCTCACATCCATCCCTCTTAAACTTTTAAGCACACTCCTCTGGGGCACCCCCCGTTTTTGGCTATCTGCGCACTCTCCGCGGCTATTTCAGCCCACTGCTCTAATTCTGAAAGCGTCGGATCTTCGTTCACACTGATTAATGAACCTCTACCTCCCCCCCCCTGCTCTTTCTCGCTCTCTCTTTCTTTCTCTTCTTTCTCTAACTATCTGTCTATCCTGTTCACAGCACGTCCCAAGCGCAGGTGCTCACTTCTGCTTTCTGCTTACATGTCGTTCACACACACACACACACACACACAAACACACACAGACGCACTATTTGTTTACAAGTTGACACATGCACACATGGACCGTGAGAGCCGGGTTGCTGTACTCACATACCTCGCGTTGTGCCTTTGCAGAGCCGGTTTCAGACAGTGTAGTCATTGGATAGGGTGACAGCAGTAGCAGTAGCAGTAGTAGCAGTAGCAGTATCAGTAGTAGCAGTAGTAGTAGTTGCAGTAGCAGTAGTTGCAGTAGCTAGATCCGTTTATGTTCAAAGTGTTCCTCGTTGCAGCTCAGCCCGGCTCCCTGCTTTCATCCTCTCCTGCCTCCTTCCAGCACTCTCAACGCCTCTCTGACTAGCCTCACTTTCTCTCTATCTCTCCGGCGTGCTTGATCTCTCTCTCCCACACCCCCCTCCCTTCTCTTTTCCTCTCCTCCTCCTCCTCCTCCTCCTCTCCTCCCTTCCTCGTGCTCTCCTTCCCTCACAGCTTACAACTTCACACAGTCTGAGAACTTTTTTTTATTTTTTTTATTCCTTCCCCTTTTGCGCAGCAGTTCTCATCATCAGTCCCTGAGCCAACGCCGCGTCTCTCTCCGTTCTTAACCCACCCGGGCGGTGCAAAAGCTGTAGCGTTAGCCGGCGTAGCTCGTGTCACTTGGCTCAGAGCCCGACGCAGGCTTCACTCATTAACCTCCCCGAGAGAGGCAGAGAATGGACCGTCCCGTGGATCAGTCTATTTGCTGCAGCCTCTTTAAGCCCCGTCAGCCAATCAGAATCCACGTCAGGTTAAGGCAAGGTGTGCTTGTAGGAGGACGTCCCAATAGGTGACATGGGCTCAGGTTAATCGCTGACATGTTGCGGCAGGTCACCAGCTGGACAGGACGGACGCACGAAGGACGCGGCTCTGCGAAAGAAAAGAAAAATAAAAGAGGAAAGCAGATTTTAGCGCCGACTAACTGCGAATCTCAATAAACTGACATTTTAAGACAGCCATACCTTTTGATTTACCTCGACGCGGGCCGTGTAAAATGAGGTAGCGGGCCACATTTGGGCTCGCGGGCCTGCAGTTTAACACGTGCAATTTATATAACGCAAATAAACAACGCATCCAAGTGGAAATGTGCTTTTGTCAGAATGAAACCCTTAAAGGAGCAGTATGCAAATGTTCTGGTGGAGGGTCTGCCCCTGTTTCTCTCATGTAAATGTCTCTGTCGCCATGGAGACAAGCAGGTGGCCAGGTTATGTAAGTAAAGTCAGATCTGTGGAGAGGCGACACACAAAGCTCACAGTAAAAATGCATGTTTTTTTTCCTGCATTTTCTTTCAGCAATAAAAAGACTGTATTGGAATGCTTTCAAAACAGACGAGTTTAATGCCGTGACAGACGCAAAGTGCAGCTTCAAGGAAATTATTTGAGGGAAAAAATACAAAATATGCACAAGTAAAAGTAAAGAATAAAGCATTGAATGAGTGTGTGTTCAAACGTTTGACTGGTACTGTATATACACCTTAAAAGTGATTCTGTATGTTTTATTTTAGCTCTTGTTTTTGTGAATGAGATGTTAAATGTGTAAGACAACAGCCCTGGAACCAAACCATTTCTGTAGAAAATGTAGTATACGTATGTTTCAGTATCATTTCCTCGTCCCATCGTGCGTCCTGAAACACATCTTATTGTGAAACCTCCCTGAGAACGCGTACTCAGAAGTCATATGCTGTTTTTACTGTACAGCGTGCCCCAGTTCCCATAAAACGACCCGGAGTAAACCCATGACTGCTCCACACGGGCCGGAGCGGTGGAGTTTGTCACCAGCGCGAGGAGCCGGCCTCGTCTGTCCCGCTGTGTTCCGTGTCCTCCTTTTCCCAAACGTTGCAGACGTGGAGCCGGGCCCGGTCTGGGTCAGAGCGGCTAACGCAGCACGAGTGTCTTACAAAGCGAATCTGAGGCCCGGAGATGAAAATGAAGTGCGAATTTGATACATTCGCTCAGTTATGACGGAGGATGATTGGACGGAACAGATGGATGACACCCCACTTTGAGTTTAACCTGGTTTAGATGGAGGTTTAATACGACATGTAGGTCATAGCGTGGTCAGGGCGTGGTCAGGGCGTGGTCAGGGCGTGGTCCCATGCCTGGATAAATATAAAAAGGTTCTATTCAAATCTATTAACAAAAAAACGAATGAAATTTAATGGAAAGGCCTCGCATAAGTTGGATTAAAGACACTCTATGGAACTTTCCCAGTGTAAAAAGTGGAAGATACACCACCTATGCCTAGAATGTCCCACAGTACGGCATTAAACAGGTGACAACATCAAGTTACAGGTCAGATCTGGGGAGCGGCGACCCCTCACGGTGTAAGATTTTTAAGATAATAGTTTGAACGATACAAACACATGCGCTTAAATAACCGCTTGGTAGCTATTTTTTAAAGCCATACTGTGTAACATTCCAGGTGAAGCGGCAACAGCTCCATGGAGGCGAGCTGGCGACACCATCAAGTCAAGTTACAGGTCAGATCTGTGGAGTGGCGACCCCTCACAATGAGAACGAGTGATTTTTACGATAATATTTTGAACAATATAAACCCATGTACTTAAATAAACATTTGGTAGATGCGATTAAAGCCATACTGTGTAACATTCCAGGCAAACCAACAGCATCTCCATGGCGACGAGCAAGTGGCGGATTCCCCCTTTCAGAAAAGTCACATAGAGCAGCTTTAAGTATGGAAAAAAAACATTTAAATTTAGAAATACGACTGACAGAAACTAGTACTGCAACTACTTCACGTAATATAATAAACTCGAAAAAGATCATAAGCCCAAAGTAACCACATGTAAGCCAAGTTATAGGTCAGATCTGTGGAGCGGCAACCCATCAAAGTCAGAATACCGATATAAACCCATGCACTTAGATAAAAGCTTGGTAGAAACAGGTACAGATATGACTTAGTTTCACCAACCAGCCAGAAACTAGTACTGCAACTACTTCACGCAATATAATAAACTCGAAAAAGGTCATCAGCCCAAAGTAACCACATAAAACTCATTTCCAGTCTGTCAGCTAAATATTTGAGCTCAACCATGCATAAAAATCTAAAGTCATCTGATCATTAATGCCACAGCGACAGCAGCGCTATCTTCTGAAAGTTTCTGTCTGACTGGCGCTCTGAAGTGGGAGGAGGATTGTAATCAAACGAGCCTCGTGTGTGGGTGGGTGTGACTCCTGCACGCCGCTGCTCTTGTGATGATTTGGCAGAGCTCACAGGCCAAGCCAAAACATCTTAGTATCGTTTCCTCCTCTCCTTCTCTCCCTCTCCTTCTCTCACTTCTGCATTCACACTACAACATTCTATAAACACGGTTGTAAATAGCACTGGGAACAAGCACAGCCGCTTCTCGCCAAGTTTGACACCCGAAAATGAAAAGCATACATAGTCATGAGATTTGGGAGGGCATCTGTGGTATTAAAATGTCCTGCTGACAAATGAGGTGGGGGAAAAAAAGTGTATGCAAAGTGGGAACGACTACACCGCTGATCAGAGCGTGAACATAAAAAGTATTTATTTAAGTTTAAGTACTGGGTAATCACAACAATTACTGTATTTTCTGGACTATAAATCACACTTTTTTCATAGTTTGGCCGTGGCAGCTTATACTCAGGTGTGATTTATACGTGAAATATGTTTTTTCTTCATTATTTTGCGTTTTTGGCTGGTGCGACTTATACTCCAGCGCGACTTATATGTTTTTTCTTCATTATTTTGCATTTTTTGGCTAGTGCGACTTATACTCCAGTGCGACTTATATATGTTCTTTCTTCATTATTTTGCGTTTTTTGGCTAGTGCGACTTATACTCCAGCGCGACTTATATGTTCTTTCTTCATTATTTTGCGTTTTTTGGCTAGTGCGACTTATACTCCAGCGCGACTTATATATGTTTTTTCTTCATTATTTTGCGTTTTTTGGCTGGTGTGACTTATACTCCAGCGCGACTTATACTCCAGAAAATATGTTATATTTTTTTACTATTCACCTTGTTTTAAAGCAGCCTGCCTTCCTGTGTTTTATGTTTATCAAAATTTGGGCCTGCCACTATCACTAAATCTGCCATATTTATTCAAATTTAAAGTAAAAATGTCTTATATATTTCAGACAAAAGATAGTTGACGAGTTACTTAACCTCCTTAGACCCAAACTCTTACATGACATGCTATTTTTTTAATGATTTTGATAGAATAAAATACACTGCCTGGCCAAAAAAAAAGTCACCACCTGGATTTAACTAAGCAAATACGTTGGTGTTGCTGCAGTTGGTCCGGTCTAGGTTCAGCAGAGTGAGGTCAGCTGACACCGGAATATACTGAATGACCAGGTTATTCCATCAATGGATTTTTTTCTTCCCTGATGGCACGGGCATATTCCAAGATGACAATGCCAGGATTCATCAGGGTCAAATTGTGACAGAGTGGATCAGGAGCGTGAGACGTCATTTTCACACATGGATCGTCCACCACAGAGTCCAGACCTTAACCCCAGTGAGAATCTTTGTGCTGGAGAAGCTTTGAGCAGCGTCAGACTCGACCAGCATCAATGCAACATCTTGGTGGAAAATTAAAGCAACACTGGATGGAAATAAATCTTGTGACATTGCAGAAGTGAAATCGAAACAATGCCACAGCGAATGAAAGAGTGTGTGACCTTTTCTTTTGGTGGGGACTTTTTTTTTTTTTTTTGGCCATACAGTGTATGTGGACAGCACGTTTTGGATTATCTAGGTCACAATATTTTATTTTTCTCTACAAGATCCTGGTGTCCACATATGAGGACATTAAACTGCCACTTAAAGGTGACAGAAGAGTTTAACACATTATAGTTTAGATTAAAGATGGACTTTGTTAAAGCTCTTCAAATGTGACACATTCTTCCAAGAGACACAATTGTCGCTCCTCATTTTTCTTTTACACTCAGGACAAATATTGCTGTTTCAGGCACTTAATAAATAGTTTTTACAAATCATTATTCAAACGTTCTATCAAAATGATTCAAACGTAGAACGGATGTCCTCATATGTGGACATGATTTTTCTCATAATGTAAAAAGATAAATGTTTATTTTTACTTTCATCAGGTCCAATCAGCTCAAATAACCAAGAGAAATGAATAAACTCATGTAAGAGCTTGGATTTTAGGAGGTTAAAGTAAAAATGTCTTTAAAACGTCTATAAAAAAGTGGGATGACCAGTTATTTAAATATAAAAATGAACTTTTCTGGCCAACTGTAACGTTTTATAATGTTATCATCAGTTTTATATCTGCGCAAACATGTCCAAAAAAACAAAACAAATCTAGAATATATTGCATTTTGAATTTAAAATAAAACTCGAAGGGCGACAGCAGGTTGTCTGATTCAAAACCAAAAACATCTGCACAAATACAAGAACAGGATCATACGAATTTGAAAACGGCAATGAAAAGTAGTGACAGGCCTTTTTGAACAAACAGACTCTACGTCTCGAAACCAAGGACGAAACCATTCTTCAAACTTTTCAGAGTATTTAAAAAAAAAAAATCATTTGCAGTATTTACAACTTTCAAGGTTGCAGGTTTTAAGTCTTAAAAAGTATTTGCAAATCCTGTGACGCTGGATCCTGGATACTACACTTTCAATGATTCTACGTGATTTGCAAAAGTGGCGAGCGAGTGGCGAGTGGCGTTTTTTTCAGAGACGTGCGTAAAAATATCTCGAGGTCGACCCCAACGTGAGCTTTAGTGTCGGCGCTCGATGACATCACGCAGGGAAAGCAGTTTAAAACGGAGTCGAGTCTACATCTGTGCGCCTGTAATACGCCGCGGGGAGAGAGGGGTCGGGGTAAAAAAGGGGGGGAGGGGGCGGGTTGCAACCTGACCCCGATGACCCCTTAAACCCGGTGCGTGCGGAGACCGGCCGCTGGACCAGGTCGCCGTTTAGTTCGGCTCCCACAGAGACCACGGTCAAAGTAAACGAGATTACGGAGGATTTATGAATGCTCGTACCTTAAGTCGCTCGAGTGGGAATCTGCTCCTCGGCCAATCACACGAGAGCAGCCGGCAATTTCTGCGAAGTCACACAAGAGAAAAAAAAAAAAAAAAAGAAAGAAAAAAATGCCAATGAGAAAAAGGATTTGACAAGTGGCTGTGTTGTGTCACCGATTCTCAGAGTAGAGGAAGTATCACCACACACAGGACCATTTTTACAAGTCTAAAATAAGAATAAGACCAAGAGCAAAACGTGTGGGCCTCGAAAATAAACAGGACATGACTCTGACAGGACGCAATCTGCAACACCAAGCACACAAACGACAACTTATACCAAAAGAAGACAGGACTTAAAGGTGCACTAAGCAACTTTTCTGATGGGAGATACACCACCTGCTTAAAGACCCTATAATATTCAACTCTACTGGATTAAACTCACCTTAAGTTTATTTATTTATTCATTCATTCATTTATTATTATTATTATTATTATTATTATTATTATTATTATTATTATTATTATTTTATTATTGATTTATTTTTATTATTTAATTTTATTGCTCAAAAACATTCTTTTTTTTTATTTATTTATTTTTTGATAAAAGTATGTTTTTTACCATAAAATCACAGTCTATTCACAGGACAGATGAATAACAAATTATGGAATTACAAGAGCTACCACATTATTACACCATTGTTTAACTTGTTAACATAAAAAACAAACAAACAAACAAACAAACATTCTTACTGTGTACGCCCCGCGGCGTATTACAGGCTTCGCAGATCTGACCTGTAACTTGGCCTTGATGTCAGATTTTTCACCTATGGAAGACACATCGGTTATTGTAGAACATTTAAAGCAAAGAAACAACAACGAGCAGGTGTCGTATTCACCACTACAAAAGTTACACAGAGAACTTTAAATTGTCCAAGTTTTCCCAACCCTGGAGGATCGGAACAACCTGGAGAACTCAATCTTTGTTATGGAATGAATGACGATGTGCAACGGACTTCGAATGGACAAATTTGACAAGATGTGAGACAAAATGAAATCTTATTTTCTGCTTAGAACGACAGAAAACGACAGATCCTGTGTTCATTATGTGTGACTGTAACTGTGCACACACTGTTTGTTTATTGTTGGAATGATGTTGTGTTTGTGGCTTTTTATGTGAGGAAAGTAAAATTCTGAAAAAAAGAAAAAGAAAAAAAAGTACAAAAATGAATAAATAAATAAATACATACATGAAAAAAATTAAAAAGATAAAATAAAAAAAAAAAATATATATATATATATAAATACATTAAAATAAAAATAATAAAAATAAATTAATGAAATTAAATTCAATTAAAATAAATTAAAATTAAATTAAATGAATTGTCCAAGTTTACAGGAATATTGCATTAAAACAAGACAAGTATGAAACTGAATTACACCATTTGTAAAGTGAACAGACGTAAAACACTCTTACATAACTGGAGTAAACATGACATCACATGTGTCAAACCAATGTGTTTAAACCAAATACAAGATAGACATGAAAACACACTACAACAGGCAACTTTTATACTTTATATACACACAAAATACATCAGATATAATATTTTTCGACAAAGCAAAGGGGGAGACTTTGAGGATTTGAAATAAAATAAAAAAAATAGTAGAGCTAAGCTAAAGTTAAAACTCCATTAAATATTTTTTACATATTTATTTTCAAATCCTCAAAGTCTCCACACTTTGTTTTCTGAAAAATATTTAGTAGTTATTAATTTTTTTTTCCTTTACTACATAACATATTTTTCACACTTTTTTTCATAGTTTGTCCGGGGGTGCGACTTATACTCAGATGTGACTTATACTCAGATGTGACTTATACTCAGATGTGACTTATACTCAGATGTGACTTATACTCAGATGTGACTTATACTCCGGTGCGACTTATACTCCAGTGCGACTTATACTCCAGTGCGACTTATACTCCAGTGTGACTTATACTCAGATGCGACTTATACTCCAGTATGACTTATACTCAGATGTGACTTATACTCCAGTGCGACTTATATTCCGGTGCGACTTATATTCCGGTGCGACTTATACTCCAGTACGACTTATACTCAGATGCAACTTATACTCCAGTATGACTTATACTCAGATGCGACTTATACTCAGATGTGACTTATACTCAGATGTGACTTATACTTCGGTGCGACTTATACTCAGATGTGACTTATACTCCAGTGCGACTTATACTCAGATGTGACTTATACTCCAGTGCGACTTATACTCAGATGCGACTTATACTCAGACGCGACTTATACTCAGATGCGATTTATACTCAGATGCGACTTATACTCAGACGCGACTTATACTCAGATGTGACTTATACTCCAGTGCGACTTATACTCTGGAAAATACAGTAAACCCATATAACTTGTTTCATATGAGTCGAGTTAAGTTCTTTATGTAGAAAGTAGTAAAAATAACACAACAAAATAAAAACACTGAATGACTGAGTGTCCAAACTGTCAAAAAAACAGCGTTAAACTCACTAATAACTAATAACTAACACATCCCGGTCACTGCCCCGCGCCCCACGTTGAGACCCGTCCCTCCATGTGCCTTTGTGTCGTGTTCGGGCCCGAGCGCACGCCCCACGTGTTTGTGTGTGAAAGTGACTCACCAGTCTCAGTTACTCTGAAAACGACCTCTCCATTTTTACATCACACCTTTGCTATTTTTGGGTTAGCAGAACTAGTACTACCCCCAGCGCATACTTACAACGCAAACAGTGCACGGCGCCCACTGGGACACGCTTTGAGCACATCTTTCACCGCACAATCGCTCGGAGGAGGCCCACACAAAAATATCCACCAGGGTTAGTTGCAAAGTGAAAAATATCATATTGCATAAGACAGAGAAAAGAACCTGACCACCGTAAATGCAACAGTAGCTCGAGCTCGCCTGCCACAAAAGCAGACGCACACACCTACACACACACACACACACACACACACGCACACACACATAAGCGGTGTCCTTATAATGTCCCAGGAAACTTTAGCTGCGTCGGACTGCTGAGTCAGGGAACAGGCCCAGTCAACGGGGCAGAGGACATTGTGCTACAGCAGAGCCAGACCCGGCAGCGCGAGCACGAGCGCCGCGTGGAAAGAGCCGCGCGGCAGAGGTCAAAGTGCATGTGAAAGGTTAGACCAATCGTTTCACTAATACGAGCTTTTCCGGTTTCCGTGGAGATGATACGGCATAGCTTAAAATGTTATAAAATATGACGTTAAAGGTTCTGCGTTAGTCTTGTGAGGTTTGAATCGAGTTAAAATGCTGTTAGCGCCTCAAAAACAGACCTGGAGTTGCGTTTTATTATTAGTCTGGCTACAGCCGCGAAGCTCAAAACGCTCTGTTCCACCTTGTGATGTCATCAAGTGGTAGTTTTCAACCATTTTAACAGCTGCTTTTACCGTTTGTTTCAGTAAAGTTTGGAATTTACAGGGCTGAACTTCTGGTAAATTCTGGTGAAGGTGCACGGTGGAGCACTTCCTGTATGACCACATGATGACATCACAAGGTGGAACGGGGTGTTTTCAGTTTGAGAATCAGCCTAAATCTGCAGGGTTTTTGTGTTAAACGTGTGTGAATGAAACAAAACACAACTCCGGGTCTGTTTGTGACGAGAAAACAACGTTATAACATATCAGAAAACAGCATAATATGGGCCCTTTAAACTATCTAACTACATAGAAACAAGCGAGGTCAAGTTACAAATCAGATCTGTGGAGAAGCAATCCCACTACACTAAGAATAAACTCTTTTTTTCCAGGATTTTTAAGCAATAAAAACAACTTATAGTGTGATAAGAGTGATAGATGGTTTAATGTTATACTGCGGGACATTAGAGGAAGCCGACCCGCTACCAAAAAGTTACATAGTGCACCTTTAATACAATTATGTTTACGATTTTGCTAAAACTTGCCTTGTTTTCCCCAGTTTGACAGTTCTGGTGAAGTTTATAATGTTACTTCCTGGTTGAACCTGTGCAGCAGATGTGTCATATCTCGTAGCGGCACGTCTTTAACTGTTACCTAGCAACAAACTGTAAACATTTATACGCACCACGGCAACTGCAGCTCCTTATATGTGCGTCTGGCAATCTCCGGCGTCGGCAGATTACACCTGGTCCAAAATGCAGCAACAGGTTTTTAACAGGTCCTAAAAAAAGAGACGACATCAGCCCAGTTTTAGCTCAGCTGCGTCGGCGGCCAGCGGAGTTTAGAATAGATTTGAAAATGTTTACTATTTGTTTTGAGCTCTTAACGATGCCGCCCCGGGATACTCGGCTGATCTCCTGCTTCCTTAGACTCTCGGGTCTCGGATCAACCTCACAGAACCGTCTCCAAACCAAAGGCAGCGGGATCGTCTCCGTCACAGAACTGAAGCTTTGGAATAAGCTCCCGATCCAAGTAAAGCACATATGTCAAACTCAGGCCCGGGGGCAAAATCTGGCCCACGGTGTAATTAGATTGGGCCCGTGAATTCACATCAAACGTGTATTAGAGCTGGCCCGTCGGTATATAGAGCATGCACCACTAATACTACAAATCCCAGAATGCTTTGCTGGCACGCCCCTCCTTTTCTTTTGACACACATTAGCAACTAAGCTACTCGTCACCTCGGCCAAAGAGAGATTAATTCAAATAATAAATGAATTCTACTGATGTGTCTTTTATTTCAAATTAAATTTCTCATATGTTTGTAAAATCAAACTTGAGTTGTTCCAGATGAAAAGGTTAAACGTTACATATCAGGTACGGTCAATTTTTCAGTAAATTTGTCTCCGTTTTTCATTTTGTCCCAGTGTAAATTTGAGTTTGACGCCCCTGATGCAAAGAACGTCACCTCCATTGATCATTTTAAAACTCGATTAAAGCCTCACGTGTGTCTGATGTGACTGTTTCACTTTTGTCTTATTGTTGTTTTTATATATTCGTCCTGTTTTATGTTTCATTTTTTTTATTTGCGACGCACTTTGGAACAACTTCAGTGGCTCGTCTTGTGAACAACGGCCAAAGCGACACTACCGTAATTTACATAATAGTTGTTTCTGGCAAAATAAAAATAAACATCAACACTTTTATTTCCTTAAATGAATCTTAAAACTGTCCGAAAACCCGCCTTCTGCATTTTAGATCACGGGATTAGTTTTGAATGAGACAAAATAAAACTGGATTTGAAGTCGTAAAAGGCTCAATATGAGGAAAAAAAGCGTGATTTTTTTTTTTGGTCATGTCATTAAACAACTTCTAAAAACTTTAACGTTTCATAATAATGTCACACTCAGGGTTAACGCCCGAACTAACCGCCGCTGTCTGCCATCCAGTCCATTGAGCGAATAGCAGAAGTCTGAAGAGGAAGTCCATCTCAGTCATAATGAAGAAGTAATAGTGTTTTTGTCCGTGTGGTCTGACAGTTGTGTAAAGATAGAAAAAAAAGTTGAGACGTTGTGAAAGATTACATGAGAATGGCTGTGATTCTGGATTGCGGTCGACGACGGCAGCTTTACGCATCGCTTTAAAGGGAACTGATCTAATTGTACATTTGCTAAAACATATTTTTGAATGTATGAGTAACCCCGATGACTGCGGCGGCGCTCGGAGCATCACGCACAGCTGTTCAAATGTCATTAGTTCAAATCAGCTGACGGCTTTGACTCAGCCTCGCCCTGCCTTTAGAGCTTGAACCATGTGACCTACACAGTAAATAATAGAATAAACAGCGGGTTTTCAGATTTATCTTAAAAATGTGTGCGTATGCTGCTAGCGTACGGTAAGATATGGTTCATTTTGAAGCTAAAACGTTAGAAAAGTCTCAAAATTGAACGTGAGACTTTAAAGGGCCCGTATTACACCGTTTTCTGATTTGTCTTAACGTTTCCTCATCATAAAACAGACCTGGAGTCGTGTTTTGTTTCATTTACACATGTTTAACGCACAAACACCGCGTACTTAGGCTGATTCTCAAACTGAAAACGCTCCGTTCCACCTCGTGATGTCATCATGTGGTGATACAGGAAGTGCTTTGCTGTGTCTTTAAACTCCGCACACCTTTATTTCTAGAATCATTTGGATCATTTCAGCCCTGGAATTCCTGCGAATCTCTACTGAGCTAAAGTTAAAAAAGGAGCTGTTAACGTTGAAAACTACCACTTGATGACATCACAAGGTGGAACAGAGCGTTTTGAGGTTTGCAGATGTTACAGACTAATAATAAAATGTTACTCAAACATGTGTGAATGAAACAAAACACAACTCCAGGTCTGTTTTGAGGAGGTAACAGGATTAGAACATGACACACCACTTTACAACAACTACATTTTTACACAGTGGCTCAGTCGGTAGAGCGTTTGCCCACTGATCTGAAGGTTGTCGGTTCAAATCCCGCCCTCGACATAAACATGCGAGTGGTTTCTTCATGTAAATCTCCTTGAACGTTGAAAAGCGCCTTATAAAAATGTACTTTCTTTCTATTAATTAAGCAATAGCGATTAATTAAGTCTTTATTCATGCTTTATTAAGTGTCATTTCGCTCTAGATGCTATTATTTTGTTCCGTTTTTAAGGAGGAGTAAGATTCCACTCGTTCATGTAGACGCAGTCGTGTTAGATAAGTGGGGAGGGTTATGTCAGGACATCTGAGGTAAAAAAAAACAAAAAGCCCCGGCGCAGATGGGGCTCCTCTTGCAAACGATATGATGAAGAATGAAGCTAAAGAGGTCGGTTAGCATCTCCATCGAGTAACGCTGGACTGTACGATGCTAACGACGCTATAACAACAAAAATATACGTTTAGCGCATAAAGCAGTAGCATGTGTCGCGCTAGGTCTTAAAAGATGATGTAAACCACGGTAAAAATACACCATCTGCAGTATCCGAATGTGTTTCTGCTACTCACTGTGTGTAATTAAATGCCAAGTACGCACGTATAAGTGAGTACACAGTAAACAGGAAATATATAAGTTTAACATATATAGCGGTAGCCTTTGTCCTGCGAGTTTTTTTTCCCCAATAGACAATGTAAACCATGGTAAAAATACACCATCTATCTGAACGTGTTTCTGCTACTCACGGTGTGTAGTTAAATGCCAAGTACGCAGGTTTAAGTGAGTACACAGTAAACAGGAAATATATAAGTTTAACATATATAGCAGTAGCTTATGTCTTGTCTCGTCTTGTCCAATAGATAACGTTAGCAGATGTGGAGTAAAACATGTTAAAAATACACCATTACTTATACATCTGTCCAAATCTGTTTCTGCTACTCACATAAATGCCAAGTACTTAAGTTTAAGTGAGTACACAGTAAACAGGAAGTATATAATTTTAACATATATAGCTGTAGCTTATTTCTTGTGTTATCCAATAGACGACGTAGGCAAATGTGGAGTAAAACATGGTAAAAATACACCATCTATCTAAATCAGTTCCTATTACCGTTGGTGTGTACTTAAAAGCCAAGTACACACGTTTAAGTAAGTACACAGTAAACAGGAAATATATAAGTTTAACATATATAGCTGTAGCTTCTGTCGCGTCTCGTCTTATCCAATAGGCGACGTAAACCATGTTTAAAATACACCATTACTCACACATCTGTCCAAATGTGTTCCTGCTACCCTCGGTGTGAACTTAAATGCCAAGTACGTAAGCTATAAGTGAGTACACAGTAAACAGGAAATATATAATCTTAACATATATAGCTGCAGCTTATGTCTTGTCTGGTCTTATCCAATATATGACGTTAGCAGATGTGGAGTAAAACAGGGTAAAAATACACCACACTTCTGTCCAAATACATTTCCGCTACCGTCGGTTTGTACTTAAATGCCAAGTACGCAAGATATAAGTGAGTATAATTACTGGTACTTTTCGTGGTACTTACTGTTACGACCCAGCTCGTGTGGGGGAAGGGAAGTAACAAAAAAGAAATCCAAGATGGTAAAATGGTAAAATAAGGTAATTTAATTAACAGGTGTGTCGGGGTGAACTAAACAAAAGGCAACTAAACACACATAAACAAAGAATTAAACCGAAGACAATAAAGCTTAAGTAACCAAACACACATTTTACAATAACAAAATCGTGCGCACGGACAAACAGAGTCAGAACTGACGATCAAAGTGTCTCTAAACAAAAGCCACTGCCCCCGGTAGAGACTGAACGAACGAGACTTTACACAAACAGAGGCAGACTGGCCACTCCGGGCCAGCGCCACGAGCAGGTGGCCCCAATCTCCTTAAATGGGGAGGGAGGCGGCTGGAGGTGGGCGGGGCTAGAATCTGTCGTCCAATCATGGCCCAGGGATCCAGCAGCCAGGTTTAAGGGGAAGAGGACAGTAAACAAAATACATAAATACAAACAACAAGACGAACTTAAGGCCCAGGGCCATAACACTTACTACGTTGTACTGGTAATTACCGGTACTTTCCGTGGTACTTACTGCTGTTTGTACTGGTAATTACCGGTACTTTCTGTAGTACTTACTGCTGTTTGTACTAGTAATTACCGGTACTTTCTGTAGTACTTACTGCTGTTTGTACTGGTAATTACCGTAGTAGCCGACTGGACTGTATTTCAAAGCGAGACATTATGGTAGTTGGCTGGTAATTACCAGTACTTTCCGTGGTAGTTACTGCTGTTTGTACTGGTAATTACCGGTATTTTCTGTAGTACTTACTGCTGTTTGTACTGGTAATTGCTGATACTTTCCATGGTACTTACTACTGTTTATACCGGTAATTACTGTAGTAGTTACTTGTGGGACCGGACTGTATTTTAAAGTGAGACATTATGGTAGTTGCACTAGTAAGTACTGGTACTTTCTGTGGTACTTACTGCTGTTTGTACTGGTAATTACAGTAGTAGTTACCAGTGGGACCGGACTGTATTTTAAAGCGAGACATTATAGTAGTTGTCTGGTAATTACTACTTATCCAACAGCCAGCGTAAACCATGGTAAAAATACACCGTTACTTATACATCTGTCCGAATGCGTTCCTGCTACCCTCGGTGTGAACTTAAATGCCAAGTACGCAAGCTGTAAGTGAGTATACAGTACGTGATGCTCTGTATATAGCCCGTGTACTAAAGAGCCAGAGCGGCCAGTCAGCAACATCCAGGTGGCTTTAGTTTCCCCTCGCACTCCCTCTGTCCCCTGTTGTCTCTCTGTTTGTCCTTTGTCTCTGGCTAAAAATACTCGTCTCCCTGTCACTATAACGGATCGCTCTGTACGGGATTCGCGGCTCGCTTTAAAGACACTCTTCCACTTTCCTCTCTCTATATACGCGCTCATGAGTATATACCGTAAGCCGTGGGTCGTAATGGTGTCGTCGGCGCGTTGGGAGCTGATTTGAAGTGCGAGGCGTGGGCGTGTTAGCCGCGCGTTAGCCGAGCAGGTGCGCTGACCTCGGGAGACTCAATGGGCGGTTGCAAAGGGGGACGAGCTCGAGGTCGTTACGCAGAACACAGACGCCGTAGTATCTCAGTCGCACCTGCGTTCTGACTCTATGAAACTGTGTAGGGATGGTGTAAAAGGCGCCGGCGCGTACAATGAGCGAGGGCGAGACAGGAGAGGTGTGAAAACAGGTTTTGTGAAATACATATTACTACTACTACAAAAAAAAAACTACAGCCCCTTAAAGTGCTTTTACTGCAAGGAAAGCGTACAAATATACCAGCTATGACGCCTCGCTACTACTTAACAGATCAAACTAGGGTTGCGTTTTACTCTCTCTATATATTTATACGTGTTTTTACATCAAGAAACCGACAGAATTCACGCGTGGGAGCTGGAATCGCGTCGGAATCCTCCAGTCGGACCAAACCTTGCTCAAAATCTGGATATGGCTCTTCGCCCACTGCTCCTGACGGGTTTAAATGTGGGTCAAATACAGAGGACGACCTGCACCTCAACCTTAACCGAAGGAAAAGTTCAACAGTCAGGAATAAGATTATCACCGCTAACTAAAAATGAATGGTGGCACGATACGGTTAGACTCAAGTTGGCAGCTATAAGTATCTATCAAAATCAAAAATAAGGAGTTACAAAGAGGGTATAAGAGTAAAAATGTACTTAAGGGTGAGTACTGGTACTTAAAGCAGGTATATTATGTAAAATAGACTTTTATGAGGTTTTATTTATGTTACAAACGTGTTCCCTCATCATCAACTTAGACGTTTTTAAAGCACAGAACAAAATGTAAAATAATGACTTTCGTTCAATAAAATAAATGACGTTATAAATATGTCATCTTTAAAATACTTTAGTTGGAGTAATGCAAGGCGAAATAATTACTAAAGATAAATAAAAAGGTTTGCTGAAGAAGAGAAGTCTATGATAACCCATTAAATAAATTTGCTTTATTTTTTTAATTTTTATTTTGATTCGTTTTCCAGATCAAGGTTGAGTTTGTTTTCATCCCTGTTAGTTTTGCTTGCTCACTAGCGCCACCATCTCTGAGTGGTCACGTGATGTTACTGCGTCCGGTCAGCTGATTTAAATCGGTTTGGGCGCTGTTTTTTTGGGCGCCATCTGCAGTCCGACTTCCTCAGGACAGTATCCCAGGTGTGTGGGAGTAAAAACGCCCCCTCGTCCCGGTTTATCGTCCTGTTCCTCCTTAATCCAGCGGCGATGATGTTTGTTTGCTCCGTCCCAGTCCATAATGTGTTCACGTTTTTACTCTCACACACCCGGGATACCGTCCTGAAGAAGTCGGACTGCAGATGGCGCTGTCGTCCTGCCTCCACCGGTAGGAAAACAACCCCGAAACCGGTTTAAATCATCTGAACGAACACAGTGACATCACAGCGCTAGTGAGCAGTCCAAAACTGTCAGGGATGAAAACAAACTAAACCTTCATAGCAACCGAAGAGCCAATCAGGGTGAAGGTAACGCCTGCTTAGCAACGCTGTCAATCAAACCTGTTGCTAGGGCTACCTTGGGTAAAAAAGGCAGCTGATTTGTCTGTTATTAATGTTCATATCTTGATTTACGGACACAATCGCGAAATAAACGCCAGGATTATGTAGAGCAGGTTAATGTGATGTCGATGGAGCTGGAAGTGCACCCGTGATCACTTCCTGTTTGGAACGCGGCGGCTAGCAGGTTAGCTCTGTCCATTTATATAAACAGTCTATGCATTGGTCTGAAAAAAGATTCAATTAAAATGAAATAACGGACAATAATGGAAGACCAGACGAGCCTCATTAGACTGATGTATGTCAAGTTGCGTTGCGTGGTTGTTATGTTGTCCCTGTTCGGCGTCTACGTTTAAAAACAGTGTTGTATAAACTGCGATGTATTTGACGTAACACCAAACCCCAAACGTATATATTCTGAAACCTGCAGCTGCGTTTGACTCCACAAAAGTACACGAACGCGAGAGGAACAATGGCGTGGATAACGAGACCGGAACCGAGGCGACGTCTGCGAGGAAACGTGTGAAAATTGAGTTTGATGCAGACGGAGACAAAGACCCAGAGAGTGAGATTAAAACGAAAACGCGGGGCTGACGGGGCACGCCGGTGACTCGTAAAGACCGTTAAATAAACAACAAGTTCTCACTCCCTGTTCACACCGAGACGTGCAACTCTCGTCTGGAAGGTGTCACCGGAGTCCGCTCAGGAGAATTTGTGCCTTTTCCTCCACATCGCCTGCTCCCATGGCAACCGGGCCGGTGACCTGCGGTGACCCGTGGCAAGTCTGGAAGAGGGGGCGCTCGGGCGTTTAGGTCAGCGGCGTGTTGTGTTTAATAGAGTCTATCGTCCATTTGAAGAGGTTTTTGAAGAATGAGACGGATGTAGTGCAGATAAGACGCCAGTGTAGATGTATTTGTAGTACTTTTTACACCTGATATAAACACAGAAGAGATCAAATATATGAAATAAGATATATGGAATTATGTAGTAATGAAAAAACTTAAATAATTTGACAAAAAAGGGGCTGCTTTGAGGATGTTAAGTAGTTATAGAGTTATATAATGTTTTTTTTAAATGAATAATTCCATATACAGTGGTTCCTCATTTATCGCGGGGGTTATGTTCTAAAAATAACCCGTAATACACAAAATCCGTGAAGTATCTGCTTCATTTTTACGATTATTCTCTATGTTTTTGTCTGTAAAACCCCTCACCACACACTTTATACACTTTTCTCACACAGGCGTTAACATTTTCTCACATTTCTCTCTCGTTTAAACTCTCTCAAAGTTCAAACCTTCGTAGGCGTCTTTGTCGGTGCAGAACGTTTCATCGACATTGTGGGTTTTGTCGGGGAGAAAACAAATCGCAAACGTACAGCACTTCAGAGTCACACTGCGATCCAACGTTTATGTAAATTTGTCTGAACACATTCTGTACTGGACAGGAGACACGGCACGGAGGAGACTGATGGACAATGGTCTACAGTCCAACAGCCAATCAGGACGCACAACACAATGGTCTACAGTCCAACAGCCAATCAGGACGCACGACACAATGGTCTACAGTCCAACAGCCAATCAGGACGCACAACACAATGCACGTTCATACACAGTAAAAAAGCATGAAAAATTACACACAAAAAATACGCGACAGGTGAACTGTGATATATTTGATGTCTTCTGTGTGTTCATAAAAATGTAAAAAGTAGTAAAAATAAAGAAAAAAAAAACACTGAATGAGAGCGTTTTGTCTGGCAGTATAAGCTGTATAAGTATAAATATTGAAGCCAACACAAATTGCAGTTAATAAAGACTTTTTCACTTGTGCTAATACGATTTCTACAGTTACCATGAACAACACTGGAATAAACATGACGTAATAAGATGTTTCATTATTACACTGAACGTGGTTTTGTAATAATGAAACTACCAGGATGAAAAA
The DNA here is from genome assembly GCF_009829125.3 of Periophthalmus magnuspinnatus. Classification (NCBI taxonomy): domain Eukaryota; kingdom Metazoa; phylum Chordata; class Actinopteri; order Gobiiformes; family Gobiidae; genus Periophthalmus; species Periophthalmus magnuspinnatus. The sequence goes on from NC_047132.1 coordinate 31,793,512, forward strand.
CACAGTCAGATTTGCATTAGATCAGCAATTATTATATAAGGATGAGCAATACAACACAAAAATTACAAATGACAATTATCTCCGTGTGCACTTTAACTTCTCCAGGGCCCGGGTTTGCTCTGTGGGGAGGAGCATGTTCCATAGAGTGGCATTAAACTTATCTATCTTACATTTACTCAAACATATCTTACTATAAGCAGATGCATCTTTTATTTATCTGTTTCTCGGGAGATTCCACACTTAAATCCACCCGTCACTCTGACCATGACAAATGCTGACCAACAGGGGGAGCACGTCAGGAAAAGACTCTCCCAGCGTCTGTGTTTGAGCAGGATTTAGAGACAGTGTGTAAGATTTTGATTTGAAATGTTTAAAAATACATGATCTAAGTGTGTCCACAGATACGAGGCAGAAATGTTGAAAATGTACAAAGAAATTCGGGGGCGGGTGGTGCACCTACAGGCCTTCACTGACCCCACCCAATTCTTTTTTTTTAAAAATTAATTTATTTCTGTATTTATTTATTTCTGCATTTATTTCTGTATTTTTTTATTCATTCATTCAATCAATTAATTTATTATTATTCGTTTTCTTATTATTACAATTATTATTATTATTATTATTATTAGTATCATTATTATTATTAGTTATTATTATTATTATTATTATTGTTTATTTTTATTATTATTTATTTTTATTTTTTTATGTATTTATTTTTATCATAATATATTATCTACAAACTACATATACATCTACAAACCATGTTATATCTTGTCATGTCTTTTCACCACTTGTCACTCCTGTATTTGTATTGTCACTATGTTGGTCTGACTTGCATTAAATAAAAAAAAAAAAGAAAGAAAAAAGTACAATTTAAATATAACTCTTCCTGGTAACAACTGGGACGCTGATTTAGTCTTAACTTAAAAAATTATATTATATTATATTATAATTTGGTGTTTTGGTTCAAGACGATTGGAAACATCATTATTTAAACCTGAGCCTCTGCAGGTGATCATGACCCAGTGCTAGTGCAGCCCGTGCAGCTCAGGGACTGAATTCTGGAGGTTCACAGTCAGTGCAAACAGAGCAGGAGAAAAATGATCCTCTCTTTATGCTGGTGGAGTAAGAGACCGGCAACCCAGCGTTTTAAAAGTGTAAGAGTGCAGACTGTACACAGCTCCTTTAAATACTCATTCAGTCCTGGCTCTCCACCTGTACACAGGGACGTACCTCGTGTGTGTGTGTTTAAAAACGGCTCCAGCGTGGCCCGGTTACCTGCGCCTCTTGTACAGGCCTTGTTGTCTCATTATCAGAGTGACATTTGTGCGGTCCTGCCCAGCCATCTGGATTCGTCCCACACACATGTGATAGAAAGCAGGCTGGGTTTGGATCTGACTCACATCAAACAGCCTCTCTGCCCACACACATTTATACACACACACACATTTACACACACACAATACGCACACACTCTCGCACAAACACAGACGGCTACAAAACAGAGCAGTTTCCACCAAGCCAATATCTGAATATCTGACATTTAACGCCTTGTGAGGTGACACACACAGCCCAAGACAAAGATTCCAACAGACGCTATACACAAGTTCACACTTGGATGATTCTGCAATAAGCAAAAAAGTTCAGTATGAAGCATTATTAGAAGTGGGACAAAATAAAGGAGCAACTTTTTATTACAGATAGTTTTATGCAACAGTCTGCAAACATTTGTGACCTTTAGTACAAGTGTGTGACATAATACTCATTGTGTTTATTATATTAGAACAATAACTGAGGCAGCCACTGTGTGTGTGTGTGTGTGTATGTATATGTATGTGTGTGTGTATGTGTATGCATGTATATATGCATAAATGTATATATATGTGTGTGTGTATGTATATGTGTGTGTATGTATACATATATGTGTATATGTATGTGTATATTTATGAGTATATTTATGTATGCATGTGTGTGTGTATATATATATGTGTGTGTGTGCGTGTATATCTATATGTGTGTGTATATGTATATATCAGAATTTTTTTTATTTATATTTATTTATTATTTTTATATTTATTTCTGTATATATATGTGTTTGTGTATATGTTTGTATGTATTATATATATGTATGTATGTGTATATATATATATGTGTGTCTGTGTGTCTGTATGTGTGCGTATGTGTTTATGTATGTGTTTATGTGTATATGTATGAGTATATTTATAAGATAAGATAAGATCTGCCTTTATTAGTCCCACAGTGGGGAAATTCCAGTGTTGCACCGCACAGTTAAAGAACAGAAGGAAAATGGAAACATGGAATAAAACAAGATAATAGATAAATAGCTTAAAAATAATTAAAAAATAAAGTTAAAAATAGACTAAAATAGACACTATGTATATATATATATCTAAGTATGTGTGTATGCATGTATATATGCATAAATGTATATATGTGTGTATGTGTATGTATATATGTATGTGTATACGTATGTATGAGTATATTTATTATTTTTTATATTTATTTCTGTATATATGTGTGTGTATATATGTATGTATGTATATATGTATAAATGTATATATGTGTGTGTGTATATTTGTGTGAATGCGTATATGTATGTATATTTATTATTTTTTTATATTTATTTCTGTATATATATGTGTGTGTGTATATATATGTATGTATGTATATATGTATATGTGTGTATGTGTATGTATATATGTATGTGTATATGTATTTATGAGTATATTTATTATTTTTTACATTTATTTCTGTATATATATGTGTGTGTGTATATATGTATAAATGTATATATATGTCTGTATCATTTTTAAAGTCTGATTTTGCCGTTTGATATTTTAACAAAAAAAACTGAAGATATTCTGTGACCGTAAAATCAAACAAATACTTTTTTCAGTGTTTTATTTACTTTATTTTGATTCTAAAAAGACACATTTATAATTTTAACTATTTGTTTAAGTATTTATATCTCCTACAACTTCTTTCCACACTCACAAACTCTGGTTATTTTTAAAAACAAAAAAACATAATGTTTAAAAATACCCAAAGTCAGTGAGACGACATAACAGCATAAGTTTACGTGACCTGAAATTTAAAGGCCACGTGTTTGAGTCAAGATCGAATCATCGACTCTTCACAATATCACTATCACTGTCATCAAAATAACAGTTTAAAACGAGAGTGAGAAGTTACCGAGTCGAGATTACTACGAGCTTTATCTGCGTGTGTGAGGAGGCTTTTTATGGAAGTGCAACTGCGTCTGACTCAAAACACAGACAGATCTTATAAGTGCGGCCCTTTTTTTTTTAGTTTGTTCTGATTTGATATTGGAGTTTCAGAACGTGCTGGAGCTCACGGTGGGGCTGACAGTTGTGCAGCAGTTTGGAGTTTCACTATGACTGTGTGTGTGTGTGTGTGTGTGTGTGTGTGTGTGTGTGTGTGTGTCCGCACAGTCAACCAGAAAGAAAGAAACGACGCGCTCTTTATAGTGAAAGCCAAAATATCACCACAGAAGAGACACTTTGGAGCTGCTAACGACTCTAAAACAACTTTCAAACAACTTTTAGCTTCGAAACGCACGGACAGAATTTCACAAAAAAACACAAAAAAACAAAACAAAACAGAAACGTACTGACCCTGAATGAAAACAATTACAATCAGGCCTGTGGTTTGTGCAGAGTTTAAACTGCACTGAGTTTAATCAATACAACAAGTAACAGCCATATTAGAGCTGATGAATGGCTTTAAATTAGCAATTAGCGACGCAGCTATTCAACTATTTACCTTTTCAATGCGTAATGTTGTTTTTATAGTTTAAACAAAACAAAAAAAAAAGCAAACTATAAAACACTTTGAACCTCCTGAACCTTCATCACGTGTTTTTATTGCACAGTTTAACATGTTTAACCCTTTAAGGACCGAGCACATTATACATCGGCGCGTTTCGACTAGACTTTTATTCTTTTTCAGCGATAAAAATCATGTTAAAGTACTGCATTTTTTCACACGACTTCCTCTATTTTACACGTCCATCTGTGTTTTTCCTTTGACGCGTCGGATAACTGCGCTCTGATTGGTCGTCTTCGAGGGGCGACGTAAGCGCATTACCGTAACGACAGTAAAATATTTAAAGAGCCCCGTGTCTCTGCTTTGAGACGCCGTTTGAATTTACATGAAGGTTTACACCGTATGAATGTGCATTGTGTTCCTTGTCCTGATTGGCTGTTGGACTGTAGACCATTGTGTCGAGCGTCCTGATTGGCTGTTGGACTGTAGACCATTGTGTCGTGCGTCCTGATTGGCTGTTGGACTGTAGACCATTGTCCATCAGTCTCCTCCGTGCCGTGTCTCCTGTCCAGTACAGAATGTGTTCAGACAAATTTACATAAACGTTGGATCGCAGTGTGACTCTGAAGTGCTGTACGTTTGCGATTTGTTTTCTCCCCGACAAAACCCACAATGTCGATGAAACATTCTGCACCGACAAAGACGCCTACGAAGGTTTGAACTTTGAGAGAGTTTAAACGAGAGAGAAATGTGAGAAAATGTTAACGCCTGTGTGAGAAAAGTGTATAAAGTGTGTGGTGAGGGGTTTTACAGACAAAAACATAGAGAATAACTGTAAAAAATAAAGCTGATACTTCACAGATATGCGTATTGCGGGTTATTTTTAGACCGTAACCCCCCTGTACCACGATGCTACCTGCCATGTGTTAACGTTACATAATGCATAAGTAATCCGGAAGCAGTTTTTTTCTTTTTTTTTTTCAGTTTATGCACAGCTTCTCGTGGTTTATTAACATTTTTTTCTCATATCATCGTCGTATCGTTCTGGAGATTTGCGCTTTTGCTACGACCCGAGAAGAACCGAGCCCGTAGAAAGCCAAAGACGTCCTCTGCGTAGGCCTCACGGCGCCTCCCCTCCGCTAACATGCTAACGCACGCAACGCCGCTTCCCCCTCTCCGCAGCCCCCTTTTCTCTCGCACTCTTTCCCTCCTACCTTCACTCATCTATAATTGATCGCTCCCACTGTACCAACTTCATTTGCGGCCTGTGAATTATGAATGAGACACGGAGAGGAGGCGCTTTTTTCCTCTTGGCTGGTTTGATACTCGATTAGCCGGTTACAGTCTATCTGCGCTATCCCCGATCAGGCCCTGGAGTTCCCAACGTGTGTGTTTGTGTGTGTTGGTGTGCGCTTGTGTGTGTGCGAGAACCAAGAACCTCTGCCAACAAGAGCCCCGGGAGAGAGCCTGACATCACTGGGAAGCGGAAAGTGAACGGCGCCTGTTGATTGGCTGTTGGAGAGTCTTTAAAGCAACAGGCGCTAGAACAGTTGTTGAATACATGATTAAAGGGTGAAGCAAAGGAGGTGGTGAAGCGGTGCGGAGCATGAAAATGAACCCTGTGACTTACAGAGCGCACTATTCCCATTGCACCAATTTCACACTGTGCAAGTATAAGCGTAAGCAGCAGCGATCACAGGGCCTACGCATGCGGGCGGACGTAACACGCTACATACAAACTGCATTCTGCACACCTGAACGCGCAGACGCACACACGTACACGCACGGACCCTTCTCTTCAGGGGCCACGTGCGTTCGTGAGAGGGGCCACGTCAGGCTCGCCACCATCTGAGGGCTCTGAGCACGTCCAGCACGCACACGCGACGCGGCTATTTCAGCGTTTAAAGGAACACGGACGGCGAGTTTGGCTTTAACGGCGACGAGGAGGAGATGTGAAAATGTGTTTAGTTACAGAATAATCAACGCGCAAGTTATAAACGACACGTGTAATGAACAAAATGTGTAATAAACAGCACACACATGTAATAAACGTGTAATGAACAAAATGTGTAATAAACAGCACACACATGTAATAAACAACACGTGTAATGAACAAAATGTGTAATAAACAGCACACACATGTAACAAACAACATGTGTAATGGACAAAATGTGTAATAAACAGCACACACGTGTAACAAACAACACGTGTAATGAACAAAATGTGTAAAAAAACAACACACACGTGTAATAAACAACACGTGTAATGAACAAAATGTGTAATAAACAGCACACACATGTAACAAACAACACGTGTAATGAACAAAATGTGTAAAAAACAACACACACATGTAATAAACAACACGTGTAATGAACAAAATGTGTAATAAACAACACACACATGTAATAAACAACACGTGTAATGAACAAAATGTGTAATAAACAGCACACACATGTAATAAACAACACGTGTAATGAACAAAATGTGTAAAAACCAACACACACATGTAATAAACAACACGTGTAATGAACAAAATGTGTAAAAAACAACACACACATGTAACAAACAACACGTGTAATGGACAAAATGTGTAATAAACAGCACACACGTAATAAAAAACACGTGTAATGAACAGAATTCTGAATACTTTCACGCCGAGTTGCTTTATGTTACAGTGCAAAAAAACGTGACAGATAATTAGAAACAGCTTTAGTTTTGTTGCACTGTTTGTTATGGATTCATTTATGTCTAATTAGAGGAGGAAAAATGCACACGCACACACTGCTAGAGCTGTGTTTTCTCATTTTCGCACTAATACTCTGCAGTTCAAAGTCAAAGTTACACGATGGAATACCGCCAAGTACTCCTTTGATTTAAAAAAGTAACTGACAAATGAAAAAGTAACTTACCAGAAAACAGTTACTCAAAATTACTATTGAGAATATGTATTTTCAGACACATCATAAGGACACAGTATTAGTGTTATCTGCATAGTATTACATATGTTGGTGATGAATACTGCACTTTATAAACTATAGAGAAAAGGAAAAGTAGTTTCACATAAAAAGTCAAGCCCGTGACATAGAGTGTAATAATATAGAACATTTACAAGAGCCTCCGCTGTGAAATCGAGTGGTTCTGGTTGCAAACGCTCGCTGGGTTGCAATATCTGGCAATAAGCAAAAAGCCTCACAAATACAGAGCCTCGTGTCTCCTATGAAAGAAACTTAATACTGAAGCGGATGTATTTATTTTACCAACAGGGTTCAGATTCACGGAGCTCGTCAAACTGTGACAGAAACGTGTTACTCCTCATCACGGCAATAAAACTCAATGGGAATAACATCTGGGAAAGGAATTATGCTCAGAGTATCAAACACGGCAGAGTTTGAATGTAAAGAGCAAAATAAATGTCCAAGAGTCCATCCCATAATAACAAGATAATAATACTATAATAACCTCATAATAACATCAAAATCATACCATAATAAGCTTATAATAACACCATAATAACCTCATAATAACCTAATAATAATCCATAACAACACCATAATAACACGATAATAACACGATAATAACCTCATAATAACACCGTAATAACCCCATAATAACACCATAATAATACCATAATAACCTCATAATAACCTCATAATAACACAATAATAACACCATAATAACCTCATAACAACACCATAATAACACCATAATAACCTCATAATAACACCATAATAACCTCATAATAACACCATAATTACCTTATAATAACCCCATAATAACCCCATAATAATACCATAATAACCTTATAATAACACCATAATAACACCATAATAACCTCATAATAACACCATAATAACACCATAATAACCTCATAACACAATAATAACACCATAATAACCTCATAATAACACCATAATAACACCATAATAACCTCATAATAACACAATAATAACACCATAATAACCTCATAATAACACCATAATAACCTCATAATAACACAATAATAACACCATAATAACCTCATAATAACACCATAATAACACCATAATAACCTCATAATAACCCCATTAATAACCTTATAATAACCTCATAATAACACCATAATAACCTCATAACCCCAGTGTGAACATGAGCACAATGACAGTGCAGCACACGTGTAATAAACAGCACACACATGTTTTAGCAGCAGCATAAAGGGCAGATCTACAGTATTTATATATTCTTTCATTTAAAAAAAACAACACTATTAAATAGACATATTTCATATCTTTTGTACAAACTACTCTTTGAGTCGTCATTGTGTCAGTTTCACGTTTATCCTGATCAATGTCCATCCTCAGACACTGAAGCCGTGTCATTGTGATCATGATAATACGGCTCTTGAGTCGAGTTTGCAGGTAAAAGTCACATTTATGCTCAGAGCTGCAGCGAGGCGTCGGATTCACTCGGGGGATAAGTTCACTGCTGGTTTTTCATGGACTGTATTTCTAAAGATCTTCACAAATTCAACTCTCAACTCCCTAAAGCGGCACAGTGACAACCCCCTGCTCGTGCCTCCAACCTCGCCTACTGACAAACTAACTAACTGTCCCGGGCACATGCTTTCTCTCTCTCACACACACACACACACACTCACACACACTCACACACACACGTATCCATTCATGAAAAGAAGACAGAACTGCTGACACAGACGTGAGATAAAAGCCCCGCATTGTTGCCAATCTGCCGGAGGAGAGCTGACAGAAGGGGCATAGAGTGGGCCATAGCACAATGAGGCTCTATGACACAACCATTATTATCAAATGACTGCGCTGCGAGGGATGCTGACGCCGCCAAAACGCCAAGGTACACAGAACATAACATAAAAATATATAGTTTCACTTCCAACCCTGTATCTTGAGGTCCTTTGGTTCAACTGTGTATTTTTTTTTTCAATCTTCCGACTAGCACCGCTGTCTGAACTCCACAAAGATATGTCTGGGAGATTGTGAATAAGAAGCCCTGATCTGCGGAGATAGATAAAGACTGAACAGAGAAGAAAAAGACATGCGTGAGAAGGAGAGATGCTCTGTAGAGGCGTATATAAATGGAGAGACCGGAGAGAAGAGGAGAGGAGAGAGAGAGGAGGAGGAGGAGGGGGGGTGTAAACAGCGAGAAAAGGTTCAGTGGGTTCAGCGTGCAGTAGCAGGAGCAGGAGATGGGCGTCAGAAGCGAAGCCCAGGGGGGTGGGATAGTGGTGCGTGACTCACATACTCATGCATACATTTACACGCACACTTTCATGTACAACGCGGCATAACATATAAACTGAAGAGATGTGGAGCTAGAGGCCAGGGACGCACACACAGAAACCTCCGGGAGCGGCTTTTACGCAGAAGAATGAGTGATTACAACACGAGGAACAACTGAAGGGAGATTAGTTTAAGAAAATGTTTAGGGCGTTAAGACGTTTTGGGGTTGAGTAAAAACACGGTCTGTGCAGTGGTGACCGGAGTAAAAGGCAGAATGAACGCAGTAGTGGAGCGTAACAAAGTCAAAGTAGTAAAGTATAAGTAGAAATTGTAAGTCTGTGCTTTATTTTAGTAGATTTTGATACTTTTTACTTTTATTTCACTACATTTGAGAGCAGTATTTGTACTTTCTACTCCACTACTTTTTAACACGTTCATAATTTGAGCAAAACTAAAAAATACAAATTAAAATAAAATAAAATTGGGAAATATTTCGTTCAAATCCAGTTCAAATCTTTATCAAAATCACCACATTTGAAGCTTTATTAAATCTCAAAATCTGCGTGAAATACTTCTTCATGTGATACTTTTATTTTTACTTGGGTATTTCTTTCCTCTGGTATCTGTACTTTTACTTAAGTAACGAAATTGAGTACTTCTTCCACCTCTGGCCAAATGCGGACGACAAAATTCTCTACGGCACATATGTCAAACGCAGGCCCGGGGGCAAAATCTGGCCCACGGTCTAACTATATTGGGCCCGTGAGATCATATAAAATGTGCATTAGAGCTGGCCTACCGGTACATAGCACATGCACCACTAATACTACAAATCCCAGAATGCTTTGCTAGTACGTTGGCGCGTAGTAGAGACCGGCAAGCGCCCCTCCTCCTCATTAGCGACCAAGCTAGTAGTCACATTGGTCAAATTAATTACTACAGAGAGAGACATAATTTATTTTATTGATTTATTGTGGCTAAGCAAAACTAAATGTTACAAATCAGGAGCAGTCAATTTTTCAGTAAATATTGAATTTGGCCGTGAATTTGTCTCAGTTTTTAGTGCGAATTTAAGTTGGACGCCCCTGATTAAAGCGTACCTCAACTACAACAAGTGAAAATCCATTTAAAGCGTCTCAAACGTCCAGATAACTCCTCTTTTCTCCCGTTGTCCATAGAAATCTTTACAATATCAACACAATGATTAATTAATGAATAAAAAATGGCGGTACTTTCGCTGCACAGTCAACGTGGGGCGTGGTCCAGCGTCACCAAACCACAAAAAGGTTAAAACATGACCTGACACGTGAGCTCGTCCCTGTAGGAAACACACTTCACCCACACCTCCGTCGCACTGTGTTATGTGTGCGTTTGTGTGTGTGTTTATGTGTATCTGTGGCTACAGTTATAACAGGAAGAGAAAAAAAAAAAAAAAAAACACATTTCAAACCTGCTGTAATCTACGGTAAGAGAAGAGTAATCTGAAGTGTGTGAACGCGGCCGCTCACACATCTGTTACTCAGAGAAGAGACAGGGCGTTTGGATTTTACTTAACGCACACTTCTGTCCATTACTTCTGTTTTCTTACATTTTCAATCTGTGTTTTTCTGTAAAATGTTGTGTTTTACCTCTTTTAAACGCTTCCTCGAGTGGAGCCCTGCACAAACTCATGAATCACGTCAGGTCTGGAGGAGCCTATGGGAAAGAAAATGGAAATTTAAAATGTGTTTTTTAAAATTCAATCCAGTTCAGTGAAGAACAGAGAACGAGAATAATCAGAGTTTATATTAGTGCAGTCGATTTATACAGTCTGTGATAAGGGAGGGGTGAAGGAGAGGAAGGACTGGGAAGAACTGAGGGAAGAAAGGAAAAATTGGGAAGGTTGAAGGAGAGAAAAGATTTGGAAGAATTAAAGGAGAGGAAAGATTTGGAAGAACTGAAGGAGGGGAAAGATTGGGAAGAATTGAAGGAAGAGAGGAAAGATTTGGAAGGTTCAAGGAGAGGAAAAATTGGGAAGGTTGAAAGAGAGAAAAGATTGGGAAGAATTGAAGGAGAGGAAAGATTGGGAAGTATTAAAAGAAGAGAGGAAAGATTGGGAAGGTTGAAGGAGAGAAAAGATTGGGAAGAATTGAAGGAAGAGAGGAAAGATTTGGAAGGTTCAAGGAGAGGAAAAATTGGGAAGGTTGAAAGAGAGAAAAGATTGGGAAGAATTGAAGGAGAGGAAAGATTGGGAAGAATTGAAGGAAGAGAGGAAAGATTGGGAAGGTTGAAGGAGAGAAAAGATTGGGAAGAATTGAAGGAAGAGAGGAAAGATTGGGAAGATTGAAGGAGAGGAAAGATTGGGAAGTATTAAAAGAAGAGAGGAAAGATTGGGAAGGTTGAAGGAGAGGAAAGATTGTGAAGAATTGAAGGAGAGGAAAAAATGGGAAATTTGAAAGAGAGAAAGGATTGGGAAGAGTTGAAGGAAGAGAGGAAAGATTTGGAAGGTTGAAGGAGAGGAAAGATTGGGAAGAATTGAAGGAGAAGAAAGATTGGCAAGAAAGAACTTTGGCTTGAGAAGTGAACAGGACGCACACTTTCCTCTCCTTCAACCTTCCCAATCCCAAAGTCAACAGGACGATTTTGGCTTGGAGGTGAACAGGACGCACCGCAGGGTCCGGACTTTGAACACGGTTGTCTGTGATTTTGGCCCAAACTTCAGACACGAGACTGAAGCAGCGACGAGACGACGGCTCAGATTCTGCGACGAATCCACCAGAGCAGCACCTGTGAGCTCATCGAGGCCTGAGCAGGTGTAGAGACGAATTTAGAGCCGAATTTCATATTTGGAATTCCGACAGCGAGTATCCTAGCAACCAAAGAGCCAATCAGGAGCGAGGCTGTTGAAGGTAAGGTTTAGGGTTAGCAGGGAGCAGGCGCTTAGTAACGCTGTCAATCAAACCTGTTGCTAACGCTAGCGGGAGTGACTTCAGGGAAAGAAGCCGCCTGATTTGTGCGTCTGACCCCGGGGAACATGCTTTTCTTTCGCCGTACTAGCATAAAGCGTAATTGCACATCCACTACAGTAGGTGGCAGTCGCGCTCTCATTGTCAGAGTGTGTGCAGGTACCATTAGCGCTATGGTGTAAACCAGTGGTTCTTAACCTTGTTGGAGGTACTGAACCCCACCGGTTCCATATGCACATTCACCGAACCCTTCTTTATTGAAAAATAAAATATGATTTTTTTCAAATTCAAGACATATGTTTGTTTTACTGGGGCACAAAATAAACTGTGTATTAACATCACTGTGTTCAAAGAATAAAACCAATACAATGCATAAACTCACAACAAATTACATACATACCTTTTCACAAAGACATGACCTTTTTTAATACTACCACACTGAAATTATTTAAATTTTGTATTGTATTATGTATTCCAATAATGAACTTACTGTATTTATGCTTTTTATTATTTTTAACATTTTAACACACACACATCATCTAATTTCCATTAGGCTACAATAATGAATATTTACTGCAAATCAGTGTGACTTCTGTTGTTGCCTTTGAGAGACCAGGTCAGAAATGCAGGGCTTCCCCTTGACCACTCTCATGTCATTTTCACAGCAAAGTCTGTTCCTGTTTTTTATGTCGTTGTATGTTTTTATGCCGTTCAAAGTGACAAATGCTAATGATTACACATGATACACATTTGACCCACAATTAAGTCAATAGCAGAATAAACCACACTTACCGATCAGGAACAGCATCCAGTCCATCAAATCATCAGGTCCTCTGCTCCTCAGTCCATCATTAGATCTTCACTCGGTTCCACGAACCGCTCCAGGTCCGAGATGTCTCTAGTTTAACTTGTACAAACATCCACAGTGTCCTCAGTCGCGCACTTCCTTTGTTTTGTCCGTTTCGTCATGTTTAAAACGCAAAACTGCTGCACGCGCGCGTAATTTTACTCGCGGATCTTTGCCCGAGGGCGGGCCGTCGGAACATTAAGGGGTTAAACACTTAGAATCTTCAGCGAGTTTTCACTCCACATCGGCCACATCGGCTAAAACTCTGGTAGCGGCTCATGAGGAGCCTGTCAATAACATTGATAAGATGCGCAAATACGTCTGTGAATCACATAATTGTCTGGAGCAGCTCGTCCCCGGTCACACTCACTGACTCACTTTGAAAAATAGCGCAGAATGAATTGTTGTGTGTTTATTTTATTTTCAACTCCGGTTCGATTTTTTTGTGCGCAGCACAGATTTTCTGTGCGCGGAGACCAGGTCAGCAGTGCGCAATTGCGCACGCGCGCAGTTTAGAGGGAGCAGTGTTTGATAGGCACAGCAAAGGTGCATTTGTCGAATTAGGACACGGCTAGCGTCTGGAGACGCTCGCAGTCCGCGAATCATATGAGTCTGGTGCGTGTCTTGACCTCCGCCGAACCCCTAGGGTTCAGTCGAACCCAGGTTAAGAACCACTGGTGTAAACAAATCAAAAGAGACACGATGGAAAACATTTAACAGGGATGAAAAGAAAGACGGAGAAAGACGGAGGTAAACAGATAAAGGAAAGTCATACGAAAGTTAAGACGAGGAAGCGCGACGACGCGTATGTAGCGCTACGGTGGAAGAGGAGGAAAGACCGGTGTGTTTTCTGTGTCTAAAAAAGTTAGCCGCGGACAGCCTGGAGACGAATAAACGAAGGCGTCACTTAAGGACATTACACCCCGATCACGCCGATAAGACGCTTGAGTTTTTTCAGCGGAATCGTGCCGAATATTGCCAACGATCATCCCGTTTTGGCGCATGTTACTTCAGTAAACCTAGCGAGCTCTGTTAGCATCATATAAGGTTTTCTTTCTTTCGTTTTTTTTCTTCTTCACGGGGGGAATAACAGGAAATAATTGAGAAGCCCTGATGTAGAGCGAGTTAAGTGGAGCAGGAAGCGCGCACATGATCATTTCCTGTTTGGAACGTGGCGGCTAACAGGTTAGCTACGTCCATTTAGCGCTAAAGATACACCTGGTAGCGAGCGTCAGTAGATACACAAAAGGTTTTAGAGTTTAGTGTTTTATCTGGAGGATGACGCAGCCCCAGAAAAATAATACAATTAAAATAACTCTTTGGATCTTTACCATTTTGTTTGAACAATCAGAAATAAATGACTCACATCGGATGTAAATGTTTACGTGACATTTCACAAATCCGATGAATGATCAAACTGTTGGGGAGCATCTAAACGCAGTCAGTGTTATAGAAAAAAAAAAAGATATAATTCTGCACAAAAAGAAATAAAAATAAAAAGAATTTGAACTAAACTAAGTCAAAACTGTCGTATCTTTCGTTTACGTATCTTTATTTCTACGGGGAAAGTTCACCGAGAGAACCAGACAAAAACAAAACACACAACTGCACACAGGTCCAATTAAAACTTTAAATATAGACAATAAAAACGTAAAGAAAAATTGTTCACTAAATAAATAGCAGAACGCAACACTTAAGTAGTTGGTTTGTGTCTATAGTGAGTCATAAGTTCATAATTCGGCTTCGTACGCCTCAAATCTCATCGTAAACCGGAGAAATAACCAAATATTTCCCACTAGCGCAAAGAAAAAGTCGATACAGTGATTATCATGACAGGAGCAGGTGTGAGTATAAATGTTTATCTCCACATTATTAAAGTGCATTAGTGGCACCGATCGCTTCAGTTTTGCATATCCTTGAAATTTATTCCACTTTCAGGAAGAAAAAATAACCCACAGTTCATTTCAGTTCCAGCGCGGACAGTTTTTTAGACGGAGACAATCATGAGATCTTGGATTAACAGTTCTCTTGTCCACAAAGCCTCGCCCGGGGCCATGACGTCGGACGGAGGTGAGGTTTGGAATTAGATTGAAATTTGACTTGGCACAATTTTTTTTTAGTTTAGTTTAGTTTGTCCTAAGTAGTTTTTTTCTGCACATTCTGGTGGTACAATGGCGATTATCTTTGTTATATAAAGTGTCCCATGAACGATTATTGTGTTTGCTTTTTTCCTGTTTTTATGTTTTAAATTGACCTGTACATTTATGTGTGCTGTTTTTTTTTGTTTTTTTTTGTATTTTTCTGTATTTGAACTCAAGAAAAGAAAAGTCTAAGTGCCTTTCATTAGGCTCTCATTGAGCTCTCAATAGACTTTCATTGGGCTCTCATTGGAGTCTGCTTGGGCTCTCCTTGGGATCTCATTAGAGTCTCATTGGGCTCTCATCAGACTCTCATTAGGGTCTCACTGGGCTCTTATTAGGTTCTCATTGGGCTTTCATTAACTCTCATAGGGCTCTCATTGGTGTCTCATTGGGCTCTCATTGGGCTATTATTAGGTTCTCATTGGGCTCTCGTTGGGCTCTCATTAGGCTCTCATTGGGTTCTTATTAGGTTCTCATTGGGCTTTCATTAAACTCTCATTGGGCTTTCATTGGGCTCTCATTAAACTTTCAATTGACTCTCATTGGGCTCTCATTATGGTCTCATTGGGTTCTCTTCGGGCTCTCATTTGGCTCTCACTGAGCTCTCATTAGGCTCTCATCAGGCTCTCATTGAGCTCTCATTAGGCTCTCATTGGGTTCTCTTTGGGCTCTCATTTGGCTCTCATTGGGTTCTCTTCGGGCTCTCATTTGGCTCTCATCAGGCTCTCATTGAGCTCTCATTAGGCTCTCATTGGGCTCTCATTAGGCTCTCATTGGGTTCTCTTCGGGCTCTCATTTGGCTCTCATCAGGCTCTCATTGGGTTCTCTTCGGGCTCTCATTTGGCTCTCATCAGGCTCTCATTGGGCTCTCATTAGGCTCTCATTGGGTTCTCTTCGGGCTCTCATTTGGCTCTCATTTGGCTCTCATTGGGTTCTCTTCGGGCTCTCATTGGGTTCTCACCAGGCTCTCATTGGGCTCTCCCTGCAGAACCAAAGACAAATAAAATAAATCAGTCATATTTCAGTCCTTCAAACGTTGTGCCTCATAATCGTCGCTCTTTGTTTTGGGCGTTTCCTAAACCACAGCCTCCCCCTGTCTCTGTTTTCACCCATTAACCTGGAAGAGAGAAAATCAAAACAAACATGAAGTCGTTTTGTGTTTCCTGTTTCTTTCACTCGAGTCACACAGGAAAACAAAATATTTGCACCGAGCAGATCACACGTAAGACTCAAGTGTGGCTCTGACTAATGCCCACAATAATAATAATAGTCCTGAGAGTCCGAGGAGAGCGCGACGACTCAGAGCCACACCGTCAGCCGGGCCGAGTCAGCAGCCGGTTCTCTAAATGAGTCATACGGCTCTTTTAGACCCAAGACACCGCACTCGTACTTTTACTTATGAACTAGCATAGACGCTCAGGACAAGGCAGAACTGTTCAAAATGACAAAAAGTTACAACATTTACACTTTTGAGTCACTGGTTCTATTACAAAACACACATTCTCACAGGATTAGCAGCAAGTTTTAGTATTTTGAACATTCTTTTACATTTTAATGCACAAAAACAACAACAACCTTTACTTAAATATATTATGTTTCCCTGATGCATTTAACTGTAACTGTAAAAGTAAAATATTGTTACAAATCTTTACTTCTGGGTTCTGTTACAAAACACAAATTCTCGCATGATTAGCAGCGAATACGAATATTTTGAATGTTCGTTTACATTTTAATGCACAAAAAAAACAACAACCTTTACTTAAATATATTATGTTTCACTTATGCATTTAACTGTGACTGTAAAAAAAAAAAATTGTTCCAAAAAACAAACTTTTGGGTGAATGTTGTTTTACATTTTTTGCACTAACAAAAAAAATCGAATTAAATATACAGTATTATTTTACCCTTTTGCAGTTAATATTGTAGCTGTAAAAAATATTATAGTTTATCATGAATGTTTCAGGCTTGGTAACGATTTACTTAAGGGATGAGGGTTTGGAGTTAAGGTCAGGACATTATTATATTATATTATTAAAAGTATTTGTTCATTATGAAAGTAAGTCATTGTTCATGTTTTATTTATAATTAAGGTGTATATAACTATATTTTTGAGTGACAGGACACAAATTCTCACAAGATTAGCAGCGATTTTGAATATTTTGAAAGTTCTTTTACATTTTTTGCACAAGAAAACCCCTCTATTTAAATATAGTATGTTTCTCTTATGCATACAACACTTTAATTGTATAAAAATATATACATAGTTCCAAAAACTACACTTCTGGGTGACTGACTTGGTTCTGTTACAAAACACAAATTGTCACGTGATTAGCAGCAATTTTGAATATTTTTTATGTTTTTTATTTATTTTTTTCCACCAAAAAAAACCCCAAACTCTATTTAAATGTTGGTGGTTTTCAGATTGTATAATGTGATGATGTCATACTCCCACATGGGGGCGCAAGAGACAGTTTCCCCTGTACCTTTTACTTTGTCATGAAATATCCAAAAAGTAAATGCAGAAAAGTTTAATCTGATCATTTTTCTGTTTGTGACTAGACCCCAGAACAACAAAAATCAGCTATTTAACGATTTTCAGTTTATCCGTCGCATCCCGGCCTGTAGAAAGTCGTGATGTCGTCTAAAACAGCAGAATTATGTCACTCTTTTACATTTAAAGTTGTAACTGTAAAATAAATATTGTTCCAAAAACTGTCTAATGTCTTGGTTCAGTTTCAAACCAAAACTAAAAATCTCACAAACTCCACCAGCCAAGACGAAACACCACAAGACGAAAGTGACTCATTTCCAGGATTTCGATGGAAACTTTATTTTTAATCTTTTATGCTAAATATGTCGACCCCGCGTGAATCACAGACTGAATAAAGAAGCCGACCGCGAGTATCATAGCAACCAAAGAGCCAATCCAGAGCGAGACTGTTGACGGTAACGCCCCTTCCTGCCCACACCGGTGGTTTAGCAGGGAGCAGGCGCTTAGCAACGCTGTCAATCAAACCTGTTGCTAACGCTAGCGGGAGTGACCTCGGGGGAAAAAAGGCGCCTGATTTGTCTGTTATTAATGTTCATATGTTGATTTAAAGTCACAATAGCGAAATAAAAACATCAGGATCATGTAGAGGGTTAATACGAACATTTTAACCCTATAGCACGTGTCAAACTCAAGGCCCGGGGGCCAAATGCGGTCCGCCATGTCATTTTATGTGGCCCGCGACAAGGTAAATTTAAATGTATGACTGTCTTAAAATGTCAGTTTATCGACAGTTATGCAGTTAAACAGACATATTTTTTATATCTTTGCAAATTTGAGACGAACCATTTTGCTGATGTGGCCCTCGGTGAAATTGAGTTTGACGCTCGTGCCCTATAGCGTCGGATGCTGTCGTCGCCAATAGACCCACGGTTCCGGACTTTCCATTACTGTAACTCCGCAACCAATTGTGCTTCGTGTAAATTCAAACTGCGTCTCAAAGCAGAGACACGGGGCTCTTTAAATATTTTACTGTCATGACGATAATGCGCTTATGTCGACCTCAAAGACGACCAATCAGAGCGCAGGTGCCGCCAGATTTCTCTCAGTCAGTTATTCGATGCATCAAAGGAAAAATACAGACAGACGTGTAAAATAGAGGTAGAAAAACACAGTACTTTAACATGATTTTTATGGCTAAAAAAAGAATAAAAGTCTAGACGAGCTGCACTGGTCGATAATGTGCTCAGTCCTTAGACCAAAACGACGAGTCTGACAGCAGCAGTTACAGAGCAGAGAGGAGACAGTTTTTCAATAGAAAGTGAACTGGAGCCAGAGTCGACGGAGCAGGAAGCACGCGCACGATCACTTCCTGTTTGGAGCGCGGCGGCTAGCAGGTTAGCGATGTCCGTTTATATCTACTGTCTATACATTATGTGACTCTTTCGCATTTAAAGTTGTCGCCGTAGAAAGAAATATTGCTCCAAAAATCGTCCCTGGTTTTGGTTCGGTTTCAAAAATACGAAACATAAAATCAAAAGTGAGAGATTCATTTGAAATATTGTGATGTAAAGTTTATTTTTATACTTTTAGACGGTATTTGAACAGGTCATATTATAAAAAAATTGCTTTTGGATCAACGTGAAATAATAAAATGGAAAAAAGCTGATCTAATAAAATACAAGGTACATATTGATACTTTGCGCTTACATCACGCTGGGGGTGTGCTGCGTGTAATTCTACGGAGGAATGTTCGTCGGTTACCGTGGCGACGCAAAGCCCCCATTAGCGAGCGCAGCCGGATATGTTTTTAAGTCAAGGTAGAAAAAACCCCCACACAAAATGGATTTAAACGGCACATTCTCAGGAGCCTGTGAATCCGAGCGTTCGTCGTCCTGTTTAGGTGTTTCATTTTCAGCCCCCCAAAAAAAAAAAAAAAAAGGTGAGAAAACGGAAAAACTGGCTAATGCTAACGCTAGCTTGTGAGTGTGATGTCATTTGAGAGGGACTTGTTTAGCAGCACGAATCAGCAGCTCACCCGTCGTAGTTCGGATAAATCAGATTGTGTAAAAAAAAAACTAAAAAAAAACTGAGATTAAAGTCTGACTTGAGTAACGGCGCTTCAGACAGAGCAGTGCCTACAGTTAGCGTCACACCCACAGGGAATGTTGATGTAACTTTGAGAGGAAGATCTGTCACCTGCTTGTTTCCATGGAGATGTTACTGCTTCTACGTCCCACTGTACGTAATTTATGTCATTACAGGTGAATATAAACAGAACCTAACTGATACTTTGCAGCGGATCAACACGCTAACCGGAGGCACTGCTCTGTCTGAAGCTCTGTTACTCGTGCTAGACTTTAATCTGAGCTTTATTTTAACACGATCTGACTCCGTTTGAAATACAAAAGGAAAGCTGCTGATTTGTGCTGTTAAACAAGTCCCTCTCAATTAACATCACAGTCACAAGCTAGCTAGCGTTAGCATTAGCCAACAGTTTTCCCGTTAGTCGCGCTCACCTTTTTGTTAAAACTCAAACTCCTAAACAGAACCATGAACGCTCACACCAAGGCTCTTGAGAATGTGTTATTTAAATCCATTTTGTATTTTTGCATCAGTTTTCAGACGATCTTAAACCTTTTCTTTTTTTTTTTTTGGCAGTGTTTGCTAATGTGTGCGTCGCGTTACCGTGGCAACTGCTGAACGTCCACCATTAGGGACACGCAGCCCCAGCCCCAGCGTGACGACCTCGAGTAACGTGCATTATGAGTGTGAGCGGGGGGGGGGTCACCTCTCCGCAGATCTGTGCCGTAACTCAGCCTGTTTGCGTCACCTGCTCGTCTCCATGGATATACGGAAGATCAATGCCGCACTGTGAAACATTACATTACAGGCAAAGGAATAACATCTTCACGGAGACAAGAAACCCAGAAAAGCTCCAGTAGAAAGGAGTTTCACACATGTATCTGTATATTTACACTGAGTTTTTCTTCTCTCAAACTGAAAACACTCCGTTCCACCTTGTGATGTCATCGTGTGGTGATACAGGAAGTGCTCCGCTGTGTTTTTAAACTCCACACACCTTCATTTCTAGAGTCATTTGGACCATTTTAGCCACTGGAATTGCAAATCTACTACTGAAATAAAGGCAAACGATAAGCTGTTAAATTGAAAACTACCACTTGATGACATCACAAGGTGGAACAGATCATTTTGCAGTTTGGAGATGTAACAGACTGATAATAAAGTGTGACTCAAAACATGTGTAAATGAAACAAAACACAAGTCCAGGTGTGTTTTTGATGAAGTAGCAGCATTAAAACACGACTTAAACCTCATAACTGTCCATTTTTATTACAGAACCTTTAAGTGGAATCGTTTATATTGTTGGTTAAACGGACTTGTGATGCTAGCACGTCTTCGCTGGAGTGTGCTGCGTGTTCCCTGTGCATGTGTGGGCTGCAATAATAGCTGCTGATTACTGTAGTCTTTCACTACAACAATACCACTATAGCTCTCCTCATGAAGTCAGCTTATGCCACAGAAAGAGAAAATGCATCTCACTTTGCGAACGCACAACTTTCTCTCCCTCGTCTGGCTAATTAGCACCTTGACGGAGCTGGTTGAGAGAACAAAAGCTCCTGTCGCCTCTTGGTCCTGCCACATTTAGCAAACGGCGCAGACACAGCCTCACAGACAGCTGCGAGGCACAAGTTATGAGACAGGTGAGCACGCTCCTGTATGTGGCACTTGGATGTCTGTTGCCATGGTGACCCCCAGAATATCCCCACACTGCGCAGGGATATTTTTAATAAAGTTTGAGAGCTCTTACTTTTCTGTCTGCACTTGCCGAGACGTTAACTACACGGCTGGACGAGGTCTGAAAAAATATACCGGTATGTATGTCTTAGAACTTTAAGTATTAGTAATTTATGTTTCGTAATCGAGAGTCAGTTCACGGCGCATATTTTACACGTGTCTGGGAACGTTTGCATTTTAAAGATTGAAATATATACTGCAGAACTTATTTGAGAATTCCATGCATTTTCCATAACACACATATATATATTTAATTATTTTTTCCACAAATTTTCTTACAATCAAATAGTTACTGCAGCATTTTTGATTTGATTTGTAGTAATTGTGGCTATTCACAGGCTTCAAACTCTGTCGTCATAGCAATTAACCAATTCAGATAAAAAAATATTATATCTTTTCAAAGTCTCCTGTGTCTCCTCACAAGGTCCTTCAAATCAGCAAGGAATTGTTCGTCTGAAACGCATGAATACACAGCTTTTCAGCGAGATATGTGCAACATTTTGAGGGGTTTTCATTCAAAACATGTGAGATTTTGCTTTAAATTGTTAATCGCTATGGCAACTGTAATCGTTTTTTCATCATTCTGACACCCCTGGATAAGAATAGCGCTTTTAATGCACACGTGGAGCTCTAAAACGTAACTTTTGTCAGTTTTTCCACCCCAAAAAAACCCACCGTCTTGTGTGAATAGGCGAATAGGCAGAGTGTGAAGCCAACAGGTCTGTGAGAGTGTGTAACTGTGTGTAACTGCGTGTAAATGTGTGTATACATGTGTGTAAATGTGTAGATTTACCACACGATGACTCACGAGCCACAACACAGAGTGAGCCAAACAAAGACGACATGACACAGTTTTGAAAAGGAAGCAGAGATGAAAAAAAAAAAGGCTGAAAGTGCGACCCGTGGAAACTCCCCTCACCCGGACACGAAGACACCGTGGGACTATTTTGAGTCAGTACAAATGTGATTAAATATTATACACACCAAATACACAAACTACTACTCACAGATCACACAGGGAAGTCAAAACAAAGACTTTAATTTAAGCATATTCCCAGTGTTTAAATACAGTACATCAGTCAGTTCAAATGTGATGTAATGCCACTGTTTGTCCAGCAGATGGAGCCATTCAATCATTGTAAAGTTGTATTTCACAGTAAAGTGTTGCTCTAAATGACTGAATTCTTTATGTTTTGTGTTTTGCAGTTGAATTAGAACAGATTTAGTTGAGTTTAGCTTTATTAAAACTTGGATGGAAATGTAATACCAATTTTACCCATAGAACTCTGTGTACTACTCCTGTTAGACACGTCTATTCAAGTCAATTCAATTAATCTCTATTCTGGACTCATGGTATATTTTTAAAAACAGACAAGGACAGTGACAACACAAACAGTAGCATTTACGTTTTGTCTTTTGTACAAGATTCCTCCTTGTCTGACTCCACTGGTGACTCTAAATGGGACAGAAACACTTTTTCCCCACTTAATCTGCATTGTCTGTTGTACCAATACATTAAAATACGTACAATATTTTTGGGTGCACCTTTCTGAATCAGCTTCATAAATAATTTTCTGTGATTCACCCTGTCGAATGTCCTGGACGTATCTAAAAAAAACACATAAAAACTGATGAATTCTGCTGACTGCATTTGTCAATAATCTCTTTTCGAGTCCAGCAGAGCCTTAAACCCAAACTGATCTGTGGATTTACACTATGACGGTCAGCACAGTGCAGCTTATACTGACTTTGAAATGAATAACTAAGCAAGATGGATGGGTTTAAAGCCATACTGCGGGACATTCCAGGCAACGCAATCAACTTCTTTACCCGATATTACTCCTCATATTGTACAATCTATATTTCAATTTTATTTTTTGAATTTGTAAAGTTAAATTTCTTCCTCCAAAGTCAAAACTCTGCTTCAAATGACAAACTTTTACAGACAGAACAAACCCAAACTGATCACTGACAAAAGAAATCAGCGAATCTCGATCGATTGATTTCAGTTTGGTTAATCGCGCAGCCCTAAAACGAGACAGTGACCCCAAACTGGGCCTGTCGCTACAGACGATTATCACGATAAACGATAATATTGAAACTGCTTTATGCAACTGACACGATTAAAATACAGCAGAACAAACTTTTTTTTTTCAAATTTTGTCTCATTAAAAACCCTGAGCTACAACAAATAAACACCAGAATGTACCAATAAACATCCCGGAAGTGACTTTTCAAACCCTCTACAGCTCAAATCTTACTGTATTACTTAAAAAAAAAACACCAGAAACCTCCAACTACTGCGAGAAAAAAGTACACACAATAAATACTGAGCCTCAAAATATATCGTTCCAGCTTTTATCCACTGACGGGCAAGTCGATAACATAGACTGTTTATTTAAATGGACGTAGCTAACCTGCTAGCTGCTACGTTCCAAACAGGAAGTGATCATAGCCTCTGGACTCTGGCTCCGATTCACTTTCTATTGAAAAACCGTCGCTTCTCTCTCTGCACCTGCTGCTGTCAGACTCGTCATTTTGGTCTTAAATGTTCGTTATTAACCCGCTCTACGTGATCCTGTGGTTTTTATTTCGCTGTTGCGTCTGTAAATCGAGAAAAGAACATTAATAAAACGCTGTTCTCTCTTAAACTCGTTCTAACGTGAGCTTTCGACACTGGCCTTAAGTATCTCCTGACACTTACAGAAGAGGAGTGGAGTAATTGTCAGTTGGAAGGGTCTTATTAGGAGAGAAAGACTGAGACCTGGTACAGTCTGCGGAGCTAAGTGCGTATTAACCCTGTGTGTGTCTGTGCGTGTTTGTGCGTGACAGTTACACAACACGCTGGTATCACACGGCGCGGAGAGACACTGCAGCGCTTAGTTCATCGTTAATTACACAACCAGCTCCTAATTATTCTGTGTCTGTGAGGCCTTCATTAAGACACTTCTGCAACAAGAATCACGTCTGATTTACAAACAGCTGCGACTGAGATTAAACCGGACCCGAAACACGAGAGAATCGACGCACGCGACATGGCGGCATCAAACCGACGCCCGACGGCTCTAATCGGGCGTTCAAACTCGGCTCAGGTCGTTTTATCTTAAAGGTGAACTCGAACTCGAATTTTCTGGTAAGTTCGACCTGCTTTGTTATCACTTTGCTTGGAATGTTCCACAGTTTGACATTAATAGCACCAGGGAGACAAGTTACAGGTCAGATCTGTGGAGAGGCGACGTCACTCACAATAAGAATGCGTGTGTGTTTGGAGGTGTGTGTGAGCGTGTGAGTGTGTGTGTGTGCTCAGTGGTGGTCAAAGAGGCTGATGGCGCAGATTGGCAGCCTCACTTCCGTCAGTCTGTCCCAGGGCAACTGTGGCTACAATTGTATCTTATCACCACTGAGTAAAGAGTGAATGAATAAATAACTGTAAAGCGTCTTTGAGGGTCCAAAAAGGAGGTTGTTGTTTGTTGTTGGTTGTTGTTGTTGTTTGTTATTGGTTGCTGTTGTTGTTTGTTGTTGTTGGTTGCTGTTGGATTGTTGTTGTTGTTGGTTGCTGTTGTTGTTGTTGTTTTTTGTTGTTGTTTGTTGTTGTTGGTTGTTGTTGTTTGTTGTTGTTTGTTGTTGTTGTTTGTTGTTGTTTGTTGTTGTTGTTGGTTGTTGTATTACTATTATTATTGTTGTTATTATTATTATTCTCATCATTATTACTATTATCATTTCTACTACTATTATCATTGCAATATTAATTTTTTTATGTTTTAATTTTTTTTTAACTTATTATTTATTTTTTTCAAGCAATAAAAACATCTGTAATAATATCATAATGCCTTATTGCGGAACATTCTAGGCTAAGCAATAACACCTCCATACAGATGAGCAGGTGTTGGACCCTCCAGCTCCTTTAAGTGAGTCACGACACAGTTTAAAATCACACTGTTATTTATTTTTAAACTGACTTTCACCAGAATATTTTTTTTCTATTTTGGATCTACAAAGTCCATTTCTCTCACGAATCAAAAAAGTGAGTCAAACGATGACCACAGAGTCCAAACGGAGTCTTGAGTAACACCCAGGCGTCTATTTCTGTCAACGTGTCAGGATGAACGCTCCGGCTACGACACATGAGTCTCATGCAATCAACCAAGCAAACAAAATTATGGATCGAAAGCCAATCCATTTTCATCATCATTAAGTTTTGAACGTTTTACTAGTTTATGTTTCATTCATAACTTGGCCCCAGAACCACTCAGTACATTTATACAAAGACTAAACAGCACCAGAGCGACAAGAGGCACCGTAAACACCATAATATCCCACAACGCAGAACCTCTTTTGGACAGTCCGCCTTTTCATATCAGAGCTGCAAACTGTGGAACTCACTGCCCACTGAAATAAAAAACATCAGTTGAAAATGTTCACCTCTAGGGTTAAGAACTGGCTGAAAATGAGTCAAAACTGTCCCCACTTGTAAATAGGTCGTATGACAGTTGGTGAGTGAGAGAACGTGTGAGTGTTGAATGTATTTTTGGGCACTGATGTAACTATTTTAAGGGGCAGGTGTTTTAATATACTTTGCATATTGGTGAATTGTGGAGAAGCCCAACCAGGGACGGGAGTTGAGAATGAGCTAAAAAAACTCTATATGCATCACATCAGCTGCAATGTTCATGTTGTAACTATGTCAGATTGCATTGTCCCTGTCAAATAAATATATAAATAAATAAATAAATAAAATGTTTTGTTTTGTTTTTTCACATTAAAACCCTGAAACGACCTCGACCGAAACACAAACAGCTTCAGTGACGTGTTTCTTGTCCCTGCGTGACTTTTTAACATCATTTATTCAGCGAGGATAAAAAAAAAAAAGAACTCGGAAATTGTAAAGGAAATTGTTATCATTGTGCTACATCACCGCACACCCACAATGCACCGGGGCGGCTCTGTCATATGTGTGTAACAGACCGGCGAGTGTCGTGACAGCACAACACACACACATTCTGTCGTGTTGTGTGTTGTCACAGTTCAGATTACACGGGTTTGACGTGTGTCGTTTAAATAGATTCAGAACAGCGCCAACTTCAGAGAAATTTGTTTTTAGAAATGATGAAGTGTCTTGCCCAAGGACACAACAACGGCAGTCATCTGTGGGAGAGCGGGACTGGAACCGGCAACCTTCTGATCAATGGACAACAGCACAAACACTTCAGGGCTAGAACATATTTATCAGTGCTTCATTATGACTCTGAGATAAGTGACTCTTGTGTTTTAAATATTGTTGTATGTACAAAAAAAAATCTGAATTTGTGTAATAAACAATAAAATAAAATAGTGGAATACACTGTAAGACATGGGGCGACTGCGGCTCAGTTGGTAAAGTGTTTGCGACCGATTCAAAGTCGGACATCACTGGTAGAGCGGTCGGATCCACAGGTTGGTGGTGCGACTCCAGTTCCCATAGATGAATGCTGCTGTTGTGTCCTTGGGCAAGACACTTAACCCCCTGTGTCTGTGTGCACTGGTGTGTGAATGTGTGAGTAGTTCCTTGATGTAAAACGCCTTATAAAAATTTACCATTTGAACAATACATGTAATATAAAATTATTATTATTATTATTATTATAATTCTTACTATTATCATTATTATTATTATTATCATTATTATTTTTATTATTATTAGTAGTAGTAGTAGTAGCAATAGTAGTAGTAGTAGTGTTTTAGTAGTTATTTTTATTATTGTTGTTATTCTTATTATTTAGTATTATTATTATTGTTATTATCATTATTATTATTATCATCATCATCATCATCATCATCATCATTATTATTATTATTATTATTATTCTTACTATTATCATTATTATTATTATTTTTATTAGTAGCAATAGTAGTAGCAATAGTAGTAGTAGCAGCAGTAGTAGTAGTAGTAGCAGCAGTAGTAGTAGTAATAGCAGCAGTAGTAGTAGTAGCAATAGTAGTAGTAGTAGTAGTAGTAGTAGTAGCAGTAGTAGCAGCAGTAGTAGTAGTAGCAATAGTAGTAGTAGTAGTAGTAGTAGTAGCAGCAGTAGTAGTAGTAGTAGCAATAGTAGTAGTAGTAGTAGCAATAGTAGTAGTAGTAGTAGTAGTAGTAGTAGTGTCATTATTATTATTTTTATTATTGTTGTTGTTATTATTATTATTATTATTATTATTATTATTTATTTTATTTTTTTAATTATTATTATTATTGGCTCAGTTAATTTAATTCTCACATATTTACTATTTAACTTCACTAACCTCTCTGAGTCTTATTCGTTCAAACATGAGCCACAAACATCATCCTGACATTTTGAGAACTTTTCCCCCTTTAACAGAAGCACATGTTTGTTTTAAATAGTTAATCACTACGGCAACAGCGCTAACATCCCACCCTTCTGAAGCCCGCAGATCCAGCCCGCGAGCCGATCCGTCTTAAGCCCCTCTGTTCCCCGCTGACCCCCGCGTCCCCGTCACTTGGTACAGGCCACGATAATGCCGTAGTCCGGTCTCCCGTCGATCCCTCTCCCCCTGCTGCACACGCACACACAACCCCCACCGCTACTCCGACCGAGAGAGACAGTCACAACAGAGCGACCCGACTGAGATGACGGCGTGAAGCAAACCTCGAAAGAACTGCGAGGAGGAGGAGAAGAAGAAGAAGAAGAAGAAGAAGAAGAAGAAGAAGAAGAAGAAGAGGAGGAGGAGGAGCAGAGCCAGGTCCAAAAAGATCTCGCACGATTCCCTGAAGATCAGCGCCTCCCGTTTATGTCTGGATGTGTCGGGACTCCAGATGACCAACCACTGCGGTCAGCTCCAGCGTCCCACCGCGGACCCGTGAACACGACTCCGAAGAGAACCGCGCGAGAACCCGAGCATCATGTCGTCCGCCGCGTCGGCCAATCACAACAAGCGTCTGGCAGGTGAGCCGCGAAGTCGTTTCACGTTTTGACACGGGTTTTAACGCTGGATTTTAAGATATAGCTCGTAATTTGATGTAAAAGCGAATGCGAAATTGACAAAAAACTAGTCTACTTTAACTTTTACGTAACAAACCGAGCCGTGTCTGTCCATTGTAATCCACTGTAGTTACGTAATTCATTGGCTGATACTGAAAGCGTGTCTCCAAGTGGATTAATTAACCTCAAAATCTAAAAATCTCAAACAAACTCCGACGTTTTAAAGCGGCCGGAATAGTCCACTTCCTGATTAAACCTTGGTAAGAAGCGAGGTAATGACATTGAAGGGATAAGCACCACTTCTTAGCCAATGGAAGGTCTTTACATAGAACCTGTTAAGACGCGCTAAGTGCTACCTGCTAACGGCGCCTCATGACCTCACGTGGAAGTAAACAAAGAGCAGAAGAAGAAGAAGCTGAAGTGATTTAAACGGCATTAAAGTACATTCGGTTTGATGAAATAAGGAGCCGGGCTGAGGTCATGTCTGCGTTTAGCCCTGAGTGCACAGGCCTTAATAGTTTTGGAAACGGGGAATGGCTTGGGAATACGCTAATCTCATCACGTTTGGGAAAGGAAGGGGGGCGGCGGCGGACGGACCGGGCTCGTATCGTATAGACATTTTAGACGTAACATTATGCACGGTCGTTACAGCTCTGACACTGCTGAGGCGTTTTGAGTCAGCGATGGGATTCTGACCCAAAAGAACGGCTCATTTAAGGCGTAATGCGCAGCTCCATTAAAACAGCTATGGTCAGTCGTTTTTTTTTCGTGCCGGGAGTAAATCTACGACGTTATTACGACGCTGAAAAAAAGGCTCCAACAACAAGAGAAATTAACTGTTATTGATTAGTTATTAAAAAGTGTGCAACAAATTTAGAGAGTGACTACTATCTGAACCATGGACTGTTTATATAATTGGACATACAGTCGCTAACCTGCTAGCTACCACGTTCCAAACAGGAAGTGATCATGTGCGCGCTTCCGGCTCAACTCTGGCTCCGATTCACTTTCTATTGCAAAATTGTGTCTCCTCTCTCTGTAACTGCTGCTGTCAAACTCGTCATTTTGGTCTTAAATGTTTGTATGAACCTGCGCTACATGATCTTGGGTTTTTTAATTTAGCTAATTGTCCAGAATTCCAGTCTAGAAAATTGTTGTAGAAATCCAGACTTCTACCTATGATGCAACAATCCAGGGAAAATGGAACTAGAGTATTTGTATTAACCCGCTCTACATGATCCTGTTTTTTTTATTTCACTATTGTGTCTGTAAATCAACATATGAACATTAAAAACAGACGAATTAGGCGTCTTGTTTCCCCGAGGTCACTCCCGCTAGCGTTAGCAACAGGTTTGATTGACAGCGTTGCTAAGCGCCTGCTCCCTGCTAAACCAGCGGTGTGGGCGGGAAAGGGCGTTACCATTAACAGCCTCGCTCCAGATTGGCTCTTTGGTTGCTATGATACTCGTGGTCGGAATTTCAAATGCGAAGTTCGTCGCTGTAATTGCTCGCCTGGTGTCAGATATCGGTTCCAAATATCGGTTCTGAGACTATCGATACATCCATCCATTTTCTTCCTCTTATCTGTACTGGGGTCGCAGTCGAAACAGGGACTCCCAGACTTCCCTCACCCCAGACACATCCTCCATTTCTCTTTTATCAAGTCGTTTTAGATGAATTTTGTGATTTAAAATGTGTAAATTATAACAGAATGATCCACAGAGGTGAGAACCATAGAGACACAAGCACAACACGGCTGACGTAAGATCGATTCAGGCTCAGTCTCTACTTAATAAAGACGTTAAGAGGAGTTATGGTTTTAATTTGTAAAAACAGTTACTGAGCCAGATTTAGGTCTTTGTTTACACTTTCTTAAGACTAATTCAAGTATAGTTATTATAAAGTGTTATAAAATAGAGATACACCAATGTAACAGTGTAACGGTCGATATATCTGGCCGATATTTGCCCTTTTCAGTGCATTAGAGATCAGCCTTAAATCTAAAGACTGATGTTTTGTTTGGGTTGATCAGCCACTTAAAAAAAATGCAGACAGATTTATTTGAAGGACACAGCAGTAAACACAAAAACTGCTCGAGTACGCAGTTTGTTTTGAAATAAGTCTGTGGACGTGAGTTTAATGTGGGCGGAGCTTATCGCCCATTGGCTCATATCGATTCTGAACAATCGGTATCGACATTGGCCATGAAAAACCCATATACTGTGTTTTCCGGAGTATAAATCGCACGGGAGTATAAGTTGTACTAGAGTATAAGTCGTACTAGAGTATAAATCGTACTAGAGTATAAGTCGCATTGAAGAATAAGTCGCACTGAAGTATAAGTCGCACTGAAGTATAAGTCGTACTGAAGTATAAGTCGTACTAGAGCAGACGTGTCAAACACATTTTCACTGAGGGCCACATTAGCAAAATGGCTGCTCTCAAAGGGCCAAATGTAAAACAAACCTAACTCATTTTTTTACTTGTTAATTAACTGTTTCTGTATTTATTACTTGTTCAAGTTACTATTGCAAAGGCATTTGTCTGGATGTAAAAATATGTCTCTGTAACTGTATAAACTCCTGATAAACTGAGATTTTAAGACCATCATACCTTTTAATTTACCCTGTCGAGGGCCACATAAAATGATGTGGAGGACCACATTTTGCCCGTGGGCCTCTAGTACACACATGTGTACTAGAGTATAAGTCACACTGAAGAATAAGTCGTACTAGAGTATAAGTCGTACCAGCCAAAAAATGCATAATAATGAAGAAAAAAACATATTTCACATATAAATGCGTCTGAGTATAAGTCGTATAAGTGCGTCTTATCGTCCTGAAAATACTGTACTTAATGTTGCAGCTCTGAACCACAACTACAGAGTGGATGTTTGGTGGATGTTTGGTGGATGTTTGGTGGATGTTGGGTGGATGTTGGGTGGATGTTTGGTGGATGTTGGGTGGATGTTTGGTGGATGTTTGGCGGATGTTTGGTGGATGTTTGGTGGATGTTTGGTGGATGTTGGGTGGATGTTTGGTGGATGTTTGGTGGATGTTTGGTGGATGTTGGGTGGATGTTTGGTGGATGTTGGGTGGATGTTTGGTGGATGTTTGGCGGATGTTTGGTGGATGTTTGGTGGATGTTTGGTGGATGTTGGGTGGATGTTTGGTGGATGTTTGGTGGATGTTTGGCGGATGTTTGGTGGATGTTTGGTGGATGTTGGGTGGATGTTTGGTGGATGTTGGGTGGATGTTTGGTGGATGTTTAAGCAGCTTCTGGACTTTGTGCATAACCTTTGATAAGTCGCCGTTACACGGAGCCAGCGCGGCGTCTTGTCTGTGCTGTGTTTTCTGAGCCTGGGGGAGCTGCCGCCGTGATGCAGATCTTACTCATAAATGATTTATACCTGATGGGGTGTTATGGCGGCTCGGGCCAGAGGAGCGGCGCGTCCCGTTCGTCTCTGTAAATAACACCGGGTCAGACCTAAAGATGATGAGCTGTAAACTGCTGAGAGGTGCCAATCCCGAGGGGAATTAGACGAGGAGCGAGGAGACAGATGGTTTGTCGAACGCCGGCGCCGCCTCCAAAACAACAGCCTAAGCAGCGCCTTTTCACCCCGCGGCTACTCGCTCTCAATACAAAACCAAAGACGATCATGAGACTTCTCTGCCCGGGCCACGAGAGGATTGAGCGAGAAGCCTCATGACTGTTCAGTTCAACAGGGTCATTTTTAACCCCCCCCCCCCCGATATTTCAGAGTAGATCAAGAACACGCCACGACACGGGGGACGGAGCGATGGACACACACGTCTAATGGCACAAACACTCACTCTGAGGGGGAGAGAGGGGGAGAGGAAGAGGGGGAGAGGAGCACTCTGAGGAAGAGGGGGAGCGAGGAGGAGAGAGAGAGGAAGAGAGAGGGGGAGAGAGAGAGGAAGAGAGAGGCGGAGAGAGAGGAAGATAGAGGGGGAGAGAGAGGAAGAGCGAGGGGGAGAGAGTGAGGAAGAAAGAGTGGGAGAGAGGGAGAGGGGCACTCTGCTGAAGAGGGGGAGAGAGGGGAAAGAGGGAGAGAGGGGAGAGAGAAGGGAAAGAGGGAGAGGAAGAGAGAGGGGGAGAGAGGCACTCTACTGAAGAGGAGGAGAGAGGGAGAGAGAGGGAGAGGAAGAGAGAGGGAGAGGGGCACTCTGCTGAAGAGGAGGAGAGAGGGGAGAGAGGGAGGGAGGGAGAGGAAGAGAGGAGAGAGGGAGAGGAGGAGTCTGCTGAAGAGGGAGAGGGAGGGGTAAAGAGGGAGAGAGAGTGGAGATGGGGAGAAATGGGAGTGAGGGAGAGGGGGAGAGAGGGAGAGGGGCACTCTGCTGAATTATTCTGTTCTGGAAGAGGTATTGACAGAGCGGAGGAGAGAGGGAGGGGAGAAAGAGAGAGGGGGAGAGGGGATGAAAGGAGGGAGGGAGAGAGGAGGGAGATGGGGAGATGGAGAGAGGGGGAAGAGGGAAAGGGAAAGAGGGGGAGGGAGAGAGGAGGGGGAGCACTCTGTTGAATTATTCTGTTCTGGAGGAGGTATTGACAGGACAGGAAGAGGGAGAAAGGGGAGGAGGGGAGAGGAGGACAGGGAGAGAGGAAGATGGGAGAGGAAGAGAGGAGGAGAGGAGGAGGAGAGGGTGAGAGGAAGCCTGGAGGCAGGGATGTGATTTGTGGTGGTTATAAACATTAGAGGGGGCGGGTCATGTGCTCAGGCTCAGCTTCACCTTTGACCTCACACAGCACAGAACATGGAGCAAATATAAAGTGTTTCCAATTATTCTGGATGATCTTGTTGTAGTTGTTGTTGTAGTTGTAGTTGTAGTTGTTGTTGTTGTTGTTGTATTATTGTTGTAAAGCAAAAATAAGAGTTGCATGAGACTGAAGCTTCGATAAAACACTATAATGACCTCCATATTGTCACGTTATTTAAGGCCTGGAAATATTATGATCTAATTGTGTCTGATGTCTGTGGCTATCTGCTATTTTTAGTTATACAGTGAGAGCCCAGTGAGAGCCCAATGAGAACCAAACGAGAGCCTAATGAGCGTCCAATGAGACCCCAATGAGAGCCTAATAAGACCCCAACGAGAGCCCAATGAAACCCCAATGAGAGCGCAATGAGACCCCAGTAAG
The DNA here is from genome assembly GCF_009829125.3 of Periophthalmus magnuspinnatus. Taxonomy (NCBI): domain Eukaryota; kingdom Metazoa; phylum Chordata; class Actinopteri; order Gobiiformes; family Gobiidae; genus Periophthalmus; species Periophthalmus magnuspinnatus. The sequence continues at coordinate 31,826,921 of NC_047132.1, forward strand.
AGCCCAATGAGAGCCTAATGAGAGCCCAATGAGGACCCCAGTGAGACCCCAATGAAACCCCAGTGAGAGCCCAATGAGAGCCTAATGAGAGCCCATATTCACCCCTGCTAGCCTCGATGACCTTCTTTTGTCTGAACGCTGTGGTTGACGTCTCTCTCTTACTCCACCTCGTCTCTAGGGGGCAGCAGAGGCTGGTGTGGATCAACTCAGAGCAAAGAAGACGGGTTCAATCAGGAGCCTTTGTCCTGGAGTCTGATGCCCCCTACAGGAGCAATTCTCCAAAACTAAATGCATGTAAAGATCATGTACAGGCAGTGATGGGAAGAACAAATTTAGTTACAGAATACTGAATACCTGATAGTCCAGAGTACTGCATTCTGTGTACTGTGAATACTTTTACATCGAGTCCCATTTAAATGAGTAAAGACGTAGTTTAGGATTAAAAACAGGTTTATGTTTGTTTTGCATTTCCATCACTGACTCTGTTTCTGTTTCTCTACTTTTCTCTGTCATTATGTGCGATTTGAAGCCAAGAAAAACAACATATTTCTTTGATTTTCGTAAAGTAACTGTGTTCAGAAACCACCGGATGGAAAAGTAACTGTTTTCCTCTATTCTCCTGAGTATTTGGCTGTTGTACAAAAGCCCAAACACCACCCCAAACTTCATCTTTAGGCTTTGGCAAAGACTAAAAACTGTTATTGTAAAGTTTGGAAAATAAACGCAGCAAAAGGTTTATAGTGAAATGAAATGGAGGGATAAAAGATTCGCCGAAACGGGTTCAGAAATAACAGAAATAATCCGGGGAGAGGCTGGTGCCGCTGTCGGGAAAGAAACAACAAGACGGAGGAAGGATCAGTGTTTGAACGTGACCTGCTCTCGGCTCCTAAAGGTTTAATAATGTCCCCAGAGTCTCCCGGTGTGGGTCAAATGCGCAGCGAACCCTAAACTGGAGAAGACAGAAGACACGACCAGAGGTGACGATAGTTCAGGGTTGTCGCCGCGGTTACACAAGAGTCCCAGAAAAAAGAAATACAGAGAATGCAGCGTTCTGTCCAAGTGGCGGACGTGTCTTTCTCGCATTTTGAAATGTTTAACTCTGGAAAAAATGATGCGTTTTTAAGTTTTTATGTGTTTAAAAATTCTAAAAAAAAAATTAAAAAAAATTGAAAAAATCAGCAGATGTATGTTCAAGTCTCAGGTTTGTTAAAATTCTGAGGGAAAAATTCACTGTGAAAAAGATCTGAGATGACAAGACACGAGCAATCGATCATGAGACTGAGGAGCGCTGTTTCCTATTGGTCTTTGTCTGCTGTGGGCGGGGCTTATACTTAAAGGAATCATGGTCAGGCTCATTTTGTACAGTACAGAATGTGTTCAGACAAATTTACATAAACGTTGGATCTCAGTGTGACTCTGAAGTGCTGTACGTTTGCGATTTGTTTTCTCCCCGACAAAACCCACAATGTCGATGAAACGTTCAAAAAGACGCCTACGAAGGTTTGAACTTTGAGAGAGTTTAAACGAGAGAGAAATGTGAGAAAATGTTAACGCCTGTGTGAGAAAAGTGTATAAAGTGTGTGGTGAGGGGTTTTACAGAGAAACTGAACAGCTGCTCCATAAGAGAACGTCGTGTGTGTGTGTGTCTGTGTGTGTGTCGGGGTGTGTGTCGGGGTGTGTGTCTGTGTGTGTCTTTGTGTGTGTCTGTGTCTGAGTGTGTGTCTGTGTGTGTGTCTGAGTGTGTGTCTGTGTGTGTGTCTTTGTGTGTGTCTGTGTCTGAGTGTGTGTCTGTGTGTGTGTCTGAGTGTGTGTCTGTGTGTGTGTCTGAGTGTGTGTCGGGGTGTGTCTTTGTGTGTGTCTGTGTGTGTCTTTGTGTCTGTGTGTGTGTCTGAGTGTGTGTTTGTGTGTGTGTATGTCTGTGTGTGTCTGTGTGTGTCTTTGTGTGTGTCTTTGTGTGTGTGTCTTTGTGTGTCGGGGTGTGCCTGTGTGTGTCTGTGTGTGTGTCTTTGTGTGTGTGTGTCTGTGTCTGTCTTTGTGTGTGTCTGTATGTGTGTGTGTGTCTGTCTTTGTGTGTGTCTGTATGTGTGTGTGTGTCTGTCTTTGTGTGTGTCTGTGTGTGTGTCTGTGTGTTTGTGTCTTTGTGGGTGTGTGTGTGTATATATATATGGGTGGGGGTGGGGGTGTGTGTGTGTGTGTGTGTATGTCTGTGGGGGTGGGTGTGTGTGTCTGTGTGTATGTGTGTGTGTCTTGGGGTGTGTGGGGGGGTGTGTCTGTGTGTGTGTGTGTCTGTGTGTGTCTGTGTGTATGTCTGTGTCTTTGCGTGTGTGTGTGTGTCTGTGTGTGTGTATGTCTGTGTGTGTGTCTGAGTAAGTGCGTGGGCTCAAGTGTCCAGTGGCTCTTCTGAAGGCACAAGTGCAGTTTGACTTTTACAGAACGAGACAAAGAGAAAGAAGAAAAGAGAGAAGAGAGGAGAGGGAAAGAGAGGAGAGAGAGAGGAAAGAGAGAGGAGAGAGAGAGAGAGGGAGAGAGAGAGAGAAGCTGAGTGTCCTGAGGCAGCAGACAGAAGTGTTTATGTAAGCTGTGTTTTATCATCAGCACCTTTTTCCACAGACTCTTCCGTGGGGGGTTTTCACTACAGAGGACAGTAAGTGTGACGTGTCAGATCTGTGGAGACGGACGAGACGACGCTATAGAAAAACACGTGGCCGTACACACGTTTAGAGCCGTGAATAATGTGACGGCGGCAGCGGCGACACATATTTATGGAGCTGCTGACGTCTGCATTTAAAGACTCAGGGACAGAGGCTGAGGTGGAGCTGCGTCTGTGAGGGGCAGCCACAAGAGCAGTTTACACAATTACATAACACGTCACACCGTATATATGTATATCACTGTGTACCAAGACTTACCAAGATATATGTACATAAAACCACAGGCCAAACATGCAGGTTTATATTTGGCGTCTTTGATAAATGACAATATTAAATTTACTCCGGACACAAAAGCCCAAACCAGGACTATTCCCAAAATTAAAGAAATAAAAAAGTGATAATGAGTCACAGAAGTTTCTCTCCTTCCTCAACGATTCTGTAAAACGTGACTCAGTGAACTCTTACTGTACTGCATTAAACTGAGCCAAAAAACACAAACTGTAAATCACTTTAAACTCACTCTGAAACTTTTGTCCAGTTACAGAAGAGACTTTTTTTTTTGCTCTGGATCAAACCTGGACTTGTTTCAAACACATTACAAACAAAAACAGAAACAGTTCCCCACAAAAGCAAAGTGCACAAGATGAATTTAGACAACTGAAGTGCGACATAATTTGGTCACGTTCGGCGGGCCGGATGTGGCCCCCGGGCCGTAGTTTGCCCGTCCCTGTTCTAATGTTTAATGAGGAAAAAGTTTAAATTCAACAGAATCATCAGAGACACAGGGACATGAGCCAGTGTCAGTGTACAACAACACCCACAGGGACACACAGCTGTTACGCAACACACAACACACATACACACACTACACACATACACGCAACATACAACACACATACATGCAATATACATACACAAACAACACATAACACATACACACACTATACATGTACACACACACACACATACATGTCAAAGGCAACACAGAAAAACACACATTACACACATACATGCAACAGGCAACACACATACACACAACACATGCCACACACACACACACACACACACACACACACGCCCCAGTGCACTCACACAGTGTGACTCTTCAGGTCACATGACGTCACCTTGAGTCTGTGAAATGTGACATTAAATAAAGAGACAGAGTCTGTTCAGTCTGTGTCTTTCTCCTAAACGTCGCCTTTTCTCTTTGATTTTTTATCAAATTTAACCAATTTTATTTTTAAGTGTGAAATATATTGAGCATTTTAGCTGGAAATTTCAAGCTGGAGTTCGTCACTGAGAAAAAGGCTCGATATGTGACACCAGTTTAAACTCCATAATCTTTGCTTAATAAAAACATAATGTTTTATAGTTAAATGTCATTTTCAAAAGGAGATGTAAATATTTCCTGATTTGACTTTGTCGTCTTACAGTAGTTCAAATATAAATCACCATATAAAACATTTAAGGAAATTCCATTTGAATATTTTTTTGAAGTATCGATGCTTCTTCAAATGAGTATTTAATTTTGATGCTGGTTTAATTATTTGAGTATGAAGTTTTGACAATACGAGTAAAAACCTGCTGCCAGTTCATTTTCATTAAAGGTCCTGTATTATGTAAAACTGACTCTTGCAGCTTTAAACCAGGTTCTAACGCTGTTATCTCCTGGAGTTGTGTTTTGTTTCATTCACATCTTTGAGTGACACTTTATTATTAGTCTGTAACATCTACAAAACTCAAAACGCTCTGTTCCACCTTGTGATGTCATCAAGTGGTAGTTTTCAAGTTAACAGATCCTTTTACCTTTAGTTCAGCAGATTTGCGATTCCAGGGCTGAAATCCAAATGATTCTAGGGAAGGAATTTAAAAACACAGTGGAGCACTTCCTGTTTTACCACATGATGACATCACAAGGTGGAACGGAGTGTTTTTTTCAGTTTGAGAGAAGAACCTAAATATGCAGGTTTGTTTGTGCGTTAAACATGTGTGAATGAAACAAAACACAACTCCAGGTCTGTTTGTGACGAGGAAACGACATTAGAACAGATCAGAGAATAGTGTGATATGGTAATAATATTATTATTATTATTTTATTTTTTTCTATATCTATATTCTCTATATCCTTTTTTCTCACTCACGAATTATGAGTACTAGCACTCTCCTCTGCCATCTCCACCTTGCCCCCCTCCAAAATTACAAGAATGTCACCCCCCCCAACTGTAAATCACTGTTTACGTCTACAAACCATGTTACGTCTTGGTATGTCTTGTATGTCTTCGCACTACTTGTTTATGTATGATTACTATGTTTGTATGTCTTGCATTAAAAAAAATAAAAATAAATAAATTGTGTAATATGGGCCCTTTAACAGTAAGATTGTGCAAATCATCATCATTATTATTATTATTATTATTATTATTATTATTATTATTATTATTATTATTATTTATTTATTTACTTATTTATTTAATTTTATTTATTTTTTTAAATTCCCAAAACACATTTCAAATTTGCACATTTTTCTCACCTATAATTCCTGTCATTTTACCAATGCAATCACAAAACAAACCACTAGAGGGCGGAATAGCATTTTAGGTTGAGCAAAAACCAAGGAAAAATGCTGTTTGAAAAATACAAAAAAAACCCCATTTAGCATCATTTCCAAATACTTACAACAATATAAAACCTTAATAATTCTTGTTAGTATAATTAGGGCTTGTTCATTTTGGTACAGAAACTTGGCAATCTGATCTGGGAACTCACAGAGAAGCACTGAGCCTGCAGCAGATCAGGAATGGACTTGCAGGGGGGGGGGGGGGGAAAGGATTCTTGGGAAATTTGTGAGGTTTTCCCATTGGCAGCGTGACCATAAATGTCTGTGCATATTTAACATAACTCGTAAATGACCCAGAAACATGGGCACTAACCGTTTAACTGTGTTTTCTTTTTCCAGCAGAGACAGAAAACTCCCAGCGTCACCTTGACAACGACTCACGCCAACAGATGAAGCTCCGAGACAGACAGCGCTTCTTCGAGGAGGTTTATCAGCACGACGTAGACAACCACCTGCCCTCCAGCCATCTGCACATCGACTGCAGGAAACGTGAGAGAAACAAGGAGAAAATGAAATAAAAATACTCCAATATGGTCCTGTCCTCGCACTGATGTCCACGAGAAATGATAAAAACACAATAATAAATGTCGAAATATAAAAAACACACACAGTCAGTCAAGAATGTGGACACACCCTCTCATTTAAAGTTTTTTTTTTTGGTGTTTTTTTTACTACTTTTACATTTTATATACACACAGAAGACATGAAATATATAGGGCAAGACGTATGGAATTATGTAGTCAAGAAAATTACATTAAATAAATAATAAAGGGAGGATACTTTGAGAATTTGAATCTAAAATATGTATAAAAATGTGAGTTAATTCACTTTTTTCTTTGCTACATAATCCCATATATCTTACTTTATATATTTGATGTTTTCTGTGTGTATATAAAATGCAGAAAGTAGTAAAAATATAGAAAAAAAAAACATTGAATGAGACGGTGTGTCCAAACTTTTGACTGGTCGTGTGTTTAATGTGTGATTAATATTTACTTTTTGATACTTTATGGCATCAAAATCAGTTTCACATTTGCAGTTTAACAGTTTAACCATTTTTCACTTTGAATTCACAAATATTTCCCAGATTGAAATATTCCGTGGTTACAAGTTTCTTAGTTCCAACCGAGAAAAAATAAAATAAATAAATAAAATAAATTTAAAAATACATAAAATAATTTTTAAAAACAATAAATACATAAAATAAATAAAAACTAAAATAAATAATAAGTAAATAAATACAATGAATACAATGAATAATACATAAATAAAAAAATAAATAAAACAAAATTTAAAAAAATCATTAATTAAATACAACATTAAATAAATTAAAAATAATAAATAATTTAAAAAACAGCTATATAACAGGACTAACATGTTTATTCTTTAGGTTTCACAGACTCACAGGGCTGTTTGTTGTAGTTAAACATAATCACACAACTATTATTTTTCACTGACTACAGAAATTAAAACGTAGAGCTAATGGTTGGCCGTGCGATTCCAGCTCCTACAGATGAATGTGGTTGTTGTATCCTTGGGCAAGACACTTAACCCCCCTCGCCCCCAGTGTCTGTGTGCACTGGTGTGTGAATGTGTGTGTGAATGTGTGTGTGAATGTGTGAGTGGTTCTTGTTGTAAAGTGCTTTGAGTGACTTAAAGGTGGAAAAGTCTTGTATAAAAACATGAGCATTTAGCGTGAAAACATGGATTTGACCTGTAATGCTAACGCTAAAGCTGTTTGCTACGTCGCTAGTCGCTCGTGTGAGTTGAGAGCGGCGTTTGTGCGACTCAGTGATGGAGACAGGGTTGTGTTTGCAGCTCCCATGGGCAGCATCTCGTCCATGGAGGTGAATGTGGACGTCCTGGAGCAGATGGATCTCATGGACATTTCGGACCAAGAGGCCCTGGACGTGTTCCTGAACTCCGGTTCCGGGCCAGAGGAGGCGCCGCTGACCCCCACGCTGCCAGGTACCATGGCTGCTCCCCACTGGGTCACTAAAATGTCCACGTGTCCACAACTATTTACTATTTACTCAGAAGAAATAAAAACAGCTTTTCTGAAAATAAACAAGGCAAAACCATTCTAACTTTGAGCCTGATTCACAACAACCTCTCCCATCTCCTCCTCTCTCCTCCTCCTCCTCTGACCTTGTCCAGCTCTCTGTCCCTTCTCTTCTCTCCTCCTCCTCTCTCCACCTTTCAATCTCTGTTCCCTCTCCCCTTTCTCTCCACTCCCTCTCTACAGCTCTCTGTCATCTCTCCTCCTCTTTCTTTCTGCTCCTCCTCCTCTCCAGCTCTCTGTCCCTTCTCCTCTCTCTCTCCTCCTACTCCTTCTCCTCCTCTCTCTCTCCATCTCTGTTCTCTCTCCTCTCAGTTCTCTCTCCTCCTCTCTGTTCTCTCTCCTCCTCTCTGTTCTCTCTCCTCCTCTCTGTTCTCTCTCCTCCTCTCTCTCTCTCTGGTGGTCAGAGCCGTTCTCCGTTCTGCTCCTCAGCTCTGGACCTCCCTCCTCCTCTCTGCTCTCCATCTCTGCTCTCTCTCCTCCTCTCTGTTCTCTCCCCTCCTCTCTCTCTCCATCTCTGTTCTCTCTCCTCTCAGTTCTCTCTGCTCTCTCTCCTCCTCTCTCTCTGGAGGTTAGAGCCGTTCTCCGTTCTGCTCCTCAGCTCTGGACCTCCCTCCTCTCTCCATCTCTGTTCTCTCTCCTCTCAGTTCTCTCTTCTCCTCTCTGCTCTCTCTCCTCCTCTCTCCCTGGAGGTCAGAGCCGTTCTCCGTTCTCCTCCTCAGCTCTGGACCTCCCTCCTCTCGTCCTCCGCAGCACCGACTCTTTTCCTTTCTTCAAATCACGACTCAAAAACATCACCATCACTCGTTTTTATGTTTTAACTTGTTCTTTCCCGTGTCTCTAGTCGTTTTGAAAGTTCTGTTTGTCTCATTTTACCTTTTGTTGAAACAGTAAAAATAAAACAAACAGAACTAAGTGCACTTAATAGTTACATAATAAAACACAATCCAGCCTGAATTGAGCCATCTGTCAATAAAAACATTAGTGACTGTGACTAATAACAATTAACTTCCCATTAATCACAAGATGCAACTTTAATTGGTTTGGTCACATCGTAAATCAAAGTAATGAAAAACACAAAACGCAAAATGAGGGCGACAAATTGACTCTGGAGCTCTGGATTCTGTACGTACATGTTCTGTTCATTTTTCCCACAGACTTATCAAAAATTTCAGATAATTTAAGATTTCAAACCACAGACTGAGTAAAGAAGTGACCGTTTGCTCTGTCCATTTATATATAAAGTCAATGGCCATGTCCCAATTCGCCAAATGCACCGTTCGTTCAATGTGCCCTTCGATGTGCCGTTCGAAGTACACGCCCGATGAAGGGTACTCCTCCCTGTAACCGCCTTCGTGCTGAAATGGGACAAGGAGCAAACGTCAATCGCTGTCTGTGCACTTGTGGAAACTTTGTCCCAGGTGAGTAAGCGCCTATTCTCCCCCCTCAGACGGATAAATCCAACATCTGCTCGTCGCTCTCTAAAGACAAAAGAATATTCGTAAATAAGGACGAATCTTAAACATTACGACAGCTGCACTAATCTAAGAGATCACTGTAAACACAAATGAACAGGACGTCACGGAGAGTCGCCTCAGACAGATCTTTACTCACTTTTTTTATTTTTTTATTCAAGTTTTACATTAAAACAAAATATATAATGAGAAAAAAAACAAAAAACAAAATGTAAAATAATAAATAATGTAAAATGAAATAAATAAATAAAACAAAAATAAAACAAATTAAAGAGAAAAAATTAATAAATAAATAAAATAAAAATAAATAAGTAAATAAAAATAAAAGAGGGAGGAGGGCGGGGTTCAGGTAGCATATTCTACATTTGCATATTCACCTGTTTGTCAAAATACACCAAAAACACATCACGTTTTTCTAGTTGGACATATTTAATTATTTCACACAGTAGGTTCACGTAAATTGGAGTTTTTTTTGTCTCCAGTTCAAGATCTTTACTCACATTTTAACAGTTTCATGTCGTGCTGTTGTAGGTGACGTAAACCCGTACTTACATTTGAACGTGTATTGCGTAGTGTACTCCTTTTTGTCTCTTTTTGCGTAGGCGCGGTGCATGATGGGATATAGAGGTGCGTGAAGTCTGCTCAGATGCATAGTTCAGCTACGGTCGATCTCCGTGGAAACGCAAGGCACATTTTCGGCCACGCTCGTCGGGTGCGTGAAATGTGACCGCCCTTAAATGCACCGTTCGAACTGCGAATTTAAGGGCACGTCGGCGAATCGGGACATGGCCTTCGTTTCAAAGGGACTGCGGAGGCACGATCCATAACGTGGCTGTTTTGAGTCGGAAAAGCAGATTTAAAACTAAAGATTTGGTGAAATACTTTAATAATGAGTTTATAAAGTCACAGAAACAGATTTTAAATAAAAATATAAGTCTTGTGGTCATTCGTTTCCACAGAGCCGAGCAAACTTTTTATATGATTTTTTTTTTGTAAAGTCTATGGGACAAAGTGAATGAGAAATTTATTCAAAAATCTACCGTATCTGAACCTTACATGACACTTAAAGGGATATTCCTGTTTTATTTATGTATGATGTAAATACGTCAAAGAGCGAGCACAAAGGTCGAGGTTTTATCACTAAGTCACAGTCACAGGAAGCAACTTTTCTCATGTGACTGTTTTAAATTTGAAACGAGCCTGAACATGAATTAAAAAAAGTGATTGATTAGTAGATAAGCCAAGAGGTGACATATCTATAGTGAAGGGTGAGGAGTTCAAAAAAAAAAAAAACATGAAGTAGAGCCATGTTTTCAGAGACTAGTGAATCAAAAACTTCGACTTCTCAAGAATCACCAGTTCTCAAGAATCTCGGGCATGAAATATCTGTACTGTGATCAACGCTCGTACTTCTGTGGTACATTATCTTGTCTTATTAGATCTATTTGACGATGAGGAAGTGTCGTTTTAGTTTGTGACGGAAACAAAAACATCGACTTCTCAAGAATCGCCAGCTCAGCCCTCGGGCATGAAATATTTGTACGCACCTATTTCTACGGTATATTATCTTGTATATTATCTATTTTGCGACAGATTCGGCTCTTTTGAACGATTCCTTAGCATAGCAACGTCTGGAACCGGATCTCAGTTTTTAAAAGAAGCAAAGAAGAATCAAAAGAGAAGCAGAGAAGCAGAAAAAGCGACACAAGGGAGAGATTTGTGCACAGTTTAATTATTATTATCAGTATTATTATCGTAGAGCCAAGTTGTATTTAGATTTCTGCATAATTTAAAATAGTAAACACACTCCCGCTCTCAGTTTGAACCATTTTAAACACATCTGTCTGTGATTAGTTTGTTGTTAAAATGAGTTCACACTGGCTTCTATACAAATAAATGTTAACAGAGCCAGTGTTTTGAACGAATCCCATTAAAGAGCCGAAAATCCCGTCACTAGTATCATCACTGAGAACCCAACTGTTTCTCTTGTGCTCAAGCAGAAGCTGAGGATGAAGAGGAGGAGGATGAAGAGGCGGAGGTGGTGTACAGAGAGGGCGGCCCGCTGAAGCGTCCCGACGAGCCCAAGGGCCGGTCCAAAGTACGAATACTGTCCACGTCGTCCGGGTCCAGCGACACCAGCGGGGCGGACGCGGACACGCCCGTCATCCAATCGGACGACGAGGAGGTCCACGCCGACACGCTGCTCCTCACCTCCGCCCCCCAAAACAGAGACGAGGAGGAGAGCGAGGAAGAGGAGGAGCAGCGGCGCGCACCTGTATAATGAGAGTCTGAGAATATGAAGCCATTTCTTTGTCAAATGCAGTTCCCAGCATGAAACTGCAGAGATATTTGCATATTGTATCATTTAAATATAAAAAAAGAATCTATTTTATTATGACAGAAACAGGTTTGGTGAGTGGATGTGTCATTCTGTTCTGCGCTAACACGCTCGGGCTATACTCAAGTTTGTTTATCACTTGAATACTGCCAGAGGGAATGGCCACTCCTTTTTGTGTCTTAAAACGCCGTGCCAAACGCAGGACAGGGATAAGCCCAGAGACTCATTTGCATATTAACAATTTCACATCAATGTTTTGCAAAATTTTATATGAAAACTTTGAATTACAAAAGCTTTAAACCATTTTACATCACGCTGAAATATTAAAATGGATCTACATGAAATTTTGGGGGAAATAATGGTAATAGTAATTGTGTTAAATTATGAAAACTGTGCAAAATTTGTGTGAAACTCTGTCAATTTTGGATTTTAAAGGTGCATTGCGCAACTTTTCTACTGGTCTCCGTTGAGATGTCATTGCTTTGCCTGGAATGTTCCACTGTATGACATTACGTACCCAACATATCCATCCGGCGTTGACTCATTACGGGTTTTTGCATTGCTTAAAAATACAAAAATGCAATAATTCTGTCTGTGAAAAGGCACGCCTCTCCACGGATCTGAGCTGTAACGTAGCGTAGAGCTGTCACCTGCTCGTCTTCCTCGTGATAGACAGGTTTAATTTATACCGCGGAACATTCTGGACAAAGTTATAACATTTCCATACAGACAAGCAGATGACGAACCCTCCTCTAGAAATGTTCCACGGTGCACCTTTAAGTTTGAAATATGTTAAGAATTTAAATTTTGATTTTCCACGAAATGCGCATGGAGTTCAAAGAGTTCACGAGGAGTAGAAATGGTGAAAACGTTTTGAACAACCTGCTTCTATTTGTGTCTGTTCATCTCATAGACTGTTTATGTAAATGGGCGTAGCTAACCTGCTAGCGTTCTAAACAGGAAGTGATCATACGCGCGCTTTCTGCTCCATCGACTCTGGCTCCAATTCACTTTTCTATTGATAAACTGCTGTCAGACTCATCATTTTTGGTCTTAAATGCTCGTATTGACCCGCTCTACGTGATCCTGGGGTTTTTATTTCACTGTTGTGTCTGTAAATCAAAATATGAACATTAATAACAGACAAATCAGCGTTCTTTCCTAGCTTTAGCAACCGGTTTGATTGACAGCGTTGCTAAGGGCTCATTCTCTGGGGGGTAAGGGGCGTCAGCTTCAACAGCCTCACTCCTGATTGGCTCTTTAGTTGCACTGACACTCGAAGTCGGAATTCCAAATAAGGAACTCGACTCCAGATTAGCCGCTATAACTGCTAGCCTCGATGAGCTTCATTTTCACTTAGTCCGTTTGTTTTTACAGTTGTTTTTACAGTAACAAAAGACGGATTTGAACGCAACACTACGCAAATATCGAAAACATCTGATGTGAACAAACAGAGGTTTAGCTAAGCGGATGTACCAGTAGGTAAGAGGTTGTCGTACCTTTTTTTTTTAGAAGGTTTAGCAGAAAATCTCACTCATTTGGCATTAAAAACATTGAGGATTATTTAAGAACTGAGCCGAAACACATAAAGGCATCTTGGCTAAATCGCAATGGAAATTATATCATAGGTGACCTTTCGAAAATCCAACATAATTCCACGTAAATCCTCAGAAAACCGCGCTCTTTATGCGTCTCCGGGATACGCCTGAGGGTAGAGCTTACGTCACCTGTAGCTTGTATTTCTTCACACCGGCAGTTCTACGTCTGGAATGGCATTTAAACAGCGGTTGTAAAAACGGGCAGGTCTCAGGTGCCGTCTGAGCCCGCACGTACATATCAGCTCACGTTTTTACATAGGGGGAGAGCTGTTCGTCTGCAGGCGTTTGTGTGCATGCTGTTCTTCTCTAACGCATGCGAAAACCGAAACCCTATGACATAACTTTTCAAAACAGCTGAATCAAACCAGTCCCGCGTCGTGTGCTGTTAAGACGTACCTGTCAGACGTGCTATTGTAAGTATGAATTAATGAAAGCTTAAGGATTACTTTTACTGCAGTATAAGTACATAATCTGCGTGGAGCTTTGGGCGTGTGGTACGATTCAAAATGTACAGACAATGAACTGCGAGGGCTCTTAAAACAACACGACCTGCTCATCAGAAATATGCAAATAAAATGCTTTAAAACAGTTTGTTTGTTTCTATTTTATTGTGTCTGGAGTTTCCGCCCGTACTAGAAAGAGCTGAACCCATTCACCTTCACGGACTTTCCTCGCAGCTGTGTTTTTAGCTCAACAAGACGGATCACATACAAATATTTACCATGTGTTATACTCAAACGTTATCAGGTCTCGGATCATATCGGCAGTGGTATGTGCGAAATGATTGGGGCTAAGACAAAAAAAGGCAGAGGCTCAGGGGTCGGAGTGTTCGGTTCAAATGCAAGTTCAGACCAGTGCGTTCTGACTCTGGGATGTTTCAAACAGATTTCAGCTCTTTTTTTTTGTCCCAGTGTGAAACGGTGAGGGACTAGTAAAGGTCAAAATGAACAAAACTGCATGAAAATCAAACAGACAGATATTAATCTCGATCCAGTTTGTTGAAAGAGGAATAGAAATGATAAATGAATGAAAAGAATCAAATTAATCAGTGGCTGTTTTGCGATTGCTTCAAACTCGCAGCAGACGACACTAAGAAAACACTGCAAAGAAAACACTGCAAAGACGACACTACGCAGACGACACTACGCAGACGGCACTACTCAGACGACACTACGCAGACGACACTACGCAGACGGCACTACGCAGACGGCACTACTCAGACGACACTACTCAGACGACACTACGCAGACGACACTACGCAGACGACACTACGCAGACGAAACTACGCAGACGGCACTACTCAGACGACACTACGCAGACGAAACTACGCAGACGACACTACGCAGACGACACTACTCAGACGACACTACGCAGACGACACTACGCAGACGACACTACTCAGACGACACTACGCAGACGACACTACGCAGACGACACTACGCAGACGACACTACGCAGACGACACTACTCAGACGACACTACGCAGACGACACTACTCAGACGACACTACGCAGACGACACTACGCAGACGACACTACGCAGACGACACTACGCAGACGACACTAAGAAAACACTGCAAAGACGACACTACGCAGACGACACTACGCAGACGACACTACGCAGACAACACTACGCAGACGACACTACTCAGACGACACTACACAGACGACACTACTAAGACAACATCACCAAATCAACACTACCTAGATGACACTACTAAAGATACATTTTTTAAGGTGCCCAAAGTGCTTCACACAAAAGTCAACAAAAAACAGATATATCAAATACGACACATAGGCAAAGAACAAAAAACACCTGTATATTCTGTGCAGCTAGTATTAAATGCCAGGGAGAGAGGGTTTTCAGTCTAGTCTTAAACTGTCTTAAAGCCTGAGAGGATCTGACAGGCAGAGGGCGCTGTTCCAGGCCCTGGCACCTTTGGTCTTGAGTCTGGCTTTGGGTCAGCTGACCTCAGAGTTCTGAGTCAGAGTACAGGGCTGCAGTAACACCCTCAGATAAAGAGGACCCATAGAGCAAAGACAGAGGACCCATAGAGCGCAGACACAGGACCCATACAGCGCAGACACAAGACCCATAGAGCGCAGACACAGGACCCGTAGAGCGCAAACAGAACCCGTAGAGTGCAGACACAGGACCCATAGAGCGCAGACACAGGACCCATAGAGCGCAGACAGGACCCATAGATTGCAGACAGGACCCATAGAGGGCAGGCACAGGACCCATAGAGGGCAGGCACAGGACCCATAGAGCGCAGACACAGGACCCATAGAGCCCAGACACAGGACCCATAGAGCGCAGACACAGGACCCATAGAGGGCAAACACAGGACCCATAGAGCGCAGACACAGGACCCATAGAGCGCAGACAGGACCCATAGAGCGCAGACAGGACCCATAGAGCGCAGACAGGACCCATAGATTGCAGACAGGACCCATAGAGGGCAGGCACAGGACCCATAGAGCGCAGACAGAGGACCCATAGAGCGCAGACACAGGACCCATAGAGGGCAGACACAGGACCCATAGAGCGCAGATCCATAGAGTGCAAACAGAACCTATAGAGCACAGACAGGACCCATAAAGCGCAGACACAGGACCCATAGAGTGCGCACATTTAAACACAATCAAGAACATTTTTAAATTGACCTGATATGAAAAAGGGCCCAGTGCAGGTGTCACAGCACAGGGTTAGGGTTAGGGTTATGTGATGTGTCTGGTCTCTTAGTTTTTGTCTCAGTCGAGCTGCAGTGTTCTGAACATTCTGTGAGCGCTGTAGGGAGCCCTGGTCCAGCCCCACAGACAAAAAAATTACAAAAATCCAGACGCCGCCTTACAAATGTGCGGACTGCTTTTTAAACATCCACCTGTGGGAAGTACGTTACCTGGGGGTGAAAGGGTGTTTCAGGTCTTTAAAACATCATAAACCCTCAACCAGACCCTGATCAGCCTGGGTTGGTCGCCTGGATGAGACTTTATGAAGGTTTGGTTTGCTTCATAAACATTTGGCTGTGCTAGAACTGAACTGGGAAAAAAAGCTTTTGGTTATTTTACACATTTTAAGGACATGTAAAACTGGACAGATCGGTGCTACTAATGCACTTAAATAATGTGGAGATGAACATTTATAATCACACCTGCTCCTGTTTTTAACGTTTTATCTGGACCGTGCAGTTATGTGTTTTGTTTTTCTTTTGTTCTGTATTTGAACAGGACACTCATGAAAAAGAGACTGGTGTTCTCGTTGTGCTCTCCCTGTAAAAATAGACAGTTTTGTTTCTATTTCATCTCCCTGAACAAAAGCAACTGGTGTTGGTTCGCTTTGTTTGACAAAGATCTCAATAACGTCCATAGAGTGCAGTCAGGAAGAAGTTTCGGCCTTAGGAGCTTCACGGTAGAAGTCTGAACCTGGATCGCAGTGGAGACGTTGCCTCCATGGACTGGGTGAAGTCGTAAAGACGTCCAAGATGTTTCCTCTTCAGGTCAAAGTTCAAGATCTTTCGTTCTGACAGCCGGAAAGGCAAAGGCATTTTCCAACTGCCAACCTCGAAGACGAAAACCTACTTTTTTATTCATGAATCTATTAAATAACTGTATGCATTTCTCGAACGTTCTGACACTTGTTACGAGCAGAATCCATAAAATTATAATTTACAGTGCAACATTGTCGTTTGAATTGTAAAATAACAAAGCAAAGGTGTAAAAATTCAAAGCCAAACTGAGACTTTTATCTTTCGTGATGTTGTTTGTGCACGTTTTTGCTGCTCTGCCAGTTTCACGAGATTTTAATTTGATAACTGCGTTGCGGTTATGTGTAAGATGAATTTGCATACTACACTTCAGCCGCCGACGCCCTCTTCGTTTTCCCGTTTCTCGCCGACGAAACATCACCTTTCCGCATTCTTGCCGATGAAAAATCAACTCTCTGTTCAAATATTTTAACAGTTATTGCGTCTGCTGCAGGAAAACCCTACGTATGCTGCATTTTTTGAAACCTAAGACCTCCCCCGACCTCTCTGTTTGTCACTAAACCGCTTTCGTTTTTGACATAAATTTAAGAATCCTGCCCGAGGCTTTAAAGGCGAGGCTTTTTCTATGACATGTTGATACAGCAAACTGTTATAGATCATTTCTCCGACATTCCCACACTGCGAGAACTCCGACGGCGTGTCACTCATGATCGCGTTCGCCCATCAATCCTTTCTCCATCTCCTGTGCGAGATATTTCAGTCTGATTTGGAGGCAAACGACGGACTGAACTCAAATATTCTCGCAGTATTAACGAGCTCAGGTGTTCCTCCTGAGTACACAGCATCGCCCGCATGCTCATCTGTTAGCAAACACTTCTCGTTTACAGTTAACTCCCTGATAGTGAAACAAACTGCAGACTTCCAGCGTAACATCGTGCTCGTTTTGAGAACTTTCCAATAGAACGGGAAAGACAACAAACACTTTTTTATTACGGCTTTATCATCCCTCACATCGAGCGTCTTTGATATCATCTGAAGTGCTATAAACGAACACGATTTTTAATAAAACTGTCACAATGATTAGTACACCAAACCAATATTTACCTTGAAGCTTTTCTTTGCAGTATTACGGAACTTTGAGCTGTTTTTTTGTTAAACATTTGAGCAGTGGAAAGTTAACAAACAACCAACAACCTTCTATGTTTTGTTACAGACGTTCAGGAACTGCTTCAGTGTTTAAATATGCAATACGTTAATGTCAATACGACTTTTACAACAACCTTTTCCTGCAAATACTGTGTCAGCGCCAGCAGCATTAAATACTTACATTCTCTGCAATCTTTTCTGTAGTAATATATCACTTTTCAAAATGTGCGACTGGCCCGACTTTAAATAGTGATAGTATTTTTTCATTCTGTCTTGACTTGTAAGTATCCTCCCCAAGGGCAGAGTGATACTATAAGAGTGATACTACAAGAGTGATACTATAAGAGTGATACTATAAGAGTGATACTATAAGAGTGATACCATAAGAGTGATACTATAAGAGTGATACCATAAGAGTGATACTACAAGAGTGATACTACAAGAGTGATACCATAAGAGTGATACAATAAGAGCGATACTATAAGAGTGATACTATAAGAGTGATACTTTAAGAGGTGCTGTTAAAATGAGCTGATCTCTGACAAAAATATAAATGATTCGGTCGTTTTAATGAATGTGATATTTAAATGAACATTTAAATTTCACATTCTTCATTTTTTTAAGAGTGATACCACGAGTGATACCACAAGAGTGATACCACAAGAGTGATACAATAAGAGTGATACTACAAGAGTGATACTACAAAAGTGATACACTAAGAGTGATACTACAAGAGTGATACTACAAGAGTGATACTACAAGAGTGATACCATAAGAGTGATACAATAAGAGTGATACTACAAGAGTGATACTACAAGAGTGATACTACAAGAGTGATACTACAAGAGTGATACAATAAGAGTGATACTACAAGAGTGATACAACAAGAGTGATACAACAAGAGTGATACCACAAGAGTGATACCACAAGAGTGATACCACAAGAGTGATACCACAAGAGTGATACTACAAGAGTGATACCATAAGAGTGATACTACAAGAGTGATACTACAAGAGTGATACTACAAGAGTGATACCACAAGAGTGATACAATAAGAGTGATACTACAAGAGTGATACTACAAGAGTGATACAATAAGAGTGATACTATAAGAGTGATACTATAAGAGTGATACTATAAGAGTGATACTTTAAGAGGTGCTGTTAAAATGAGCTGATCTCTGACAAAAATATAAATGATTCGGTTGTTTTAATTTGTTCATTTAAATATCACATTCTTCATTTTTTTGACGCTCTGGATGTTCAGTGGTGAAAAGAGGCCAGTCATAAATTAGACATGGAAACACGAGCCAGAGCTGCGGAGATGTGAGTCCAGCCACGCTCCACACACACACACAGTAACACACACCCCAACACACACACAGTAACACAGATATACACACACAGTAACACAGATATACACACGCAAACACACCCCTACACACACAAACATACATACACACAGAGACGCACACACACATAAACACACATACACAGTAACACACAAACACATAAACACACAGAGATGCACACACACACACCCCACAGAGACACATACAAACACACACATACACAGAGACACACACAAACACACACACAAAGAGACACACTTCCACGCACACACACATGCACAAATACAAACACACACACACAGATGCACACACACACACCCCTACATGTACACACCGACACACACTCACACACACAGATGCAAGGAAGGAGAACACACACAGAGCACACACACAAACACATGGACACAGACACACACAAAAACACACACACGCAACCACACAGATACAAGGATGGAGCATAGACACGCACAGACACACATAAATGCACACACAGACAGACATACACACGCACACATACACAAACACACATATATATATACTCTCATATATATACACACACATACACACACACACATGCTCACAGATACAAGGAAGGAGCACACACAGACACAAACGCACAGACACAAACGCACAGACACAAACACACAGACACACCCATGCAGATACAGCACACACACACACACACACACACCTTTATACCTAAATGAACCTTCTATACGAGCCTCATATAAGAGCCGTCCCTCACACAGGTCTGACTCCATTTGAAGCACATTTAAAGTATCGGATCACACCTGTGAACGGAGTGAACAAACAGTTCTTTGTCGTAGCCAACCAGCGGCCTGCAGGCGCTGTGGGCGTCTCTGCTCTGTCTTTGCAGCTCAGGCAAACGTCCCACGGAGCACTTCTGCACGGGACTCCGACAACATGAGGAGGGCTGCTGCACTGCTTCTGCTGGTAGGGGCCTGAGTACTTTTAATACTTTTAATACTTTTAATTTTGCACTTCCTGGTCATTATGTAAAGCGTGTGACAGCAGGGGTAACGTACATGTATGGTATGGATTCAAAATGGCTGCAAGTTGCTATGATCCAGGGTTTTCATACAAACATTGATCAGTAAATATTTGGTGAATTCTGTCAAAAATAATTCCCTGTACTTTACAAATTAAAATTTTTATTCTGGTTTAAGACTAGACTGAACCCCACCTGTTCTCCCTGGCATTTAACTCTAGATACACAGGAGATGTTAGTGTTTTTATTGTTCTATTTCTACATATCGTGTTATCTGTATATGTGTTTTTCCTGATGTTTTTGATCAGCTGAGGTGGTTTTAAACGCGCTATATAAACAAACTTGAATTGAATGGAATCAAACAATCAACTTGTGGTTATAAATAAATATACAGTAGGAGAATTTACAAGTCTCAATTAATTATAAGTGTTTGCTTCTTCCACCTCCTGTTCGGAATTTTGGGTTTGAAGACCATATGAGTACGACTACGACTGGGAATTTTAAATATTTGCCTTCACGTATCTGTTGATTATTGTTTGTTTAAATATAATTTCATTTTTCATAAATCAAATACCCAAACAAATTATTATTATTGTTATTTTTTTAATTATTATTTTTATTATTTATATATATATTTATTTATTTATGTATTTATTTATTTTTATTTTTATTTTTTTTATTATGCCCAGGTTGCATCGGTGGCACTTTCATGTGTGGAGAAAAATTCCAGACGCTACAAAAGGGTAACTCCATACGTCCTGTAATGCTAACGAACAAAAAACACACAAAAAAACCTGAAACTTTTCTATGTCAACAGGAAGATCTTCTCGTAAGAAGCAAAAGACGATGGGTTTTATCGACAATCGAAATAACAGAAGAAGACCCGGGCCCGTTCCCAAAACAAATATCCCAGGTACTGTCTTTATTCTGCATCTTAAGTGTCAAGGTTCAGTCGGGTTTTCATGTTTGTCTCATACTTAAACCTCAACTTAAACATTTAAAGACAAATTCTGGGACATTTTTTGTTGGATAATCGTCGTCTCATCATTATTATCAGGAACTTTTATAAATGGATTTGTCTTTATTGCCCACCCCAGAACACGAGGAGTTAGAAAAGTATTTATTAAAATAACAAATAAATAAATAAATCACTATTAGGATTAAACTCAGGGTCGGGACCAAATTATTTTAAATTTACGATTTTTTAGTAATTTTTTTTTCGTATTACAGAGCATTTTTATGGTGTTAAAACAATTACAATTTGAAACTTGACTGAATATAATAATAATAATATTTATAAACAGATGCTGGAGTGAAAAAATACCCAAGTAAAAGTAAAAGTCAAATGAAAAAAAATCAATTTTAGTGAAAGTACTAAAAGTAAAAGTGTTTTGTGCAGATTTTGAGGTCTTGTGAGGCTTTAAATGTAGTGATTTTGGTACAGTTTTGTGCTGAATTTTGAGCAACAGAAACAATTGAACATCATTGAACAGAAAATGGATGGACAGAGAAACAACTGATTTATTGTAGCAGTTTTTCTTGATATATTTTTATTTGTTCAAACCCCTCGTCTTTTCAGCAGGTGTCAGACAACCACAAAAATATATATATATACTTTTATTTATTTTAGAAAACCTTTTCCCTCAAATGCCATTGTATTTATTTTTGTCTCTTCCAGATGTACAACGACCAGCTCGATAAAGTCGCTAAACACAAGTTCGTGATCAGTGGTTCGGGGGTGACCGATCCGCCTATGGGGGTGTTTTCTATTGACGAGACAAATGGGACGGTCTTCGCTCTCAAACCTGTCGACCGAGAAAGTTACAGCTGCTTCCATGTAAACTAAACTGACTAGTAAAGTATTTCAACAAAGATTTTTCATAGTTTACAATTTTAATGTGTTAACTGGACAAAATGTTGTAGGAGTGAAGACGTTTGGCGGCTGATCCAAACCAAACGTCTTCACTCCTGCGAAAATGGATCAAACTTGGACGACTGAGGGATTACGCAAAGATTTTTCCAAGTCTAATTACAATTAATGGATCTCTTTCAGATCAAGTTTGACATTTTGGACAAGAACACCAACGTGAAACTGGACAAGGAGCTGTCATTTGATGTGGCAATCAAAGATATAAACGACAATGCACCGAGATTTTTCAAGCCAAGAGTAATCGCGCTCGTCAACGAAAGCCATGATGAAGGTAAATATTGGCTTCAGTCAGCGAGCCAAGACCAAACCAGCTCGCTAACGCATTTCTTCATATTTTAGGCTTCTTGCCAGTGCAGCTACAAGCAACAGATCAAGACGAACCGAATTCGGAAAACTCAACAATAAAGTTCACCATGGTGTCGCAAACCCCCCAGGAACCAAAAATAGAGTTGGAGCAGATGGACCCCAGGATGGCCCAACTTAAATACAGCGGCTGTTTTGATTATGATGTAAGACACTATGGTTTGTTGCTAAGTTTGAGAAGTCGTTGAAAGATTCTGATGAACTTATACCTGCGTTTTTCAGAAAACAAAAAGGTACGATATTATTGTAAGAGCAGAAGACGGTGGAAAACCGGCTCTTTCTTCCACGGCGTCGATCACCCTCAAAATCCTCGATACAAACACTCATCTACCAACGTTTAAGGATGCACAGGTACGATTCAAACGTGACAAAAGTGCAACTACAACTATAAAATCTTGTGTATTTTTGTATGTTTTCAGTATTCTGGAGAAATTAATGAAAACGAGGTCAAAGACGAGATTTTGAGGTTAGCAGTGGAAGATAAGGACACACCAAACACGCCTGCGTGGAGGGCGAAGTACATCATCAAAGGAAATGAAGAGGGACTCTACAAGATTGTGACCGACCCCAAAACCAATGAAGGCATTTTCTCAGTTGTAAAGGTAAGACATTTATCTTTAGCGCAGAAAATTTACAGTAACAATCCAACAAACGTTTCTTAGCCTAGTTATAATAGTCTTTTTTTTTCCAGATTTCTCTAAACCAGTTTAACTTCTGCACATGATTATAAAGTTTTCTGTTCACTGTAGCCTCTAGTGCTCATTTCACTGAGATGGGGGGGGGGGGGGGAAACATTTGGTTATTTTGCTTCCCAAAAATTGAAAATATTTTAAGGACATGCAAAATTGGAGAAAAAAAAACTTCGGTGCCATTAATGCACTTTAATAATCTGGTGATAAACATTTATAACTACACCTGCTTCTGTTTTTAATGTTTAACCTCCTAAGACCCGAGCTCTTTCATGACTTTATTAAATTCTCTTTGTTATTTGGGCTGATTGGACCTGATGAGAGTAAAAATAAATAATTATCTTTTTACATTATGTAGTTTATGAGAAAAATGATGTAACTCGAATGTCCTCATATGTGACATTTTAATCATTTTGATAAAACATATGAATAATGATTTGCAAAAACTATTTATTAAGACCCTGCACACAGAAACTTGTCCTGAGTAAAAACAAAATGAGAAACAACAATTGTGCCTCTTGGAACAGTGTGTCTCATGTGAAGAGACAGGAGGAGGAAGATATGTGACTTTACAAAAATAAAAATTAAAAAAATATATTCTAAACATTTTAAACTGTTCAAAAATTTCTAAATTGAATATATTTGCATTGTTTCTATTCTTGTTGCTGTTATTCTTCTTCTAAAAATTTACATTTTGGCCGCGACAACCCAAAATGTGTTGTCCACATATGAGGACGCCAGGTCTCAGTAGGATAAACGGACCTATGTAGTTTGTTTTCTGTTTGTTTTTTATTCTATAACAGACAAATCAGGCATCTTCTTTCCCCAAGGTCACTCCCACTAGCGGTAGCAACAGGTTGACTCTTTGGTTGCCATGTCGGAATTTCAAATGTGGAATTCGGGTCCCTGTTGGCCTCTATAACTGCTCCAGCCTCGACGAGCTTCATTTTAATGGAGTTAAACGCTGTGGGCAACGTCACACTCACTCAGTCCACTTCTTTACTCAGGCTAGGACTACAGCCTTCGCGGTTTTCTCACATTCAACAGGCTAAATAAAATAAATGCCCCAGTACAACATCTCACAGCAGACTGCTTTTTCTTTCAGGGTAAAGACTACGTCACTACGACAGTCATCCAGATCCAGATAGAAGTGGTAAACGAGGAGTCTTACTTTCACTGTAAATATAAACCTGACCCTGCTCCCAAACCCAACTCCATCAACATCAGCCTCACAGTCGTCGACATGAACGACCCACCGGTGTTTGAAAATCCCATAACAAATATTCACCAAAAGGAGGAGGACCCGCCGGGTAAAGTGCTGTACACCCCAAAGGTCACGGACGATGACTCGGATCTTTCCAAAATCAGGTTCGTGCTCCTGGATGAGCCCGCTGGTTGGATGAAAATAGATCCAAAAACAGGACAAGTATCAACTGCCAAAAAGCTGGACCGAGAATCGCCTTTTGTCGACCGTAACAACGTTTATACAGTCATTGTTGGCGCCATAGACGATGGTAAGTACGGGAAGATTTCTGGAAATTACATCCAATCTTTGGTGGTGACTTTTCTGAATTAAAGTTCCCACATCACACGGTTTTCTGATCTACGTTATAATCTAGTTTCCTCATCACAAACAGACCTGGAGTTGTGTTTTGTTTCATTCACACATGTTTAACACACAAACCCTGTGTATTTAAGTCTCTCAAACTGAAAACGCTCTGTTCCACCTCGTGATGTCATCATGTGGTGATACAGGAAGTGCTCCACTGTGTTTTTAAACTCCACACATCTTCACTAGAATCATTTGGATGATTTCAGCCTCTGGAATTGCCAATCTACTACTGAACTAAAAGTAAAAGGAGCTGTTAACTTGAAAACTGCTTCATGACATCACAAGGTGGAACAGAGCATTTTGATCTTTGGAGATGCAGATAGACTAACAATAAAGTCTTGTTCAAACATGTGTGAATGAAACAAAACACAGCTCCAGGCAAGAGAAGTTTATTTGTAGAGCACAATTCGTACACAAAGTAATTCAAAGTGCTTTACAGAATAAGAAACACATTGAAATCACAAACAAATCAAAACATAATCACAAATAATATATTCACAGATAAACAGAACCATTTGAGCCTGGACTTAAACATTGTCTCACATCTTCAGGAAGAATGTTCCAGGTTTAAACTGCAGAAAACTGAAACACTGATTCCCCATGTTTAGTCCTGGTTTAGTCCTGGTTTAGTCCTGGTTTAGCCCTGGTTTAGTCCTGGTTTAGTCCTGGTTTAGTCCTGGTTTAGTCCTGATTTAGTCCTGGTTTATTCTTGGTTTATTCTTGGTTTAGTCCTGGTTTAGTCCTGGTTTAGTCCCGGTTCAGTTCTGCTTTCGTCCTGGTTTAGTCCTGCTTTAGTCCTGCTTTAGTCCTGCTTTAGTCCTGCTTTAGTCCCGCTTTAGTCCCACTTTAGTCCCACTTTAGTCCCGCTTTAGTCCTGACTCTGGCATCAGCAGGAGGGCGGTCCCTGAAGTCCTCAGAGTGTGAGTTGGCTCATGTGGCTCTAAAATGTCGGAGATGTAACTCCAGGTATGTTTTGAGGAGGTTATAACAAGAACTTTTAACATTTAGTCTTTCTCATTCATACTCACCTTGTTCCGGAATTAACGTTGGCGCTGCCATTGTCATTCGGGGTGTGTTATTTTGCGTGGGGCTGCTGATCTTGACAGCAAACAAGTTCTACAGACACTATAGAGCCACTTAAAGAATCGGTGCAGTGTCGACTTGTTGGTCACATGATCTTTGACGGGTTTGACAATCAACACTACTTTATATCAGATTTCAATGCCAAAACTTTTCCCAAATTCTCCACTGAAATGAATGGGATTCCCACTTAACTGAAAAAGCCACCACGAAGAAAGCACGACTTAGGAGCATTTAGACGCAAAAGTGGGCGGGGCCGAATAAGATCAATACTTGAGTCCTTTAATCAAGAGGTCCACAGCCAAAACTCTCACAAAAGCAATGAGTTTGGGGCAGATTTCAGACTAAAAGGCAATGATTATAATAAATACATCGTTTACGTTCAGGAAGTTAATGCCATTTTAAGTGTTTTTTAAAAAAATCTAAAACTGAAGCCCTAAATGAGCCCTAAATGTGATAGAAACAAAACATCACAACGTCATGTTTTTATGTAGGTAAACCTGAAGCCACCGGGACCGGCACCATCTTGATTCACCTGAAGGACATCAACGACCACAAGCCCAAGCTCGTCAACAGTTCTGCGATATTCTGCACAAATATGGGCTCGATCCCAGTGAGGGTGGAGGATCTGGACGCCGCTCCGTACAGTGCGCCGTTTTCCTTTGCGTTGGACGACAGCGACAGCAAACTGAAAGAATACTGGAAACTTGATCCCACCTTTGGTATGTACTAACTTTTCTGAATTAAAGGGTCAATATTACGCTGTTTTCTGATCTGTGTTATACTTCACTGTAATAATAAAGGAGTCTAGGCGTGTTTTTGAGGAGGCAACAGCTTTAGAACATGGCTTGAAACTCACAAGAATCCATTTCGTGTAACATAGGACCTTTAATTGTACTGTAAATGTCGGAAAAAACAAACTTTTCTTTTGATTTAGGTAATGCGAGCACACTGTCTATGGAAAAAACCCTCGCCCTCGGTAACTACTCGATACCACTGCTCCTTGAAGATCAACAAAACATGAAGAACACTGAGACTCTCTCTGTCGTGGTGTGCGAGTGCGGCCAAACTAACACCTGCCTCAAACAGCCCCTGACGGTGGATATGGGCGGAGCCGCCATCGGACTGATCGTCGGGTCACTGCTACTGTTTTTGTGTAAGCCGAGTTTATGATGAAATTATACTAAAACCATAGACTGGATATGTAAATGAACGTAGCTAACCTGCTAGTCGCCGTGTTCTAAACAGGAATTGATCATGGGTACGCTTCCGGCTCCGTCGATTCTGGCTCCAATTCACTTTCTATTGAAAAACTGTCCTCTCTCTGTACCTGCTGCTGTCAGACTCGTCATTTTGGTCTTAAATGTTCGTATTAACCCTCTACATGATCCTGGGGTTTTTATTTCACTATTGTGTCTGTAAATCAAGATATGAACATTAATAACAGACAAATCAGGCGCCTTTTTTCCCGTGGTTGCTCCCGCTAGCGTTAGCAACAGGTTTGATTGACAGCGTTGCTAAGCTAAACCAGGGCGGGAAGGCGTTACTTTGAACAACCTCGCTCCTGATTGGCTCTTTGGTTGCTATGATACTCGCAGTCGGAATTCCAAATACACAACTCGGCTCCAAATTCACCGCTGTAACTGCTAGCCTCGATTAGCTTCATTTGACTGGAGCTGAACGCTGAGGGTGACGTCACACTCATTTATCCCGCTTCTTCGCTTCTTCACACCGTCTACGGTTAGAAGCACGCAGTAAATTCTCCCTCTCTGAATGGTTCGCAGTGCTGCTGTTGGCGATCGCGTGCCACTGCGGCAGACATTTCCAGAAGCTCCCGCACGCTTACATCGACGAGGGAAACCAGACTCTCATTAAGTACAATCAAGAAGGAGGCAGCTCAGAGTGCAAGGTGAGTTAAGGAGATCTGCGAACGCAAACACGAGCTAATCACAAAACTGGCTGGTTCACTTCCTGCTCTGTCCCAGGCTGAACCCTCCATGTTTCTGATGACGACGACGAATACGACAACCAATAACATCACGGTCACGGATTCTCAAAAGATGCTTCAGGTATCGACAACTCCCAACGCAGTACAACACATGAAGTACATGCTAGCGCCACGGATAAACGATGATATTGGAACTACTTTATGCCACTGATACAAAACAGGATAATCCCAGTAAACGTATTTTTAAATTGTCTTATTAAAAAGGCATAAACTGGAGTAAATAAATCGCACAATGAACTAATAATCTTGCCTGGGATTCAGAAAACACACGGTCGGTGAACCTCCCCGTTTTCAAATGGGGTGGATCAGCCAATCGGGGACACGCATGGACCGTCCGTATCATAATATCCGTAATACAGAAAAAATACGAAAAACATGATGGAGAAGCGCTGAACTGTTAATCTGAGGTGAGATAAATTTGATTTTATTTGTAAATCTTATGTGACTAATGAGGCTCCTTCATTTCACGTGTCACTCAAAAGAAAACAAATCTGATTGGACGATCACGTTTGAGAAGCAACGGAGGGATGTGGGACCAGACTGATGACAATCTGTTTAAAAAATACACTGGACCTGCCACGCAATCAGTAATCAGTGACAGAAGTTGTTTATTCAGCGTTCTACACCTCAAACTTACATAAACATGACAAAAATCTCCCTATTTTTAAGAAGAAATTGTACGTTTGATGAATACTGAGACACAAAACACATGGTTCTGTGTCATATAATGTAATAACGAATGAATGAATCCGTTTTATTATTTTGTCTTATGCCGAGCCCTTTAATGGGTTTATAAGACGCCATTAACAAAATACGATAAAATACAATAAACCAGCTGCCAGACGTGTGCTACAAACCCCAATTGACTTATTTAAACAAACTCATTTGCCGCTTCTTCCAGGTTTTACAGAGAAATGACGCAAACTTATAAACATTACAATGAAACAACCGTGTCGTCTTTACACCAGAACATATCAGAGCGCTGGGGGAACATTTAATCAAATAAAGAAGTTCTAAATTCATCATAAAATGGACAAAACAGCAAAAAAAAAAAAAGAGCTTCACTTTCCACTTCGCCAACTCACATAAACCTCAAAGTCTTTCTTCTTCAGGGGCTTGAGAGGAGAAGGATTCCTGTGCAGCTGCGCCATCCACGATCTTAGAATAATAAAATAACATAGTAATCATCGTGACAGGCCTCCTCGTTCCAAACCTCAGTGTAGGCTCCTGTCAGTCAAAGTCGTGTGAAGCGGCGTTCAGCTCGGGCCATAAATAGCAGGGTTTGTTTTATATAACGTGACTCAAATGATTGGAATGTGTTGACGGCAAAAGAGATACGGTTAATTCAGGATTCAGCGTAAAGATAACGTAAAAGTTTGAAGTGAAACGCAACTTTTATTCTCTACAAAAACACACTTTTCTTACATTAGGCTCATTCACTTTTGGAGTTGGACCCAATGATAAAAGATACTTGCCCAAACTTGATTTTGGCCGAGCAGAGCGTCTGCCTACGAGCTACACATTTATTACGTTTAATTACATAACACAAATGATAAAATAGAGCTTTTTTTTAGATTGGAAACAAACGTAACTATGTTTTTTCATGATATGTCCAGCCGATGATATCGACTTTTACTGAAGAGACTCGCGTTCAGGACAATTATGAAGAGGAGATGGGCACGATGTACCAGGGCGGCATGAGAAGCAACGGCATGTACAGCTTTGTGAGTAAAGCACAGGGAATTATTCACAGACTAACAGGGGGATCTTTTACCAAGGCCAATCCTGGTTTAGTCCTGGTTTAGACCTGGTTTAGACCTGGTTTAGACCTGGTTTAGACCTGGTTTAGACCTGGTTTAGACCTGGTTTAGTTCCAGTTTAGTCCTAGTTTAGACCTAATTTAGACTCGGTTTAGACCTAGTTTAGACCTAGTTTAGTCTTGGTTTAGTCCTGGTTTAGTCCTCTCTTTGTCCTGGTTTAGAACTAGTTTAGACCTGGTTCAGTCCTGGTTTAGACCTGGTTTAGTCCTTGGTTTAAATCCGGTTTAGTCCTGCTTTAGTCCTGCTTTAGTCCTGCTTTAGTCCTGCTTTAGTCCTGCTTTAGTCCTGCTTTTGTCCTGCTTTTGTCCTGGTTTAGTCCCGCTTTAGTCCCGCTTTAGTCCCGCTTTAGTCCCGCTTTAGTCCCGCTTTAGTCCCGGTTTAGTCTCGGTTTAGTCTCGGTTTAGTCCCGGTTTAGTCCCGGTTTAGTCCCGGTTTAGTCCCGGTTTAGTCCCGCTTCAGTCCCGCTTCAGTCCCGCTTCAGTCCCAGTTCTACTATTGTTCTACTGAGAATCAAAGCTCTCTCTGCGTCTCTTCTCAGGACACGTGGGGAAACAGGGGGAGCCTGTACAGGGTAAGTACAGAGACAGTGTGAGTCTTTGGGACAGAATGAAACAGATGAACTGGATCTGGTCCTTGTGAACAGGGCACATCCCGGTACAGTCGCTACAGTCTCCAGGTCAACCAGCACATCTCAGAGCACCTTCAGAAGGTAAGACGCAGCACTGGTGGGAGGAGCTAAGTTTTGATGTATGGAAGTATCTAAATGGGTTTATTTCTTTTGTTAGAAATTGCACTTGCTGTCCGGCGGCCAGGCAGAAGATGTGGGGTACCACCCTCACGAGTACGCCTACGAGGGAAACGGCAGCCGGAGCCAATCGCTGGATCAGCTTTCTATGGGCAACTTGGATGATCTGCAGTTTCTGGATGATTTGGGGCCAAAGTTCAAGACTCTGGGAGGAATCTGTCAAAATGGCATTGAGCAGAAGAACATACGTTTCTGAAAACTTGACAGAAATGAGGAGATATATTGTTTGACAATGTTTGGATCTCCTACAAACGGACCTGAACTGAGCGGAAATGCTAAAATGGCACTATCCCATCAAATGGGACCTTTTGTCGTGTGCGCTGTGTGAAGATGGATCTAATGCACTGGTGGACCTGCTGGGGAAGAGTAAATACTGGGACAAACTGCAGCTTTGGATTCAAGCTTAATGGATTTTTCATTATGGACAGTATTATGTTTTTGCTGAAGCTTTACTACGGGGCAGAAACGGGGGTTTTGTTTGTGACAATTTAAGTTTATGTCCAATTCAATGTTTTTTATGATGATGAAATCAAAACCTTTTTTAGGAAATGTAACGGATGAGAAACAGGAGTTGGTGGAGATGTATAAATACTTTTTAGATACAGTGCTAACAAACAGAAAATGCCTTCACAGGGATTTATTTATTTTTGGCGTTTTTGCCTTTGGGACAAAGATCTTGACTGGAATGTTTCTTACAGATTGTACAAACTCCGCTGACACACGTTGTCCTTATTTGAATATTAATTTAAAACTGTCTGTAAGTTTTAAATTAATAAGTTTGATTTAAAGTTGCCTTTTTAACTTTAAATCAAACTTTTTCAAACTATTCCAGTGCTCAGTATCAAACAAAGCCAGATTCTTTGCAAAATGACAGTTAAGGCAAAAAAAAAAACAGCTTTGAAATGGAATGTGTTTTTCTTTCTGTAAAAGGTTCTGAAGGTGCGACTAGCTGCAGCTTGAACAGGACATAAAACTGTTTTCAATCACTGAGCCCTTATGGCTGTATGATGTTTGATTAGTCGACATTTCTTGTGGTTATTCTCACGAACTGGTCTTGTCAATCCGGTTTTGTTTGTAGATGCAGCGAGATAAGGTTGGCTCGAGTTCAAAAACCTACACCTGATCTTAAAAAACTTGTTACAGTTCAAACATAAGTACGTTTTGTCCATGCATGTTCGTAAATCCCTTAACACACGCAGCCTCTGAGCAAAAAGACACTTAAACAGTAGCATCACAATCATGTTTATCTGGATTTTATTTTCCTTATGACGATCTTTTGTAAAAAATAACTCACTCCAGCCCTCAGAACTTAATGGACATGAATCTGTTTGTATACTTTTGTAATAAAACGCACAACTGCTCATTCTCCAAATCATTAATAAACTGTAAAGACAAATAGAAGAAAACTTCGCTTGCTTTGGGTTTATGAAAATGTGAAAGGTGCGCCCCCTGCTGGCTGCTGCGGTGAGAAATAACAAAAAATGAGAGGGAAAATTGTAATCAACAAAAAAAAAAAAGGAAAAAAAAAACAGTGGGTAGAAAAAGCCCTACAAATATTAGGCTTTTGAAATTATTTAAGCTTTGCACGTACCAGGAAATAACACGTTTTCATCGAGGTGGATCTAGTCTGATGAATATTTTGTATACAGTCACTTCAAGAGCGTAGTTTTTTTATTTCAAGACTTTTCGATCAGCCTTATTGTTCTTGTGTGTCTATAGTTATAATCTCTGACACCTGTGGATCATGATGTTATAATTTACACATTTAAAATACCAATATTCCTCCAAAACGACATCTAAAAAGAAACAAATCCGCTGACTTCCGCGCTGGGAGCTGACATGGCACATCACGCTAGAGCAAACCATTTTTTTTCATTTGTACCAAGATGATGATGCGACGCTGCCGAATTCTACGAGTATCAACGATTAAGAAAATAAAACTGGAGAAGGAAGTGCGTACGTCACAGCGGTCCCTCGTTTAACGCGGGGGTCACGTTCTAAAAATAACCCGCAATATGTGAAATCTGCGAAGTATCAGCTTTATTTTTTACATTATTTTATATGTTTGTCTGTAAAACCCCTCACCACACACTTTATACACTTTTCTCACACAGGCGTTAACATTTTCTCACATTTCTCTCTCGTTTAAACTCTCTCAAAGTTCAAACCTTCGTAGGCGTCTTTGTCGGTGCAGAACGTTTCATCGACATTGTGGGTTTTGTCGGGGAGAAAACAAATCGCAAACGTACAGCACTTCAGAGTCACACTGAGATCCAACGTTTATGTGAATTTGTCTGAACACATTCTGTACTGGACAGGAGACACGGCACGGAGAAGACTGATGGACAATGGTCTACAGTCCAACAGCCAATCAGGACGCAGAACACAATGCACGTTCATACGACTTAAAAAAGCATGTGAAATTGCACTTAAAAAATCCGCGAAACAGCGAGACGGCGAAAGGTGAACCGCGATATAGTGAGGGACAGCTGTACGTCGGACTGTGCGTGTACTGGTGGAGGTGAAAACGGAGGTTGATCGGCAAAATGGCGTCTTGAAAATAAACGATTAAAGATTAAACTCAAACATGAATCACTCCGAATACAACTCCAGAGTGTAAATGTGAAGGAAACGGCTATAACATTCTTTAAAGCTCTGAAAAGTCAATTTTGCAGAATAGATCTTATTTAATATTTTTCAATAAATAGTTACAAATCCCTTTACCATTTTTTAACCTTTGTATCTTCTCCATCAAGGTGTCCGTCGTAAAGCTCCCTGAGGTGTAGGATCAGCTCTTCAGTGTTCTGTCCAGTGAGAGCAGAAACAGGAATAACCCTCTGATTAACAAGTCCTCTCAAAGTCTTAAGCTTCTCTTTAGAATCGGGCAGGTCCATCTTGTTGGCTACGATGGCGTGAGGCCGATGTGACAGGTCGGGTTCGTACTGGTCTAACTCGTAACGCAGATGCTCCAGTTCTGTCCAAGGTTCCGGAGAAGAAATATCCAGAACAAAGAGGAGAAATCGGCAGCGCTCAATGTGTCGAAGGAAAGACAGACCCAAGCCTCGATTCAAGTGCGCTCCACGGATGATGCCAGGGATGTCGGCAACTAATACAGTGTGTGAGAGCAGAGGACAGTTACATTTATAATCATGATAAAAAGACAACACACCTGCTCAAATATGCTGTATTTGCTCGTATTTTTATATCTGTGTATTCCCTCAGTCGTCCAGGTATGATCCAAAAACCTTTTGTCCAGTTGACTTTTACTTTTTTAATGTTCATTCAATTACATTTTTTTATATACCACATTTAAAATACAACTTAAGCTGCCCAAAGTGCTTCAGAAGTAAAAACAAACAAAAGAACAGATAGCAGACAATAAAACATTAATTATTATTATTATATTTGCATTTGCTCATTTTAAATGTTCTAAAAACCTCATATAGACAGGTGTTATTAGGCCTGTCATGATAAAACAGTTCGATATATCTCTGAAATAAATATACTGAAACAAAAATCCAAGAGAAGATTTAAACTACAAAACTATTCTAAATCTATTATATTGTTAAAAATCATGAGCTGCAAGAAATAAACAGCAGAATGAAACACTTTAGTCGTTAGTTTGCATCTGAAATGAGTCAAAAAAGTTATTAATTCAACCATTTACGGCTTAAATCTCATCATATAGCCAAAAAATAACCAAAAATGTCCCAGTTCTGCAAAGAAAAAGGACACGCGATAAATACTGACCCCAAAAACATACGGTTCCATCCAATATATATTGAAAATCTTTGATTATTTTTTAGCGGGACTCTTGTATTGTTTTGTTTTATTGTGTTTTTGCCAGTTTTATTTGACAAGATTGCACTTTATATCACCTTTGTGCAGCGCTTTGGGCAGCTGTGGTTGCTTTTAAACGTTCTCTATAAATTAATTTGACTTGACAAATTTATGCGTGTGACACAATCCCCCTAAAGCGGAATCATCCACAAATCCTGTTCTATTCTAAAGGTGCAATGTAGTTAAAAATGAACTGCAATAAATAAATAAATGGAAGAATACAACACTTTACTAATTAGTTTGTATCGATAATGAGACATAGAAGTTCTCAAATATTATTGTACTGCCAAAAAAAACTACAAAAAAAAAAACTCAAACATGTCCTACTAGTGCAAAGAAACGTACACATCACCCCCAAAAATATAGTTCCCTCAATCACGTACTAAATGGTAAGTCGATGTAGTGATCAGAGGTTTTAAAAATGAAATAAACATCTTATGAAACTTATGAATGATCAGAATTGGTGAGTTTTCAGGTGCCAAATGTAAAAATATCACCTGCATTAGACGGTCGCTGCCTCAGAGTTTTGTCTTGATAAAGTTTTACGCGTGTTCGAAATAGATAAACAAATAAACATTTTAAACGGTGAATACCTGCGACTTGCTCGTGATCCCTGTAGTTGACGATTCCCACGTGCGGATGGAGAGTGGTGAAGGGATACGCAGCTACAGCCGGCTTCGCGTTGGAGATGGCTCGGAGTAGAGACGATTTTCCGGCATTAGGAAAACCAACCTGTGAAGGAAATAATCGCTGGTTTTCAGATTCTGCAGTGTGATCACGTCATGTTGTCAGATGCAGGGCAAGGGTGAGTTTTTTATATTAATTACATTGCACTTTGCCATGAAATATCCAAAAGGTAAATGCACAAATGTTGAACCTGATTATTTCTATTAAGACCCAAGAACTCGCTGTGATACGACAAAAACTAGAATTTCAGCTGGATTAATGCAAGCTGCCCCCATCTGTATTAAATATAATTGGCCAATAGAAAGTCGTGATGCATCTGAAACGCAGCAATAAAATAATAACAATCAAACAAATCACCTCAACTAGGAACAAACCAACCTGAGATTCAATTCAAGATTAACACAAGATTATTACAGAACGTTTAAAGTGCATATGACAGGTTAAACTACTCATGTATCTAAAACTTAATTAACAGCATTATATTTAAAATGTTAATAACAATCTGACTTTCTCTACTTTTAAAAATGTTGATAAAGTTTACGGTTTTACTTCCTGGTTGGAAAGGGGGAGCAGAAATGACACATAGAGACAATTCTATAACTATTTCCTAACCATACTGTAAACAAGGACCAAGACTTATAAACCTGACATGGAAACACCTTTGTTTTGTTAAATGAAGGTTTAAAAGAGAAATTCCTTCCTTGTGTATAAATTATCCCTGTTTTTTGGATGGAATTTTCAGTGTTGATGATTTCTGGTGGTGGTATTCCATTTCAGAATTCACCAAACTGTAAAAAAAAAAAAAGGTTGCATTTTTTACTTAGACTTTTCCACCTTCAAGGAACTCACATCGCTTTACATCAACACTGTACTCAGACGCTTGCCCAAGGACACAACAACAGCATTCATCTGCACCGCCAAACTCAACCAATGACGTTTAAATCGAGCAGGATTCGAATGGGCGACGTTTACATCTGTGGACGCATACTCTACTAACCGAGCTACTGTCGTCCCACCAATAGTTGTGGGGGTTTTTTTGTACTTTTTTTCCTCAACGTTTTTCCACAAACTGATTCAAAACTTTAATGATGATGAAATATTACAGTCACCATTCCACCAAACCAAGTTATAATAAGATAAGTGTGTCATTTGCACTTTAAAAACAACCTCATCTGACCAACGCGCTTCAAATCAAAGCCGAAAATACACCGGGATTGTAAATTTGACCATCCGACTCACCAATCCAGCGTGTGCCATGGTGCGTAACTCCAGCTGTAACGCCCGCTCCTCACCGATCTCCCCGGGAGTGGCGGTCAGTGGTGCGCGGTTCTCATTGGAAAGGAAAAATCGGTTTCCTTTTCCCCCAGCGCCTCCAAAAACAGCCACATACTCCTGGCCATGAGCAGAGAGGTCGACTATCGTTTTACCGTGTTCTTTAACTATGGTGCCAAGAGGTACCTGTAAACGCAACGAGAATCCAACAAACACAAACCAAAAGTAGTCGTAGTACTTCACAACTTCTGAAACGTACTTACTCTGATATAAGTCGTACCGCCGTTGCGACCGTAACAGTTCTTGCTGGACCCCGCCTGACCGTCCTGCCCTTTGTAAACTGGATCTACTTGAGCGAGTGATTTGACAACCCGGTCAGCTGAAAGTTTGCAAAACAGCTGGATTTTAGTGTCATGTGTAAAAATATAGACCATAATAAGTTTGTGTTCGTTTACCTTTAATGACGACGCTGCCTCCATCTCCTCCGTTTCCTCCGTCCGGCCCGCCCCATTCTTTACGTGGTTCACTGTGGAAGCTGCAGGCGCCTTTCCCACCTGCGCCGGCGACCAGTCTCACATTGCGATAGTCCACAAAGTATCGAGTCTAAGGGAACGTAAAGAAATAAATGAATGTGTGAAATATGTTTTATTAGTTATGAATTTATTTCTATTTATACAGAGAGGCCCAATGAGAGCGCTTAGACTCTCTTTTTCATGGGTGCCCAGTTCAAAATACAAAACAAACTAAACAAATAAGTATAGAAGTCCATATAAGGTGTGTAAAAAAGTATGTTACTAGATATTCCATTTTTAGAAAACAAAACCGCTAAAAGCTCTTTCTCCCGTCTCAGTTCTGCTGTAGTTTGTCCTTAGCCTTAAACAATCACGTGATCTGGTATTAAATGTGTGTACGGGAGTATCAGTGATTAGCAACTGAGATATTGCGTCAGTCTATAAATAAATTTCATTCATTTTGGTGCTATTCTCTTGTAGCAGACAACGACGGTCAACCCACTTTTCCATAGAGAATACAGTGAAAAAGAGAATTATACATTTCAACATGAAGATTATGCAACAGCTCCAAATAAGTCACTACAAAACTAAATTTTGTGTCTTTTAATTTTAGACATTTGAATCCGCCCTGTGGTGTGACCTCTCCTGCCCCCTGCTGGACATTAACTATTGACTATTAATGACATTTGCCAAGTCATAAAATTGTAATGAATGACTTAATACGTATCTATTGCTACTTTAATAATTATGTAACTGTCTCATCTTAAAGAACATCTTTTTAACAACCCTTAACCCCAGAGCGCCCCCTGGTGCATAAATGTCAGATGAGCTCCTTCTAGTCTTTTTAAAATGTGATTTTTCAGGTTACACGCAGGACGCCCTTTGGATTACAGTATTAAACTGTTTATATCTTACATAGATTTAAAATAGAGATAAAGGTGTAAT
Organism: Periophthalmus magnuspinnatus; assembly: GCF_009829125.3. Classification (NCBI taxonomy): domain Eukaryota; kingdom Metazoa; phylum Chordata; class Actinopteri; order Gobiiformes; family Gobiidae; genus Periophthalmus; species Periophthalmus magnuspinnatus. The sequence continues at coordinate 31,864,214 of NC_047132.1, forward strand.
TTTGTCTCTCCTTTCACTGCATTTTGTTAAAATACAAAGAAAATGAACACAACCTCATTCTAAAACAGTGTGTAATTTATAAAAGACATGTCTGTGCACAGATGAGTTGACTTTTGAAGGAAGAAAAGGTTTATTTAAAAAGTCAATTAAAGTAGTAACACTGAAAAAGGTTGACACATGAAGTATCCCTTTGTGCTGCATCAGTTTTTCCCTTTTATTTCCCTCAGAAACCTGTATTTTAGCTCTGGACACTTTAGCGACCCTAACATCCTTCTCCATCACGTAAAACACTGTTATATAAGGAAAAATATTGTTTAATAAAGATGTTATAGAGCAGAAATCATACATTACTGCCATTAAATTGTCATCCATTCAAACAGGTGGGACTCTAACTGCTGCACATTACTCATATTATGTTAAATGATGGTGTTAATCTTTGGCAGATCTTGAGATGAGACTCACCAGTTTCTTCTCGGACAGCGGCTGTTTCTTGGCGTCTTTTCGGGGTTTGGCGCACAGGACGCGGTCGGTGCTGAATCTTCTCTCCCGGAGCCTCCACACCGTTAAAACCCGACTTCTCCCATCAGGAAAACAACTCAGATGATTCGCCTTAACGGATAAACTGTTAGGATTTATGTTGTCAAAAAGCGACACCAACAAACGGCCTGAGACTCTCCCAAACATTAGAGCAGCTCTGGCATTAGCGTTAGCAGTTAGCCGTTAGCTTAAACTTCAGTTAGCTTCAACTTCTAACGTCTTTTCAAGGGTCAGCCCACGGGAACAGCACTCGAGTTCATAAATATCACTAAAAAATAACCATACAACCCCAAATATAACTCGTGTTTATCAAACTCATTCAAATTTTATATAGATTTTATTACAAATCCATGACCCAACTTCTGTTAACTGTTCGCGAAAATGCTGCGCCTACGGGAACTCTAGAGGGACATTTCGCGTTTGTTTTTGTGTTCTACTGCCACCTTGTGTTCAGGCTCATGGTTTACCTCTGGCAGTGTGAAAGCTGGAGCGTGTACATAAAAATACAGAATAAAAAATTAACAAAACAAAAAAACAACTTAAAATAAAAAATAAATAAATAAATAAATAATAAAAAAAATCAAATTAAATTAAAAAATAAAAATAAAATAAAATAAAGACAGAAAGAAAGAAAGAAAAATATTAGGAGTTGTCCATAAAAAATTATAGATGAGGAAAAAAACTTGAGTTCTTGTGAGGAAGGACGTTTTGTTTTTTTAAGAATCTACACTTGTGGATAAAGAATTTATCCATAACAAAGATTATATTTAAAATCATTTCACATTTTTTGTCATGCATAAGGGTACCAAAAATTATGTCCTTGCTGGTAAAGTCTTTTAAATTTGAAATCCTGGGGAAGCTGGACTTCAGATGATGTCACAACATTCTACAAGCCTTAAATGTAATACAGATGAGCAGCAGCTAAAATGTTGTTAGAATGCAGATTTTTGTGGTAACTAGACTCAAAAACTCACTGTATTATAACAAAACACTACATGCATTTAAACAATACTCACTGTTATTCATAAATCCATGTTTTGAAGCTGTGTTCATCTGGAATACTGTACATTTGATTGGCCTATAGAATGTTTTGACATCTGAAATCCAGCAGCAGCTCAGTATATTTTTTTAGTAGCCTATGAATAATAATCATTCTCAATAATAATGGTTTACTGTAAAGCAACTGTAAATTTATATTGTGTTTATTTAAAAAAGGAGGCACTACATCTCCCGTCTGGCCTGGGAACGCCTTAGGGTCCCATCACAGGGGCTGGAGGAAGTGTCTGGGGTGGGGAAAGTCTGGGAGTCCCTGCTTAGACTACTGCCCCCCTGACCCGGCCCCGGATAAGAGGAAGAAAATGGATGGATATTAAAAAAACAAAAGACAAACTGCACATCTAGAAGACTTGATATTTTATTTTTTTATAAAACAAAAGCTCGTTAAAAGAAGATCAAGCAACAAACGCTTACATAACCACAGGCTATACATGAAACATTCTAATTTGTCTAATTCCATGATGAGTTGAGTCTTCGCGCTCACACTCCAGGCACACGCTGCACGTCTGCGGCACAGAGACTTGACGATAAAACACTTGAACACGCGGTAAAATGCTCGAACAGTTTGTCACATCAAATGCAGCCTGTGATTGTCGCTGTCAGTGTCAGGTAGGAGCTGTCGTTTCCTGATGAGTCTGAATTCCGTCTGCAGATGTGAGTTTTGTCTGAGGTAAACTGACGTAGGCCCAGAGGCAGGACACAGTCTGCGATACTGCACTGTCGGGACGCTACTTCAGACTCACAGAAACAGTTGTGTTCTAATAAACTGCGAGACGGGGAGGAAAATGCGTCGCACTCGTTGGAAAAACTGAGGCGTCGAGTGCTTGTTCCTGTGTTACTTTGGCTTTCTCATCAAAAAATAATAAATAAATGAATAAAAAAAAGGCTGTACAGGGTGAATTACATGAGTCAGAGCTACAAACGTTGTAGATACAAACGTGCACTGTCACTGGGAAATAAAGTGCAAACAAAATGACCTGGAAACGGAATGGCATCTGGAGTAATGTGCCGTGTGACCCCTGCAGTAAAAGGACATAACCTGTACTACGATGATGCGCGGTTACATAAGTGAGTATCTGTTTTGTACTTTTAAACATGAACTAGAGATCTCACAGTCTACTAAAGATCATTACTTTAGTGTATTTATATTTAAACAGTGCGTCTCCAAACAGAAGACTAAACTAACTCAAGTTTAAATGTAAAAAATATCAAAAACTACTATAGTACTTGTACATGAGCTGACGTTTCCACAGTTCAGGTCGACACAGTCTCACGTTTCAGCAGCAGGTTTTATTGCTGATAGTTTCCGTACTGACCCTGAAACACAAAACGGACGATTACAACCTGGATACGACTCAGAACTGGGATAATAATCTAAGGCTGGACGATTAATCAAGTTTGGAAATAGTAAAAGAAAAAAAAATCTGTATCTAGTTAAAGAAAAAAAAAGAAAAAATTACACAGCCAACGTTGGAAATGCTAATTGGATGGTTACAATTAGTGAATTAGCTGTAAAAAATAAATAAATAAAATAAATAAATAATAAAAATAATACATTTTATTTATAAGTGCCTTTCCAAACCCCCAACGACACTGTACAGGTAACGTTTAATAAATATTGTATAAAATCTACCAGTGTTGGGAAGTAACTGAATGTACCAAAATACATATTCTGAGTAACTGTAATCTGGTACATTTACTCTTTCCTTTGGTGGTATTCAGAGTACTGTTACTTTTCTAAATTAAAAGGATCCATGGTGGTATTTCATCATGTAATTTTGGCTTTGAACTGTATAGTATAAGTTAGGCAAAAAGTAAACAACAGCTTTTGGTTCCAATTTGCAAAATAGCAAATACAAAAAAAAAAATAAAAAATAAATAAATAAATAAATAAATACACAATAATAATAATAATAATAATAATAATAATAATAATAATAATAATAATAATAATAATAATAATAATAATAATAATAATTTGTTTATAAGGTGCTCTTTTCAAAACTCCCAAAGACACTGCACAGAAGAGGTTTAAAACAGGTTAAAAAAAAAAACAAACAAAAAAACACAATACATGTTTATGGTTTTGTGGTGTAGGTTTGTCTGAAAAGGTCAAATATAATAAATTACAGGGCTGCAGTATAAAAGTTGCCAGTGTTAAGAAGTAACTGCAACTGTCTGAATACTGTGTTTGAGTAAATGGTCACATGTTCCACCGTCAAGGAACCACTCACACATATATTCTCACACCAGTGCACACAGACACTGGTGGGTTAAGTGTCTTGCCCGAGGACACAACGGCAGCATTCATCTGTGGGAGCTGGAATCGCACCGTCAACCAGTGATGTTTAAATCAAGAGCGAGATTCAAACCGAGAGAACGGCCTCTCCCAGCAGCTCAGTTACTCTTTAATTTGGTGGTTTTCAAAATACAGTTACTTTTCTAAATTAAAATGAATAAATATCAGTACTTCATCATGTAATTTGCACAGTATCGATGAGAAAAATATAAAACTTGGAGATAAATGAATGTAAAACAAACAGAGCAAGAAAAAATAAAGCTGTTTGTAATTATATCTCATGTTTTTTCCACTATAATAAAGTACAAAACGGTGTAACAGTATTCACAGTATTCAGAATACACTACTCTGACTGGCCCATGTAACAGAACACGTTACAAAACTCAAGTATTCAGTATTCTGTGACTAAATACTGTACATTTTAAAGTCTTCTCCCCGTCGTTAAAAGCTGTTAACTGTAAATAAATCATAATATCATCTGTAAGAACAATCCCTGCTTTTTTGTTGACTATCCCCTGTGTCTTTTGAGTCTTTTTGAGCCGTTTTAACACGTACCTGTTCGTAGGAGTATGGTCGCTGGGCCTGTCCGCCGCCCTGGGACGAGCGGTATGACCCGTACTGACCCTGACCCTGTTGATAATGAGGATACTGAGAAGAACTGCCCTGGCCTGGACCTGGAAAGCAAAAAGCAAAAAGCAAAAGGTGGTTCAGTCGGCGAGTTCTTGCACATTACACGGAGGTAAACGCGAGTGTCTGACCGTATCCTTGAGGTGGAGCGCCGTAGCCTGGTTGGGAGGAGTACTGCTGCTGTCCGAAGGCCTGCTGACCCGAGCCCTGCTGATACTGACCCTGTGTCTGACTGTACTGAGAGTTACCTGAAAGAGAAAACAAACAGAAACAAATATTAAAGAGCTGATATTTTGTGTTTAGCTCAGAGTTGACACATTTTTTTTGTTCTTATTAAACTGTGTAAAGAAGAGGACGTCACCCGGAGTATCACAGCAACCACAGAGCCAATCAGGAGCGAGGCTGTTAAAGGTAACGCCCCTTTCCTCACTTCCCTTAGCAACGCTGTCAATCAAACCTGGTGTTAACGCTGGCGGGAGTGAACCTCGAGGAAAGACGCATGATTTGTTGTTTATGTGAAAGCTGGAGTGTGTTGGTTGGGTGTTTTTGTTTTCTTTTTAGTTTTTTTGTTTTCTTTTTTTAAAATTAATTAATAATAATAAAGGTTTGCAAACATTTGTGGCATAGTAGAAAAGTTCCACAATTAATAGTCAGAACAGACAAAATAATACATAAGAATACAGAAAAATAAAATTAAATAAATAAATAAATAATAATAATAATAATAATAATAATAATAATAATAATAATAATAATAATAATAATAATAATAATAATAATAATAATAATAATAATAATAATAAAAAATACTAGGAGTTGTCCACAAGATTTAGGTCGTCTATTACATTTTTTTATTTTATAGCATCTTTCTTTTCTGTAAAACTTATAGATGAGGAAAAAAGACAGTTGTTTATGAAATGTGAGGAAAGACGGTTTGTTTTTTTAAGAATCTACACTTGTGGATAAAGAATTTACCCATTAGAAATATTACATTTAAAATCATTTCACATTTTTTGTCATGCGTAAGTACCAAAAATTATGTCTTTGCTGGTAAAGATGCATGATTTGTCTGTTATTAATTGACTTAAAATATTTGAATATTAACTTTTGCATGTGACGCTCGGTTGCTATGGCGACGAGTTGATGTAAATTTCCATTGGTCAGTTACTGGTCAGTTCTGGACACTGGATCTAGTGAGTCGAGGCTGCTGTTGTTCTGCTCTTGTTTTGGTTAGAAAATAAACAACCAGGAGAACTTTGGCGTGTTCCCTCACATCAGAACAGTACAGAACATCACCTTCATAATAATGTTGTGAGGATTCATCAAAACTCCGCTCGTATTGCTCTCCGTATGAGGTCTGTTGATAGGAGTACTCCCCGTGACCTGTGGACAGTCCAGACGTGAATGTGCAGATAAAATAAACACATTAAAGGCCCATATTACACTGTTTTCTGATCTGTTCTAATGTTTCCTCGTCACACACAGACCCGGAGTTGTGTTTTTTTGTTTCATTCGCACATGTTTAACGCACAAACCTGCAGATTTAGACTGAGCTCTTCTCTGTTCCACCTCGTGATGTCATCATGTGGCGATACAGGAAGTGCTCCGCTGTGTTTTTAAACTCCACACACCTTCATTTCTAGAATCATTCGGATCATTTCACCTCTGGAATTTCCAATCTACTACTGAAACAAAAGATAAAACTCCCTGATCCACTCGGCCTCTGTGAACCAAAATCGCACAGTTCCAAACAGATCCTCGGCTTTTCCTTTTCATTTCAAACCATCAGACGCTGGAATCAGCTCTAAACACTCTGAAATTATCTGTAGATTTGAATAACTTTACTAGAAATGAGAAAAAGTGCATTTTAGATAATCAAACGTGTCCACACCAGACTGTATTTTAACGTCACATTCTAAAAACCTGCACGTAACTGATTTTTTGGAGACATTTATTGTATTTTCCTGCTAATGTCAATGATAAACTGTTAGTCTTATTATGTAATTGTATTGAAATGTGTGTTTTAATGTGTGTTCACTGCCCAGGGACTGCACATGGAGAGTAGGAGAAGCTCAAACTGGTACAAATCTGTCACGATCCCTGTCTGTCCTGCCCCTTTTTGGTCTTTTTCCCCTCCATTTTGTGTCTGAGCCTGGAGCTGGGGCGGAGATCTTGGCTCCTCCCACACACTCCTGGAGCTAATCGACCATCAGCTGCACCGGGGGAGGACAAGAGGAGCCAGGACCTGACACTCGGCGCCAGATCGTCTGTGTATCTCTGTGGTACTTCCCGTTTGGCTCACTTCGTGTTTTTCTGCTTTTTGACTTCGCTAAACTGGACTTTGCTCTTCTCTACTTCGCTACTGTCCGTTCCATCTCAGACTCTGCTCCTCTCGCTCTGTCCCTGGACCACGGCGAACGCCCCGCTCCCGACTCACCGCTCGATCTACCGTCATTTTTTCGTAAATAAACACTGTTAAACCTTTTCCCCGAGTTCTGTCTTTTTGCTTCCTCCCGTCAGACGTTACGACACAACTCATCTTTTCTTTTGTAAGATTAATGAATTTGTACGTGACGAATAAAGATTAAAGAAAGAAAGAAGCGGGAAAACTACCACTTGATGACATCACAAGGTGGAACGGAGCATTTTGAGTTTTGCAGAATTTACAGACTAATAATAAAATGTAACTCGAACACGTGTGAATGAAGCAAAACGCAACTCCAGGTCTGTTTTTTGACAAGTTAACTGCATTAAAACACGACTTAAACCTCATAAGAGTGTATTTTGTGTAATATAGAACCTTTAAGAGACAATACCACTTTGCGTTTATACACTGACGTCATGCAGTGTGAAATTCCAGCACACCAAAGGGGACAGTATGGACACAGAGACACAGGGAGGGATCATCATTTGGATCAAAGTCCAATGGGTTTTATCTTTGCCTAATGGCTCCGTACTGCGTTTCCTCCGGCAGAGCGGTAAAACAGCAGAGTCTCTAATGGGCTGTGTGTTCGAGAGCTTTAAGACACTTATGGCCGTGCACCATTACCATCTGGGTAATACTGCGGGTTTATGGCCCCGCTCTGAGTGTGCCCATACTGCTCTCCGTGGTCCTCGCCCATGTGCCGCTGTGTAGACCCTGCAACACACGTGACACCAGGGCCGGTCAGACAGCTGCTTCAAACCAACAAAGAAGTGGCATTTTAATGTTAAGAGTCGCATTTGAATAATAAATAAGGCTGTTTGTGCGTAAACTCTCAGTCGTCCGGGTGTGAGTCGAGGTAAAACTGGACAAAACGTTGTAGAAGTGAAGACGTTTTGCTGCTCGTCCAAGCTGCTTCTTCAGTTCTGGTCAGATTACTCCTGGACTACTAGATTACATTATATATTATGTATTAAAGCAACGAAAAGAGCCAATCTGGAGCGAAAGTGTTGAAGGTAACGTCGCTTCCCGGCCACACCATTGGTTAAGTAGGAAGCGGGCACTTAGCAACGCTGTCAATCAAACCTGTTGCTAAGGAGTCGGAGTGACCTCGGGGAAAGAAGGCGCCTGATTTGTCTGTTATTAATGTTCATATCTTGATTTACAGACACAATAGTGAAATAAAAACCCCAGGATCATGTAACCGACAGTTCAAATCAGTAGTTTCGTGACCAATTTTGATTATTTATCTCCGTTATCCACAAATATATAGTTTAAATTTACTACAAACGCCTCCCCAAAATGTTTTTTTTTTATTTTTATTTTTTTACCATAAACCTTTAAGAGACCTGTGTAGTCATCTCTTTGTATTTAAGTGTTCATATAAAGCTTGGTGTGGATTTTAATTCAGCAGATCAATAAAAACAAATCAAATCTGAATCAAACCTGTTGCTAACGTTAGCAGGAGCGACCTCGGGGAAAGAAGGCGCCTGGTTTGTCTGTTATTAATGTTCATATGTTGATTCACAGACACAATAGTGAAATAAAAACCCCAGGATCATGTAGAGGGTTAATATGAACATTTAAGACCAAAATGAGTCTGACAGGAGCAGGTACAGAGAGAGGAGACAGTTTTTCAATGTAAAGTGAATCGATGGAGCTGGAAGCACGACCATGATCACTTCCTGTTTGGAACGCGGCGGCTAGCAGGTTAGCTATGTCGATAAAGCTACGAAAACAAAACTGGAGAAGGAAATGCGTAGGTCACAGTGGGCGTGTACAGTGTAAAAAATAACCCGCAATGAGCAAAATCCACACATTATCAGCTTTATTTTTTACATTATTCTCTATGTTTTTGTCTGTAAAACCCCTCACCACACACTTTATACACTTTTCTCACACAGGCATTAACATTTTCTCACATTTCTCTCTCGTTTAAACTCTCTCAAAGTTCAAACCTTCGTAGGCGTCTTTGTCGGTGCAGAACGTTTCATCGACATTGTGGGTTTTGTTGGGGAGAAAACAAATTGCAAACGTACAGCACTTCAGAGTCACACTGAGATCCAACGTTTATGTAAATTTGTCTGAACACAGTCTGTACTGGACAGGAGACACGGCACGGAGGAGACTGATGGACAATGGTCTACAGTCCAACAGCCAATCAGGACGCAGGACACAATGCACGATCATACACTGGAAAAAGCATGAAAAACTGCGCTAAAAATATCCGCGAAACAGTGAAACAGCGAGTCTGAAGGGAGGAGCTAACTACGCCGAAACTAACACTTGTAATCTGACCAGAATTGAAGAAGCGACTTGGACGAGCTGCCAAACGTCTCGACTCCTACAACTTTTTGTCCAGTTATAGGTTTGAATTTTTCTTTCACAATAAGGGCAGTGACGTAACGATGTGTAAAAGCCACTGTGCGATACTATTATATTTATTGCAATAATCTGGAGACACAAACAGAACTGAAGAAATGGACGTTTTGACGAGCCCTAAACATAAGTGATATATTACTGTCATACTCCATAGAAAAGTCCTTTAAAACTGTTATTTCTTCACACTGTCGCCGCCGAAATGGAACAAAAGCTCGTGTTCTGTGTAGATTTTGTTTTTTTTTTTAAGATGTTGCTATAATAAAACAATTAATTTAAGCGAAAAATGTTTATAATTCGATATTGTGATGGCCCACGATGTTATTCTGAGACTTTTGACGATACAACATCACAATATTTTGGTTATTGTTACATCCCTAATAATATAAGTCTCATTTCATATCGTTTACATACAGGATCTATGAGTGAAAAAAGCGTGTTATTGGGATTTGAGCTTCATGTCGGTGTGCTGAAACTCCAGATTTACACTTTATTACAACGCAAAGCCAAGTCTTGTACATAAACCTGATAAATACTATACTAGGTTAGCAGTTAGAGCGGCTAATCTGGGGCAGAGGGTCATCATAGCGACCAAAGAGCCAATCAAGAGCAAGGCCGTTGAAGGTAACGCCCCTCAAACCTGTTGCTAACGCTAACAGAAGTGACGACGGGGGAAAGAAGGCGCCTGATTTGTCTGTTATTCATGTTCACATTTTGATTTACAGACACAATAGTGAAATAAAAACCCCAGGATCACGTAGAGCGGGTCAATGCGAACATTTCATTGAGGTTGTCCAGTCTTATAAATATCTCGGAGTTCATCTTGACAACAAACTGAACTGGTCAGCGCACACAACTGCAGCTTACAAAACAGGACAGAGCAGACTCTTCTTTCTTATGAAGCTTAAATCCTTTGATGTCTGTAATGAGTCTCTGCATACTTTTTACCATTCTGTTGTAGCCAGTGCTGTGTTTTTTGGAGTGGTGTGCTGGGGAAAGAGCATTACTGTGCGGGACCGTAACAGGCTTGATAAGCTAATCAGGAAGTGTGTGTCGGTGATGGGTGGGAGGGTGGACTCTGTAGGGGAGCTGGTGGAGAAGAGGATGAGGAGACAGCTCTTGTTGATCGGGTGCACTTTATTATCTTTGTATTCTTTGTGATTTTATACCTGTGTACAATTTGTGTCGTGTCTCTGTTTTGCCGCTGGACAGGTGAATTTCCCTGGCTGGGGATTAATAAAGTATTTATCTATCTATCTATCTATCTATCTATCTATCTATCTATCTATCTATCAAAATGACGAGTCTGACAGCAGCAGGTACAGAAAGAATGGTGACAGCTTTTCAATAGAAAGTGAATTGGAACGAGAGTCGATGGAGCCAGAAGCGCGCGCATGATCACTTCCTGTTTAGCATGTTAGCTATGTCAATTTATACATACAGTCTATGATACGGACTTATCGTTCAGTATATAAAAGCTGGAACAATATATTTTGTGCCTCAATATTCATCGTGACGACATTTTCTTAACAAAACTGGTGAGATTTTTGGTATTTTTGTTGTAATATAATAAGATTTGAGCTGGAGAGGGGCGAATAAGTCGTTTTTCCGCCTAATTAATATTAAATAACTAAGTGGAGAGACTTTGAGAGACTTTGACGAGCCTGTAAACATTATTATTATTATTATTATTATTATTATTATTATTATTATTAATTACTGGCACATTCTGCTGTTTATTCGTTGCAGCTCATGTCTTTTAATGAAACTGTCTATTTAAAAATGTTTTACTGTGATTATCTTGCACTATTTAAATCTTAATTAGTGGCACACAGTAGTTTTAATATGATCGTTTATCACAATATTCCTCTTTAGTGATATAACCTGCTTCAAATTGTGTTCTTGTGACGTGCACCAGACTATTTAAAAACAGGAAAACAAACTAAGAGTTTTTCTCGTCGCACCATTAAAATGTGACACATCCATTTACTCTGCAGCCGGAACAACACAACTATGAAACTGAACACACAAAAGTCATCATGAGGACACAACACAACAGTTTAAACATGAAATAAGAACAGAACAACATGAGCACAGGCCCGAGGAGAATGTGAGCTGAACGAGGACAAGCACCGCGTCGCCCTAGAAACAGACTCTGTCTTTAAATACATCAGTCTCCATCCTTCAAACACGTCTTGATGGGGCGGAGCTATTCTTAGACACATGTACACACACTGCTGTACACACACTGCTGTACACACACCGCTGTATACACACTGCTGTACACACACCGCTGTACACACAGCTGTACACACAGCTGTACACACACTGCTGTACACACACTGTTGTACACACAGCTGTACACACACTGCTGTACACACACTGCTGTACACACACTGTTGTACACACATCGCTGTACACACACTGCTGTACACACACTGCTGTACACACACTGTTGTACACACACCGCTGTACACACACCGCTGTACACACACTGCTGTACTGTGTACTATGTACTGTGTGTGTATATGTACTGTGTGTGTACGTGTGTGTGTATATGTACTGTGTGTGTGTGTATATGTACTGTGTGTGTGTGTATATGTACTGTGTGTGTGTACGTGCCTTATATAACCCCTGTCCTTTGTGTAAATACTGTATACTGAGTTGTCTTGTAGCAGTGTGAGGTGGAGCAGAGGTGGAGGCGTGTGAGGTGGAGGTGTGTGAGGTGGAGCAGAGGTGGAGGTGTGTGAGGTGGAGGTGTGTGAGGTGGAGCAGAGGTGGAGGTGTGTGAGGTGGAGGTGTGTGAGGTGGAGGTCTGTGAGGTGGAGGTCTGTGAGGTGGAGCAGAGGTGGAGGTGTGTGAGGTGGAGGTGTGTGAGGTGGAGGTCTGTGAGGTGGAGGTCTGTGAGGTGGAGGTCTGTGAGGTGGAGCAGAGGTGGAGGTGTGTGAGGTGGAGGTGTGTGAGGTGGAGGTCTGTGAGGTGGAGCAGAGGTGGAGGTCTGTGAGGTGGAGGTCTGTGAGGTGGAGCAGAAGTGGAGGTGTGTGAGATGGAGCAGTGTGAGGTGGAGGTGTGTGAGGTGGAGCAGAGGTGGAGGTGTGTGAGGTGGAGCTCGTACCTGGCTGTGAGCTGCGGTACGACCCCAGTGGCCTCTGGGACATCATGTTGTTGCTCTGACTCTGTCCCATCGCGCCCTGTCCCTGATAGAGCTGCGCCCCCATCTGGGCGGAGGAGTAATGAGGCGCCCCCGCCTGGTGCATCATGGGAACTGGAGCACAGGTTAGTGACAAAGACACAGGGGAGGGTTAAATAAAAGTACAGATACAGAGGTCAACAGTTACTCAAGTAAAAGTATCACATCTATCAAATCTACTTAAGTAAAAGTATTTTTAAGTACTGGCTTAAAAATGTACTTTAAAAGTAAAAGTATTTCACACAGGTGTTGTTCATTTGTTAAAGCTGCACTGTGCAACTTTGCTGGTGGAGGCTCCACTACTTGTCTCCATGGAGATGTTATTGCTTTGCCTGAAATGTTCCATGGTGTGACATTAAAAATATCCGTGTATCTTTTATTCTTCCCGGGTGTTTCCACGGCTCGAAAATACAATAGTTCCTTCTGTGAACAGGGACGACTCTCCACAGATCTGAACTGTCATCTAGTGCAGTGCTGTATCCTGCTGGTCTCATTTGTGCTGAACAGGTTAAACAGCCGAGAGGAACAGGAAGAAACTGGGACGGACTCAGCAGAGGAGGGTGGAGGAGGGTGGAGGAGGGTGGAGGAGGGTGGAGGAGGGTGGAGGAGGGTGGAGGAGGGTGGAGGAGGGTGGAGGAGGGTGGAGGAGGGTGGAGGAGGGTGGAGGAGGAGCTTTATTTTATTTATTTATTTGTTTTATTTTATTTGTTCATTTATTATTTACTTTCTTTAATTTTATTATATTTATTTATTTATCTTTGTTTTATTTTATTACAAATAATATATTTTTAATAATTGTATTATTTATGTATTTTAATTGGATGATAATAATAATAATAATAATAATAATAATAAAAAATTTGTTAATTTTTATGTATGTTTTATTATGTATTTATTATTTTATGTGTATTATTTATTGTATTATTATTATTATTATTATTATTATTATTATTATTATTATTATTATTATCCAATTAAAATAAATACATAAATTATACAAAATATAAATACATAATAAAATAATAAATAAATAATAAAAATACATAAATAAAACAAAAATAAATACATAAAATTAAAGAAAATAAATAATAAACACATACATTATTATTATTATTATTATTATTATTTATTAATTAATTTACTCCTCCACACACACCTCTGTCACTGCGGTTCACAAACAGCCCAACCTCCATCACACTCAAAGTATCACAGGCACAAACAAGCAGCAAAGACCCTGGATTCAAAACACAAACACACACAAACACACAAACACACACATACAAACACACCCCAACACACACCCACCCACACACACACACACACACACACTCACCATTGGTCTGCATGATGGTCGTGGGGGTCAGTCCTGACGTCATGTTGTCGTTCCCTGAAGTGTGTCCGCTGCTCGGGCCCATTCCCATGTTGTGAGTGGGAGGCTACGGCAAATGAAACCAATTATCGTTAGAACCGACGCTCGTTAGGACGGGGGCTGTGTATCGTTAGGAGGGAGCGGCAGACTTAATGACATAATTAAACTCAAGTCGTGCTCACTGCGGGTAAAAGCGACTGCATGTTCTGGTTCGAATCTGCTATCGTGGCCAAGTAGACGAGGTTTCTGTGCAGGATTTGCTGATATCTGTAAAAACATCAGGAGTTAGACAGAGTTGAACGAGCGCGGCGTCGGGAGCGAGGAGTCCGGGGTCTTACTGTGTGCATTCAGCTGTTTTTCCTTTGCTTTGGTAGTCCATGATACACTGTATGAGGTGATGGTTTTCATCCAGCATCTGTGAAAACACAACAGTGAAGCAGACGCACAACAGTGAGTTTATTATTGTTATTATAGTTGTAGACAGTTTATTGTGTTAAAGGTCTTATATTACACAGAATTGACTCTTCTGAGCTTTAAGTCATGTTCTAACACTGTTCCCTCCTTAAAAACAGACCTGGAGTTGTGTTTTGTTTGATTCACACATGTTTGAGTCGCTGTTTATTACATCTCCGAAGCTCAAAACGCTCTGTTCCACCTTGTGATGTCATCAAGTGGTAGTTTTCAAGTTAACAGCTACGTTTTACCTTTAGTTCAACAGAAGATCGGCAATTCCAGAGGTGAAATGATCCAAATGATTCTAGAAATGAAGGTGTGTGGAGTTTAAAAACGCAGTGGAGCACTTCCTGTATCACCACATGATGACATCACGAGGTGGAACGGAGTGTTTTCAGTTTGAGAGATGAAGAACTCAGCCTAAACATCCAGGGTTTGTGTGTGAGAGAGAGAGAAAGGGAGAGAGAGAGAGAGGAAAGAAAGAGTAATGAGAGAAAGAAAGAAAGAAAGAAAGAAAGAAAGAAAAAGAGAGAAAGGGAGACAGAGGGGAAGAGAGAGAGAGAGAAAGGGAGAGAGGAAAGAAAGAGTAATGAGAGAGAAAGAAAAAGAGAGAGAGAAAGGGAGAGAGGGGGGAAGAAAGAGAGAAAGAGAAAGAAAGAAAGAAAGAAAGAAAGAAAGAAAGAAAGAAAGAAAGGGAGAGAGGAAAGAAAGAGCAATGACAGAGAAAGAAAAGGAGAGAGAGAAAGGGAGAGAAAGGGGAAGAAAGAGAGAAAGACAGAAAGAAAGAAAGAAAGAAAGAAAGAAAGGGAGAGAGGAAAGAAAGAGCAATGACAGAGAAAGAAAAGGAGAGAGAGAAAGGGAGAGAAAGGGGAAGAAAGAGAGAAAGACAGAAAGAAAGAAAGAAAGAAAGAAAGGAAGGAAGGGAGAGAGGAAAGAAAGAGTAATGAGAGAGAAAGAAAGGGAGAGAAAGGGGAAGAAAGAGAGAAAGAAAGAACGAAAGAAAGAGGAAGAGAGAAAGAGAGAGAGGGACGGAAGGGGACAGAGGAAAGGAGGAATAAATCAAATCCAGGTCTGAAATGATCCAAATGATTCTAGTGAAGGTGAAAACACAGCGGAGCACTTCCTGTATCGGCACATGATGACATCACAAGGTGGAACAGAGTGTTTTTTTTCCTGTTTGAGAGAAGAACTCAGCGTAAATCTGCAGGTTCGTGTGTTAAACTTGTGAGAATGAAACAAAACACAACTCGAGATCTGTTTGTGATGAAGAAACAATATTCTAACTCAGATGAGAACATAGCGTCATCCGGGCCCTTTAAACAGTCCGGGCACGCGCGGGGGGGACCGTGTGGGGACAGGTTCACTCCAGGTTAAAGCCTCAAGACTCTCGTGTCCGGGCTGCACCTTTTTAGACGCACAGACTTTGCGCAAACTGTTTTCTTCTGCGTCTTTTAGTGATTCTGTCGCGTCATGGCTTCGTGCGTAATTGCGCCAATGTCCAACTTGTTATTGGTTTGTGTTTTGGTTCAACCCAGGACCATTTTGCGCACCAATGGATGTTTTTTTCTACAAGTTTTGCGCATTTAGACTAACGCTGCCGGTGTGAATCAGTCTACAGTGATGCTCCAGGCGCGGTTCGTGGCACTGGCGGCGCACACTCCCTCCCGGCGCACGCTCCCGGCGCACACCAGCGGACCTTTCATCCATCACGGCGCATCTCGTGCTCCAGCCTCGAGCCCTCCTACCTTCTGAATGCTCTGCGGGGTCACCTCCCCTTTGGTCCGAGGACGCGCAGAGGGAAACGCCACCGACATGTTGTCATAAGGGAAATAAATGCGTAAAAGCGTCTGTTTTTTTTTTTTTACTGTGATATTCTTGTGTGCGCGCGCGGTGCTCGGTCCTCGGCGGTGCCTTGTGTTTGTCCACGAGACGAGCGCACGAGGGGGTGACGCGTCCGCTGCGTAACGTCCCGCGAAAGAGAGAAACAAACAGAGCTGCTTTTCATTACGCAGCGCAAACGTGACCGCGTTTCATCAGAGGAGCGCGTTTTTAAGCTTTGAGGCTGATTCTTGTTTTTGTTTCTTTCCACATCTGGATCTCTGGACCCCCTTTTTCTCTTCTACAGTGGTACAGTCCGGATGCTGAGTCTGGGATCTCACTGGATTGGTCCACGAACTGAAACCTTTACGCGTCAAGACAGAGGTGGATCAAGTACTCAGGGTTGGTGCTGAAGTGAAAGTGCAGATACAGAGGGAAGAAGTGACTCAAGTAAAAGTTAAAGTATCACATGAGAAAATCGACTTAAGTAAAAGTATTTAAGTATCTGTTTAAAAATGTAAGGCAAGACAAGTTTGTCTGTACAGGACAAAGTGATTCAAAGTGTTTTACAGAATAAGAAAGACGTTAAAATCACAATATAATGAATCAAAACATAAATAATTATCGTAAAATGAACATTAAAAGAGAAAAGTGCAGAATAAAAACCTTTCAGTCATATTTACAGATAAATAGAACAGTTTGAGACTGGATTTAAATATTGTCAAAGTCGAGGTCTGTCTCACATCTTCAGGAAGAATGTTCCAGGTTTTAACTGCAGAAAATGGAAATGCTGATTCTCCTGGTTTAGTCCTGGTTTAGTCCTGGTTTAGTCCTGGTTTGGTCCTGACTCTGGGCACCAGCAGGAGGCTGAAGTCCTCAGAGGGCGATGTAGTTTAAGAGTAAAAAGTAAAAGTATTTCACTAGTATTTCATTAGATTTATTAATTTGTTAAAGTGTAAATGTTGATATGATTTAAAAATGATACACAAAATTCATAAGAAAACATGTATTTTTGTTTTGCTCAAAGGTGAAGCTTAACCACTTGTAACTTAAAAGTTACTCAAGTTAAAGTAAAAGCATCACATGAAAAAAAATCTGCTTAAGTAATAGTATCCATCCATCCATCCATTTTCTTCCTCTTATCCGGGGCCGGGTCGCGGGGACAGCAGTCTAAGCAGGGACTCCCAGACTTCCCTCACTCCGGACACGTCCTCCAGCTCCTCCGGTGGGACCCCAAGGCGTTCCCAGGCCAGAGAGACATAGTCCCTCCAGCGTGTCCTGGGTCTTCCCCGGGGCCTCGTCCCGGTGGGACATGCCCAGAACACCTCCCTAGGGAGGCGTCCAGGAGGCATCCTGAGCAGATGCCCGAGCCACCTCAACTGGTTCCTCTCAACGTGTAGGAGCAGCGGCTCTACTCCGAGCTCCTCCCGTGTGACCGAGCTCCTCACCCTATCCCTAAGGGTGCGCCCGGCCACTCTGCGGAGGAAGCCCATTTCAGCCGCTTGTATCCGCGATCTTGTCCTTTCGGTCATTACCCAGAGCTCATGACCATAGGTGAGGGTAGGAACGTAGATTGACGGTAAATCGAGAGCTTCGCCTTCCGGCTCAGCTCCTTCTTCACCACAACTTAATAGTATTGAAGTACCCATTTAAAAATGTACTTAATTTTTCTTCTGAATTTTGTACATTTATTGTTGTTTGCTCCACGATAAAACTTGAACTTACAAACTTTAGTCAGGATGTTACAAGGAACAGGGTGAAATAACAAATCATACGCAAAGTATTTTTTATTTTCAGTCCAGTTCAAAAATGTAGTGGAGTAGAAAGCACAGATACCTGCTCTTAAACGCAGTGAAGTAAAAGTTAAAAGTACAGATGCTTAAAAATTCTACTTGAGTACAGTACCACTTAAGTTTAAGTTTACTACTTGTACTTCGTTGCCTTCCACCACTGGAATAGGGCTTATAATATCCCACCTGTCCAGACGGGGGCAGTGCTGCAGTATAGTATAATATATCAATAGTTTGTATTATGTGTCTATATACATTTTTACAGTGAAACAATAATAATGCCATTACAATGTCTGTTGTCTACAGTGTTTTCACTGCAGAAAGCTCACCCCTGTGATGTCGGTATAATATGTTTTCAAAAATACCAAATACTTTTGAACTGTATAGTTACTCTGCTGCATAAAAAGTTGTCAAATTTTACATCATTTTATAAACCTATAAGTTAAGGAGATTAAGTTAAGTTAATTAGATTTTCCCAACAAGTGGAAATGAGAGATATTTGCAAATAATGATCCCAAAATGTTCAGGAAGAGGAAAATTGTAGGAATTTAAGGCAGTTTCAAGAAAGGTAAAGGTGAATAGAAGTTTGTGCTTCGAGGAGAAAAACCTGTGTGTTTTTTTGTTTTATGAGGCGTGGTCGGTTGTGAAAGAGAAACAAACTACATCGGCATTTTGACTCCAAACACGGAGCCAAGTGTGCAAAAGTTAGTCTGCAAGAAAAACAACAAACTGTACAATAATTAAAAGGCCGTTTTTGAGCAGCTGTGCCCGATACACACTTTTAAAAACGTCTGTGTAACTGTGTATCCCCTGATAAACTGACACGTAATATTTGCAACTTGAATAAGTAACAAATACAGAAAGAGTTATTTAACAAGTTGAAAGGTAATTACATTTCTTTTGCATGACATTCGGTTACATTTAATGACATTTACTCTGCCGCACAGTCACATCTGGCCCTCGATGGCGGCCATTTTGCTGATGCGGCCCTCGGTGAAAATGAGTTTGACGCCTCTGCCATATAATAAAACTATAAAACATCCAACTGTTCTGAACGGAGCTACATTTTATAACTTGAATGTGATTGTCACTTTAAGCACTGCTCTTACACATTTGATATAATGTTTGAGTTTATTAATTATTTATTTAATTTAACAAATGAGACAAGCTTTAGATTTAGATCCACGTGTAATAAGATTTGTTAATTTGACTGACTCAGTATAAATGATATATATTATGATTAAATGAAAACTAAATAACAAAAGGTTACACAGTTCTCACAAAATATTATTAGCATTTACTGTATATACAATAACTATTTGTATTTATTTTTTCTTTCTTTATTTTATTAGTATATATATTTTCTCTGTGTTTTTTTCTCTTACAAAATTCTCTTCTTTCATAAAATAGCACGTCAAACTCAAATGGCAAAAGAAAGAAAAGAAACATAACTCCCTGCCGAGCCATCAAATATTTTGTCTTGCACAGTGGAGTTTACACAAATTAAACTGTTTCTACGACTATATCCTCAAACATCACATTGCATTTGTGATACAGACATAAAATTAATGGTTTTCCAGCTTTATTAATCCACAGCGGCTCTGTCAAAGCTGTTTTAAGCACCGCACTGCACTGATCTGTGGCCCTCGATTAAAAAAAAAAAAAGTTTGAGCAGCTCTGTGTTACTGCTGCTAATTTTCAATGTTGATTGTCATAACTACAGCGGACTATGAGTAGTATTGGTTCAAGATCGATTGTCCATGCAGTAATGAGGCATGGATCATATTGAGAGGGCAGGTTTCCATGCAAGGACCAATAATATAAGTATCCTTAATACTACTACTACTACTACTACTACTACTACTACTACTACTACTGCATTCAGACACAGTAACAAGCAAAATATAGGCCAAGATGAAAACATGGGTAGTTACTTTCACAGCTTGAGTATTCAACACACTTTGCATCAAGGAGGTACTCACCCAGTGTACAAGGAGGTACTCACCCAGTGTACAAGGAGGTACTCACCCAGTGTACAAGGAGGTACTCACCCAGTGTACAAGGAGGTACTCACCCAGTGTACGCAGACACGAAGGGCGAGCTGGGTCAAGTGTCAACAACAACAGCATTTATCTGTGGGAGCTGAAATATAGATGTATAGATAGATGTATAGACAGATGTATAGATAGATGTATAGATAGATGTATAGATAGACAGATGTATAGATAGATGTATAAATAGATGTATAGATAGATGTATAGATAGACAGATGTATAGATAGATGTATAAATAGATGTATAGATAGATGTATAGATAGACAGATGTATAGATAGATGTATAAATAGATGTATAGATAGATGTATAGATAGATGTATAGATGTATAAATAGATGTATAGACAGATGTATAGATAGATGTGTATATATAGATAGATGTATAGATGTATAGATAAATGTATAAATAGATGTATAGACCGATGTATAGATAGACAGATGTATAGATATATATATTCTGGACACTGAGTTTAACAGTTCATATACAGATACATTTCAACAGTTCTACATTATACTCCATACGCTTTGACTTGACACCAGAAAACTTAAAATGGAGTTTCCTTGTGGACATTTTACAGGTGCTGTGGGGTCGGAGCAGAGTGTGCCCTCCTCACTCCAGGCCGTGGCAGGTGTACTGTACTGTACTGTACTTACATGCAGGACACTGCAGTGGAGTCGTCATCAGCGAGCGGTGGATCATCACATCATCCTCATGCTCTAAATGTGTTTAGACAAGTTTAGTTTACTCCATGAACATTTGTGGTAAAGCAGTGGATAACGGTCCCAAGTCTGACAGGCTGAACTATCGAGTCCTTTACCCACATTTATTTAGTTAGTACTAAATAAACGTGGATAAAGGACTCGATTACAATTACCCAAGTATATTTTCTTGAGCAACTTTTAATTAAACTCAAAAACTTTAGTCTCCACGAACACGGTAAAAAAAAATCATAAGTACTTTTTACTTTTCAGTCCAGTTCAAAATGTAGTGGAGTAGAAAGTACAGATACTGCTCTCAAATGGAGTGAAGTAAAAGTAAAAAGTATCCGCTGTAAAATGTACTCAAGTAGAATTTTTAGGTATCTGTACTTTACTCGTCGATGCCTAATGACGGGAAATAGACTTAAAAACTGACAACCAATTAATCATTTTCCTTTATTTTAGCCAAACAAAACTTACATGGTTCAAATCTTAAGTGTTTTATTCATATTAAATCCATCTTTAAGTAACACTGATTAAAAACATTATGAACACGGCAATTCAAAATATTAAATTTGTTATTTTTATTACATTTTTGGACCATTTAAGTTCATACACGAGTAGATTTTTAGTTTTAAGGACACTTGACAGCACATTTCTTCTCCTCAGGTCAGTACACAAACACTCCCTGCCCCGCCCCCTGCCCCGCCCTCTCCCTCGGCCCCTGCCCCGCCCCCTGTCCACCCCTCTGCCCTCGTCCCCGGGTGTAGCCTCCTCTGAAGCCCGGGCTCCTCCATCCTGAAGCCCCAAACGTCTCCATGTTGCGCTGGCGTTCCTCTGCCCACGACGACCTGGACTCACAAAACCGTAAGTGTAAAAATCAAACCGAACGGGACGATAAATAAAAACTGACCTTAACTTGTGCTCGGAGGGAGACGGGATGTTGTCATAGAAGGATTTGGCTTTATTATAAACACATTTTGGCCCAAAAGGATCGTTGTCAAAGGGAGAGTCGCTGGCGTTGTTCTCCAGCGCGGCATGACGTGGTTCTGCACAGACGAGGTTAAACTTTATGCAAATGTAAATAATCCAATATGGAAATATCAGAGTTCACCTGGACTTTACCTGGCAGGTCGTAGTCCTTCATGAACTGAGAATTTGAATAGTCAAAATCAAAGTCTGTCAAACCTCAGTGGACCGTCAGACGCACGGCCTCTCCACGAACCTGCAAATAAGGACATAAACATAAGCCGGGATCAGGACCGGGACCAGGACCGGCCCTGGTCTAGTCTTGGGCTGGTTGAGGCGAGGATGAGACCGAGACTAGACCGAGACTAGACCGAGACTAGACCCAGCCCAGACCCAGCCCAGGACGAGACAAGAATGAGACCGAGACTAAGACCAGGACCAGCCCAAGATCAGACTAGGACTACACCAAGACCAGCCCAGGACGAGACCAAGACCAGAACAGGACTACACCAAGACCAGCCCAGGACGAGACCGAGACCAGAACGAGACCAAGACGAGACCAAGACGAGACCAAGACGAGACCAAGACGAGACCAAGACGAGACCAAGACGAGACCAGGACCAGCCCAAGATCAGACTAGGACTACATCAGGACCAGCCCAGGACGAGACCAAGACGAGACCAAGACCAGCCCAAGATCAGACCAGGACGAGACTGAGACCAGAACCAGCCCATGTGCACATCAGAACCAAAACAGTTACTAGTGTGAATGTCGCCTGAGCCAATGGAACTTTTCTGACGGTCCAGCACTCGCTCGGCTCCACAGAGCGGTCCCTTGCTTTGCCTGGAATGTCCCACACTACGGCATTCAACTTTTACATCTCCACGGAGTCAAACCGATGACGGCAGAAGACCAAAGTTACAGGTCCGGTCTCTGGAGAGGCAAGCCCGCTGATAGTACGCACGTTTATCGAGACGTTTCCCACCAACAAAAACACAGGATTTTGAGCACATTTAATACAGGTGGAGTTTAATGCTGTACTGTGGAACATTCTGGGCATCTCAGGTGGTGGATCCCAGAAGAGAAAAGTCACATTTAAACGTCGTTACCTTGTCTCATCCTCGGCGGCATGTTCTCCATGTTCTGCCAGTATCCGTGGTTCTGTCGAGGTGGTTGGAAACGTGGGCCGCCCCTCACTTCAAAAACAAAATAATCATTCCACAGCACAGGTTTTTGTAATAGACTTAAAAAAAAACCCATAACATTTCCTCTCTTACTCATCACGGGAGGGGGTCTGTGGTGCGGCGGGTCCCTGTCGGCGCGGGGCGGGGGTCTGGCCGGTTGGCGTTGGAGCGGTTCTCTGGCCGACGCGCGGGTTGGCGCCTCATTCTGGTCCCATTCGTTGTCGGACGGATGTAAAATTCGCGCGTTTCTCTCAGAGCCGATGGTTTGCACCGCCTTCGTCACCATCGGGCGCTTTACGGGCGCAGCTACGGACGTAAAGATTCAAGGCGACGAGGGATAAAAGTGCGTTTAGTCGTACAGAGTTGAAGCTTCATGAACGCGCTTTGAGATAAAAAAACAAGTGGACTGAGACAAAGCTACGATAAACACGGAGCTTATTTTAACGCAACTCGGGTCGTTTTCAGATTGTAGAATGCGATGACGTCATACTCCCAGATGGGGGCGCAAGAGCCAGGTAATCCCTCATTCCCCTGCTCATCCCAGACGCTTCTTTTGTTTCCGGTCAGATTATTGGTGGACACTGCCTTGTATCCGTCAGAAGGAGGAGCCACTTACACTGAAACTAAACCGCCATCGTCTCCAGTTTCATCGGAAATGACCCTGCGATTGTTCTCGTCGTTCTGGGTCTGAGGATGGAGTTATAGATGGGGGGGGAGAGACGTCTAAACCCCCCATTCCTGTTTAAAAGAAGGATTCTCTTTCCTAACAAAAATAGCTTCTTTAACTCTCCTCTCAAACCATTTTTTTTGGTTTTCTACTCCATTCCGTGTAGTGAGAGCTCCTCTGGACCGCAGTCTGCTGTACATCTCCATCTCAAAAGACACTAACCTTTGAAGAGAGTGCGGTTCAGATCTGAGCCAGAGAAAAGAAATGGTTTGAGAGGAGAGTTAAAGAAGCTATTTTTGTTAGGAAAGAGAATCCTTCGCGTGAGACATCATCTATCTCGTATTTATAACTCCATCCACAGAGCAAACAAAGAACAATCGCCGGGTCGTTAAAACTGTCTCTGAAACTAGAGACAACAGCCGTTTACAGTTTCAGAGTCGTTAGCCCCGCCCTTCAGACAGATATGAGTTGAAGCAGCAGCAAAATGCCTTCACTCCTGCAACATTCTGTCCAGTTATTACAGATTTAACCTTCGTCTTTTACTACGGATCAGACCAGGACGACACAGATTACACAGGCGTCCACGTACAACAAAGAACTGACGCTGGTATGAAACAAAAGGACAAAACGCACGCACTAATCAGATCACAGTATTTGTAAGTTGTTATATTTGTTACCTGCTCCGGCCGTGTGCTCCTCGTTGTGAAGAGGCGGAGCTGACACTTTGTGATACACAGGAACTTGAACCGCTCCGAGGTTTAGCGTAGCGTGTGCGTCCGGCAAAGTGGAGCCTGAGGACTAAACAAAATGTGAAGTTTGTGGCAAAAAAAACCCCAGCAAGTTCATACGTTTAAATTTGACTTTACATTTGCAGCGACCGGACGTGTTGGGAAGTGACTGAATATAATTTAACAAACTGTATTTTGGTCGGTGAAGCTGGATTTGAACCGACGACCTTTGGATCAGAGGAGAAACACTCGGCCAGTCGCTCAGTTACTTTTTCATTTGGGAGTATTCAGAGTACAGTAACACAAATGTACTTCATGTCATTTTGGCTGACACTGCACAGTATCAGTGAGGAGAAAACACATCTTACAGTGTGTGTGACAGCGTTTGTGTGCGACAGAGCATGTGTGTGTGTGAGAGTCTGAAAGAGGGGGTGTGTGTGCGTGTGTGTCTGAAAGAGCGTGTGTGTATGTGTGAGTCAGAGCGTGTGTGTGTGTGTGAGTCAGAGCGTGTGTGTGTGTGAGTCTGAAAGAGCGTGTGTGTGTGTGAGTCTGAAAGAGCGTGTGTGTGTGTGTGAGTCTGAAAGAGCGTGTGTGTGTGTGAGTCTGAAAGAGCGTGTGTGTGTGTGAGTCTGAAAGAGCGTGTGTGTGTGTGAGTCTGAAAGAGCGTGTGTGTGTGTGAGTCTGAAAGAGCGTGTGTGTGTGTGAGTCTGAAAGAGCGTGTGTGTGTGTGAGTCTGAAAGAGCGTGTGTGTGTGTGAGTCTGAAAGAGCGTGTGTGTGTGTGAGTCTGAAAGAGCGTGTGTGTGTGTGAGTCTGAAAGAGCGTGTGTGTGTGTGAGTCTGAAAGAGCGTGTGTGTGTGTGAGTCTGAAAGAGCGCGTGTGTGAATGTGTGTGTCGGTGTGTGAAACTTTTCATCTCCAATTACAAAAATGAACACAGAACAAACAGTTCAACAAAAATAAATCTGTTTTTTCTGTAATCATCTCTCCTGTTTTTACACTAAAATACACCGTAACTCTGAGTAAAAGTATTCTAAGTACTCAGGACGCAGTACAGTACTCTGATTGGCCCATGTGACGACATCATTTATTTATTTTATTTATTTATTTGAAGGACAGTGTGCAGATACATTAAAAAGATGGCTGCACCAGATTTAGCAAAATGCCAATTTCCATCTGTAGTCCTTAAAAAAAAAAAAAAAATACATATAAAAAGTGCAATACAAAAGTGTGCAAAATGTATACAAATGTGCAAAATTTCAGACTCAGACCCGAGTTCAGACCAAACCGACTGAGGAGGCGTTCGAGTTTCAAACATAACACACTTCCATTATGACATTGAAATAAGAACTATCACAAACTGTACTACATTCTCCTCTGAACTAAAAAAAAGGCAGTACTGAGTTTTTTTTATTGTGTTTTAAATGTAATATGTAAAGTGTGTAATGTATTTTAAGTGTGGTAATGTGTGTGGATCAGTGTGTGAACTGGATGAATGACTGAGACGTGTGAATGTGCATAGAAATTATAAGTTCTTATCTGTTTTTATTGTGACTAGTGTATTTTTTCTCTATAAACCAGGGACTGCAGATGGAAATTAGCTACTGGTGCAGAACATCTCAGTTTTATGCTTAATGTCTCTGTACATGGTCCCTTAAATAAAGACTAAACTAAACTAACATTTTAAACTGAGGCTCCTCCTCCCCCTTTTGCCCCCTGTCCCGGGCCGGACCGGGACACGTTACACACGCTTTACTCTGGGTATTCAGTATTTACCAGCAGGATGGCGGGGTCCGGGTGCAGGCCGTGTTGGGGCGGGGGCGGCTCACACAGGCTGATGTCTTTAATGTCACTTCCTCTAAACGTGATGTAATCGTAGACGTCGTCCCGGGGCGGTGTGGGTCTGTCGCTCACTCGCCATTCAGTCCCAAAACACTGCACTGCAACAAAAACGACAAAGAGGAGCTGAAAAACTGATTCTGTGTCGTGTCAATGGACAAAAAGAAACAGATGCAGAAAAGGTGAAGTGTGAGAAGTGTTTTAGTTTTATGGATGGATCCTGGTCCATGTTTTGAACCGTTTTGAAACAGGTTTGTCCAAGAGAGTAAATAAATGTACTAAATAAATGTATAAATACAACTTGTCACTATTGTATGTTTGTCTTGCATTAAATAGATAAATAATAAAGGTATATAGTTTTGCAAACCATTTAAATTAGTATTTTTATATTTTTTTAATTAAAGGTTTTTAGTATAATTTGCAAAGTAAAATAAAAACATAAAATCAATATATAAAGTAAATATATAAATACGTCAACAGACAAATATAAATAAATAACTGGTTAGTCCTAGTTCAGTCCTGTTAAATAAATATAATTAATAAAATGAAGAAACTAAAAAATAAGTAAATATGTTATAAAAATAAAGGAGGGGGGTCAGGTAACAGTGAAAAACATCCACTTTCCCTCAAAGTTCAAATTATATTTCTTCCAGTTGGGAAAGTTTCATTATGTCACAACAGACAAAACAATAGATTCATGTAAAATGGAGGGTTTTTTAAGTTTGTTTTCTGAGTTTTCTAGCAAATAATGTTACAAATTTGGCAAGTGATTTTTGTTCATTCTGAAGATTTACAAATGTGCAAATTTTAATCTAATTGTTGCAAACCAGATGCTCCTCCTGCAGCTCCCAGACCTCCCTGCTCCTCTCTCTGCTCCTCTCTGCTCCTCTGCTCTTACCTTTGGCCAGGACCACAGTGCAGTTGACTTTGTCGATGGTGTATAAAGTTCCCACGTATCTGTTCTGAGCTTTAGAGATCAGAGTCATGGAGCAGCCGATATAAGGTTTGACTGAGTTCATTTTAACAGAAAAACACTAAAAACCTGGTTCAAATCCAGAGCAGGTGAGCAGGACACAGATCTGATCAGTCACGCTGCTGCTGCTCTTTCTCTGCTCGTTTTGAAAACGCGCACCTGCGCAGTGACGTCATAATTAGGTTAATTACAAACGGAAAAAAAAAAGAAAAAGTCATTTATTATTTCAAAACTCGATTTTTTTCTTACAACATGAGTGCTTTACATTATGAGGGCGTGTAGAGAAAAGAACACGTCTAAAACTGTCAAACTTAAGATGTTTTTGTAAAGAGAGGATTTACAAACGTCCAGCAGGGGGCGTAGGAGCATCACAGTTTATTTTATTTTATTTTTTTAAATTCTGGCTTTGTCCATTTTTTTTTTACCCTGCTTTGTCATTATTATTATTATTATTATTATTATTATTATTATTATTAATAATTATATATATATATATATATATATATATATATATATATATATATATATATATATATATATATATATATATATATATATATATATATATATATATATATATATATATATATATATATATATACTTTTTTTTTTTTTTATTGATCATTTTTTATTTATTCTGGTTTAGTCCCGGTTTGATCCCACTTTGGTCCTGGTTCAGTCCTGACTTAGTCCTGGTTTAGTCTTAATTTAGTCCTGGTTCAGTTTAGTTTTAAATCAATCCTTTTGTCACTAAAATCCACTGATGTATTTTACAACATTTGAAGTTTTTTAATTCCTTCATTAAAACAATAAAACTGCTGTAAATCGACACATTTCAGCCTTTGTTTGAACAGAACCAGGTGATTTGTCCAGTTTATGTTTAACTCGTAGAAATTTAGACTTAGATTAAAAAAATAAAACTTTTAATCTTACTTTTTGGCAAGTTTCCCAAGAGCAGGAGGATGAAAAAGCACAGTTCATTCTCTACTGTGAGCGTCGTTAATTCACTGTTTTGCTTTGTTTTGTTAAAAGTATCATTAATTAAAACGGCGCTTAAGGCTTTGGATCTTTACCAAAACTTCACCTTTTTCTTTACTCATTTATATTTAAATTGATCGGAGCGTTTGGGGCTGAATGCACTTTGTCCATTAGAGGCGTTATAAAGACGTCACTGTCACTGCGAGTCTGTGTCATTAATCTTTATGAAGTATGAGCTGCTGTAGAGGACCAGAATGTGACGCACTATTACTTTAAATGACATAATTAACTTAAATAAAAACAGATGCACAAGTATAATCACTCTAATGACATCTTTAATAATGTTTTTGTTGAGTTTTTATTGTAGAAAATGCAAAAAAAAAAGTCAGAGAAACAGCCCCTGGAGTTGTCTCAGTTGTAGAACCAACACTGTCCACCAGGTGTCACTGTTGCATTATCCATTTGCTCCTCCAGTTTCCACTTTGACTCAGGTGCATTATTCATCTGTAGCAAAACAAAAACAGCAAAATTATTAGTGATTCAATTAAATATTTCTTCTGTAAAAATAAAAACACTATAGACTTTTGTGCTGGAGCCAAAGTGACCGGCCACAAATAAAATCCCTGTTCATTTTTCTCACAGACTTTACCAAAATAATGTATATTAAAAAGTTTGAAAGCTGCGCCGGTAAAATCAGCTACACCAAACTAATGAGCACAAGAACTATAGTTTTATTTGAAATTTGTTTCTGAAACTTTATAAACTGTGAAGTTATTAAAATATTTTACAGAATCTTGCATTTTAAACGGCCTTTGTTTTTTTTTTGACGTAAAACAACTGCGTTATGGATATTAGTTAGCATGTAGCTGGTTAGCATGTAGCTGGTTAGCATGTAGTTTGTTAGTACATAGCTGGTTAGAGCGTAGCTAGTTAGAACATAGCTGGTTAGCTTGTAAGTACATAGTTGGTTAGCACATAGCTGGACAGCACATAGCTGGTTAGCAAGTAGCTAGTTAATATGTAGCTGGTTAGTACGTGGCTGGTAAGAGCGTAGCTAGTTAGTACATAGCTTGTTAGCACATAGCTGGTTAGAGCATAGCTTGTTAGCACATAGCTGGTTAGCATGTAGCCTCTAAGTACATAGTTGGTTAGCACATAGCTGGTTAGCACATAGCTGTTAGCAAGTAGCTAGTTAGTACGTAGCTGGTTAGTACGTAGCTGGTTACCAAGTAGCTAATTAGTACGTAGCTGGTAAGAGCGAAGCTAGTTAGTACATAGCTTGTTAGCACATAGCTGGTTAGAGCATAGCTAGTTAGCAAATAGCTGGTTAGCAAGTAGGTAGTTAGGATGTAGCTGGTTAGTACATAGCTGATTTGCACATAGCTTGTTAGCATGTAGGTTGTTAGCGTGTAGTTTGTTAGCACATGGCTGGTTAGAACATGGCTAGTTAGCACATCCCTTGTTAGCACGTAGCTTGTTAGCACGTAGCAGAATAGCCTTGAAACTCTTAATATTAGATTTTTTGTCCTATGTGAAAATAAGTGTAAACTGTTGCACTCCGTTATCGTCCACACCGTTTGACATTAGCTTACCAAATTAGCGCCGTAGCATCGTTTAGCCTAAAGCCTCTCGTGTTCTTTGTCTTTTCACAGTTTGTCTGTTTAAAAATTGAGGCATGGACGTCGACTAAACCTCGTGTGAGATGATCCGTCGGGCTGGATTTGCGTGCACCAGGACACCAAACTCAATTTCTTTGTCTTGTTTGATTTTGCATAATGAGAATCTGCTCATGGGCTAAAGCTTTTGAGTGACAGCTGCGCGGGACGACCGTACTTTATACTTTATACTTTATACTTATACAAAGAGCAGAAAAGCACTTTACCGTGTGATTACGTGAGAGTGATGAGTCTTTCAGCGTTTCACAGGAGCTGTACCTGATTCTGACATGAAAAACAAAACAACAGCTCACAGAAATAGAACACGAGCAAAGATCAAGCGAAACTGGAGACTTTTGTGTTGTTTTTAATGTTTTATATAGACTTATACGCTTATTTTGTTTGTTTTTTTCTGTTTCTATTGTATTTTCTCCTTGGGTTCCCCTGTATAAATAAACATAAGCGTCTTAATTATTCACGGTGATGAGTTTATAAGCACTTTTCAGAACTTGGTGATGGTAACATGCACTTTTTATTAATCGTAATAATAATAAAATTCTTTCTGATTAGACACAGAATTATTTTTACATTATTTATGACCTGAAGAGCTGCACGAATTCTGCTCTGTGTATTAGAAAATAGACTCTTGTAGCGTTAAGTCATGGTTTAATGCTGTTTTCTCCTCAAAAACAGACCTGGAGTTGTGTTTTGTTTCATTCACACATGTTTGAGTCACACTTTATTATTAGTCTGTCACATCTCCAAAGCTCAAAACGCTCTGTTCCACCTTGTGATGTCATCAAGTGGTAGTTTTCAAGTTAAAATGGACAATTCCAGGGTTGAAATGATCCAAATGATTCTAGAAATGAAGGTGTGTGGAGTTTAAAAACACAGTGGAGCACTTCCTGTATCACCACATGATGACATCACAAGGTGGAACAGAGAGTTTTGAGAGAAGAACTCAGTCTAAATCTGCGGAGTTTGTGCGTTAAACGTGTGGAGCGGCCATGAACGCTAAATAATCTGAATATTCCCCAAAATTAAATTCTCTGACTTTAAAACAGCTACGTGCTAACTAGCTAACCTCTAACCAGCTGCATGCTAACAAGCTATGTGCTAACAAACTACATGCAAACCAGCTACATGCTATCCAGGTAAGTGCTAACTAGCTGCCCTCTACCAGCCACGTGCTAATCAGCTAAGTACCAACTAGTTACCCTCTAACCTGCTACATGCTAACAAGCTACATGCTAACAAGCTATGTGCAAACCAGCTAAGTGCTAAGTAGCTACCCTCTAACCAGCTACATGCTAACAAGCTACATGCTAACAAGCTATGTGCAAACCAGCTAAGTGCTAAGTAGCTACCCTCTAACCAGCTACATGCTAACAAGCTACATGCTAACAAGCTATGTGCAAACCAGCTAAGTGCTAAGTAGCTACCCTCTAACCAGCTACATGCTAACAAGCTACGTGCTAACTAATATCCATAACTCGGTAGTTTTAATTTGAAAAGGGCAATTCTAGCGCTGAAATGATCCAAATGATTCTAGAAATGAAGGTGTGGAGTTTAAAAACACAGTGGAGCACTTCCTGTATCACCACATGATGACATCACAAGGTGGAACACAGTGTTTTCAGTTTGACAGAAGAACTCGGGGTAAATCTGCAGGGTTTGTTGTGTTAGATCAGATCAGAAAACGTGCGCTTTAAAGTATAACCAAGTCGTGCTTTTACTTTTGACATATGTTTTGGTAAATGGGCTGAAATTACTGTGAACTCTGTGTGAATTTCCAGCCCGTGAATGTTAAATATTCCGAATATTCCCCCCCAAAAAATAAATTCTCTGACTTTAAAACGGCGGACACAGACTGCACCAGTACATCTCGTAGCAGCTGGACTCAGTAGCTTCATTTCATTTGCATAGCTCCTGCCGCTCCTCCTGCTGCTCCTCCCGCGGCTCCTCCTGCTTCACATTCATGACTTTTGTTCACTGTGACTCGTCTTGTTTTTAGTCGTATAATTTTTGGACGGTTTATTTCGTTTTTTGGCTGTTTCTGCGTGAGGTCATCCCAACAAATCATCTGCCACCTGTTTTCCCTCCTGTTCGCTCGTTGTGTTGCGATTTGTTCATTTCAGACGTGTGTGAAGAAGTGGATTAAGCGAGCGCGACCTCACCGTTTAGCGTTCATCGAGGCTAGCAGTTGTAGCGGCGAATTTGGAGCCGAGTTTCACGTCGTAGCGAGTATCATAGCAACCAAAGAGCCGATCTGGAGTGAGGCTGTTGAAGGTAATGACCCTTCCCACCCGCACCGATTGTTTAGCAGAGAGCGGGCACTTAGCAACGCTGTCAATCAAACCCGTTGCTAACGCTAACCAGAGCGGAAAGAGGGCGCCTGATTTGTCTGTTATTAGTGTTCACATCTTGATTTACAGACACAATAGTGAAATAATTGTGGCTGGTTAGCACGTAGCTGATTAACAAATAGCTAGTTAGTATGTAGCTGGTTAGCACATAGCTTGTTAGCACGTAGCTGGTTAACACGTAGCTTGTTAACACATAGCTGGTTAACACGTAGCTTTTTAGCATGTAGCTGGTTAGAGCTTAGCTGTTAGCACATAGCTAGTTAGCACATTGCTAGTTAGTACATAGTAGGTTAGTACATAGCTAGTTTGCCCGTAGCTGTTCATAAGTAGCTGGTTAGCATCTAGCTGGTTAGTATATAGCTGGTTCGCCTGTAGCTGGTTAGCAAGTAGGTTGTCACATCGATTATCACATAGATTGTTAGCACGTAGCTCGGTAGCCTATATATATTTTTTATTTTTATTTTTTTGAGTCTATGGTGAAATAAAAACCTCAGGATCATGTCGAGCGGATTAATCTGAACATTTAAGACTAAAATCAGTCTGACAGCAGCAGATACAGAGAGAGGGGACAGTTTTTCAATAGAAAGTGAATTGGAGCCAGAGTCGATGGAGCTGGAAGTGCGCACATGATCACTTCCTGTCTGGAAAGCAGCGGCTATCAGGTTAGCTGTGTGTATTTATATATACAGTCTATAATTAGAACATATATTTAAGTCTGTACAACTGTATAATGTACATTTACTTTAAAAATAACTTCCTGTTGACAGAACGGGCTCTTTGCTCCAATAAACACTGAATTAATGGAAGTCATTAAGGACAAAACTGATCGAAAAAAAGACTAATCGCTCACATCAGGCTCGACATCTGGACCAGAAAAAGCAGCAGTTTGTGCAGCACTTCCACACAAACGAGTGTCTGCGGTGCCTTTGAAGCTGTGGAAGTGCATTCTGGGACGGGCGCTCGTGTCCTGAAGTGTCCTAAAGCGTCCTCGTGTGTCCTGGACGTCGTTGGGGACATGATTGCGGGTGAGGTCAGGTCTCAGCCTCACCTCCGCTCCCATCAGCACTGCATTGCCTCTGCCACCGGGGGGCGCCCTCCAGGTCTGGAAACTGAAGGTAAACGGTTTTATTCATGTTTATGCGACGACAACGAAAACAAAAGCAACGCAATTGAGATAAAGACAGCGTCCATTTTGTTGCTCAAGTAAAAGTATCACATGAAAAAAGCTACGCAAGTAAAAGTACAGCATTTTCCAAACTATAAGTGACAATTTTTTTCATAGTTTGTCCGGGGTGCGACTTATATGTGAAATTATTAAACTATATAATGTGTTTTGTTTCATTCCCGCATGTTTAAATAACTCTTTATTATTAGTTTGTCTACATCTTCAAAGCTCAAAACGCTCTGTTCCACCTTGTGATGTCATGAGGTGGTAGTTTTCAACCCGACAGCTACATTTGAGCTTTAGTTCAGTAGAGATTTGCGATTCCAGTGGCTGAAATGATCCAAACGATTCTAGAAACGAAGGTGTGTGGAGTTTAAAACACGCAGCAGTGGAGCACTTCCTGTATTACCGCTCGATGACATCACAAGGTGGAACGGAGTGTTTTCAGTATGAGGGAAGAACAAATGAATGAACGAATGAAACAAAACACAACTCCAGGTCTGTTTGTGGCGAGGAAACGACATTTTAACACAGAAAACGGCGTAATATCGGCCCTTTAAAGGTGATTATTAAGTTATAGTTTTGCCTGAAATAATACACAGCATGGCATTAAACTTATCCATCTCCATAGACACCATCAAGCCAAGTTACAGGTCGTGTTTGTGGAAAGGCGACTGTACGCTCTATATGTGACTTTATTAAACTATATAATGTCACATCTTCGTTCTTCGCTCTAGACTTGTACCAGTATCTCCTCCTCCTGAACCACTGAACATTTAACATTTCAACATTACGCACAAGCTCAGGCTCCTCGTGGTGTCCTTTGGGGGGTGCTCTGGGAGTATGGGGTCCGGGGCTCTTTGCTAAGGGCTGTCCGGTCCCTGTATGACCGGAGCAGGAGCTGTGTTCATTGCCGGCAGTAAGTCAGACCTGTTCCCAGTGCATGTTGGACTCCGCCAGGGCTGCCCTTTGTCACCGGTTCTGTTCATTATATTTATGGACAGAATTTCTAGGTGCAGCCAGGGGCCGGAGGGGGCCTGGTTTGGGAACCACAGGATTTCATCTCTGCTGTTTGCAGATGATGTTGTCCTGATGCTTCTTCAAGCCAGGACCTGCAGCAGGCACTGGGGCGGTTTGCAGCCGAGTGTGAAGCGGCTGGGATGAGAATCAGCTCCTCCAAATCCGAGGCCATGGTTCTCGACCGGAAAAAGGTGGTTTGCTCTCTCCGGGTGGGTGGTGAGTCTCTGCCCCAAGTGGAGGAGTTCAAGTATCTCGGGGTCTTGTTCACGAGTGAGGGAAGGATGGAGCGTGAGATTGACAGGCGGATCGGTGCAGCGTCTGCAGTGATGCGGTCGCTGTATCGGTCTGTTGTGGTAAAGAAGGAGCTGAGCCGGAAGGCGAAGCTCTCGATTTACCGGTCAATCTACGTTCCTACCCTCACCTATGGTCATGAGCTTTGGGTAATGACCGAAAGGACAAGGTCGCGGATACAAGCGGCTGAAATGGGCTTCCTCCGCAGAGTGGCCGGGCGCACCCTTAGGGATAGGGTGAGGAGCTCGGTCACACGGGAGGAGCTCGGAGTAGAGCCGCTGCTCCTACACGTTGAGAGGAACCAGCTGAGGTGGCTCGGGCATCTGCTCAGGATGCCTCCTGGACGCCTCCCTAGGGAGGTGTTCTGGGCATGTCCCACCGGGAGGAGGCCCCGGGGAAGACCCAGGACACGCTGGAGGGACTATGTCTCTCGGCTGGCCTGGGAACGCCTTGGGGTCCCACCGGAGGAGCTGGAGGACGTGTCCGGGGTGAGGGAAGTCTGGGAGTCCCTGCTTAGACTGCTGCCCCCGCGACCCGGCCCCGGATAAGCGGAAGAAAATGGATGGATGGATGGATGGATGGGTGATTAAAAAAAAAAAACATCTGAGAAAAGACTGAACAAAAACGCCCCTAAAATAAAATCATATTCTCCTGAGCGACGCTTCATCTTCCTCTGGAGTTGGTGGATTTGTTCAGAAGCGACACCGAGGATGAAGAATTCAGTGGATTTATTGATTTGGAGTGAGATCCAGAGTAAACTTGTTGTTTTTTCTGCTTTATTTATCTGATTAACTGTTAATATCTTACGTTAACAAACCAGACACGTGTTCAGTTCTGTCTGTGCTTCATGGAGCTGAATAAATATAAATGTGTTACGTTAGCGTGATGTACTGATATTCAGCCTGTTGGTTCACATTTTATTATTATTATTAGAACTTGATTTAAAGATAAAATGTCTGTTCTTGGATTTTGTAAAATAAATTTCCCCCAAAAATGCGACTTTTATTTGTTGTTTTTTTTCATTATTATGCTTTTTTTTTGCAGGTTTATACTCCAGAAAATACGAGATTAACTTAATGCCATAATTAGAGATGCATCGATACAATTCTAGTATCGGATATCGGCGCTGATACCGATACTGGAAAATGTGCTGGATCGGATATCGACTTCCAAATATCGCTTCAAATGTCGATATGCATTTTCTTGCTGGTGCGACTTATACTCCAGAAAATACTGTATTTAAGTTCCTGTTAAGTTCCTGTACTTTCAGAATCAAAAGTAAAAGTATTTCACACAGGTTTTGATAGTATTATTCATTTGTTAAACTGATATAGATTAAAAATGAGACGTATTTTGTTCCACGGTAACGATACGAATCAATTAACTTAACTTTTCTTATGAATTTTGTGTATTTATTTTAGTTTTACTCAAAGCCAAAGTTTGAACTTTTAAACTTTATTCATGGAGTTTCCAAGAATATTGTATATGAAAAGTACTTTTTACTTTTCATTCCTGTTCAAAAATGTAGTGGAGTAGAAAGTACAGATACTGCTCTCAAATCTCCTTAAGTAAAAGTATTAAAGTACCTGTTTAAAAATGTACTTAAAGACTAAAAAGCGAAAGTATTTGTTGCAGATTTTAAGGTAATCTGGTTTAATAAGGTTTAATCTTTTCTTTTTTTTCTGTTTTCATTTGTATATTTTTGTTTTGCTCAAATTATAAACGTGTTAAAAATAAACCCTCAGATAATAATGAAAAATACTTTTACTTTTTCAGTCCTGTTCAAAAATGTAGCGGAGTAGAAAGTACAGATACTGCTCTCGAATGTAGTGAAGTAAAAGTATTAAAGTACCCGTTTAAAAATGTACTTAAAGAGTAAAAAGCGAAAGTATTTGGTGCAGATTTTAAGGTAATCTGGTTTAATAAGGTTTAATATTTTCTTTTTTTTCTGTTTTTATTTGTATATTTTTGTTTTGTTCAAATTATAAACGTGTTAAAAATAAACTCTCAGACAATAATGAAAAATACTTTTACTTTTCAGTCCTGTTCAAAAATGTAGCGGAGTAGAAAGTACAGATACTGCTCTCAAATCTACTTAAGTAAAAGTATTAAAGTACCCGTTTAAAAATGTACTTAAAGTGTAAAAAGCGAAAGTATTTGTTGCAGATTTTTGAAGTCTTATAAAACTTCAAATGCAGTTATTTTAGTGGAGTAGAAAGTACAGATACTGCTCTCAAAAGTAGTGAAGTAAAAGTATTAAAGTACCCGTTTAAAAATGTACTTAAAGAGTAAAAAGCGAAAGTATTTAGTGCAGATTTTAAGGTAATCTGGTTTAATAAGGTTTAATCTTTTCTTTTTTTTCTGTTTTTATTTGTATATTTTTGTTTTGCTCAAATTATAAACGTGTTAAAAATAAACCCTCAGACAATAATGAAAAATACTTTTACTTTTTCAGTCCTGTTCAAAAATGTAGCGGAGTAGAAAGTACAGATACTGCTCTCGAATGTAGTGAAGTAAAAGTATTAAAGTACCCGTTTAAAAATGTACTTAAAGAGTAAAAAGCGAAAGTATTTGGTGCAGATTTTAAGGTAATCTGGTTTAATAAGGTTTAATATTTTCTTTTTTTTCTGTTTTTATTTGTATATTTTTGTTTTGTTCAAATTATAAACGTGTTAAAAATAAACTCTCAGACAATAATGAAAAATACTTTTACTTTTCAGTCCTGTTCAAAAATGTAGCGGAGTAGAAAGTACAGATACTGCTCTCAAATCTACTTAAGTAAAAGTATTAAAGTACCCGTTTAAAAATGTACTTAAAGTGTAAAAAGCGAAAGTATTTGTTGCAGATTTTTGAAGTCTTATAAAACTTCAAATGCAGTTATTTTAGTGGAGTAGAAAGTACAGATACTGCTCTCAAAAGTAGTGAAGTAAAAGTATTAAAGTACCCGTTTAAAAATGTACTTAAAGAGTAAAAAGCGAAAGTATTTAGTGCAGATTTTAAGGTAATCTGGTTTATCCATCCATCCATCCATCCATTTTCTTCCGCTTATCCGGGGCCGGGTCGCGGGGGCAGCAGTCTAAGCAGGGACTCCCAGACTTCCCTCACCCCGGACACGTCCTCCAGCTCCTCCGGTGGGACCCCAAGGCGTTCCCAGGCCAGCCGAGAGACATAGTCCCTCCAGCGTGTCCTGGGTCTTCCCCGGGGCCTCCTCCCGGTGGGACATGCCCAGAACACCTCCCTAGGGAGGCGTCCAGGAGGCATCCTGAGCAGATGCCCGAGCCACCTCAGCTGGTTCCTCTCAACGTGTAGGAGCAGCGGCTCTACTCCGAGCTCCTCCCGTGTGACCGAGCTCCTCACCCTATCCCTAAGGGTGCGCCCGGCCACTCTGCGGAGGAAGCCCATTTCAGCCGCTTGTATCCGCGATCTTGTCCTTTCGGTCATTACCCAAAGCTCATGACCATAGGTGAGGGTAGGAACGTAGATTGACCGGTAAATCGAGAGCTTCGCCTTCCGGCTCAGCTCCTTCTTTACCACAACGGACCGATACAGCGACCGCATCACTGCAGACGCTGCACCGATCCGCCTGTCAATCTCACGCTCCATCCTTCCCTCACTCGTGAACAAGACCCCGAGATACTTGAACTCCTCCACTTGGGGCAGAGACTCACCACCCACCCGGAGGGAGCAAACCACCTTTTTCCGGTCGAGAACCATGGCCTCGGATTTGGAGGAGCTGATTCTCATCCCAGCCGCTTCACACTCGGCTGCAAACCGCCCCAGTGCCTGCTGCAGGTCCTGGCTCGAAGAAGCCATCAGGACAACATCATCTGCAAACAGCAGAGATGAAATCCTGTGGTTCCCAAACCAGGCCCCCTCCGGCCCCTGACTGCGCCTAGAAATTCTGTCCATAAATATAATGAACAGAACCGGTGACAAAGGGCAGCCCTGGCGGAGTCCAACATGCACTGGGAACAGGTCTGACTTACTGCCGGCAATGCGAACACAGCTCCTGCTCCGGTCATACAGGGACCGGACAGCCCTTAGCAAAGAGCCCCGGACCCCATACTCCCAGAGCACCCCCCAAAGGACACCACGAGGGACACGGTCGAATGCCTTCTCCAGATCCACAAAACACATGTGGACTGGTTGGGCATACTCCCATGAGCCCTCGAGGACCCGATGGAGAGTATAGAGCTGGTCCAGTGTTCCACGACCAGGACGAAAACCACACTGCTCTTCCTGAATCCGAGGTTCGACTATCGGTCGGATTCTCCTCTCCAGCACCCTGGAATAGACCTTACCGGGAAGGCTGAGGAGTGTGATTCCCCTGTAATTGGAACACACCCTCCGGTCCCCCTTTTTATACAGAGGGACCACCACCCCGGTCTGCCATTCCACAGGTACTGTCCCCGACCGCCACGCGATGTTGCAGAGACGTGTCAGCCAAGACAGTCCCACAACATCCAGAGACTTGAGGTACTCAGGACGGATCTCATCCACCCCCGGAGCCTTGCCACCGAGGAGCTTGCCAACCACCTCAGTGACTTCAGCCAGGGTGATGGACGAGTCCGCCTCTGGGTCCCCAGTTTCTGCTTCCTCCTCGGAAGACGTGACAGTGGGATTGAGGAGATCCTCAAAGTATTCCTTCCACCGCCCGACAACATCCCCAGTCGAGGTCAGCAGCTCTCCACCCGCACTGTAAACAGTGTTGGTGAAGCACTGCTTTCCCCTCCTGAGGCGTCGGACGGTTTGCCAGAATCTCTTTGAGGCCGTCCGATAGTCCTCCTCCATGGCCTCCCCGAACTCCTCCCAACCCCGAGTTTTTGCCTCTGTGACTGCCCGAGCCGCGGCACGCTTGGCCTGCCGGTACTCATCAGCTGCCTCAGGAGTCCCACGAGCCAACAAGGCTTGATAGGACTCCTTCTTCAGCTTGACGGCATCCCTTACTTCCGGTGTCCACCACCGGGTTCGGGGATTGCCGCCGCGACAAGCACCACAGACCTTACGACCACAGCTACGAGCAGCCGCATCAACAATAGAGGTGGAGAACATGGCCCACTCGGAGTCCATGTCTCCAACCTCCCCCGGGATCAGGGAGAAGCTCTCCCGGAGGCGGGAGTTGAAGACCCCCCTGACAGAGGGCTCCGCCAGACGTTCCCAGCAGACCCTCACAATACGCTTGGGTCTGCCAGGTCTGTCCGGCTTCCTCCTCCGCCAGCGGATCCAACTCACCACCAGGTGGTGATCAGTTGACAGCTCAGCCCCTCTCTTCACCCGAGTGTCCAAGACACGCGGTCGGAGGTCAGATGACACGACAACAAAGTCGATCATCGACCTCCGACCTAGAGTGTCCTGGTGCCATGTGCACCGATGGACACCCTTGTGCTCGAACATGGTGTTTGTTATGGACAAGCTGTGACTAGCACAGAAGTCCAATAACAAAACACCGCTCGGGTTCAGATCGGGGAGGCCGTTCCTCCCAATCACGCCCCTCCAAGTGTCACTGTCGTTACCCACATGGGCGTTGAAGTCCCCCAGGAGAACAACGGAGTCCCCGGTTGGTGCACTGTCTAGTACCCCTCCCAGGGACTCCAAGAAGGCCGGGTACTCTGCACTGCTGTTTGGCCCGTAGGCCGACACAACAGTGAGAGACCTGTCCCCGACCCGAAGGCGCAGGGACGCGACCCTCTCGTTCACCGGAGTGAACCCCAACACGCAGTGGCTGAGCTGTGGGGCAATGAGCAAGCCCACACCAGCTCGCCGCCGCTCCCCGCGGGCAACGCCAGAGAAATGGAGAGTCCAACCCCTCTCAAGAAGATGGGTTCCAGAGCCCAAGCTGTGCGTGGAGGTGAGGCCGACTATATCTAGCCGGTAACGCTCAACCTCCCGCACAAGCTCAGGCTCCTTCCCCCCCAGCGAGGTGACATTCCATGTCCCCAGAGCTAGTCTCCATGTCCGGATATCCGGTCGTCGAGGTCCCCGCCTTCGACTGCTACCCGGATCTCTCCGCACCCGCCCCTCATGGCTCCTCCCGCAGGTGGTGGGTCCACGGGAGGACGGCCCCACGTCGTTTCTTCGGGCTGGGCCCGACCGGGCCCCGTGGGGAAAGGCCCGGCCACCAGGCGCTCGCTGCCGAGCACCCACCCCAGGCCTGGCTCCAGGGTGGGGCCCCGGTAACGCCAGTCCGGGCGACGTAAACTGCCTTGTTGTATTTTTCTTCATGAAGGGCTAATCTGGTTTAATAAGGTTTAATCTTTTCTTTTTTTTCTGTTTTTATTTGTATATTTTTGTTTTGCTCAAATTATAAACGTGTTAAAAATAAACCCTCAGACAATAATGAAAAATACTTTTACTTTTTCAGTCCTGTTCAAAAATGTAGCGGAGTAGAAAGTACAGATACTGCTCTCGAATGTAGTGAAGTAAAAGTATTAAAGTACCCGTTTAAAAATGTACTTAAAGAGTAAAAAGCAAAAGTATTTGTTGCAGATTTTAAGGTCTTAAAA
The DNA here is from genome assembly GCF_009829125.3 of Periophthalmus magnuspinnatus. Classification (NCBI taxonomy): domain Eukaryota; kingdom Metazoa; phylum Chordata; class Actinopteri; order Gobiiformes; family Gobiidae; genus Periophthalmus; species Periophthalmus magnuspinnatus. The sequence continues at coordinate 31,905,241 of NC_047132.1, forward strand.
AACTTCAAATGCAGTTATTTTAGTGGAGTAGAAAGTACAGATACTGCTCTCGAATGTAGTGAAGTAAAAGTATTAAAGTACCTGTTTAAAAATGTACTTAAAGAGTAAAAAGTGAAAGTATTTGTTACAGATTTTAAGGTCTTATAAAACTTCAAATGCAGTTATTTTAGAGGATTAGAAAGCACAGATACTGCTCTCCAATGTACTGAAGTAAAAGTAAAAAGTACACACTGTAAAAAGTACTTAAGTAATGTGCAGTACTTTACGAGTTGTGCTTTGATAGACAGAATCGACTGTTTGTTTTGCCCTGTGTGGCACCAGCGCGCTCTGAAAAATGGAAAAAATTCAAATAAAAACCTTGTAAACGTCACAGTGAGCAGCGTGTGTGTGTGTACGGTGTGTGTAGTGTGTGTGGTGTGTGTGTAGTGTGCGTCTGTGTGCGTTTGTTGTGCAGAGGAGGCACAGTTTGGCCTCAGGAAGGACGTTATTACAAAGTGTCCCAGCAGTCGCGGTGACAGATTGCAAAACAAAAAGAAAAAATCAGGAAAGTTGTGAAGGGAAATTACAAACCAGAACGACTCATTTGAAAGATGTTAAAAAGCGTTTGGCATTGACAAAAGCTCCACGTCTGAAATCATCCGGTTTGTTGTTAATCTTCTGCCACGTTTCAGCTCTAGTTTAGTTTATTTAACAGTTGTAGTTTAAAAAGCGCAGTGGAAAATAATAATAATTAAAAAAAAAGCAGTTGTATGTAAAAGGACTGGTCAAACTCACACTGTTTATATAAATGGGCAAAGCTAACATGCTAACGTGCTAACCGTACCAAACAGGAAGTGAGCACGGGGGGCGCTGTAACTCCTCAGAACGATTTTAAAAACACTGTCATTGATAAAAATATGTTTTCACTGACTGTAACGAACACTGAGAAAAAACAGTTTAACTCCACATGTCCGTAAGAATAATCGAAAAATACTTGTTCTGCTACGACAAGATGCTACCTCTGCGCCGTCCGCTGTTTTTACTGCAGAAAATTTGTGGAAAGGATGGACTCTGAGACAAACGTTTGTGATAAATAATAAGATGAGAGATGTTTCCTTTAAATTAACGCAGAGAATTTACCCGGCGACTCAATTTATGCTCAAATAAATCAAAACTATTCACGCTAACTGCACTTTTTTTTATAAAGAATACCCCGAAACATCTTTATTAAGTCATCTCTTTTGGAAATGCACTATTACAACATCAGTTTGGAAAGACTGTTTAACATTTATAAAAGATCATATTGACCCTAAGTTTTAATAAAAATTTGAGGATCTCATTTTTGGTGCACACGAAAAGAACTTGGACTGAAAAAAAAGGGATATTGATTGAATTATTATATTTGGCAAATTTTATATTCATAAAAGTCAATTTTCTTGTACAGTTTTGGTTTTTTTTCTGTTTTAATTAAGCAGTTAGAGTCCTACATATCCACTATCTCCAAAAGCTTAAACTAAAAAGGATGTTTGTCTTTAAACATCTTTGTGAACCGTTTAATCCTTCCCTTTTTTCTATGTTTGCCTCCCCCCTGACAGTCTATTTGTTGTTCTTATGTTATCTTGTGTTCTGTATCTTTTTACTGTAATAATTACCTTTCTATAATAAAAAACAAAAACAAAAAAACACACACGCACACAAAAAAGAAAAAAAAATCTGGCTCCAATTCACTTTCTATTGATAAACTGCCTCCTCTCTCTGTACCTGCTGCTCCAGACTCGTCGTTTTCGTCTTAAATGTTCGTATTAACCCGCTCTACATGATCCTGGTGTCTTTATTTCACTAATTGTCCTTAAATCCAGTCCAGAAAATTGTTGTAGAAATCCAGAGTTTTACCTATGACGCAACAATCCGGGGGAAAATGGAAATAAAGCATTCGTATTAACCCGCTCTACATGATCCTGGGGGTTTTATTTCACTGTTGTGTCCGTAAATCAAGATATGAACATTAATAACAGACAAATCAGGCGCCTTCTTCTTTACCCGAGGTCGCACCCGCTAGCGTTAGCAACAGGTTTGGTTGCTACGATACTCCAAATCCGCCGCTATAACTTCTAGCTTCGTTTCAAATCTTTATACAGACTGAGACAAGCAGGTGGTGCACACTCTCTTTACGTCTCTGCACAAAATACGCAGTAATATCACGATTTCAACTGACCGCAAGTATTTGATTCCTTAAAGTATTCACGGTTTTGCAAAGACCTTGTCAAAACTGAAAGTACAGGCCTGAGAAGCGAGAATTTATTTCCTAAAGGGAAGACGTCGGTGTGATCCCTCAGTCGTCCAGGTACGAGCCGAAGAGACAAAATACAATTCTGTCAACTGGAAAAAGTTTGAAAATAGTACAGAAAAACAACAGTGATTATTGTAGTAAAAAGACGAATTTTAAATCTGTCAATCTGTCAAATTCTGTCTTTTACTGTGGATCAGACCTGGACGACTGAGGAATTACACAAACAGTAGTGATTACCTTTATGCTAATAGCCAGTATGCTAATAAGTGTGAGCGTAACCATTAGGGGCCTGATCGATTATGCAAAACATGACTCACAGTTCACACTTGAGTAAATTTCGACGGACCTAAACAACAAACAGAAGCTGTAAACAAACAGGTGTGTTAGCTTCAGTGTAGCAAAAGACGAAATTAAATCGGTCAACTGGACAAACCGTTGAAGGAGTGAAGACGTTTGGCCGCTCGTTCTGGACACTGCCTTATATCAGTCTGAAGGAGGAGCTAACGACACTGAAACTGTAAACAGCTTTTGTCTCCAGTTTCTCTATTTTTCTCTATCCAGCCTGTAATAATGTATCGTTCTCTTTGTTGCTTTTGTTTGCTTTGGGTCTTAAGATAGAGTTGTAGATCGGTGAAAGATTATGTCTCTGTTCTTCAACTCCTTTCTCCAACCATTCATTTCAGTGTCGTTAGCGCCTCCTTCAGACAGATATAAGGCAGTGTCCAGCAGTAATCTGACCAGAACTGAAGAAACGACTTGGACGAGCAGCGAAACATCTGCACGTTAAAAACTTTTGTCCAGTTACAGAATTAAAATTTTTCTTTTACCATCCAAAGGGCAAGATGGCAGCCTGTCTGTAGATTAGCAAATACAGTCGTCCCTCACTATGTCGCGATTCTCCTTTCACGGTCTCGCTGTTTCTCGGATTTTGGTGACCATTGTTTTGTGCGTCCTGATTGGCTGTTGGACTGTAGACCGTTGTGTCGTGCGTCCTGATTGGCTGTTGGACTGTAGACCGTTGTGTCGTGCGTCCTGATTGGCTGTTGGACTGTAGACCATTGTGTCGTGCGTCCTGATTGGCTGTTGGACTGTAGACCATTGTCCATCAGTCTCCTCCGTGCCGTGTCTCCTGTCCAGTACAGAATGTGTTCAGACAAATTTACATAAACGTTGGATCTCAGTGTGACTCTGAAGTGCTGTACGTTTGCGATTTGTTTTCTCCACCGACAAAACCCACAATGTCGATGAAACGTTCTGCACCGACAAAGACGCCTACGAAGGTTTGAACTTCTAACCTTTATGATCTTTATTTTGTATAAATAAAGATCACTCACTAATCAACTGTTGTGTTGATGTAAAAGAAGTAATTTAAAAACAAAATGGCTTCCTGGAAAATCGTTGTTACTAAAGTGAGAGGCTGACGTGAAAGAATTCTTAAACATTCTGTATTTTGTAATTTGAAGGTTGGTTTGGGATGTTGCTTTGGAAGTAAGTTCACGTGCGTTTTGATAAAGAAGGAGCCGTACCCGAGCATGTGAATTTAAATTATTAAAGGTGTGACTCTGAAGTGCTGTACGTTTGCGATTTGTTTTCTCCCCGACAAAACCCACAACATCGATGAAACGTTCTGCACCGACAAAGGCGCCTACGAAGGTTTGAACTTTGAGAGAGTTTAAACGAGAGAGAAATGTGAGAAAATGTTAACGCCTGTGTGAGAAAAGTGTATAAAGTGTGTGGTGAGGGGTTTTACAGACAAAAACAGAGAGAATAATGTAAAAAATAAAGCTGATACTTCACGGATTTCACCTATTGCGGGTTATTTTTAGAACATAACCCCCGCGATAAACGAGGGACCGCTGCATCTTAATTTGAAAAACGCTGCGTATAAACTCTTGAAACATTTACTCTTATGCACAGCCGCTCTCCTGAGAGACTGGAGGATTACGTCAACATGTTTATCCCCCAAAGCATTTAACAATTTAACAGGATTCCGCCAAAACCAGTGTTCCCCGGCGTGATTGACTGGTCCGAGTGGCTTACCGGCTTATAACTGCTGAACTGACAATTGTGCGGTGACTTGGCAGCGAGGAGAGAGGCCCACGCTCACATCACATTTTGTCTAAAAGGTCAGAGTGGGCTCGGATTGGGCTCGGAGTGGGCTCGGAGTGGGCTCGTGCAGCGGCAGGAATCTCACGCCACTAAATCAATCCTAACAATAAGATTATGCGCGCTGACTGATCGCCTCCTCCCGCGCCACATCACTCTTATTGGACGACATTAGCCCGTCTCTCCGCGGCAGCTCTGGTAAACATGTCATTTCTGAGGACGCATGAGGCCGATACGGTCATCACTTAAACGACAAGCCACTCCCAGCCATCGCTCAAAATAATTATGCTGGTAATTAGCGATCTATTTGTCTTTGCCGTGTCAGAGCGGCGCTTGTCTTCCCGCCGCCGAGTCCTTCTTTTTTTTCGATAATGGATACTGATTTTCATGTCTCAGATGCTCTCGGAAACAGAGGGAAAGGAGAACCCAGGTCCCCCCAGAGCTGAGTAACAACCTCCGCCTGCATCCTCCGCGCATAATTGAACAAATTAGCTCCGAACAGCTGTTACCTGTTAAAATGACCTGCTTTCATTTTATAGCCGCGGACGAGAGGTCTGACAGCATCTGCAGGCTACAGCTGTCAGCCATTCTGATTAGCTGGCCCATCCCTGCCTCCACTACATCATGACAAACATAATTACCTCTACATCTCTTTTTATGGATTCTACAAATCGCTGAGTGCACAAAGCATGCCAAGTGTCCATCAATTAGCCTGTGGTCTGCACGGTCCAGCGCTCGGTCCGCTCGGGTGTGTCCACTTTGGCTTAACAGAGAATGAAGGGAGCCGACTCAACAGCTTTACACAGTCAGCCTTTACCGTAACGTTAAAAGGAAAGAAGTTTAAACGTGCAGTGTGGAGCTTTCCCGGTGGATGGTCTGACACTCGCTTGTATAACGTAATAGTATAACGTAGAATAGTGAGCGTATATCTGAATCTGGACTATAGACGGTTTAAGAAGTGGATTAAGTGAGTGTGACGTTGTGGAAATAAGACTCGTTTCGCGAACGATGATGAGCAAAGAGGCAAAGAAATAGGTCCCACAGCATCTCCCCTGACCGTCAGACCCCGAATGATGTGAATCACCAAGTTTATATAGTTTGAAATGAGCAGAAGATGCGCATTTCAAAGTAAAGATGTGACGCTCCTGCTCAGGTGTGGTCAGACAAACTCCTGGAGGCTTCATGAGTTTGTTCCCCTCAGGATGTAACATTTGGTGTAAAGGAGGTGCTGGGAAAGAAACACAAACTGGTGATCTCGGAAAAGGACTGTGTTTAGGGCGAGTCTAGAATCCACAATCTCCCCAGGTTGTTGAAGCTGCAGAAATAAATACTCTGTACTTTTTCTTTTTTGCACTTTCTCTCCTCCCTTCTGTGTCTGAGCCTGGAGCTGGGCGGAGATCTTGGCTCCTCCCACACACACACCTGAAGCTAATCGACCATCAGCTGCACCAGGGGGAGGATAAGAGGAGCCAGGACCTGACACTCGGCGCCAGATCGTCTTTGTATCTCTGTGGGACTCCCTGCTCGGCTCTGTTCATGTTTTTTTTCGCTTTTTGACTTTGCTAAACTGGATATTTTTGCTCCTCACCAGATCCCGCCCCCCTGGACCCGCTCAGCTCTCCCGCCTCCGACCCTGCTCTTCTCTACCGGTCCAGTCCGTGCCCGTCTCAGACTCTGTTCCGCAAACGCCCCGCTCCCGACTCACCGTTTGATCTACCGTAATTTTTGCACTTTTTGTAAATAAACACTGTTAAACGTTTCCCCGAGTTCTGTCGTTTTGGTCCCTCCTGCCTGACGTTACGACATCAGGATGTAACGTGGAGTAAAGGAGGTGCTGGGACAGAAACACGAACTGGTGACCTCGGAAAAGGACTGTGTTTAGGACGAGTCTAGGATCCACAATCTCCCAGAGCAAAGTGACAGACGCCAGTTCACATCTACTGCTCTTTACTGAAGCTGTTCGCGGTTCGTGGATTCTAAAGGCAGAAATAAATACAATGAATGTGATGACTGATATAGAAAATAAAATATCAAACATACGGTAATAATAAAGTAAGTAAGTAAGTAAACTTTATTTATATAGCACCTTTCACAGATAAAATCAAAAAGTGCTTTACAGAGTGCAAATAAAAATAGATAAAAATAGATAAAAAATAGATAAAAATAGATAAAAAAATAGATAAAAATTGATAAAAAAATTGATAAAAATAGATAAAAATAGATTAAAAAATAGATAAAAATAGATTAAAAAATAGATAAAACAACAACAATAAATGTTCAACAGGTAAAATAAGACAAAGAGTAGTAAATTAACTAAAAGCTTGTCTGAATAACAGTGTCTTCAGCTGATTTTTAAAGGAGTCAACAGAGTCAGCCACACGAAGAGACAAGGGCAGGGCTTTCCACAGTTTAGGGTCTTGAAAGGACAGGTCTCCTCCAGTTTTAAACCGGGTCTTAGGGACCTTCAGAAGATTTTGGCCCGAAGACCGGAGGGAGTGGCCAGAGGTGTAAGGAACCAGCATTTCTGAGATATATTCAGGGGCCTGTCCATTAAAAGCTCTAAAAGTCAAGACTAAAATTTTAAAATCAATTCTAAATTTGACAGGTAACCAGTGTAAAGAGGATCAAACCGGAGATAAACACGCAAATACAGAATCTACAGAAACATAGGAAATATATCAGAGATGTGCTGTTTACAATAATGACTTCAGGCACTTTCTCGCCTAAAGTACAAAATTCCGAGTGTCCCTGAACGCAACACGGACGGCAGCAGAGTGAAGTGAAATTGCAAACGTCTGTTGGTCCATGAATGCATCACTGGCGTAAGTTGCGTAACAGCAATGAGAACAAAAGAAACAGAACTAATTAAGGCTGGATTGATGGAACATGAACTATAAATAATAATAATAATGTCGACGTTCTCAAGGACACGTGAACAAGTGCAGATGAAATGAAAGAAAAAGTCTGACTATGATTAAAAGCTCCGTTGGCGACTGATGAATCCTGATTGGTCGACGAGAAAAGAGCTGATCACTGATTGGTTGAAATGTTTTGCTGGGCTCGAATGTCCAAATAATAACGAAAAAAAAAAAAAAACTGTGAAAACCTAATGACTAAACTAAGATATAAACACATTAAAACAACACAAATAATATTAATAAAATGACACTCTTGTGAACATGTGGAGTTAAAGAATACGAAGTGTGATACAAAGTGTGATACAAAGTGTGATACATTACAAACACATCTTAAGATTAGCAACCAAAAGAGAACAAAAGTGTTTACGTGAAAGGTTTTCTAACACTGTCTTTGACGACCAAACCAAATGAGTTTTAGTTACGAGACCAAGTGATTTCTAAAAAAGGTAAAATAATCACACAATATTTTGATTTTCCTTTGCGACGTCATCCGCAGCGTTCAGCTCAAATGAAGCTAATCGAGGCTAACAGTTATAGCGATGGATTTGGAGTAGATTTCCATATTTGTAATTCCGACCGCGAGTATCATAGCAACCAAAGAGCCAATCAGGAGCGAGGCTGTTGAAGGTTGCCCTAAATCTGTACGTGTATTTAAATGTAATGTTATTTATCTCTTTGACCTAATTTTCGTGATACTGTCTGTTGTTACGCACAGGTATATCTCTTGTTTGTTCGCGTAAAAGACGACGGGTCCGGCCGCCAGGAGTCACTTGGACCAGATTAAGGCTGGCACGATTATTTTGATGGTATAAATTCACAGTTTGTACGTTTATTTGTCGGCTGAGGGCGAGACGACACTTTAGAGACAACAGCTCTTTGACGATTACGCACAAATGATTCAATAAATCTTCTAAAACTTCTCTATTGATTTCATATTTTTAAAGGCGTTTACCATTAGAAATTTGTCGTAAAGACTGACAGGGGAACACAGAGACGGGACTCGGGGAAACAGTTCGAACAGAGTTTATTTGTAGAGATTGGAAATTGAATGAAGGTCATAACAGACAGCTGGGAGCGGCGTTGTAGGCAGAAGTCCTGGAGAAAGTGGGTCGCAGGGTCAAAGGCTGGGGTCTTCATACCGGACATGGAGAGCTGGGTCGGAGACGGAGGAGCGGGGCAGCTCCAAGGAGTGGAATCGCGGTGGAGAGACGAGCAAGTAAACCGGAGCATGACGTGAAGATGAGACGACGGTCTGGCCCTGAGTGTTGGATCCTCAGTGCTTTTCTACTCGCAGGTGGAGGCTTGATTACCTGACGAGAAGCAGGTGTGCGGAGGTGGAGTCTCTGCCCAGCTCCAGACTAAAAAACACAGAAGAGAGGGAGGAAAACGGCACAGAAACCCCCCCCAAAAAACCCATATCCTGACAAAAGGGAGCAACGCTGTCAATCAAACCTGTTGCTAACGCTAACAGGAGCGACCTCAGGGACAAAAGACGCCTGATTTGTCTGTTATTAATGTTTATATCTTGAATTACAGACAAAATAGTGAAATAAAAACCCCAGGATCATGCAGAGCGGGTTAATACGAACATTTAAGACCAAAATGACGAGTCTGACAGCAGCAGGTACAGAGAGAGGGGACGTGGTTTATCAATAGAAAGTGAATTGGAGCCAAAGTCGATGCGTCCATGCTCAATTTCTATTCGTAACGCAGCAGCTAGCAGGTTAGCTATGTCCATTTATATATGACCTCAACACTTTTACCCTCAAATGACAAAGTGGCTTGGATTAGAGGCTGGATTATCATGAAAAAAAAACAATTATTTTGTCTGACATCTTGATATTTTGCTTCCATTTTTCCCTCGTCTCTGTTAAAACTGAAGACTATGTCACCATTTTGACTTAACTTACACCAAACACATTACACACAGCCATTTTTAATCACCTTTTACGCCGCTATACGCAGCTTCGTGTCCACATTCGTATTATTAACAGCATGACTTCATTTTCATTTCGGGTCTGACCTCTTGACTTGTTGAATTAAAAGGGGAACTCTTTCTGTGACTCTTGCATTTCCTAATCAACCGAGAGCGGTGGAAAGGTGGACGGGGCAGCTAATGGCCGTATTTAAAGCCCCGGCGTTCATAGGCTGTGGATAAGTGCCTCTAAAACATCACTTAGAGCCAAAAGTGTGGGCTTTAATTGACTTTAGGAGACTGAGCTCATGAGGTAATTGTGGCAGAGATGGAGCGTCGTCTGAATAACTCTGCAAAGGTTTTTTTTTTTTTATCTGTGCTATATTTTATACACTTTATTTTAATCCATATTTTCATTTAACTGGCTCAGACGGAGAAAGTATCGCTTCAAAAAAGTGTTGTGCGTTTGTGTTCTGCTCTACTAGTTAATCCAAGGTGAATACAACATTTAACATTTGTATTTTTTTTTTCCAGTTATGTTTCTGAGTGACCGCTCTCATGGTCACAGCTTCACCGGTACCGGACGTAGCAACAATTATTCAAACGCACACAATTACATTTTCAAACGTGCTGTCTGTAGCCTGCGGTCAAACGGTTTTAAAAAAAATGTACCACGACCTAAAATGAGCCTAAACCTGCAGATTACACTTACATTTTTCCCCGTATCTGCACAGAACAACCATCACGTGACGCTCAGAACCTCCAGGATTCACTCACTGAGCGGCAAAGGCTGCACTAGCACTGAGTCCTGATTGGCTGCAGGTGCTGGGGTTTACCTTTTAGATCTTAGAGAGGCTTTTTCGCCCATATTTAGGTTTAAACTATGGAGCTATAATAAAAATTGGATAAGACGCTCCCCCTTTGTGCTTCCTAAAACTCCAAAAACTAAATACACATAAACAGGACGTACAGACAGATTTTTCCCGTTGTGGCGATGCTTTATTTCTTATTTTTTGAATTTGCAGGTGTTGTCGGTATGAATGTGCGTCAGTACCGACCTGTTGTGATGTCTGAAATTGGGAATATTTAATTGGTGGTGTGTGTTGTAAATATTGGGCTGAGATGAGTTGGGATGGGGATGTTCATTTAATTTTTTATTTTATTTTTTATTTATTTTTGCCCTTACATTGGGGGTGATATTTCCATGTTTGTATATTATATTTCCAACTTTATCGCACTGTGCTTATGCAAGGACAACTCATCTGTACATTTCATTGTAATTTGTCTTTGTACCTGTGTTTCTAATATAAACATTTGGAAAAAAAAAGACACTCTCCCTCTGTCCTGGAGCGAGAGCGACTAGTGGCCGCTCCAGGTACTGCAGCTCCCAAAGACCGCAACGCAAACTGCCCGTGTTCTGACAGGGCATCCAGCTTTCACGAAGGGCAGATTTCATAGGAATTTTTCTGTATTTTCACAACATAAACATTTCAAAATTTTAAATCCACAAAGCACCTGAACGTTAGCTTTGTAACATTTAGGCTAGCCCCGCTCCAGCTCCGATTCTGACATCACACAGTGGGAGGAGCTAGCTCATATTGAGGAAGTAAAGCGAAAGATAAAATTATTTTTGGGCCAAGTGCCAATGAGCACAGGTTACTGCAAACAACACGACGCCATCTTGGGTCAGGTCAGGTTTATGAAATTGTCAGGATATGTCTGTATGTTCTCCTCCCGTCTGTGTCCTTGCCTGGAGCTGGGCGGAGACTCTGGCACCACCCACGACACACCTACAGCCCATGAGCAACCAACCCTTCACCTCTGGAGTACAAAGGGGCTGAGGATTGTTTCGTCCCTGTATCCTCCTTGATCCCGCTTCTTGGACCTACCCTGCACCTCCGCCTCCAACCCGGCTCTCCACGACCGGTACAAATACCTCAGCCTCCAACCCAGCTCTCCACGACCACTACAAATGCCTCAGCCTCCAACCCAGCTCTCCACGACCACTACAAATACCTCAGCCTCCAACCCAGCTCTCCACGACCAGTACAAATACCTCAGCCTCCGAGCCAGCTTCCTACGACCAGTATGAACACCTCAGTGTCTGACCCAGCTCTCCACGACCGGTACAAACACCTCAGCCTCCAACCCAGCTCTCCACGACCGCTACAAACACCTCCGCCTCCAACCCAGCTCTCCACGACCGCTACAAACACCTCAGCCTCCAACCCAGCTCTCCATGACCGGTACAAACACCTCAGCCTCCAACCCAGCTCTCCACGACCGGTACAAACACCTCAGCCTCCAACCCAGCTCTCCACGACCGCTACAAATACCTCAGCCTCTGAGCCAGCTTCCTACGACCAGTACGAACAACTCAGCCTCCGACTCAGCTTTCTACACCCAGTACGAACACCTCAGCCTCCGACTCAGCTTTCTACACCCAGTACGAACACCTCAGCCTCCGACTCAGCTTTCTACACCCAGTACGAACATCTCAGCCTCCGACCCAGCTTCCTACGACCAGTTCGAAAACGTCACCCTATGCCCCCGCTCCCTCCTACCTGCTCCATCGACCAACATTCACATTTCCTTTTTTTGTAATAAACTCTGTCAAACTGTCATCTTCGCTCCCTCTGACGTTACGACATAAATATAAAGTCAAAATCTTACAAACAGCTCCTATAATTAGCCATCACTGAGATCAACACCATCAGCCGACTGCGAAAGTTCCTCAAGAATATTTCCTCTCAGTTGTTACGAGGACTATGTTTATTCTGGGCTTGGGTCCGGGTTGTTCTTATTATGCATTTACTGTTACACTGTTTTTTTTTTTTAGCTCGTTCTCATTAGCGCCACGGACCTCTGTACCATCCTGACACGCAACTCCCACCTTCACTTACACCAACAACTGCTCAGAAGACCTAAAAGTAGAGCTCGTATCATTAGCGTTCGCCCGGAGCACATTACGGCATTGGTGTGTGATTCTGTCAAAAAAAAAGTGAGGAATTCTACTTGTACTAAACACACTCTTCAAATTCGACCTTTCGCTGTTTAGACACGAGTAAACAACGCAAGAGGAAGCGGTTTGATCTGATAGAACAAGATCTCTTTGTGCAAAATATACATCATAATTGGACCGCGAGCTGTATGATTAATGATATAATACTGATGAATAAAACAAGCAAACCCAAGATGGACTCAATTAACACGTTTGTTCGTAGGCAGAGCTGTAAAACTCCGGAGACTGTAGCAGAACGGTTGGACGCGGAGCTCTCACAACGGGGACATAAAATCCAACGAAACAAGAAGAAGTATTGCTATCTTGGGTTTGACACTGTGCCGCTTCGACTCCTCCAGAAGACTTGTGGATCGTTTTATTTTCGTGCTGACAACAAAGCCGTTTGCGCCTGCCAAACGGCGCCGGTTCTGGTACAGCTTGGACTTGGAGTTTAGTTTAATCGTATAAATTAGCACCAGTGAATATGCTGCAGGAATCATTTAGTAAAGTGAGTTTTAGAGGCGGTACGAGGCGAGCGATGGCGGTAATTATGTTGTGGTGATGTTGATGCTTTACGGAGGATGTCAGCAGTATTCCCCTAGGAGCGTGATGCTAACTGTAGGCACGGCTCTGTCTGATTTGATTTTAAGTTTTCTGAGCAGTCTGATCATAAAAAAATAGACTTATCTGAACTACAGCAGTTGCATGTTGCTGTTAAACAAGTCCCTCTCAAATGACATCACAGTCACAAGCTAGCTAGCATTAGCATTAGCATTAGCCAACGGTTTCCCAGTTAGTCACTCTCACCTTTTTGCTGAAAATCAAACTTTTCAGATGATCTTAAACTTTTTTTGGCAGTGTTTGCAAATATGTGTATTGTGTCTCCATGGTAACTGCTGAAAGTTCCACCATAGAGACACACGTAGAGCACCCACAGCGTCTCAATATCTCTTCCGTAACAAAATATTTTTTTGTGAACATTCTCAAAACCAGTGAAAACATTTTATTTTGTTATATTGTCCATTTTGAATAACTTTTTACATTTTTTATTTTGGTTTCAACATTTATTTCCACGTACAGTACTTAGGGTTCCACTTTGTACCTGTTGTGCGGGGGGCCGTAATCAGTGTGACACACCCTGTAGCACATGTGGCACCGAACAGAGCTGCTGCAGGTGAGTTGTGCTCCACTGTCTCCCTGGAAAATTCATCTAGCATTTGTTTTAGCATTGTTGGTTTAATATAAAGTTTAATGAACAAGTCTGCCACTGTTTACAATAATAATTTTTGTTTTTTTGTGCTAATGTCGATTCTATTTGTGTTTGTAGCGAGACCGAGTGTCGCTGTGCACTAATTTATGCCTTTGCCTCTGTTTTAAAGGGGTACATTAATCTGGCATAAAAGAGAACACTGCATATTAAGACTGAATTCTTCTCCCAAACTGAAAACACTCTATTCCACCTTGTGATGTCATCATGTGGTGACACAGGAAGTGCTCCACTGTGTTTTCAAACTCCACACCCCCTTCATTTCTAGAATAATTTGGATCATTTCACCGTTAGAATCGTCAGCCTCTACTAAACTGAAAGGTTAAAGGAGCTGCTAATTTACCAAAAACTACCACTTCATGACATCACGAGGTGCAATGGAGCATTTTGAGCTTTGGAGATGTAGATGTAGTGTTACTCAAACTTGTGAAAATGAAACAAAACACACCTCCAGCTATGTTTTTGAGGAGGTAATGGCGTTAGAACACGACAAAGCTCATTTTGTGCAATACAGGCCCTTTAAAAAAAAAACACTGCGTCTTCGTTTTGTTGTTACACGGCACAATCGGGACCTTTTACACCACATATTACATTTAAACTCCTGTATATCTTGTCCGCCAAAGCCCCAGTGAAACCGTAGCCCTCCCCGCGTAGCCTCTGAGCAGGTGTAGCGGAGGCAGATGGCGGGATCATGTTGACAGCGTGCGCACTAGTTTGATGCATCTCTCCTCCGTCAGTAGCTGTGGAGCGTAACGCGATTTGGACGTAAGAATGGAATCCAAATCAGATTTCAGCCGGTTCTACGGGCCCGGCGCTGCAGTCCTCCATCTCTGTCCCCTCAACCCCACCCATAATGCGGTCAACTGGCCTGCTCCCTGTGAGAGGTGGGCTTTCGCTGACCCACCGGGGAGCATTAGCCGGCGCAATCTCGGCTTTTATGTCTCGCCGAAATGACTGGCCATTATCACATCATGCTACCTGCCTTCGCCATCCAAACGGCCCTGCTTTGGAAAAAACCCAATACTGTCGATTTTAAAGTTTGTGTATTGTTTTGCCGGGTGGGTTTCATGGCTGCGCGAATGCATTTCTCTCCCACTCTGTTTCTATAGTAAACGGATTAGATCAGGAGTTCAGCGCCGGGTCATTGGGTAATCTACATGCACTCTCCTCACCGCGGCTGCCGAGCGAATCAACACCAGGCGAGAAAGTGAACGCTGTAGTGCTGTTTGTTTAGAGTGAAGTCGTTTTTGTGTTTTCAAAGCGCAACCTTAACACCAAAAGCTAATCTTAGCATTTGAGCTAACGCTACAATTCTCCCAAAACCCACTGAAATCATTGGAGAGAACATAAGAGGAAATAGTAGATGTATAGATACTTGTTTTTTTTAACCTATATATGAGGGGTGTCCAAACTGTGGCCCAGGGACCAAATGCGGCCCTCAGACTGATTTTTATTGGCCCTCAGACATTCACGTGAACTGGCCCAATTGATCAAAATCAGGACTTTTTATGGCAAATTTGAGTAATCCTACCAATATAACCTAAATAACATCACATTACATTGTCCTACAGATAATAATAATAATATTTCAAGCCTTTTTTAAAGTATGAAGTCAAAACTATATTAAATGCACCGTCTGAATTAGCCACTGTATTGACCACTGTTCTTCCGTGTCAAATATTTTTTCAAGACATGGCCCTCGATGAAAGAGTTTGGGCATCCCCTGATTTAGACTTTATAAAGAAGTGGACTACATGAGTGTGACGTCGTGTTCAGCTCCAGTCAAATGAAGCTAATCAACGCTAGCAGTTATAGCGACGAATTTGAAGCCAAGTTCCATATTTGGAATTCCGACCACGAGCATCATAGCGACCAAAGAGCCAATCCCGTGTGAGGCTGTTGGAGGTAACGCCCCTTCCTGCTCACATGGCTGGTTTAGCAGGGAGCGGGCACTTAGCAACGCTGTCAATCAAACCTGTTGCTAATGCTAGCGGGAGGCTAAAAGGTTGACTTAACATTAGACAAATGAAAAAGGGTCCAAAATAAATATGAACTGACAACAGTTAGCAAAGAAAAGAACGGTTTATGATGTACGCTGATGGTGCTGATGGAGAAAATGAGTTTAATCATTTTTAACGCTGCGTGACAAAAACATGATTACTCACATTATGTTCATATTATGTTCACAATACAGTGGTCCATGGTTTAAGTTCTAAAAATAATCCGCAATAGGCGAAAACCGCTTTATCATCTTTATTTTTTACATTATTCTCTATGTTTTTGTCTGTAAAACCCCTCACCACACACTTTATACACTTTTCTCACACAGGCGTTAACATTTTCTCACATTTCTCTCTCGTTTAAACTCTCTCAAAGTTCAAACCTTCGTAGGCGTCTTTGTCGGTGCAGAACGTTTCATCGACATTGTGGGTTTTGTCGGGGAGAAAACAAATCGCAAACGTACAGCACTTCAGAGTCACACTGAGATCCAACGTTTATGTAAATTTGTCTGAACACATTCTGTACTGGACAGGAGACACGGCACGGAGGAGACTGATGGACAATGGTCTACAGTCCAACAGCCAATCAGGACGCACAACACAATGGTCTACAGTCCAACAGCCAATCAGGACGCACGACACAATGGTCTACAGTCCAACAGCCAATCAGGACGCACGACACAATGGTCTACAGTCCAACAGCCAATCAGGACGCAGGACACCATGCACGCTCATACTCTGTAAAAAAGCGTGTAAAACTGCACTAAAAAAATCCATGAAACAGCGAAAGGTGAACCACGAAATAGCGAGAGACAACTCTACGGCCATTTTTTATACGGCGCTTTTCCTCCTTGAAGTCACACAAAGCATTTTACATCAAGGAATCACTCACACATTCACACACCAGCGCACACAGACACTGGGGCGAGGAGGGTTTAGTGTCTTGCCCAAGGACACAATGACAGCATTCATCTGTGGGAGCTGGAATCGCACCGCCAACGCTCTACCAAATGAGCTCCTATCGCCCACATCGGTCACATGACAATAACTTCATATTTCATTTTCATATATATATTTTTTCTACGTCTTGTCGCGTTAAATTGTGTTTGTTTTTTCATTCACCTTCTGTTTCCTTCTAAAATCCAAAGGAGACGTTTGTCCAGAGCGTGTTATGGTCACGTCCTATAACACTGAACATTCTTATTATAATATCGTCTTATTTCTTTTATTTTATTTTATTTTTTGTGATCAACTTTTTATTCAAATATCAATCTCAAGTGCAAATATACAGGTCACAATCCAATTATATTTTCCCTGTTTTCCACCACCCACTCCCCACCTTCCACCCCGATGGGCACATAGACAAAAAAACAAAAGAATTAGTCAATACAATTCATAATAATAATCATAGTAACAAAATAAATATACAGAAATAATACGATGTAATCATAATGTTATTTACTTATTTCTAACACAAACGTTATAACCTGGAGACTTGAGAACAACATCTGAGTTCAGGATGGGCGGTTACGCTAAATATCCGCATTTTCGCAACTTTAAAGCTGTGAAACCTGCTTATAAACTCATCACTGTGAATAATTACAGTGCTGGAAATGCTTTGGAAAGTGAAAAAAAGGTTTGATTCGCCGCAATTTGTTTTAAAATTGTTCTGTTTTCGCCCATTTTTACGAGAACAAACATCAGGTAGAGCACTTTTATACACAGATTAATATTTTTTCTTTTAAATCTTCGGCCGGTTCATAGAGTAAAAATGTGACCTTTTACAGCACACGGCGTTTTTGTTGATGTTTTCGAGTCCCTGTATGTTTTGCCCGCTAAAGCCCGCTGAAGCCGCAGACGTCCCTGTTCAGTCTGGAGCTCCGTCTGAGCAGATGGAGCACAAAAAGTTATAACTTGGAAACAGAAAACAGCATTTGAGTTAATGCTGGTGGATGCGAACACTTCCATATTTTCAGAGCTTTAATCACAATTTCAGTTTTAACTCCATTCGTACGCAATAAAACGTCTAGTGCAGTTTGTTCACACTTCACTGCGATTGTGTTAAATGTCGCTGTCACTCAGAGGCTGACCAGCAGGGGGCGTGTGGGAATGATCACGTTTATAATAATAATAATAATAAATTTTATTTATATAGCGCTTTTCAAGATACTCAAAGTCGCTTCACAATACAAACAAGAATAAAATATCACAAAATTTACAACATAAAATCAAACATTAAAAGCAAATTTTGAACAGGTGAGTTTTGAGTTCTTTTTTGAAGGCGGGGAGGTCAGAGGTCACGGAGGGGTTTGGGCAGTGAGTTCCAGAGGGTGGGGGCAGCGACGGAGAAGGCTCTGTCCCCCCCAAGTTCGGAGCTTGGTCCTACAGGGCAGGGACGGGAGGTTGGAGGTGGAGGAGCTGGAGGAGGCGAGATGGAGTGTGGAGGTGGAGCAGGTCTGTGAGGTGAGGAGGGGCCAGGTTGTGGAGAGGTTTGGATGTGAGGAGAAGGATTTTGAAGTGGATGCGTGGATGAGGGACGGAGAGCCAGTGGAGCTTGTGGAGGACAGGAGTGATGTGGGTGTGGGTTTTGGGTGGTGTACCGTAGAGGACGCTATTGCAGTAGTCGATTCTGGATATGATGAACGCGTGGATGAGAGTTTCAGCGGCAGAGAAGGTGAGCGACGGGCGGAGACGGGCTATGTTTTTGAGGTGAAAGAATGCAGTCCGGGTTATGTGCTTGACGTGGGGTTATTAGGGATGGGACGATATTAAAATTTAGACTTACGATTACGATTGTGTGCAAAATAATCGCGATTAACAAGATTATCATGATAATTATTAAACTATATGTTGACATCAGGTCCAAGGAGGTTATAGGTTTTCAGATTAACTCATGATTGTTGTGGCAAGATGTGCAATCAGCTGTGCAAAATACCGTTCAGCTAGCGCTAACTTAGCAATAGGAAAGTCGACACAAACACAGATTCAAATCCAAACTAACACAAACTACATTCAATAGTTTATTTCTCATGGTGTGTTACGTACGATGGATATTTGCGGCTCAAGTTTGTCAAACGATGCAGATGTTTGTGTCGTAAATGTGCGCGGGTAAGTTGCTCGTGTTTGTCGTGAGCGCTACGACTTTTTTTCCTTCAGACTCTGCAGATCGGTGGCTCATCTTGTTAGTTTTGTTTTTCAAATCCATAATAATTCCACACATCAGACTTCAACTTCTTGAGTGGAGGATATAAATGTGTGGCATCATCTGGATTCAGATCCACTGCCCACGAGCCACGATGGTGACTGAGGTAATGAAGAACCGTAATTCAAAATAGACACAGAAGCAACAAGTTTCACTGCTAAGGGCGCCCCCTTGTGGACAAACACCAGAACTAACATCTAAACACTGTATTGAAACCAGAAACATGTCCGGCGTCGTAAAGGAGATTATAATCATGTGCAATGATCATGGTTATTAAAAATGCGACGAACAATTAATTGTGGACTTTTTTAAAATTTTGATTAACGATATTATTGTATATAATTCCATCCCTAATGTTTATACAGCGCTTTTTTACCGCCTTCAAGTCACTCAAATCACTTTACATCATGGAAACCCACTCAGTCACACGTTTATACACCAGTGTCCGAGCGGGTTAAGCGTCTTGCCCAAGGACACGACGACTGCATTAATCTGTAGGAGCTGGAATCGAACCGGCAACCTTCAGCTCGACTGACAAACGCTCCACCAACACCAAAACAAAACACCATTATCACCACACAAATCACACACACACTTCAGCCGTGCGTTCGACCTTTTTTTCCTCATTCGCTCGACGCAAACGCAAACCCAACTGTATTTTAATCAGTGTCGTATTATATCGCCGTTTGAAATCACGTCTGCTTTTCACACCGACTAACGTCTTTTAACGAGAGCGGTTTAGAAGTCCCAAGGTCTTCTCCGTCTGCATAAGCGCCCCGTAAAGCCTCCGCCGCGTCCTCTCCGTCCACTCCAGGCTGCGGTGAATGCGGACACCTGTGCGGCAGCGATAAGAGTGTTGACACGGAGATCCAGCTAATCAAGACTTCACGATTAATGATGTTAACGGCTTTCATTAAATATATTACGGCAATTATGAGGCGCCACCGCATTTAAAACACTGAGTTAATCTTTGCAATGAGCATTTCCTGTTCTGAAAGGCCATAGAATGTAAACGCTACGGCGGAAATTAGTTTTTATAGACGATCCGAGGGCTATTAAAACAGTCTTTTCTTCAGATACTGGACAAAATGTACTTTTAATTCTACTGGAGAAAAAAAAGTACGGCAAATGAGGACGTCGGTCATTACATCTGGTTTAATTGGCTGAATTGGTTAAAGGTGCACTGTGTAACTTTTCTGCAGGAGGGTCTGTCATCTGCTGGTCTCCATGGTGATGTTATTGGGATGTTCCACAGTAAAGTGACAAATATATCTTGTATTTATTCAATTATAAGTGTTTTTTTTCACTCAAAATTACGGCAAAAACCTGCATTATTACTGTGAGCGGATGCATTTCTCCACAGATCTGACCTGTAACTTGGCCTGGTGATGAGGTCTGCTTGTCTCCATGGTGATGTTATTGCTTTGTCTGGGATGTTCCACAGTAAAGTGACAAATATATCTTGTATTTATTCAATTATAGGTGTTTTTTCACTCAAAATTACGGCAAAAACCTGCATTATTACTGCAAACGAGTGCATTTGTCCACAGATCTGACCTGTAACTTGGCCTGGTGATGAGGTCTGCTTGTCTCCATGGAGATCTTTGAATTAAATGCCATACTGTAAAACATTCTAAGAAAAAAACAACAGCATGGAGTCTCGACTAGAAAAGTTACACAGTGCAGTTTTAAGAGGACATGCTACGGGGAATTTTTACTTTTTTGTTTTTTGGAGAATTTGGTCTCTTAGCAACAATCTTTCATGTGGAAACAACAAAATGGTCCACACTGTACCAAAAGATGATTTAATATTTAATTTAATCAACTCACATTTATACTTTTATGGGACGTAGTGACTTAGAGACTTAGTTTTCCCTCAGAGAGACAAAAGGATCAGACGTTAAAAAGACATTTTTTTTAATATCTAATTCTGATTTATTCAAGTTTTAACTCCAAAAAATTAAGCAAAGTTAGATTTTCTTTTTTTTTTTTTCTCCAACTCTTTTTATTATGGTTTTGTAATATTAACACAATGTTTCCCCGAATATATTGTGATGTTTTACATTTATAAGTCCACTAGAAACAAAAGTACAAAAAAACAAACAAACAAACAAACAAAGAACCCCCCTATAAACACACACACACACACACACACCCGCACACACCCGCACGCACACACACACACCCACGCGCGCGCGCACACACACACACACACATATGTACATCCACACACAAATCTCTACACATGAGGACTGTCCCATTATTAAAATAATCAATAAAACGCTGCCAAATAACATAAAAAAGAGAGTTTATTTTTTCTGGTTGTTATTTTGTGTCTCAGAAGATTTTGGTGATTTGGGAGTTTTTGCTTTTCCAGTTTAATAAAATGAAGGATCTGGTCGACAGTGTAACATAACTCAACGAAATGTGAGTTTTTAGGCACATTTCCAGTCAGATCTAGTTTATTCTCCTCTGTGTGTTATTTACTATCTAATATGACAACAACAAGAAACGAGAAATTTAAACCTGGATCTTTTCACGTTTCTGTTGTAAATGTCTCAAAAAATGTCAGTTTTGTTCATTTTTACTCATAAATACGGAAACATTAGATGGTAAAACTAACACATTTTTCTTATATTTATGTGAGTAAACTGCAGCAGAATTTTCAAACTGATATTTTTAAACATAAGTTGTTTCCTTTTCCCTGCAGACTCTCGTCTTATTAAGTGCACGACCTGATGTAGAAAGTAAATTATTATTTTTTATTATAATTATAACATTTTGTAACCTGAGGCGACAAACTAAACAAACACTGTCCGGTAAAGTCAGAGCGAGATGCACAACGTAAAAAAAACAAATCACAGGTTAAAAATGAAGCTAATCGAGGCCGGAGCAGATACAGCGGCGAATCTGGAGTCGAGTTCCATACTAGGAATTCCGACCGTGAGTATCATAGCAACCAAAGAGCCAATCAGGAGCGACGCTGTTGAAGGTAACGCCCCTTTCTGCCCGCACCACTGGTTTAGCAGGGAGCGGGCACTTTATATCTTGATTTACAGACACAATAGTGAAATAAAAACCCCAGGATCACGTAGAGCGGGCCAATACGAATGCTCTGTTTTCCTCATTTTCCCTGTATTGTTGCGTCATAGGTAAAACTCTGGATTTCTACAACAATTTTCTGGACTGGATTTCTGGACAATTAGCAAAATAAAGACACCAGGATCATGTAGAGGGTTAATACGAACATTTAAGACCAAAATAGCAGTTGACGGAGCCGGAAGTGCGCCCGTGACCACTTCCTGTTTGGAACGCGGCAGCTAGCAGGTTAGCGATGTCCATTTATATAAACAATCTGTGGCTACGAGTTTATTTCAACCGAATAGGAAGATTAAACAAAGCATTTAATTTATGTTCTGATGGGATTTAATCTTTTTTGAACTTGCGTAGGAACAAATCTGTGAAACGTGCGCTCGAAAAGAATAAATAAATTAAATTAAATGAGTAATAAAAAGTAAAATAAGCTTAAAGGGGCTGTAATTTGGCCGGTAAGAAAAAAACTACACGCACATTGTAAAAGCAGCTCCAACATGTGCTGTTTGCTTCTGATTTTTAAGCTCTGTTAGCATGCTAGTTGTCGTTAGCAATGGCGTTACAGCAAAACTCCACCCTGGCCTCGGAAAGTTGTGGAACGTGCTTGTAAACTCATCACTGTGAATACTTAGCGCGCTGGGAATGCTTTGGAAATGTCAGGTTAAAATCGTCATATTTTCAAATTACAAATGCTACGCTAAGTGATAAAAAGTATTTTGCAAACAACTATAAATATTTAAATTGTTTTTTGTTTAAAGCGAAAACTAAAAGATGCTGATTTTGAATGTTAAAACTCCAAAAACACGGGAAAAACGCGTGGGATTCTTGTTTATCAGTTCATATTTCAGCTCCTGATGTTACTGCAGTGAAGCGAATTGTGTTTTTTTTTTAAATAAAATCATTTTAGTTTCAAAATTGTTCAGTCCAATTATCAAAAGTAGTGCGATTATTGTGTTCAAATGAAGCAGACACGTTTTCTGATAATATGAAGTGTTGGTTTGTAAAGCAGAAAAGTGCCGTTTGAAAAAGTCATTGTTTAGTGAAAAAAAAAAGGCCAAAAAAGGCCAAAAAAGTCACACATTCTCGTATTCGCCGTGTCGTTGTTTCGATTTTGCTTCTTCAACGTCACAGATTTATTTCCTCCATCGTCGCTTTAATGTTTCTCCTGTTTCGTTGACGCTGCTCAAAGTTTCTCCAGGACAAAGTTTCTCTCTGGGGTTAAGGTCTAGACTCTGTGGACGATCCATGTGTGAAAATGATGTCTCTGTCTCTCTCTCTCTCTGTCTCTGCTTCTCCCTCTCTCTGCTTCTATTTCCCCATCTCTCTCTCTCTCTGTGCATCTTTCTCTCTGTCTCTCTGCTTCTATTTCTCTCTCCCTCCCTCTCTCTTGCTCTCTGTCTCTCTCGCTGTTTTCTCTTTCTGCCTGTTCCCCCCCCCTCTCCCTCTGCTC
This sequence comes from Periophthalmus magnuspinnatus, assembly GCF_009829125.3. Classification (NCBI taxonomy): domain Eukaryota; kingdom Metazoa; phylum Chordata; class Actinopteri; order Gobiiformes; family Gobiidae; genus Periophthalmus; species Periophthalmus magnuspinnatus. Next base: position 31,928,462 of record NC_047132.1, read on the forward strand.
TCTCTGTGTTTTATTTCTCTCTATCTCTCCCTCCCTCCCTTTCTTTCTCTCTCTCTCTGTTTTTTCTCTTTGCCTGTTTCTCTCTCTCTGCTTTCTCACTCTCTCTCGCTCTCTCCCTCTGTTTTCTCTTTCTGCCTGTTCCCCCCCCCTCCCTCTGCTCTCTCTGTGTTTTATTTCTCTCTATCTCTCCCTCCCTCCCTTTCTTTCTCTTTCTCTCTGTTTTTTCTCTTTGCCTGTTTCTCTCTTCTGCTTTCTCACTCTCTCCCTCTGTTTTCTCTTTCTGCCTGTTTCTCCCCCCCTCTCTCTCTCTCTGCTCTCTCTCTGCTTTATCTCTCTATCGCTCCCTCCCTTTCTTTCTCTCTCTCTCTGTTTTTTCTCTTTGCCTGTTTCTCTCTCTCTGCTTTCTCACTCTCTCTCGCTCTCTCCCTCTGTTTTCTCTTTCTGCCTGTTCCTCCCCCCTCTCTCTCTCTGCTCTCTCTCTGCTTTATCTCTCTCTATCTCTCCCTCCCTTTCTTTCTCTCTCTGTTTTTTCTCTTTGCCTGTTTCTCTCTTCTGCTTTCTCACTCTCTCTCGCGCTCTCCCTCTGTTTTCTCTTTCTGCCTGTTTCCCCCCCCCCCCTCTCTCTCTGCTCTCTCTCTGCTTTATCTCTCTCTATCGCTCCCTCCCTTTCTTTCTCTCTCTCTGTTTTTTCTCTTTGCCTGTTTCTCTCTCTCTGCTTCTCACTCTCTCTGCTTCTATTTCCCCATCTCTCTCTCTCTCTGTGCATCTTTCTGTCTCTCTGCTTCTATTGCTCTCCCTCCCTCTCTCTCTCTCTCTCTCTCTGTTTTCTCTTTCTGCCTGTTTCTCCCCCCCTCTCTCTCTCTCTGCTCTCTCTCTGCTTTATCTCTCTCTATCGCTCCCTCCCTTTCTTTCTCTCTCTCTCTGTTTTTTCTCTTTGCCTGTTTCTCTCTCTCTGCTTCTCACTCTCTCTGCTTCTATTTCCCCATCTCTCTCTCTCTCTGTGCATCTTTCTGTCTCTCTGCTTCTATTGCTCTCCCTCCCTCTCTCTCTCTCTCTCTCTCTCTCTGTTTTCTCTTTCTGCCTGTTTCTCCCCCCCTCTCTCTCTCTGCTCTCTCTCTGCTTTATCTCTATCGCTCCCTTCCTCCCTTTCTCTCTCTCTGTTTTTTCTCTTTGCCTGTTTCTCTCTCTCTGCTTTCTCACTCTCTCTCTCTCTCTCCCTCTGTGCGTGGCGATTTCCTCTCAGGATTTTCCTCATATTTCTACAGACGACTTTATTATCGCGTCATGAGGGACGGGCGAAAGTTACGTCGGAGAAGATGAGCTCGCCGATGAATTATTTACCGTTTTTGTGCGGCCCGGTAGCGAACGCGTAACGGACCACTGTTCCAGATGAACAAAAGAAATGAACAAAAGCCCAAATGCATCGAGCGAAACAAACAGAACAGAGGGAGGACATAAAGGCGACACCGCGGATTAGCAAACGGACGTCAGGTGTGGGGAAAACAGGGAGGCCGCAAACAAAGGACTGGAACAGACTGGGAAACGGAGCAGGAACAAAACAGGAAGAAAACGGGCGGAACTGTAACGAGAGCTGTGCGTTTCCGCCCTCAAACTCGTCATACAAACGTACAAAACGCTGGACGAGATCGATCCTCGTTTAAACCGGAATAATAACGTCGTTTGATGTGATCTAATTTGACTTCCTCGTTGATATCTCCTGATGAGGTTGATGTCCGCCGGCGTTTTTCTTGAGCACGAGCTGTTTTTCCTGCCTTGATATGTGCGTTGTGTTTGTGCGTCTGTGTGTTCGTGTGTGTGGGTGTGTGCGTCTGTGTGTGTGTACAGTGGGGGTCCTGTGCATTGACGTCTTCTGACAGGTCAATCAATGCCGAGGAGCTGAAGTCCGCCGGAGCGTCTTTGTCCTGCTGCGCTAAGAGAGAGAACAAGCGCAGGGTCAGAACGCCTAGCCCGTTACGTAGCCGCCGCCGCAGAATGCTAACCGCTTCCTTTCAGTTTGAGTTCTCTAATGGGGGTCAAAGGTGAGTTAATTAGGTAGTTTAAACTGTCTGAAACGGCATGAAAATATAGATCTTTTAACGTTATAATAAGCAGATTTTATATTTTTGCAACGTTCTAGTTTACAGCAGCAGATTCGATAAGAGAGTGATGAGTGCGTACGTTTTAGTTTTGCACAAAAATCTGACCACTGCCTCATTATTTTCTCACTGAGGTTTGTACAAAACTGCTGCAGAGGCGCAGATTAAAGTAACAAAAGATTAGTTCAACTCACCTTATTCCCAGTGGTTTTAATTAACTCTCTGCTCGTATCAGGAATCGGGACTCCCTAAATTCTTGGCATTTCGTCCCAGGGCGGGGCTTATGTAACTGTGAGCGCCGTGTTTCCCTGGAGAGAGTTTTATTTCATAATCAGCAGATGGAATTTCAGCAAATATTAAGGTTCAGAGATACTGTAGTTCTTTGGTGTAAAAATACAGCTCAGTTTTGCTAAGACCCGGTTAGCGACGTAAAAAAACTTAAACTCACCTGGTCCTAAATCTGACCCTAAACCTGGTCCTTACGCTAAACTTAACATGATGTGAAAAAATTAAAAATATAATGTCAAAAATCACCATTTGCAGCATAAACACTAATGTAAAATGTTGTTTCGTAAATGTGTTTTAGGAAAAACGGAGTAAAAAAAAGAAAATCTGAATGTGTTTTAGATTCACTTTGTCTCTGTGTTTCGGACCCCACAGCTCAGGTGAACAGGAAACACTCTAAAAGTGGGTTGCCGTGGTTGCAATAGAATGTTTTAAGCCCCGCCCCCAGATGAAATGCCAAACTTTAATGGTGCGTTCACACCGGGGCATCAGGGGCGTCCAGTTTACATCATCGAACTTCGCCTGGGAACTTGGTCTGCTACTGTGCACAAAAAGAGCAGGAAAACACTCGGAAGACGCGTGTCCGGATGAAGCAGATCAATGACGTGCGTCCGACTAGAGGCGTCCAGCCCCGGAGTGAACGCACCATAAGAGAGAGTCAGGACACACCGGAGACTCAAGAATCAAGTATTTATAGATGTGGGGAGTGAAAAAGCCTCAGTCTCAGTTTCTCTCTGGGCTTTAATGAAGTGGATCAGACCAACAGAAGATCAGTCTCTACCACAGACTGTACTCTCTGCAGAACTGTGTCCCTCTGTAACGGCTTCAACATTGGCTCAGTGAATCTGTCCCGTAGTGAATCTGTCCCGTAGTGAATCTGTCCCGTCCTCCCTCTGTGTGGTTGTGTGGACTCAGATGAATCAGCGGGGGCAGACACGAGTCGTCTCTGATGGATTCAAAATATATATTCAAGTTATATTATGTTATCTCACTGTTCATTTTAAAGGTACTGTAATGTAATGTTCACGCTTTATTTAGTCATTATATTCAACTATGTAAACTATGTAATCTGCACTAATGTTTGTTCTTGAGTCTTGCAGAAAATGTCTTTTGAAAGCGCAGGATCCCACGGGAAGAAGGTCACGGTGAAACTAAAACCTACTAATACTAATAGTAGTAGTAGTACTAAGAGGGACGGATACGGAGTCCCGTTACCGAGTAAAATAGTGACATTTTACTGGCTGGTACAAAACCGTGGGAAGTAAATAAAAAAGCAAGGGTGTGTGAGAGAGAGAGAGGGTGGTGATTTGTAACTGGGTTTTTTTGCCTCTCCGCTCTTTCTCCTCAATATTGAGACAAAATAATCTCTCTTGTCTTCTCTTCTCTTTTGAACTGTATTTGTATTTGTTGTATTGTAATATAGGTTGTGAACCTATCAGTCTCATTTTAAACATTTCTTGTCGAGCTCAGATGTGCGGTGAAAATGGGGCTAAAGTCTCTGGAGGAGCTTTGGGGGGAGAACCGGACACTTTAGAGGAGGCCAGTGCCCCCTCGAGCCCCCCTCCTGGCGCCGCTCCTGCTCCTGAGCTAGAACAAACTCAACTCTTACATTTTCCTTCCCCTTTTAGCTCCTCATACGTCGCATGTAACACGCGGCTGACTCCAGACGCTCCGCTGCGGCTCGTTTCTAAGTTTAAACTTTTGACATTAGATTTAAATATGACATTTATCACAGTGTCAGTGGCTGTTGAACACGATCCCGCGCCTCCACTTGCCTCACGGTATCATCGTCTGACACACTGTCTAAGAGCCTCCTAATTCACTCAGTTTACAGCCAGTTTCCTAGCAACAGAGCGCCGCCGCCGCACGGCTCATGAACGACATTAACGCGGCGTTATATTTAAGTGACTGTACAGTGTCTGTGCGAGGAAATAAATGTACGATATGTGTTCAATCAGACGGAGAGAAATGAACAACCAGGAGGGAGGAGGAGGGGGAAGAGAGGGAGAGAGGAGAGGAGGGAGAGGGAGGAGGGAGGGAGAAGGGAGAGGGAGGGAGGAGGGAGGGAGGAAAGGGAAGAGGGAGAGAAGAGAGGAGGAGAAGGAGGAGAGGGAGGAGGGAAGAGGGAGAGGGAGAGAGGGGAAGAGAGGGAGAGAGGAGAGGGAGAGAGGGAGGGAGGACAGGGAGGGAGGACAGGGAGGGAGGACAGGGAGAGAGAGGGGAAGAGAGGGAGAGAGGAGAGGGGGAGAAGGGAGAGGGAGGGAGGAGAGGGAGAGAGAGGGGAAGAGAGGGAGAAGGGAGAGGGAGGGAGAGAGGAGAGGGGGACAAGGAGGAGAGGGAGGAGGGAAGAGGGAGAGAGGAGAGGAGGAGAAGGAGGAGAGGAGAGAGGAAAAGGAGGGGAGGGAGGAGAGGAGGGAGAAAAAGAGGAGGGGCAGAGGGAGGAGAGGAAAGAGGGAAGGAGAGGAGAAGAAGAGAGGAGAGGGAGGCGAGGAGAGATGAGGAGGAGAGGAGAAGAGAGGAGAGAGGGCAGGAGGAGGAGAGCGTACACAGGGAGGAGAGGAGGTAGAAGTGGCAGATGGAGGAGCAGAGTCTGGGCTCAGGGCAGATGCTGATGTCACAGATTTGTTGTAGTTTAGATTCAGTCAAACAGAAAGTTTCACTTCCTGTATCTTCCTCACAAGAGTCACATGACGGTGTAGTGACGGTGTAGTGACGGTGTAGTGACGGTGTAGTGACGGTGTAGTGACGTGTCTTCTCAGCTGCTTTACTTGTTTTTTTCCAGACAGTAGGGGGCGTGTCTCCAGGACTGTATCCCATGTGTGTGATGAGGGGCACACTCCCTCGTCTCGGTTCATGCTCCTTTCGTTTGTGGACCTCGTTTGTGGACCTCGTTTGTGGACCTCGTTTGTGGACCTCGTTTGTGGACCTCGTTTGTGGACCTCGTTTGTGGACCTCGTTTGTGGACCTCGTTTGTGGACCTCGATGGCCTCTATGCACAGATGACCTCGGCTTTGTTGATGTTTTAAAAATATTTTAGACCAGAACATAAAGAAAAGTTTTACTCATCAGAATTTGGATGAAAAGAGTTGAATTTACCTCCGAGCTCCTGTTTCCTAAAACTCCGCCCACATTTAAAAAAATCCTCTGGTGGAAACAGTCGATGGAGTAAAACGACAGCACGAGAAGAACGAAAGAAAGAAAGAAAGAGTGATACAAGTAGATTCAACAACAAGAAAAAGAAAAGTTCAATTCTGTCAAAAAGACAAAAGCAGAGGGAGGAGAAGGAGGAGAAGAGAGGGAGGAGAGGGAAGAAAGGGAGCAGAGGAAGGAGAAAGAATAGAGGGAGGTTAGAGAGGACAGTGAACAAAGGGAGCAGAGAGAGGGAGGAGAGAGAGGAGAGGGAGCAGAGAGAGGGAGGAGAGAGAAGAGAAGAGAGGGAGGAGAGAGAAGAGAAGGAGGTTAGAGAGGACAGTGAACAGAGGGAGCAGACGGAGGGAGGAGAGAGGGGAGAGGGAGCAGAGAGAGGGAGGAGAGAGAAGAGAAGAGAGGGAGGAGAGGGAGGAGAGAGAAGAGATGGAGGAGAGAGAGAAGAGATGGAGGAGAGTGAACAGAGGGGGGAGAGGAAGAGAAGAGGTAGGAGAGAGAAGAGAGGGAGCAGGAGGAGAAGCAGGGAGCAGAGAGAGAGAGGGACGAAAGGAAGCAGTGGGATTAGAGGGAGAAGAGGAAAAGAGGGAGGAGAGAGAAGAGAAGAGAGGGAGGGAAGAGAAGGAGGGAAGAAAGGGAGCAGAGGGAGAAGAGGGAGCAGTGGAAGAAGAGAAAAGAGGGGGAGGAGAGGAAGGAACGAGAAGAGAGGGAGGAGAGGGAGCAGGGGGGAGAGAGAGGAAAGGGAGCAGAGGGAGAAGAGAGAATAGAGGGAGGTTAGAGAGGACAGTGAACAGAGGGAGGAGAGGAAGAGAAGGACGAGAGGTCACACACAGACGGAGGGGGCGGGGTCAGATTGCCGCCGGACACTTCCTTATACGTCTCTGGGGGGGAGAAGCCAACGACACTGACCAATCACCTGCTCCGATCCGCGTCACGTGATCACGTCGATCTTTTCACTGTTTCATTATAAACTCTCGTCTTTCACTGAAGCTGCACTTTGTTTTATTCTCCACATTGTGCAGAGTCATTCAGAAGAACAGAATAATTATAACATCAATTAAACAACTGCAAAAACAAAATGACGGAGCTGATACATCTACAAGTTCCATTTATCTTTACGGAAAAAAAAAAACAAAAAATTGGAAGAGTTCCTGCTCGTCACAGTTGACAAATGAACATTCATAATTGCGTTGATCATTTTGGCTCGTGTTTGTTCGTGGTTGGAACTAAAACTCATTTACAAAACAAAACTCAATCATCCGCATATTAAAACATCGCACGCACAAGAACATCAGACTTTCAGACGGAGCTTTGTGGGACTGTTTCCTTCGAACGCATTAGTGGGTTTGAGGAAGGAAAGAACAATACGAGAGAAAAGAACGACGACGATGAGAAGAGAGGATCAGAACAGAGGAGGATTTCAAACACAATGTGGATCATTTTAAACATGTGGTTTTTAGGTTGTTTTCAGACTCGGTCCTGGTTTAGTTCTGGTTTAATGGTGAACTCTGAGGTGGCTCTGCTCCTGCTGCTCCTGCTGCTCCTGCTGCTCCTCTACGTCGAGGGAGGAGCCAGGTGGAGAACAGTAGACGTCGCGCTGCTGTGGTGGAGTAAAAACTACAGCACGGGAAGAACTCGGAGGAATAAAAGTCGATTTAACAACAAATAGAAAAAGAAAAACTTCAAACAGACGAAAACAGAGGGAGGAGAAAGAGGAGAGGGAGCAGGAGGAGGAGAGAGAGAGAGAAGAGGGAGGAGAAAGAGGAGAAGGAGGCGATAGGCGAGAGGGAGGAAAGAGGAGAGGGAGGAAAGGGAGGAGGGTGTGGAGAAGGAGAGAGAGGAGGAAGAGGAGGGAGGAGAGAGAGGAGACGGAGGTGATAGACGAGAGGGAGGAAAAGAGGAGAGGGAGCAGGAGGAGGAGAGAGAGGGAGGAGAAGGAGGAGAGGGAGGGAGGAGAGAGAGGAGGAAGAGGACGGAGGAGAGAGAGGGAGGAGAGAGAGAGGAGAGGGAGGAGAGAGAGGAGAGAGTAGAGGAAGCAGAGGGAGGAGAGAGAGAGGGAGCAGGGTGAGGAGAGGGCGGAGAGGGAAGAGAGAGAGGAGAAGAAGCAGAGGGAGAAAAGAGAGGAGAGGGAGGAGGGAGGTTTAATTCTGGCATAACAAACAACAACAACAACAACAAACTTAATTTATAAAGCGCTTTTCATACAAGAAAAATGTAACACAAAATGCTTTACAGAGCATTAAAATCAGTCCCACCAAACCCCCGCTGCTCCTCCCCCTCGAGAGGAGCAGCTGAGGAGCCTCCTGAACGCTTTTGTGGAGAGATGTTCATGAGGCATGTCCCACCGGGAGGAGGCCCCGGGACACGCTGGAGGGGCCTGGGAACACCTTGGAAAAGCTGCAGGACGTGTGTGTGGAGAGGGACGTGTGTGTGGAGAGGGACGTGTGTGTGGAGAGGGACGTGTGTGTGGAGAGGGACGTGTGTGTGGAGAGGGACGTGTGTGTGGAGAGGGACGTGTGTGTGGAGAGGGACGTGTGTGTGGAGAGGGACGTGTGTGTGGAGAGGGACGTGTGTGTGGAGAGGGACGTGTGTGTGGAGAGGGACGTCTGGGCCTCACCGCTGCCTCCACGACGACCCCGGATAAAGACGAAGAAAATGGATGGATGATGGTAAACGGTCACACTTTACACCAAGGAACCACTCACACATTCACACACAGACACTGGGGGGTGAGGGGGCTTAAGTGTCTTGCCCAAGGACACAACAACAGCGCTCATCTGTGGGAGCTGGAATCGCACCGACAACCTGTGAGTCAAGGCACAAACACTGCACCAATTTAGTTTTGTATTCATCTGATGCAAGTGTCCCTAAAACAATCATTATATAGAGCAGTGATTCCCAGCTCATTTTGTCTAGCGCCCCCTAATGGCAGGTTCACACTCACTGCAACTGTAGTAGCAAATACATCTTATTTTAGTAGAAGTAATAGTCGTAGTATTTGATAGTTTTAATGATATTTGATGTCCAAAATCCTCCAAAACATTCTTCAAGTTATGACATTTACTTTATAGAACATTTTCATTCAAATATGAGATACAGGTTCATGTTCTTTACTCATGTACTTCCTTCTATTGAATACTTGTGTACTTCTGGGGACCCCTGTACTTCTGGGGACCCCTGTACTTCTAGTTGCAAAGCCCTGATCTACACGACTTCTAAAAATGCATCACAAATCACTATGAATCAAATCAAAACTCAAAAGTCCCAGTTCTGCACAATGACACTGTCCGTAGCGGCTAACGCAGGGGCGTCCAAACTACGGTCCTGGGGCCAAATGCGGCCCTCGGATCATTTTTCTTGGCCCTCAGACCTTCTCCTAAACTGTCTGAATTGATCATACAAACATTTTTTTCAGCAATTTAAGCATTTCTACCACTATAACCTTAAAAATATGACATTTCTTTGTGTAAAATTTGCGTTCCAAGCTTTATTAAAAGCTACAGCGGCGGCGTCAAAACTATATCAACAAACCGCTATATATCGCTTCAAATATGTTTCAAGACCAGTAAAAAAAAGTTTGGACACCCCCGGGCTAACGCGTCACTCACTCACGCACTCGAGACGGAGATAAAAACGTTTACATATTCACAAAGTTTGAGATGAGCGTCTAATCTTAGCTAGCTTCCTGTCTTTTACCGGAGCATTAGCGGAAACGAGAGAGTGATTCAGAAAAAAGAGACAGGACTCGGGCTCTTATAAGGAGGGAGTTTTATTTATAACACATGATGCTGACAGGGACTCTCCAGCTCAGCGTCTATTTTACAAGGTTGATCTGCAAGGCTGCGCGAGTACTGAACGCTATCCGGGAACCGAGTTTGCAGTTTGCACTAAAAACACGCTTGAAACAACACACGTCCCCTTTTTTTTCGCGGATTTTTTCGTGTAATTTTTATACAAAATAGTACAAACAACATTAAAAAATAGTTGTGCTGTTGACAATTTACAAAAACATTTTCATACAGAACTGTGCAAGTTTTTTTTTCAGGTTTTTTTACCACTTGAAATGTTGTGATTACACCGTTTTACCCCCTTTTTGAAGTTAGCGTACACTCTTTCTGGACGGGACCTCGGTCATGCGGGCCGACACATTTCAAAAGGTTTATATGTTTACTGTAATCATCTGCCCAGTATAAAAGACACATGCAAATAGCTCCAATTTTACACTTACACTTTTGCCTATGTCGTTCTGTGTAGCTTCAAGCAAACTCTACAATATATACACCCGGACTGGAGCAGCGGTGGGTTTTTAAAGTCAGAAAAAAAAGCTAGAGCCTCCCGTCATGGATACTTAAGGTCAGGCAGTGTCCAGAGACCGAGCGTCGTTCAAAAACCGACATCCACGAGAACAGGTACCGCATTTTCCGGACCATAAGTCGCACTTTTTTTTCATAGTTTGTCCAAAGGTGCGACTTATACTCAGACGCGACTTATATGTGAAAGGATTTAACGATATAATTTGACGTCTTCCTAATTTAAAAGACGTCTGAGAACACGTTAGCTTGTTTTTTCTGCTTTATTTATCTGATTAACTGTTAATATCTTACGTTAACAAACCAGACATGTGTTCAGTTCTGTCTGTGCTTCATGGAGCTGGATAAATATAAATGTGTTACGTTAGCGTTAGCGTGATGTACTGATATTCAGCCAGTTGTTCCACATTTTATTGGTTTTATTATAACTTGACTTTAAAGATAAAATGTCTGTTCTTGGTCTTGGATTTTTTAAATAAATTTCCCCCAAAATGCGACTTATTTATGTTTTTTCTTCATTATTTAGCATTTTTAGCTGGTGCGACTTATACTCCAAAGCGACTTATATATGTTTATTCTTTATTATATTGGATTTTTAGCTGGTGCGAAAAATCCAATATAGGAGTGACTTATATTTCAGTGCGACTTATTTATGTTTTTTCTTCATTATTTAGCGTTTTTAGCTGGTGCGACTTATACTCCAGAAAACACGGTACACTTGTTTTTTTTTTAATGCGATATAATGTTGTCAGCCATGTTCAAACGTTTGCTCAATTATTGTTAAACAGAAGCAGCTTTAAAGACGCTGTGTGTAACTTTTGCGACGGAGGGTCCACCGCCTGTCCGCTGACTCCATGGAGAAAGTTCCACAGTGCAGCATTACACTCCCCCTAAACGAGCGACTCCACCAGGTCAAGTCACAGGTGGTAAAACAAATACTAGTGTTAACCGAGTAAATGACAGATGGATTAATGCTTCACTGTGTAACATTACAGGTAAAGTAATAACAACTCCACTGAGACGAGCAGGTAGTGGACCACGCATCAGAAAAGTTACATAGTGCAGCTTTAGACTTGGACTTTTCCTTGGAAACATGTTTGACGTTGCTACCCTGTTTTGCTGATAGTTATTTTAAGTCCAAATTTATTCTATTTAATTTAAATTTTATTTTTAGAATTTTATTTTTATTTTGAATTTATTTTTATTTTGAATTTGAATTTAATTTTTTATTTCTGTTTGAATTACATTTTTTTTGTTTTAATTATAATTTTAATTTGTTTTTTTTGCATATTTTTTTTGTTTTAATTATAATTTTGTTTTTTTTTTTGCATATTTTTTTTATTTCACTCAAATCCAACAGCTGCACTTGCCTGAGATCCAGAACACAAACTTTTCCAACACTTTACAAAAACGTGTAAAAGTCTGGTCAACGGTGAATCTTCTCGTTTTGAAATGAAAACGATTGACAGGTGGATTAGCCAATCAGGGACAGTCGCGGTACGTCCATCCCGGAAAAAAAATACTGGAAAAAAAAACATCACATGGGGCGTAAAAACATGACGGATTCCTGCAAAATGAACGCGTAAAATTAAATAAATGCGACTTTATCCGTGTCAATGAAATAAACAAATCTGATTGGACGATCACGTGTGGACCTGATTCTGGATCTACCCGGCAACAGCGGAACCAAACATCCCTGACCACCAAGGGTACGCCGCATTCGCACATTACACTTCAATTCACTCCTTCAAACAACAAATAAAAAAAACATGATTAAAGTCGGATTTCTTTCACATACAAGGCCATCGTGTAACCTTCTCGCGATGGGCTTCTGTTTTTCCTTCGCGTACAACACTTCACTCTTGTTTTGAGAAGCGTTCTACAGCGGGGGTAGCGACAATGCTCTTGGTTTAATATAGACCACTCAGTTATATATACAGTAAGGCCTAAAGACGTGAGTGTGTGCTGGATTATACTGTACAATACGTCGTTGTGGAAAGTGGAAAAGCGCCTCGAATGAACCAAGGCTAAACAGTAACAGAGACAGGAGTATGGCTGTCAGCTTTTAGAAACAGATCCTCAATGTACATGGCTTTAGGAAATACATTGTGCCGCTTGGAAACGGAAAGTGAAAGCAAAAAAAAACAAAAACAAAGGGGGATCGTGTCGTTAAACATATATAAAAAACGTCCGTATATACACATTTGCGCGTCAAACTGAGCTACAGATAGCAGAAGGGAACAGCTGTGTTTATTCCGCGAAGGGGGAGATGCGCTTGTAATCAGTCAGATAAGAGGACGCCGTCGCTCCGGATTTTTTTTTTTGGGAGTCTGCCGGCGCCGCGGTTTCGACGATTCATCAGCGGAACTCAAAACGGCGAGGGGGGAGTCCCGTTGTTGACCTTTCAGCCCGTCTCGATCCATCAACGGCGTTTTATGTGGCGCGATCGCTTTGGGTACGTACGTGAGCCGGCTGTCAGTGCGGTTCCTCCGTCAGTTTTTTTGCGAGCGCTCGTTTTTGATGATTCCGGTGTAAAAATAGGAGGGAATACGAACGGAATGCGCGGGAATATCGTTTTACGGAAAGTTCGATTCAACAGACTAATATTAAAGGTTGTATATCGCTCTAAATTGACTTTTGTGACACTTTATTATTAGTCTGTATCATCTCCAAACCTCAAAACGCTCTGTTCCACCTTGTGATGTCATCAAGTGGTAGTTTTCACGTTAGCAGCTCAGTGCAAACATGTCTGGAGTTGTGTTTTTTTGTTTCATTCACACATGTTTAACACACAAACCCTGTGTATTTAGGCTGAGTTCTTCTTCTCTCAAACAGAAAACACTCTGTTCCACCTTGTGATGTCATCGTGTGGCGAAACAGGAAGTGCTCCGCTGTGTTTTTAAACTCCACACGCCTTCATTTCTAGAATCATTTGGATCATTTCAGCTTCTGGAATTGCCACTTATCTCAGCTGAACTGAAGGTAAAAGGAGCTGTTAACTTGAAAACTACCACTTGATGACATCACAAGGTGGAACAGAGCGTTTTGAGCTTTGGAGATGTTACAGACTAATAATAAAGTGTGACTCAAACATGTGTGAATGAAACAAAACACAACTCCAGGTCTGTTTTTGAAGCGGTAACACCATTATAACGTGACTTAAAGCTACAAGAGTCAGTTTTGTGTCATATCGGACATTTAAAATCTGTTTCTGAAACTTTACATAGTTCGTTAAAGTTATTAAAATATATAAAAGCATTTCGGCGATTCTTTAGTTTAAAATGTGCTTTTTGAACTTAGAACAACCGTGGATATTAGTTAGCACGAAGCTGGTTAGCACGTAGATAGTTTTGAGCTCTTAATATTTGAATTTTTAGGAAAGTCTATGGAAAAAATGAATGAAAATATTACCACATGATGACATCACAAGGTGGAACAGTGTGTTTGAGAGAAGAATTCAGCCTAAATATACAGAGTTTGTGTGTTATACATGTGTGAATGAAACAAAAAGAAACAAAAAAACTAAAACAAAACACAGCTCCAGGTCTGTTTGTCATGAAGAAACAACATTCAGGAAATCAGTAACTTACAGTTTCTTAATACGATGATTTAAATTTTATGATTTTGTTTAGTGAATTTTCAAAGTCAATTTTGACACTAAGGAAAAGGGCTAACACTCTATTTAAAAAAACATAATAACAATGATAATAAAACAGACAATACAATGTGATTTTCAACACATAACATACACAAAACTACTCTGGAAACGTCCAATTACGTGTCTAGTTTTTGTATAGATTATTTTAAAAATCAGGGGTACCCAAAGTTTTTCCTCGTCAAAATGAATCCACACGAGCGAGTCCAAGGCCAATCCTGATCACAGTTTGTACATTAAAAAGGTCAAAGGTCAAAGGTTGCATTTTTATCCAGCGCTTTTCCACCTTAAAGTCAAGGAATCGCTGGAATTGCACCTGTACCAATGATGTTTTAAGATCGAAAGCGGGATTCGAACCACCAAACTTCAGATTAGCGGAGAAACGCTCTACCAAATGAGCCGCTGTCGCCCAAAACTACATGATTTCACTGACTTTAATATTCAGAAATAGACAGGATTGGCCTTGTTCCCATATTTTGACGTTCTTTTAGACACTTTTTTAAAATCTCAGTGTCCTCTCGCGGCCCAAACAGACCTCTGCGCGGACAAAATCTGCCCCGTGGACCCCGCTTTGCTCACCCCTGCTCTTTAACTGAAATGTCCCCAACCTGAACTGTTTCTACTTTATAATCGCTCATCGCTGCTCTGGTGGTTCTTCCGCAGATAAGATTTTCACAATGTCTCAAACACTTAACCTCCATTTTACTAAATACAGAAACAAAATGAGGTACAGCGATGAACGCGTCGAAATCCACCATTTGAAAACGATGTCATTGTGTATTTAATGAACAGATCGAGGCTTATTCTACAATACCGACGCTCATGAGAGGCTATAGAAGCTCTGAATAAACCTTATACCATTCACCACCATCGCGCTTCACCTTCTTCTAATTGTTTTGCATAATTAAATCGTTCAAAAGACTAAAGCTGTTTTTTTTTCCCTTCTGTTTTTTTTCTCTACAAAGCTGTGATAGTTAGCCCTAGCGCACGTGGTATAACTGGAGCCAGCTTGTCCGCTTTGATAAAGACTTTTAAAATGTCTTCAAACTTTTCTTTTCCAACCCTCTTGAACTCGTCGCCAACAATTTTGAGACAGTTTTAAATGAAAGGAAAACGCGGTGAGGCAGATTTGGAAGGCGCCGTGTCCCTGGCTGCGGCTCGCTCCCCGTAACGACCGGCAGTAATTTGTATTAAAAAAAAACATAAAAGTGAAGAGAAAGCAAAACAAAAGTAGATCAGAAACAGCTTTGGAGGTGACGGTAATCATGGAACACTGGCCGATTCGAAAAGATGATTTACACAGGGATGATTTAAAGGTTCTATATGACAAAAAACTGACTCTTTTGAGCTTTAAGTCGTGTTTTAAAGCTCTTAAATCCTCAAAAACGTACCTGAAGTTATGTTTTGTTTCATTCACACATGTTTATTATTCGTCTGTCTACATCTCCAAAGCTCAAAATGCTCTGTTCCACCTTGTGATGTCATAAAGTGGTAGTTTTCACGTGAACAGCAACCTCAGACATGTCAGACTCAGGCCCCCGGACCAAATTTGGCCCTCGATATGATTATATTTGGGCCGCGAGTTCATTTCAAATACGTATAGCGCATGCACCACTAATACTACAAATCCCAGAATGCTTTGCAAAAACGTTAGCGCTGGCCCCGATCGCTTCTGTTGACATCATTAGCATCTGCTACCTGTCGCCGGACTCGAATTTAGTCCACCGCTTCTGAAAAACACGCAGAACTTAGTCACAGTTTTTAATTTTGTGCCTCTGTGAATTTGAGTTTGACACGTCTGAGCTGCCGTTTACCTTTAGTTCAGTAGAGATCGGCAATTCCAAAAGCTGAAATGATCCAAATGATTCTAGAAATGAAGGTGTGTGGAGTTTAAAAACACAGCGGAGCACTTCCTGTATCGCCACATGATGACATCACGAGGTGGAACGGAGCGTTTCCAGTTTCAGAGAAGAAGAACTCAGCGTAAATCTGCAGAGTTCGTGTGTTAAACATGAAACAAAACACAACTCCAGGTCTGTTTGTGCCGAGTAAACAACATCAGAACAGCGTAACACGGGCTCTTTAAAGAAACACTGCGTAACATTTCTGCTCGACGATCCGACGGAGATGTCAGTGCTTCGACTAAAACTGCCGCTCCACAGTGTCGCGTAAACTTTTCTGCTTCCACCGGACACGAGCAGCTGACGCCACGAGGCCAAAACACAGGTGAGATCTGAGTAAATAATAATAAAAAGCCGTAATGCGTAACTTTCCAGGCAAAGCATTAGCATCTCCATGGAGACGAGCAGGCGGCAGACGCTCAAAACTGCAGAAAGCGCCTCAGTGGTTTGTTTTTTTTTAGTTTTTTTAGCTTTAGATTCCAATTTCCTTCACCTTTCCTTCACACGTCACGGAACATTCCCACCTTTCGGATCTTTTTTTTGTTCCCAAAACAAACACAGCTGCTGTTGACGCCGCGCCGGAATAATACAAAAGCACTTCTCCACGGCGACAGTCCCAAAGTATATTTTTGTGATTTGAACAACCACATTCAACTTGGCTGTGATCTCGGAGCACAGTTTAAAAAAAAAAAAAAAAAAAAAAAAAAGTTTCATCCATAACTTAGACACAATATACAGTACGTCTACATAAAGCGCCCTCGTACGCGAGTCCTCCGTCACCGGCGCTGACACCTCCGCCGTCCCCATGGAGATCACGACGGGGAGGAGGAGGAGGAAGAGAAGGGGGGGGGGGGTCAGAGTTAAAGGGTCATGGGGTCATGTAGGGGGGGCGTACGAAGAAGCCCAAACAAAATGGCAACCAATCCTGAGTTAGCGGGAGTCTGCTTATGCACCACTGAAGGCACTTTTTTTTTTTTAAAACAACAGTGCTTTTGTTTGAGGAATTCGAGTTCAAGAAAGAAAAGAAGGACTCCTCTCACTTCTTCGCCGTTCTATCTTTTCGCTCTTTTTTTTGTGTTCCCTCCAGACAAAGCAAGCAGCTCAACTTAAAGCATTGGCGGGCGAGGAGAGTGGCAGACGGGGACTCGGATACCCCCAGGAATCACAAATGACTGAAGAAAGATTCGAAACCGAGAGGAAAAAAAATCCTTCGTATATCCAGCTTGAGTCCTATAATGCAAAATAACCCCCTTTTTCTTTTTTGTCGGCGCCGACGAGACGCCTCCGGATTCAGCGATTCCGCTTCGTCTCACCTTTAATAACAAACCCGGTCCTCAAATCTGATTGGTTGTTGAGTCAGTGATGTCATCAGGGTGCGTGTTTATCCCCCCCGGTGGTACAGAGCGTGGCAGGCCAGCTGACGGGACGAGGGTTTTTTATGTGTGTCTATGTGCGTTTAGTGTACGGGCCTACGGGGGGCAGTGTTTCATTCGTCGGCCCCGCCCCCGTACATGTCGGCCAGTTTCTTGAAGCGGGGGCCCCAGTCGTTGAGATAGTCATAGTCCTGGTCCCCTGTGCTGGATGAGTTCAGAGAGCTGACGGAGCCCGCAGTGGAGCCGCTCCCCTCGTAGTCGAACACCAGCAGACTGTCGTAAGGGGGCGCCGTGGGGTCATTGTCCGCCGCCCGCAAGCCCTTTAAAGGAGACACAGAAAGGTCAGAGGTTATAGCGACGAGCGAACGGCGAAGGAAAGACATTTAAGTACATTTTATTTCACTTTTTTTTACGACTTTCGAGAGCAGTATCTGTACTTTCTACTCCGCTACGTTTGTGAACAGGACTGAAAAGTAGTAAAAAGTACTTATTTTTACCGTGTTCGTGGAAATACCTCGACTAAAATTTAAGAGTTTGAGGGTCGGCTTTGAGAAAAATACAAATAAAAACACAAAATTTGTAAGAAAGTCGTAAGTTGATTTGTTTTGTTACTGTCGAACAAAATATCTAATTTTTTTTATCAGTATCACAAAACTTATACTTCAACAAATGAACAAAGTAAAAGTATTGTGTGAAATACTTTTACTTTTTACTCTTAAAGTACAACTACTTTTTTCATGTGATACTTTTACTTGAGTAACATGGTACCTCTGTGTCTGTACTTTTACTTTAAGATCCGATATTACACAAAAAAACAGACGTGGAGTTGTGTTTTGTTACGTTTGTGAACAGGACTAAAAAGTAGTAAAAAGTACTTATTTTTACCATGTTCGTGGAAATACCTCGACTAAAATTTTCGAGTTTGAGCGTCGGCTTTGAGAAAAATACAAATAAAAACACAAAATTTGTAAGAAAAAGTTGTAAGTTGATTCATTTTGTTGCTGTTGAACAAAATATGTCAAATTTTTTAATCAGTATCACAAAATTTATACTTACTTTATACTAACAAAGTAAAAGTATTGTGTGAAATACTTTTACCTCTTAAAGTACATTTTCAAACAAGTACTTTTTTCATGTGATACTTTTACTTGAGTAACATTGTACCTCTGTGTCTGTACTTTTACTTTAAGATCCGATATTACACAAAAAAAACAGACGTGGAGTTGTGTTTTGTTACGTTTGTGAACAGGACTGGAAAGTAGTAAAAAGTACTTATTTTTACCGTGTTCGTGGAAATACCTTGACTAAAATTTTCGAGTTCGAGCGTCGGCTTTGAGAAAAATACAAATGAAAACACAAAATTCGTAAGAAAAAGTCGTAAGTTGATTCGTTTTGTTGCTGTTGAACAAAATATGTCTCATTTTTTAATCAATATCTCTACATTTGCACTTTAATAAATGAACAAAGTAAAAGTATTGTGTGAAATACTTTGCCTTTTTACTCTTAAGGTGTATTTTTAAACAAGTACTTTTTTCATGTGATACTTTTACTTGAGTAACGTTGTACCTCTGTATCTGTACTTATACTTAAAGGTCCGATATTACACAAAAAAAACAGACCTGGAGTTGTGTTTTGTTGTGTTTTATTATTAGTCTGTAACATCTCCAAAGCTCAAAACGCTCTGTTCCACCTTGTGATGTCATCAAGTGGTAGTTTTAAAGTGAACAGCTCCTTTTACCTTTAGTTCAGTCGAGATAAGTGGCAATTCCAGAGCTGAAATGATCCAAATGATTCTAGAAACGAAGGTGTGTGGAGTTTAAAAACACAGCGCAGCACTTCCTGTATCACCACACGATGACATCACAAGGTGGAACGGAGTGTTTTCAGTTTGAGGGAAGAACTCAGCCTAAATACGCAAACAAAACACAACTCCGGGTCCGTTTGAGGATGAGGAAACAATGTTAGCGACCGGATCGAGCCTTAAAACTTTCACTCCGGTCTCTTCTTCTCCAAACGTTTTTTTTTTTTTTAATATAGTTTCTGGTGTCGTTTTTTTCCATTTACCGAAAGAGCGGAGAAGTTCAGTACCTGCGTAATCCACGTAATGAAAGCCATGTTGAGGTTTAGCCCGTGTCCTTGTTTAAAACCCTCTGTAGCATTAGCGTCCCGGGATGCGGCGTCTGCTTTTGGGAGATAGCGGGTCTATAATGTGCTCTGTAAAGAATCCTGGACACTGAGGCTTAAGTGGCTTTATCTTCGTGATTAATACATTGGCCAACGCACAAATAACAAAGATTATATGACCACGCGTGTTTTGTATCGTTTCATTCACCGTTTGGGTTTATTTTTGGCGCATTATAAGAACAATATGTTTGCTCATTGAATGTAACTGAACACGATGTGGATGCCAGAGCTCCGCCCACTCCGCTCTTTGAATAGACTGGACTTTACTCGATGGAACAACTCCGACCCCCCGGGGGGCGCTGTGGGCGGCACCTACAGCGTTTGTTTGTTATGTTTGTGATTTACAGGCACACGAGCGCGCTAAAACCAGATCGGGTGTGTGTGTGTAGGTGTGTGTGTGTTGTGTGTGTGTGTGTGTGTGTTGTGTGTGTGTGTGTGTGTGTGTGTTGTGTGTGTGTTGTGTGTGTTGTGTGTGTATGTGTGTGTGTTGTGTGTGTATGTGTGTGTGTTGTGTGTGTGTTGTGTGTGTTGTGTGTGTATGTGTGTGTGTTGTGTGTGTGTTGTGTGTGTGTGTTCTGTGCGTGTTGTGTGTGTGTGTGTGTTGTGTGTGTGTTGTGTGCGTGTTGTGTGTGTGTGTGTTGTGTGTGTGTTGTGTGTGTTGTGTGTGTGTGTTGTGTGTGTGTATGGTGTGTGTGTTGTGTGTGTGGTGTGTGTGTTGTGTGTGTTGTGTGTGTGTGTGTGTTGTGTGTGTTGTGTGTGTGTGTGTGTGAGGTGGAGGAGACAGATCAGTGTTGAACAGATGTCGTTTTCCTCTCGAGTGTGAATGTGTCATCAGTCTGTCAATCACTGTGTGTGTGTGTGTGTGTGTGTGTGTGTGTGTGCGTCTGCCCACACTGAGGCTCTGAGAGAGGGAGGGGGGGAGGGAGGGAGAGAGAGAAGAAGGGAGAGATGTAGAGGAAAGGAAAGAGAGAGAGAGGAAGGGTGAGAAGTAGAGGAAAAGTAGAGGGAGGCAGAGAGAGCATAGAGAGTAGGAGGGAGAGATAGAGAGTGAGGGAGGGAGAGAGGGGGGAGAGGAAAAGGAGGGAGAGGTGGAGAGAGAGAGTAGAGAGGAAGGGACAAAAGGAAAAAGAGGGCAATAGGGAGGAAGTGTAGAGAGAGGAAGAGAAATTAGACAGACCAGGAGAGAGAGAAGGAGGGGGAGAGGAGAGAGAGAGAGAGAGAGAAAGATAGAGAGAGGGAGATGAGAGAGAAGGAGAGAGAGGGAGAGAAAAGGGAAAGAGGAAGAGTAGACCAGTGGGAGAGAGTAGAGGGAGAGAGAAAGAGAGAGGTTGAGAGAGATGAAGAGAGTGAGAGCGGAGGAGTGGAGAAAAAGGGAGAGGGAGCGGAGAGAGAGGAGAGAGAGGAAGGGAGAGAGGGAGGGGAGAGGGAGGGGAGAGGGAGGAGAGAGGGAGGAGAGAGGGCGAGCAGCTTGACAGCAAAGTAAAACAAAGTCCCGTCCGTGGCCACAGTTTACATAAACAACAGCACCGAGAGCAGAGTCATCACATCTGTGTGAGGTCCACACACAGTGGAAGTGACACCCGCCCGGAGGTGGGAGTAGCTAGGAGGAGGTAACAGGAGGTGACAGGAGCTGGCAGGAGGTGGCAGGAGCTGGGAGACTCAGGGACAAGATTGAAAAGGAGGTGAATATTTTGCCAAAGTGTGAATTTGCATAAAGTGTCAACAGTGGATCAGAAACACCTCCTCTGACCCCTGTGAGGTCAGAAACACCTCCTCTGACCCCTGTGAGGTCAGAAACACCTCCTCTGACCCCTGTGAGGTCAGAAACACCTCCTCCGATCCCTGTGTGCTTAGATAATATGTTTTGGTTGAGGTTTAAATGTGAAAGACTTTAAAATGACTCATCCCTACACAGGCCCAGTGACAGACATTTGGGGGCCCGGGTCACATGGGGCCACATGGGCGTGTCACAGTGGGCGTGTCACAGTGGGCGTGTCACAGTGGGCGTGTCACAGTGGGCGTGTCACAGTGGGCGTGTCACAGTGGGCGTGTCACAGTGGAGGTGAAAACGGAGGTTGATCAACAAAATGGCGTCTTAAGCAATAAGCAATTAAAGATTACACTCCAAAAAACACTTTTTCACCCCTTGAACGTCGACGAAAACTATCACATGGGGGTATTGGATCGACCGGTTCGGCGAAAAATTTTATAAAATTGGCATCGCGATAATGTCCCATGCCCACTGACTCGACGGCGCCACCTAGAAGTTGACCCCTATGGGAGCGGACACACAAAAACCAGCTAGAACATGGAGAAAAACATTTTGCCGATTTAAAGGAACATTTTCAGTGACATATTAAAGACCGAATTGTGACGTTCAGGTTCACCTCGTGTATAAAGTCCCCGATGTCTCCCGGGTGCGGCACCACTGGTCTGATGGGGAACTGGGACTCGGGGATGATGGGCCGCTCGTCCACCCTGCGGACGCCGGGGGGTTTACTGATGATGTGCTCCAGGGAGTCGGGCTGCTGCAGTTGGCTCAGGTCGTAGTCCTACAGGCCACAGACACACATCATGAATGGTAGTCACGTGTCAGGCTGCGCACGGAGGCGTTGTCCTACCTGGTCTTCCTCTCCTCCGCCCTCTTCGTCATATTTCAGGATGTTGTCTCTGACGTCGTCCTCGGGGTCGATCAGCAGCTGTTTGGTTTGTCGCTCCTTCTCTCTGCGTTTGACCCACACCACGAATAACAAAACCATACCTGGAAAAAAGTGATTGTTTATATTGAGAGTGGGATTTGAACCACCAGGGGGCGCACGTCATGGTTGTGTTTGGTCCTTTTCTTCTTGCTTTCTGGAGGCGGGTCTTCTCCTGCTTGTTTACATGGAAATTTTGTTCCTTTGGCTATAAAATTCCACAGTCTATCCCCATGGAGAATATTTATAGTATTTGATTTTCTATTTCCATGGAATCATGCAGGTGATGTGCCGACTCCAGAAAGTTACACACTGTAGCTTTAAGTTCATTTGATCTGCATTCACTCTAACATTGACTTCAACCAATCAATAAAACTCTGCATTTTAAACTCCAAATTAGTATTGGTTATAAATGTTGTCGTAATAATAAATAAATACATAAAAAATAAAATAAATTCATAAATAAATAAAACAAATAAATGCATAAAAATAAATAAAATAAATAAATACATACAAAATAAATAAATAAATAAATAAATACAAAATAAAATAAATAAATAAATTCATAAATAAATAAAACAAATAAATACATAAAAATCAATAAAATAAATGAATACATTAAAAAATAAATTCATAAAAATTAAATACATAAAAAATAAAATAAACAAAAACAAACAAAGAAATACATAAAAATTAAATAAGTACATACATGCATACAAATTAATCAAATAAATAAATAAAACAAATAAATATATACAAATGAATTAAATAAATAAATACATAAAAAATTAAATAAATAAATTCATAAATAAATAAAACAAATAAATACATAAAAATAAATAGATTCATGAAAATTAAATAAATAAATACATAAAAAATAAAATAAATAAAACAAATAAATATATACAAATTAATTCAATAAATATATATATTTAAAAAAAACAAATAATACTAATAATACTAATAAAACAAATAAATAAATACATAATAAAATAAAATAAATAAATACATAAAAATAAATACAAAATAAACTACACTAACGCTGCTCACAAACTTGGTCTATCTAATCTAATCTTTTTTTTACAGGGGTTGATGGTTATTTCACAGCGTGTTGGCAAAGCTGAGGTAAGTTTGTTCATATAGAGCTGAATATATAAACGATGCTACAGCCGCAGTCGGCAGTGAGCGTGTGAATTATTGGCAGCACAATCTGTATTTACCCTGAGAGGAAAAGCAAAACCCGAGAAATCCAGAGACGCCACGAAGCAGCAGCCAAAGAAATCATCTCTACTACAGACTGTACGTGCCCCAGTGTGATCCGGCTACATATAGGGCCTGATAATTACTATAGCGACTCATCGTTCCATATATAATAGATGGAACAATAGTTTTTTGGGGGGGGCTTTTTGTTTGTACTAGTGGAAAAGGCGCTTGATTTGTCTGTTTTTAATGTTCATATCTTGATTTATGGACACCATAGCGAAAAAAAATACCAAGATCATGTAGAGCAGGTTAATAAAAGTGTTTCATTCAGCCGTTTACTGCAGTTTGTCTGTAAGGAGCTGAATGAACTGGATCAAGAAGAAAAGATGATATATTTCCATAGCACTAAAATAGAACAGGAATACCATGGTCATATTTTTTTCTTGGGTGTAAGTATGAGTGATAAAAGGCAAACCAAAGGCACATTTCATAGACTTTATATAAATGGACGTAGCTAACGCGCTTCCAGCTCAATCAACTGCAACGGAAAATTGTCACCTCTCACTCTGTAACTATAATTCCATGCATCTTACTTCATATATTTCATGTTTTCTGTGTGTATGTAAAAATAAAAAAAATAAAATAAAATGTAAAAAGTAGTAAAAATAAAGACAAAATACTGGTCGTGTAAAGCTAGCATCTATCAAGCGCAAAACAAATTTAAAGGGGCGCAAATTACGGCCGCTTTAAGCTTGTTTTACTTTTTATTACTCATTTCATTTATTCATTTCAAGCATTTCACGTATCAGGCACATCCAAAGCACATCTCACAGATTTGTTCCTATAGAAGCTCGAAAAGGAGTGGGAGGAAGAAAACTTAGTAAGCCCCGCCCCCTGTCTACAATTTGAACATAAATTAAATGCTTTGTTTAAACTTCCTATTCAGTTAAAAAAACAAAAAATACAAACTCGTAGCCATAGACTGTTTATATAAATGGACATAGCTAACCTGCTAGCCGCCGCGTTCCAAACAGGAAGTGATCATGGCCACACTTCCAGCTTCATCGGCTCTGGCTCCAATTCACTTTCTATTGAAAAATTGTCACTACTCTCTCTGTCAGACTCGTCATTTTGGTCTTAAATGTTTCGTATTAACCCGCTCTACATGATCCTGGTGTCTTTATTTCGCTAATTGTCCAGAAATCCAGTCCAGAAAATTGTTGCAGAAATCCGGAGTTTTACCTATGACGCAACAATACGGGGAAAATGGAAATAGAGCAATCGTATTAACCCGCTCTACATGATCCTGGGGTTTTTATTTCACTATTGTGTCTGTAAATCAAGATATGAACATTAATAACAGACAAATCAGGCGCCTTCTTTCCCCGAGGTCGCTCCTGTTAGCGTTAGCAACATTCACACAGATACTTCGTGCACATGTTGTACTGACTGAGTAATATGATGATGCAGATGAGGATGGAGATGATGGCTCCAGTCCCGAGTCCCGTGGCGGCCACAGCTCCGAGCGTGGTGCAGTCTCCGTGCTCGTTACAGGGGCACACTTTGACCTTTATGACCGATCGGTTGGACAGAGGGGGGTTCCCCGAGTCGGACACGATTATAGGAACCTCATAGACCCCGGGCTCCAGGTAGATCTGATACCGCAGACCCAGACGTGCATAGTCGCCTGTGGAGGAGACACACAAATTAACAGGTTTATAGCACATTTATCAATAAACACTAACACGTCTGCACAAACAGCTGTGCAGGAATTTGGTTAAAGTAAGAAGAAATATACAAACACATTTAACTGTTTGCTATTGCAATTTAATAATAAACACTGAACTGGGTCTGAGTGTTTGCCCACTGATCCAAAGTTTGCCGGTTCAAATCCCTCTTTTGACATAAAACATCATCGATAGAATGATCAGATCCACTGAATCACAGGTTGGCGGTGCGATTCCACAGATGAATACTGTCGTTGGCAAGAGACTTAACCCATTTCCTGCTCCAGTTTCTGTGTAAACTGGTGTATGTCTTGGTTTCCTTGGTTACAAGCTTGTTTACCTGGTTACCATCTTGGTTTCCTTGTTTACGATCTTGGTTTCCTTGGTTACGAGTTTGGTTTCCTTGGTTACGAGTTTGGTTTCCTTGATTACGAGTTTGGTTTCCTTGGTTACGAGCTTGGTTTCCTTGGTCATGAGCTCGTTCACCTGGTTACGAGCTTGGTTTGCTTGGTTACGAGTTTGGTTTCCTTGGTTACGAGCTTGATTTCCTGGTTATCATCTTGTTTTCCCTGGTTACGAGCTTGTTTACACTGCACTGGTGTATGAATGTGTGTGTGAATGGTTGATGTAAAGCACTTTGAGCCTTGAAGGTGGAAAAGCGCTACAAATATATCCATGATCATTTATCAATTCTGTCAACTGGACAAAAACTGACAACAAATAAACTAAAACAACAACAAAATAAAATCCTAAACAGTTCTTCTGGAGTTTGTCCAGGTCCAAAACTATGTACAGTGACGTCTAAAAAAAAACGAATACAAAATAATGCTGAAAAAAGATGAGGAAAACATGAAAGAAGATATCTGGTAACACAAAAAAGTATTTAATTAAGCTGCTTTTTCCTCCAAAGATGGTGCGGGCTCGATATGTGGGATAGAAGTAACATATATCCACTTTACTGCCGTCCTCTTGAAGGGACAAACATACAGCTGAAAACTGATGGATTATTCAAATGGGTATTGTATAATGAAAGAAACAGGGTTAAGTGTCTTGCCCGAGGACACAACGACAGAACAGCATCATCTGTGGGAGCTTGAATCGCACCAATCGCTCTACGGACTGAGCTACTGTCGGCTCCTAATGTACTCTGTGATAACTGAGTCAAAACATACTGCAGATCTATAGAGTCCATATTACGTAAATGTTTTAATTACAGATGATTGACGGCTGTTCATTTGAGCGGCGGTTGGAGCCGGCGTGTGGGAGGAAGTGTGACGGCTTGAACTTACTTGATCCTAATGTTCTTCATAGTGAGAAGGTGCCAATAACCTTCACACTTAACGCATAAACAGCATAAATAAACAGAAACCATATGTAAATGCCCCGTTCACGCATGCAGCCTGACCCGGGAATGTGCCTGCGTTTTGCCAGGACAGGATATTTAACACCTCGATGAAAACGAATCCTTTAAAATTCATACCTCAGGATTATGTAAATGTAAATATATTTTATTATAGAAAAGAAATCAGCCTCTTCTTTGAAACCTATGTGTTTTGTTTGTTTTTTTATCTTAATAAAGCACTCATGAAAAAGAGTCTGGTCTCTCATTGGTCTCTCCCTATAGAAAGATAAATAAAATAAAAATTAAATGTGTGAACAAACCAGAACTGATTTCCCAGATAAATTACTGGAAATTTGCAGGAAGTCCTTATGTGTGAACAAAGCCAGAAAATTGCCAGTACCACTGATGTGTCTCCCTGATTATGGGCTTGGGTTTCCTTGGTTACAAGTTTGGGTTTCCTTGGTTACGAGTTTGGGTTTCCTTGGTTACGGCCTTGGTTTTCTGGTTATGAGCTTGATTTCCTTGGTTACAAGCTTGGTTTCCTTGGTTATGGGCTTGGGTTCCTTGGTTACGAAGTTGATTTCCTTGCTTACGAACTGGGTTTCCTTGGTCACGAGCTTGTTTCCTTGGTTACGAGCCTGGTTTCCTTGGTTACGGGCTTGATTTCCTTGATTACAAGCTGGGCTTCTTTGGTTATGAACTGGATGTCCTTGGTTACGAGCCTGGTTTCCTTGGTTACGAACTGGATTTCCTTGGTTACGAGCCTGGTGTCCTTGGTTACGAACTGGATGTCCTTGGTTACGAGCCTGGTTACCTTGGTTATGAACTGGATTTCCTTGGTTACGAGCTTGGTGTCCTTGATTACGGCCTTGGTGTCCAAGTTATGAGCTTGGTTTTCTTGGTTACGAGCCTGGTTTACCTAATTACAATCTTATTTACCTAGTTAGACTACATGCTTGTTCTGGTTTTGTGTGCATAAAAATACAGATACAGTATAATATAATTTTCTAAATAGTTTTTTGTTACCACTGATTCTGGTGATGGTCCAGTTGCGTCGGATGCTCGAGGGGAAGCTGGGCAGCTCGAACACGAAGGGCCCGGCGTTGGGGTCAGTGTCGGCGTCTGCGGCCGTGATGTTGACCCCGTGGACGCTGCGGCTCGTGCGCTCACAAAGCTGGGACTCTTTTGGGATGAGGGTGGGCGGGTTGTCGTTTATGTCGATCAGGTTAATCTGCAGTGTCCCTGTGCCACTGGCCGGAGGGGAACCTGCGGAGAAGAGAGCACAAAGGTTTGGAAAAAGCAACAACAACTTACACGGACGATGGACAATATTGTTATATCGAAAATGTAGACAATGAGGCGAGGCGGGTTAAGTGTCTTGCCCAAGGACACAATCGCATCGCCAACCTGTGGTTCAGTGGGCAAATGCTCTACAAACTGAGCCACTGTCGCCCCAAAATCATATTCAAAACCGCAGAGACGATTCAGTGTGACATTTCATCGCAGCAAATATTGGATTTTCATTTTTGTGTTGTTTTTGTGTTTTAAAATGGCTTTTTGTTTGAACCCTATCTATCTATTTATTTTATTTTTTTGTTGTATATTCAAGTTAATACAGAGCCGTGGTCGATAGTAGGGACGGGACAATAAACAATAATATCATTTATTGTGATAAAATGGGTTGACAGTTTTTTTTTGTCAGCTAAAAAAATGTTAAAAATGTAAAAAAAATGAACTGCATTACACTTAAAATGCAAATAATTCCAAGACTCTAGCAGCAAAAATCCTCTTAAATCCTGTCAAGAAAACAAAAATAAAGAAAAGTTGTGGTTAAAGTAAAAAAAAGAGCTGACAATAATCGTTTGTGGGACATTTTATATAATCTCCAACAAAGATAATCGCCGTTATATCAACAAAATGTGCAGAAAAAAAACAACTTATCCACTTTCTATTACTTTGAATTACAGGGGGGCCCATATGAGGCTTATTGCCCCGGGGCCCCCAAATTTCAGTCGACGGCCCTGCTCATCCATAATATTCTCTGTTAAAGTTATAATTATTCATATCCATAACAACTATAATCATTAAATGTAATTACTGACCAGGAGAAAACAGGAATAGTCTGAAAACTGAAGCTAAAGTTGGACAATTTAGGAAAACTCAAACATGTGACCTGCAAGTAAGAAGTGAGTTAACGATCATGCAAAAAAAAAAGGTTCAAAACAGATAAAAGTTGAATTTATATAATTTATCCCCCTTATAAAAAGGTCACAGAAAATGAGCTCCCTCCTGTGGTCGCAGTGATTTGCATATTGCACAAATTGCTTTACCTCATGCAACCTCTAGATCAGCTTTTTATTCAGTGTTTAGGACGACACCACAGACTGTAAATATACACGGACAGAGCGAACCTGCTAGCCGCCGTGTTCCAAATATGAAGTGATCATGTGCTACCGGCTCCATCGACTCTGGCTTCAATTCACTTTAGACTGAAAAACTGTGGCTCCTCTCTCTGTCTCTGCTGCAGTCTGACTCATTTTGGTCTTAAATGTTCGTATTAACCCTCTACATGATACTGTTTTTTTTTATTTTGAGCTATTTTGAGTTTATTTTTTCATTAATTTTTTTATTTTTTATTTATTTTTTAGTTATTTTGAGTTCTTTTTTTTAATTTAATTTAATTTTTTACTTTTTAAATTATTTTAAGTTTTGTTTCTTTTGTTTTTTGGGTTATTTTGAGTAATTTTTATTTTATTTTATTTTTTTTTACCTGCTTCTTCAGACTCATTTTGGTCTTAAATGTTCGTATTAACCCTCTACATGATCCTGGGGTTTTTATTTCACTATTGTGTCTGTAAATCAAGATATGAACATTAATAACAGACAAACCAGGTGACGCCTTTTCCTGATGTTTAGCAACAGGTTTGATTGACAGCGTTGCTAAGCCCCCACTTAGCTAAAACAACAGTGTGGGCACATTACCTTCAACAGCCTCGCACCAGATTGGCTCTTTGGTTGCTAAGATACTCGCAGTCAGAATTCCAAATATGGAACGGTTCCAAATTCCCTCTAACCTCGATGAGCTTCATTTGACTGGAGCCGAGTGACCTCACACTCACTGTGGTTTTCACACCGGGTTGTCGGGTTTAAGTCTACAGTGGACGCGCATTCTGGCCGACCTATGTCTTTGCGGCGCATTTTCAAGAGTTAGAGCGGCGTGAATCTGACGTTGACCCTCTGTTTGCGCATCCAACGCGTAAGATGCCAGAGTTGTTAGCTGAACTTTTGGCATTTGATGCGGCGTCAACCAATCAGAGACTATGCTCCAGATATTTAGCGACGTCATTATCTGGAAAAAGCAGAACGACATCAGCTACAAACTAACAGCAACTTAATAATGCTGGAGCACCGGCTAGCATAACGGCTAGTCACAGGCCCAGACACACCGGCACCGAGCCGATCGCCTCTACTGATGAGCGATAAAGACGTTAAAGCCACTCAACCTGGGCTGCATCGTTCACAAAGACACAGGTAAAACAAAACATCTAAAGCACATGTGTCAAACTCAAGGCCCGGGGGCCAAATGCGGCCCGCTATTTCATTTTATGTGGCCCGCGACAAGGTAAATTTAAATGTATCACTGTCTTAAAATGTCAGTTTATCAGGAGTTACGCAGTTACACACACATATTTTGTAAATCTTTGCAAATTTGAGACGAACCATTTTCCTGATGTGGCCCTCGGTGAAATTGAGTTTGACACTCCTGATCTAAAGGCACTTGCAGACGGCAACGGACGCCCTGGACACGCGTCCACCATTTTGACTCAAATGCAACGGTGTCCAACTAGAGCTGTCCAACATGTTTTTGACGCCCCGGTCTAAACGCAGCATTTGTCCACTTCTTAAACTAGTTTATGTAAATGAAAGCAGATAGGGAGTGTTTTGCATTTAATATGTGCTGAACCACTGAATAAACTCTCAATTTCAATGTATTTTTAAAAGAACACACTAATGAAGACTACTGCGACGACACTCGTACTCTTAAAGTGAACATTTACAGATCCTACCAGCCAAAAACACTTTAAACTCAAACTGCTATCTTTGTTGCAGCCCTGAAAAGATTTGACTCAGTGAGAGGAAACCCAGCTGAGTGTGAACGCTCGGTTGAGTGCATGGCCTGAAGGATGCTGTTTTCGACTTTATTTTTGTTGGTGGTTCTAACATAACAAGACTGCTGACGGATTATCTGTTTATTCAAAAACGGCGGCTCTCGTTGTGAGCCTGTAGCAGTTACAATCAAACTAAGTTCTCCAAAAAAAACATAAAAAAACAAAAAACAAAAACAAAACAGTGATGAGTAAAGGCAGAACCAAACAACCAGCCAATAAAAAGCCAGCATTGGTTATTGCTCAAAGCTGCACTATGTAACTTTTCTGGTGGATGGGCTGTTATCGACTCGTCTCCGTGGAGATGTTAATGCTTTGCCTGGTATGTTCCGTCACCTGTTCGATCTGGCGTGTTCGTAAAGCGTCTTTGAGTGTCCGAAAACAACGATTTAAGTCCCATTTATAGCATTAACCCAATTTATCTCCATGGAGTGGCACGACCAGGTTAGATCTGTGGAGAGGCAACCCCATTGGAATCCATGAGCAATAAAAATACCTGCAATTAGATCAGAGCTATCCATGGGTTTTAGAATCGTGTGTTGTCATAGCGATTGACAATTTAATACAATATTTTTAATGGTGAAAAGTCCTCAAAATGTCTCCTATAATGAAGTCGATGAAATCCATGAAAAGATAAATCGCATGTCACACTATGGAAAATCCCAGGGAATAACAATAACATCGCCATGGAGAAACGCAAGTGTGAATCCTACCACAGAAAAGTTACGCGATGTACTTTAAAATAAGAATTATGCTGTATGTGAAATAATGGGACTTAAATTGTAAAGAGAAGCAGGAAGCTGTTTAACAAAAGACTGAGAACAAAAAGAAACTAAGTGAGACGTGAACGAGAGAAAAGCAGCAGAGACAGAAGTGGAGCTGGAGGAGCCTGCACACCTGAGAGGAACACACCTGAGAGGAACACACCTGAGAGGAACACACCTGAGAGGAACACACCTGAGAGGAAAACACCTGAGAGGAACACACCTGAGAGGAAAACACCTGAGAGGAACGCACCCGAGAGGAACGCACCCGAAAGGAACACACCTAAGAGGAACACACCTGAGAGGAACGCACCTGAGAGGAACGCACCTGAGAGGAACGCACCTGAGAGGAACACACCTGAGAGGAACACACCTGACAGTAACACACCTGACGGACATGAACACACCTGAGAGGAACACACCTGAGGAAAACACCTGAGAGGAACACACCTGAGAGGAACACACCTGACGGACAAGAACACACCTGAGAGGAACACACCTGAGAGGAACACACCTGAGGAAAACACCTGAGAGGAACACACCTGAGAGGAACACACCTGACATGAACACACCTGAGAGGAACACACCTGACAGTAACACACCTGACGGACATGAACACACCTGAGAGGAACACACCTGGCATGAACACACCTGGCATGAACGCCTGACGGACAAGAACACACCTGACGGACATGAACGCAGCTGATGGACAAGAACACACCTGACACAAACGCACCTGACATGAACAGACTTGAAGAAGCTCACCTGACAGGAACGCACCTGATGGACAAGAACGCACTTGACAAGAACACACCTGAGAGGAGCTCACGTGACAGTGCGCATTCCTCTTTCCTCAGTCACTCTCCCCACCAAGTCAAAACGAATCCAGCTCCTTACACACATACACTCACGCACACACACCCCCCACACACGCGCACACACACACACACACACACACACACACATACATACCACACACAAGCACAAACCCCCATCCCCCGTTGTGCGCTCACTGTCCTAATAATGACGCCTGTAACACGATCAAAGCGTCCTTGTTGCGGCGAATGTGCAGAACACCACTGGAGGTATCGTCGCTCCGGTGCGTAAAGCCCGGGCGGCGTGCGATCTTCGGCGAGCTGTATTTTTTTGAAAGGTCGAGAGCTTTTTTTTTTCAATAGAGTCCGCTCAGGAACTAGCGGTGTGTTTGTGCGTCGATGTTGACACGCTGCTCCCCGCTACAGATTCTCAAGGACCTTTGGATAATTATTCACATAACCTGAGGTGAGGTTTCATTCAGCGCCGCCATTACTGCTGTAACATTCAAATGCACTTTATATGTTCTCCGCTCCAGTCAGGGCTGTACCAATAAGTTTTAAGTGCAAAGTTACATAAGCACATTTGCGCTCTCTCTGGTGTGGTTGAATTGATCTGATTCGTAGCTTTCGCACAATCGTCAATAGTCTAAGTTCAGTAGGTTAGACAGGGAACACTCTCAGCTTCCTGTTTATCGTGGTATTCTAGACTTTATACTATTTAAAAGATGTAATATTTAGTTTTAAATTGTTGATTTCCATGGCGACGGTTCTAATGACTCTTGTCGATTGTGATTTTAATGTCGTTCTTCTCCCGTTAAAACACTTTGAATTACTTTGCGTACCAATAAACCTGCTTTTCCGTATTTTTATCATTTATTCTGAAACCTGTGTGCACATCTGTCAATTTACGCTCTTTTTTACGGTAAATATTTCTTAAAACTTCATTAATTTCCGTTTTCTTAAGGTTCAGTATCTGTATTATATATAATCAGCATTCGACACTTTTCCTGGCAGCTATAAAGTAATTTAAGTGCACAGCAAAGATAGAAATGTGCGATAAACCTCAACCGTTATTAGAGTTGCATTAGACCACATATGTCAAACTCAAGGCCCGGGGGCCAAATGCGGCCCGCCACGTCATTTTATGTGGCCTGCGAGAAGGTAAATGAAGGCTTGACTGTCATTTTAAATATAAGTCTGTGCTGCTTTAATGTTTGCATCAACAATAAACTAATCAGATTTTCCCAACAAGTGACACTGACAAATATTTGCAAATAATCATCCCAAATTGTCGGTGTGGAAGGAAGTTTCAAGAAAGACGCTAAAGGTGAATACAAGTTTGTGCTTTAAGGAGAAAATCTGTATGTTTTTTTGTGTTATGAGGCGCGGTCGGTACAATCTACGTCGACATTTTGACACCAAACACAGAGCTAAGTATGAAAAAGTGAGTCTGCAAGAAAAACAACAAATAGTCCAATAATTAAAAGGCTAAAAAAGTCTGTTTTTGAAGCAGAGCTGAAGGTTCTGACCAGATACACAAAAATGTCAGTTTATCAGGAAATTCAGATACACAGATACGTAATATTTGCAACTTGAATAAGTAAAAAATACAGAAACAGTTATTTAACAAGTTTAAAATTAGTTACATTTATTTTACGTGACATTTGTTTACATTTAGTGACATTTATCCTGCCGCACATTTATATCTGACCCCTGATGGCGGCCATTTTGCTGATGTGGCCCTCGGTGAAAATTAGTTTGACACCTCTGCATTACACATTTTGTCCATCCTGTATTCACGGCATGACATTACTGGCGTATTTTTGTGTATTTCAGGTGAAGTGGTTTGATTGTGCGGACTCAGGATTGTCCACCGCGATTACCGTATTTTCCAGAGTATAAGTTACACCTGCTAAAAAATGTATAATAATGGAGAAAAAAACAAATATTCCGCATATAAATTACAATATAAATCTGAGTATAAGTCGTACCCTGGTCAAACTATGAAAAAAAAAAGAGATTTATCGTCTGGGAAATACGGTACAAATGGACCTTTACGCCAGGACTGTCCCACTGCGTATTTATCCAATATTACCTCCTGTTTCTACTGAAGGGCTCCTACCAAGTAACTGAAAGAGTCTGATGTACATTCACCTACATGACACAGGCAAAAAGCTGGTAGGTCACACTATTTCTGCGTATTTACTGGTCTAAACGCCGCACGTACGAGTAGAACAAAAAAGGTCCCATGATTGACCCCTGAGGCACCCCACAGGTCAGTGGCTGTGATCTAGTGTGGGATTAAATTTATCTATCTCCGTGGAGACGAGCAGGTGATATCACATGGATAAATTACAGGTTGAGTATGTGGAGAGGTGGCCCCGCTCATGGGAAGAACGTAAGACTGGATATTTTTAAAGGGATTTTTGAGCATTTAAAACATCGGCAGTGAAATAAAGGTTATAGGTTTATTTCCAGAAAAGGTCTAAGCCTACCTGTAACCCTGCCCTAACTCTAACCCTAACCTTAACCCTAAGTCTTACCCTACCCAAATCCTAGCCCTACCCTTAACCTTACCCTAACCTTAACTCTACCTCTGCCCTAACTCTAAACTAACCCTACCCCTACCTTAGCCGTACCCTAACATTAATCCTACCTCGACCCTAACCCCGCCTTAATCCTAACCTAACCTTAAACCTACCCATAACCCTACCTCTACCCTACCCCTAACCTAACCCTACTCTAATCCTAACCTCACCCCTAAATCTTACCCTACCCAAATCCTAACCCTAACCCTAACCTTACCCTGCCTCTGCCGTAACTCTTTGCTAACCCTACCCCTACCTTAACCACACCCCAACCTTAACCCTCCCAAACCCTACCTCTACCCTACCCCTATCCCTAACCTAACCCTACTCTAATCCTAACCTTAACCCTAAATCTAACCCTACCCTAACCCCTACCTCTACCCTTAATCAACACTAATCCTACCTTAACCCTCAACCTGTAGGACAGTCCTGCTGCCGTCTCCAGCCCCAAACGTTTCTTCTCACACATTTGTCAAAGTTTCCTTCTCGGTGCTTGTGTTTCCTAATGTTTTTTTTATGAACGGTGTTTATACCTTTCAAGCTCCAGTGAACTAAGTGTTGGCAAATAGTTTAAAATGAGAGTGAATGTGTCGGTCTGGTCCCGTGTCATCCCTGCGGTATTCCTGAGTGTCCTCTCCCGCTTCCCTTCAGCAGAGTAATATCCGAGGCAAACGTGCCCATCTGTATTGACACTTGAAACAATCGCACAGCAGAGCGCTCTGTCGGTCAATGAACATTTGTGAGTAAAAATGTGTCCGAGTGGAGTTTGAATGAGATGAGCCCTGGGCAGACCGGAGCTTAGAGCTGTTTATCGAGTGGGTGTCGGTGGGTGAAGACCCTTAGATGCGTCCAATTACCGGTCATTTCCGTGTCACGGTCCACCGCCCCGGCCGTCGGAGGGAAGCGCGAGCCCCAGGGCCGTCCCGCGTCCAGATAAGAGCGGCGTCGTTTACTAAGATTTATGCAAAGCCGACAGATCTGCCAATTAAAGCCTGAAATGGAGCAAGACACTATCACTACTGCAGTGAGAGAGGGAGGGAGGGAGGGAGGGGGAGAGAGAGAGAGAGGGAGGGAGAGAAAGAGAGAGATGGGGAGAGAGGGAGAGAGAGGGGGGGCGATACTGCAATAAGAGGGAAAGAGAGAGAGGAGAGAGAGAAGAGAGAGGGGAAGAGAGAGGGGGGGCGCTACTGCAATGAGAGGGAAAGAGAGAGAGAAGGAGAGAGAGGGGGGAGAAAGAGAGGGAGAGAGGCTACTGCAATAAGAGAAAAAGAGACAGAGAAGGAGAGAGGGAGAGATAGAAGGGGGAGATGCTATTGCAAAAAGAGGGGAAGAGAGAGAGAAGGAGGAGAGAGGAGGGGAGAGAGAGAGGGGCTACTGCAATAAGATGGAAAGAGAGAGGAGAGAGAAAGGGGAAGAGGGGGAGAGAGGCTACTGCAATAAGAAGAAACGAGACAGAGAGGGAGAGATAGAAGGGGGAGACGCTATTGCAATAAGAGGGAAAGAGAGAGAGAAGGACAGAGAGAAGGCGGGGAGAGTGTGAGGGAGAGAGAGAAAGGAGAGAGAGTGGAGGACCATAATAAGAGTGAAAGAGAGAGAGAAGGAGAGAGAGAGGGAGAAAGAGAGGGGGGAGAGACGCTACCACAATAAGAGTGAGAGAAGGAGAGATGAGAGAGGTGAAGAGAGGGAGAGAGAGAAGGAGGAGGGAGATACTACCACAATAAGAGTGAGAGAGAAAGAAGGAGAGGGGGGAGGGGAGAGAGGGGGAGAGAGGGGGAGAGAGTATGAGAAAGAGAGTGAATGAGAGAGAAACGGAGGGGAGCAGAGAAGGGGGGAGAAAGAGAGAAGGAAAAAGGAGAGAGAGGGGGAGAGAGACAGAGAGAGAGGAGGGGTGTGTGTGCGTGTGTGAGAACGAGAGGGAATAGAGAAAAGTTAGACCGAGAAAGTGTGAGAAAGTAAAGGGGGGGTGAGAGAGTGAGTGAAACGTGAGAGACAGAGAGAAGTGAGAGTGGTGTGTTATCTCTCCCTATATATTTATGTTTATTTTTATTATTTTTTTTCCTTTCTACAAGCAGAAAACATCACAAATATGAAGTAAGATACGTGGAATTATGTAGTAAAGAAAAAAAAAAGACAGTGTGTGGTAGCGTGTGTGTAGAATTGATTTCCGACTGACATAATCTCATCTGTTTGGAGAACTCAGCCTTATGCAACCTCGGATTTACATATTTAGCATTTAAACCCAATACGGCCACTACACTCACCTCAACATGTACAATTTGTGGTTCATAATCGCTGGTGTTTAGCTTCCTTCCTCTTTAATCCCGGCCTTGCATGGGGAACACGGAAAGCAGCTTGTCCTGGCTGATAGTAGAATTATGTAGGCTCTAACGGGCTAAATAAATAATTATGTTTGTGTAAATTCCTCAAAAGGCACGGCATTAGCTCCTCTTTTTAGCTGGCAGCTTCTGAATACAAAACCGAGTGAGAAATAATCATTCAGAAACAATATAAACAAAAGCAGAGGTGTTGGGACGGCAAAAAACGAGCGCCCCCAAAGGTGTGGGGAGGCGTCAGATCCGTGTTTTTTTTCGACAGTTAAAATGGAGTCCAAGTCTACGCCGTGTCGCCACCTCTCCACGTCTCTCTGCTCCGCTCAGAGTCTTATAGTAAGTCTTAGTCTAATCCTTCTCATGTTTTGACGCCTGGCACTCCGGCGTCACCCACGGAGCCCGATTGATGCCGCGGCAAACACGGGCAAATCTCCGTCGTGTCTGTTTTCGAGGAGCTGTCAGTGTAAGTAAATACGGCGAATGTAAACGTGAAGCTGCATATACGACTTTATGTGATGTGGGTTTTGGATGGGGAACGGCTGCTTTTTGCGAGTATCCATCAGTGTGTGAAGTGTACCGCTGTGGCGTTATCCCCGCTTTATAGACACCGTTTGCATTATGGTCGGGGCGGATTATTGTCTCCGTACCACGAAGTAAATGGAGTCTCAGAGGAGGCCGCGCTTTTAAGATCGCTGCGTCAAAATCGTAACGGGAAGGGATTTGTTTTCGACTTTTATGACCTTATTTTGTCACTTTTGTCCATTTTGTTTATTAGTG
Source organism: Periophthalmus magnuspinnatus (assembly GCF_009829125.3). Taxonomy (NCBI): domain Eukaryota; kingdom Metazoa; phylum Chordata; class Actinopteri; order Gobiiformes; family Gobiidae; genus Periophthalmus; species Periophthalmus magnuspinnatus. The sequence continues at coordinate 31,965,818 of NC_047132.1, forward strand.
GTATAAAGAAGTGGACTAGTGACCGACCGTGCGTATCATAGCAACCAAAGAGCTAATCAGGAGCGAGGTTGATCAAAGAAATGCCACTTATGACCCAACGGCAGATCAAAACATATTTAAGAAGGACACGGTGAAACAAAGGGGTTAGGGGTAAAGGTAAGGGTTCGAAGCTGTTTATTATTTCCTTCTTAAGTTTTTAAAGCTGCCCAAAAAAAAAAAAAAAAGTAAGTAACAAAGGAAAAAGACCGCGGTTAGTTGGAAAACGTCAAATAAGGACAGTGCGCTGTGCAGGCCGACCCAATACAGAACCGTAGGAGCCGCCGTCCCTACGCTAACGGGAAAAAAAACAGCCCAAACTTCTCCAAAATAAAGAACGAAAACGGCATGTCCAGACTCACCAGACCAACCAAAAGAAGCTAAGCTACAAACAAATGTCATGTAAAATAAATGTAACTAATTTTAAACTTGTTAAATAACTGTTTCTGTATTTTTTACTTATTCAAGTTGCAAATATTACGTATCTGTGTATCTGAATTTCCTGATAAACTGACATTTTTGTGGATCTGGTCAGAACCTTCAGCTCTGCTTCAAAAACAGACTTTTTTAGCCTTTTAATTATTGGACTATTTGTTGTTTTTCTTGCAGTCTCACTTTTTCATACTTAGCTCCGTGTTTGGTGTCAAAATGTCGACGTAGATTGTACCGACCGCGCCTCATAACACAAAAAAACATACAGATTTTCTCCTTAAAGCACAAACTTGTATTCACCTTTAGCGTCTTTCTTGAAACTGCCTTCCACGCCCACAATTTGGGATGATTATTTGCAAATATTTCTCAGTGTCACTTGTTGGGAAAATCTGATTAGTTTATTGTCAATGCAAACATTAAAGCAGCACTGCACTTATATTTAAAATGACAGTCAAGCCTTAATTTACCTTCTCGCGGGCCACATAAAATGACATGGCGGGCCGCATTTTGCCCCCGGGCCTTGAGTTTGACATACGTGGTCTATGGTTTTATACTGTAAATGAGAGTAACATGAAACACTAGGGGGCACTCTACCAAATGAGCAAAGAAAGTGTTGAAGTTACTGATTTACTGTTTGGTTTTCCGCCAGTTTATCCCACTGTTAAAATAAGACATTTTTGCGATGCCCTTTGAGGTGACGTGGTTGTTCGCCGATACAAAACAAAATCAAATTGAACTGAAAAAAAAAAATAGACACCTCCAGCCGCCAGTTTGTCCGTCACATCTGTCAATCACTGGACTCGCCAAGAGACACACAAAGACTTGGCTCCAAATGGAAATCTTCAGGACAAAATAAATCGGTACCTGGCCGTAGAAACAATTAAATCAGATGTATTTTCAGAGCGTTTAACCGCGTTCTAGTCGTTTATTCTCATCGAGCCTTTGAAGTTGTTTGAGTGATTCACGTTTGAGGAAATAGTTTAATCTCTTATTTTCAAGACGCCACTTTGCCAAATGTATTTTCTTAATCTGTGATACAATTGTAATCGTTAAAAAATATCTATATTCTTAATTATTAAACTAGAACATATGAAGCCATTTATAACATTTTTTAACAAGGTGAATTTGTAGTGAGTGTCCAGCAGGGGGCATGAGAGCTCACACCACAGGGCGGGTTAAAGTGTCTCTCTCAGATTAAACAAATCACAAAAATTATGTAATGTTTGTAAAATACGTCTTTACAATTGTTCTAGAACTGATTTGTTTTTGAAAATAATTTTTGCATTTTGCTACAAAGGGCAGAAAAAAAGCTCTAAAATTAAAGGTTTTTATTCGGCACTCTTCTGTTTTAATGTTAATTTTATGATGATTATTTGTGATTATTTATGTTTTGATTCGTGTGATTTTAATGTCCTTATTCTGTAAAGCACTTTGAATTACTTTGTGTACAAATTGTGCCTAAATACCCTAAATACCCATGTTGTGTACCGTAAATTTTGGAGCGCACCTGAATATAAGCCGCACCAGATAAATTTTAAAATAAAAATCTATCCTGTGCATATATAAGCCGCAGGTTTTCATGTTGTAACAGATATTTACAAAAAAAGATGCTACACGAAGGTTTTCTTTTTCAGTTTTAATTTAAAACAGACTTTTTTTCAAACTGTGCCTGAAAATCGACACCAACACGACATCAACACGGGATGAACACACCTGCAGGTTTAGAAAATGAAACAGCACCAACATGGACCATCCGCGTTAATTTCGTCTTTTTACATCAACTAAGTTCTTCCCGCTGCCGCCTCCAACGTCGCACCATCAATTCATTAAAGCCAAACTTACGTGCAGTGGCTCTATCTCCTTCTTTTATGGTCAAACTTACGCGCAGCGGCTCTATTCCCTTCTTTTATGGTCAAACTTACGTGCAGCGGCTCTATTTCCTTCTTTTATTGTCAAACTTACGCGCAGTGGCTCTATTTCCTTCTTTTATTGTCAAACTTACGTGCAGCGGCTCTATTCCCTTCTTTTATGGTCAAACTCACGTGCAGCGGCTCTATTCCCTTCTTTTATGGTCAAACTTACGTGCAGTGGCTCTATTTCCTTCTTCGTGTGTTTTCCATGACGAGGCTGTGGCATTACGTGCAAAATGACACTTGAAAATCAAAACTACTGTATTTTTCAGCACATAATCTTTCCCCATGTCTGTCTCACTTTTGCGTTTACTGCGAGAGAGCGCCCCCCGGTGGCCGTTAATCAGTAAAAATCTATAAATCAGCCGCACCGTTGTATAGGTGCGTGGGGGAAAAAGTAGCGGCTTCTGAAATTTACGGTAATCCCCCCTTTCCTTTTTAATGTAAGAACGCAGCATTCGTGAAATTATAGTTGACGTAAACAAAGTAAAATGTAATAAAACGTCTTAATTAGTTGAATTTACAGGGTCAAAGTTAAAGTTCTACACCAAACGACGCCTTTTCATCACATAAACACTGACTATATCTCAAAAACGTCGTCCAAAACGTGTCGCCCTTCAATCCTCTGCCTCCTCCACGTCAGTCACTCCACAGGGGGCGCTGTGTTACACCTGACACCAACACTTTTACTGATACACGAGCGTAAAACACGAGCACACGGGCCCGTCCAAACGCATTTAAAATAAACTGCACAATGTTGGGAACGTAGGGTAAACACGAGGCGCTGGTCGTCACAGATAAGACCAATCAGGAAGGAAGTGTTTGTACATCAGACACAAACTGAAAGAAGAAAAGTACTTTAACTTTGGCTCTGTGGTTTGGTTTGTGAGGCCTGATAATATAAATACTTCTTAAGGAAACGTGGAGATGGAAACAGATGAGGTGACAGATGGTGTGAAAGACAGAAACGCAAAAAAAAGTCAGAATTTAATTGAACGATAATAAAACAAGAAGTGAAACGTTTGCATTTGAATCTTCAGTTATCTATGTTAGCATGATTTCGTTTTGCCCATAGACTGTATATATATATAAAAGGACGTAGCTAACCCGCTAGCCGCCGCGTTCAAAACAGGAAGTGATCATGGTCGCGCTTTCAGCTCCATCGACTCTGGCTCCAATTCGCTTTCTATTGAAAAACTGTGTTCTGTCTCTCTGTACCTGCTGCGGTCAGACTCGTCGTTTTGGTTTTAAATGTTTCGTATTAACCCGCTCTACGTGATCGTGAGGTTTTTATTTCGCTATTTTGTCCGTAAATCAAGATATGAACGTTAGTAAAAGACAAAACTGTCCGTCTATGGTATTTCCCCATCACGGACATATTGTAAAAGCAGCTCTCAGGGTCAAAATAAAATCACTGTTTGCTCCTCTGTTTCTAACTATAAAGCATTTTATTGTCCAAGAACCAGGAAGTGAGTTGTTAGCATTAGCATACGAGCTGCCAATCTCTGCGCTGGTCTCTGAAAGTTTTGTAAAAGTGTTTTAAAATACTGCAGTGAGTACAGAGGCTGCTAATACGCAAGAAAAGTGAGGAATGACTTTTGACCGACGCAAACTGTTTAAAACAAACTAGTTCTTTTTCCATGTTTTTAAAGCTAACCTATTCTTCAGAGTTTTTAAGACGCCTTCCTCTCTTTTTTGTCCTCATCTTTTCCTCTCTTCCCCCCTCTCCATCTCTCACCATCTTCCCCTCCCTCCCCCTCTTCCTCTCTTCGCCCTTGCTCTCTCTCCCCTCTCTTCCCATCATGCCGTCTCTTCCCCTCCTCCTCTCCCTCTTCGCCTCCCTCTCCTCGTCTCCCCCTCTTCCTCTCTTTGCCCTTGCTCTCTCTCTCCCCCTCTTCCTCTCTTCACCCTTGCTCTCTCTCTCCCCCTCTTCGCCCTTGCTCTCTCTCTCCCTCTCTTCCCATCATGCCGTCTTTCCCCTCCTCCTCTCCCTCTTCCCTTCCCCCTCCTTTCCCCCCTCTTCCTCTCTCTTTGTCCCTCTCTCCCCCTCTTCCTCTCTTCGCCCTTGCTCTCTCTACCAAATCTAGCTCTATTTGCCTAATTGCTTCACTCCACAACAACGTCACGTCAACCTTTTAGTCTCCCGCTAGCGTTAGCAACAGGTTTGATTGACAGGGGCCACATAAAATGACTTGGCGGGCCGCATTTGGCACCCGGGCCTTGAGTTTGACACATGTGTTTTAGATGAATATTGTGAAGTAAAATGTGCAAATTAAAACGTAATAATTCACAGATGTCAGAGATTAGAACTACAGAGCAGACACGAGCAAAATAAGGCAGATTTAAACGTAAAAATCACGTTCGAGCGCCTTCGAGATCTCAGCCTGAGCCACCGGCGCATTATCGAGGTGCTCAAAATGTTAATGTTCTAGTTCAGAGGTGGAGACTCGATCTAAAATGGAGTTAAAATCAAGTTAGCGCGGTGTCGGATTGCCTGTCAAAACCCCTCTACATCACTGTACCTCTACAAATACTTCTATTACCAAAGAAGTAGGACGAAATAATAAAACACCGCGACGTTCCTTAAACTCGAGGATAAACTCACCATTGTCTGTGGCCAAAAACGTGGCTTCATAAATGTTATTCTTCACGTAGCTGGATTCGCGGTCCAGGATGGCCGTGGTCACGATCTGCCCGTTGGTCCGGTTGATTGACAGCCAGTTGGCCGGGTCGTTGAGCTTGGAATACCTGGAAGAGACGAGACGACAACAAATCAATAACGCAGATACAGCCACCTCTGTGCAGTCCAGGGATGGGACGATAAACAAGAAAATCGTTTACGGTGATAAAAAACGGGTTGGCCATAATCATTACTGGGACATTTTATATAATCGTGAGACTCGCCGACGAAGATAATCGACCTTGTGCCGCCAGAATGTGCAGAAAAAAGCTACTTATCCACAGGGGAGTCGACGAGAAGGACGAAGTGGTCTTCTTAGGGGGCCCCGAATTAGAGCTTCTTTCTATTAATTTGTATTATAAGGGGCCCCACGGGAGACTTCATGACCGTGGCGCCCAAATTTCTGTTGACGGTCCTGCTTATCTGTAATATTCTTCGCTAAATCGTAGTTTTTTTCACTGATAACAAAGTACAATTATATAAAAGTTGTTGAAACATGGAGCTTATTCTTCACATTAAAATTATAAATACAGTGGTCCCTCGCTAAATCCGCGGTCTCTCTGTTTGGCGGATATTTTTAGTGCAGTTTTCCCTGTTTTTTTACATCGTATGAACGTGCATTGTGTCGTGCGTCCTGATTGGATGAAACGTTCTGCACCGACAAAGACGCCTACGAAGGTTTGAACTTCTAATCTTCGTGATTTTTATTTTGTGTAAATAAAGATCACTCGCTAATCAACTGTTGTGTTGATGTAAAAGAAGTAATTTAAAAACAAAATGGCTTCCTGGAAAATCGGTGTTACTAAAGTGAGAGGCTGACGTGAAAGAATTCTTAAACATTTTGTATTTTGTAATTTGAAGGTTGGTTTGGGATGTTGCTCTGACAGTTCACGTGCGTTTTGACAAAGAAGGAGCCGTACCCGAGCACGTGAATTTAAATTATTAAAGGTGTGACTCTGAAGTGCTGTACGTTTGCGATTTGTTTTCTCCCCGACAAAACCCACAATGTCGATGAAACGTTCTGCACCGACAAAGACGCCTACGAAGGTTTGAACTTTGAGAGAGTTTAAACGAGAGAGAAATGTGAGAAAATGTTAACGCCTGTGTGAGAAAAGTGTATAAAGTGTGTGGTGAATAACGTTCTGCACCGACAAAAGCATCTGCGGTCGCACTTAAAAGGTCGAGGAACATGCTAACCGTCGCAGGAAAAGTTGGACTTCTGGACACGCTGAAGAAAGGTAGAAGTTCCGCGGCTGTAGGGGGCGCCATTACGGAATAAATGAATCTTCGGTTTGTTACATAAAGAAGGAGGAAAATAATGTGATTTCATTCTATAAAACTGTACTTATTTAAAAAAAAAACTATGAAGGTTTGAACTTTAAGAGACTTTAAACGAGAGAGAAATGTGAGAAAATGTTAACGCCTGTGTGAGAAAAGTGTATAAAGTGTGTGGTGAGGGGTTTTACAGCCAAAAACATAGAGAATAATGTAAAAAATAAAGCTGATACTTCACGGATTTCGTTTATTGTGGGTTATTTTTTGAACGTGACTCCCGCGATAAACGAGGGACCGGTGCACTCGTATATCCAGAACATTTTTAAACTGTCAGCAACTTTAATCGTTACCGTGATATTATCGTCAATCGCAAATATTTTAACCGTGATAATCGCAACACAACATTTCAACATCGTCCCAGGCCTGGTAAAGTTTTTTTTTTTACTTTATATTGCGCTTTTTGACCTTTTAAGTTCACACATTCATACAAAACTGGTTAAGCGTCTTTCCCGAGAATAGACCAACCGTTTTCATTTGTGAAAGCGGCAATACACCAACCTTCGAGCCAGTGCGCAAACGCTCTACCAGCTGAGCCACTGTCGCAACAATGTCGTTTAGCGCGTCTGCACAGGCCCACACACGCAGACTCGCACACCGTTCAGAGCGGACCACAGCGGCCTGACCTTCACGCTCTTTAATTCTTCACTGACTCCTTGTGCCGAGCCTCCAGCCTCCAGTCAATTTCACCTCATTTTTCACTCCTGTGTACGAGCCGTTCAACTCTATTACTGCTGTTGTTAAGCACCGCCCCCGCCGCCGCCGCCTGTGTGTGCGCCTCATGCAAAAAGTCCACAAAGAGCCCGGGCCTATGTCTGAACCGCAGACGGGGCGAGTGTGACGTCACCCGCGGCGTTCGGCTTCAGTCAAATGAAGCTCGTCGAGGCCAGAGCGGTTGTGGCGGCGAATTTGGAGACGAGTTTCGTATTTGGAATTTGGACTGTGAGTATCATAGCAACCAGAGAGCCAATCAGGAGCGAGGATGTTGAAGGTAACGCTGCTTCTTGCCCGCACCGCTGGTTTAAAAGGAAGTGGACGCTTAGCAACGCTGTCAATCAAACCTGTTGCTAACGGTAGAGGGAGCGACCTCAGGGAAAGAAGGACCTGATTTGTCTGTTGTTAATGTTCATATCTTGATTTACAGACACAATAGTTTCTCTCTGTTTCTCTCTCTACGTTTCTCTCTCTCTGTTTCTCTCTCTGTTTCTCTCTCTGTTTCACTATCTCTCACTATCTCTCTCTGTTTCTCTCTCTCTCACTCTTTCTGTCTCTCTATTTCTATCTCTCCCTCTCTCTCTCTCTGTTTCTCTCTGTCTCACTATCTCTCTCTCTCTCTGTTTCTCTCTCTGTATTTCTCTGTTTCGCTCTCTCTGTCTCACTATCTCCCCCTCTCTCTGTTTCTCTCTCTCCGTTTCTATTTCTATTTCTCTCTCTGTGTCTCACTATCTCCCCCCTTCTCTCTCTGTATCTCTCTCCCTGTTTCTATCTCTGTCTCTCTCTCTCTTTCTGTCTCTCTATTTCTCTCTCTCTGTCTCCCTCTGTTTCTCTTTCTAATTCTCTTTCTGTTTCCCTCTCTCTGTCTCACTATCTCTCTCTCTGTTTCTCTCTCTGTCTTTCTGTTTCTCTCTCTATCTCACTATCTCTCTGTTTCTCTCTCTGTTTCTCTATCTCACTATCTCTCTGTTTCTCTTTTTGTTTCTCTCTCTGTGTTTCTCTCTCTGTTTCTCTCTCTATCTCACTATCTCTCTATTTCTCTCTCTCTGTCTCTCTCTCTACACAACAGTGAAATAAAAACCCCAGGATCATGTAGAGGGTTAATACGAACATTTAAGACCAAAATGACGAGTCAAAGGAGCAGGTACAGAGAGAGGAGACAGTTTTTCAATAAAAAGTGAATTGGAGCCAGAGTCGATAGAACTGGAAGCGCGCACATGATCACTTCTTATTTGGAACGTGGCGGCTAGCAGGTTAGCTACATCAATATATATACAGTGGTCCCTCGTTTATCGCGGGGGTCACCTTCTAAAAATAACCCACAATAAATGAAATCCGCAAAGTATCATCTTTATTTTTTACATTATTCTCTCTGTTTTTGTCTGTAAAACCCCTCACCACACACTTTATACACTTTTCTCACACAGGCGTTAACATTTTCTCACATTTCTCTCTCGTTTAAACTCTCTCAAAGTTCAAACCTTCGTAGGCGTCTTTGTCGGTGCAGAACGTTTCATCGACGTTGTGGGTTTTGTCTGGGAGAAAACAAATTGCAAACGTACAGCACTTCAGAGTCACACTGAGATCCAACGTTTATGTAAATTTGTCTGAACACATTCTGTACTGGACAGGAGACACGGCACGGAGGAGACTGATGGACAATGGTCTACAGTCCAACAGCCAATCAGGACGCACGACACAATGGTCTACAGTCCAACAGCCAATCAGGACGCACGACACAATGGTCTACAGTCCAACAGCCAATCAGGACGCAGGACACAATGCACGATCATACGATGTAAAAAAGCATGTAAAATTGGACCAAAAAAATCTGCGAAAAAGAAAAGCGAGACTGCAAAAGGTGAACCGCGTCATAGTGAGGGACAACTGTAAATAAAAATGTGACCGTTTACACATTCACTAAACCTGGAGTCGTAAAAGTACTAAACTAGATCACACAATCCTGCCGCTTCCCTTCTCTCGCTCTTCCCTCTCCTCCTTCCCTCCCTCCGTGACGCTCCCCCCTTCACCCTTTCATCCCCCCTCCCACTGGGCCGGACCCTCTGTAGTCCCTCTGCCGATTTCACACCTCCGCCGTTAGCCACCGCGGGTTTGGCTAGCTCGAGTGAAGACTGCTAGTGTGGGAATGTCATCCGTGTGATCCCTCTCCCTGCCTCGGATCACGCCCCGCGGCCTGCTGGGAAAAGCCCTCCTCCGTCTCTGCTGGAGGGAGATTATTCCGTGTGTTCGCCGCCCCGCTTCCCTCAAACCGAAGCCCCTAACAGGTTCGCGACGGATTCGGAGAACGCCAAAATCCTCTGTGCGCGCGTTTAATTGAACCACGATAAAAAAGCGTGGGCGTACGGCTGAGGGTGTTAGCGCGGTAATTCAATAAATATAACAGCGAGGTCAAAGGTCAAATCCATTTCAATTTGGAACGATTTAAAAGCGGCGTGTGCACCGGAAACGTGGCCCCGCGGTTTGAACTGAAATTGCGTAAATGAAAATGGAAACCCCAGAGGTCAGCTGTCCATAGGCGGAATTACAGCCGGAATATCAAACGCTGCAGTCGGGAGAGGCCGTGTTTTCCGGTGTGTTTTGTGAAATCAGAAAAACACACTTGGATTTTTTTGTTTTTTTTAATGATATTAACTGAGTTTTGACGTCGTGGAAATGAAAAGATGAAGGAAACGTGGATAATACGCGTCATTTTGAGATACACATTGTTCAAATATACAGCGTGACTCGTTTAAATCGGACGTTTTCCGGAAAATTGACTTTTCATGGAGCCTCTGACGTTGATTTTTGAGAGATTCATGTTTGAGTTTAATCTTTAAACGCTTATTTTCAAGACGCCATTTTGCCGATCTACCACCGTTTCACCTCCGCTGTGACGTCCGGCTAAAAAGTCTGAGGTTTTATTTTTAACACGTTCATAATTTAAATAAATGTACAAATAAAAACAGATAGAAAAAAAAGATTCAGAATCGACTCAGTTGTTTCTACTGAACAAAATTTACACTTTTTACTCTTTGAATACATTTTTAAACAGATACTATTACGTGTAGATTTTTTTCTCACAATACTTTTACTTTTACTTGAGTTTTTTTTCTTTTTTTTCTCCAGTATCTGTATTTTTACTGGTCAGCTCCTATTGGGTTTTCAAACGTGGAACTCAGCGGATTCGTTTCATTTTTTAAGTCGTTTTAGATGAATCTTGTGATATAAAATGTGCAAATTATAACAAAATGATCCACAAGTGACAGAGATTAGATCATAACTCTAGAGAGACAAGCGCAAAAGGGCTGATTTAAATTATTTCATTAACCAGAAGAAGAAAATAAACTTAATTAACTGTAAAATATCGTATTACACAGTGTCCAGGTCCGGGCGCTGTATCTGTTCCATTGCGGGGTCGATGCAGTGCCTTAGGACGTCTTTTGCATTAATACACTTCTCCTGGTTTATTTCTATTCTGGAAGCGTAGACGTTTGCTCTGCTTTCTTGGATGAGAAGATAGAGACAGTAAAGGGGGGACCATAATAATACAAAAGTGAGAGGAGCTCGAGATACAATCAGAGCGAAAAAGAAGGTAAGAAATGAGCCGTAAGCGCTTGAAGAAAGAGTTACCTTCACTGTGGATCAGATAAACTTTCAATCTCGGTGATGATCCCGTGTTCCCTTCGCTCTGTCCCTGCGGAGTGTCCCTACCTCCGAGCGCAGGCCCCTTCACGTTTGACACGCTCTTTCTATGTCCCCGAGCACAACAAGCAATAAATAAATGTACAAATCATAGACTGCGTACAGTTTTCAGTGCAATTTGTTCTGTGTTTGTTGTGTCCTGCGTCCTGATTGGCTGTTGGACTGTAGACCGTTGTGTCCTGCGTCCTGATTGGCTGTTGGACTGTAGACCGTTGTGTCGTGCGTCCTGATTGGCTGTTGGACTGTAGACCATTGTGTTGTGCGTCCTGATTGGCTGTTGGACTGTAGACCGTTGTGTCCTGCGTCCTGATTGGCTGTTGGACTGTAGACCGTTGTGTCCTGCGTCCTGATTGGCTGTTGGACTGTAGACCATTGTGTTCTGCGTCCTGATTGGCTGTTGGACTGTAGACCATTGTGTTCTGCGTCCTGATTGGCTGTTGGACTGTAGACCATTGTGTTGTGCGTCCTGATTGGCTGTTGGACTGTAGACCATTGTGTCCTGCGTACTGATTGGCTGTTGGACTGTAGACCATTGTGTCCTGCGTCCTGATTGGCTGTTGGACTGTAGACCGTTGTGTCCTGCGTCCTGATTGGCGGTTGGACTGTAGACCGTTGTGTCCTGCGTCCTGATTGGCTGTTGGACTGTAGACCGTTGTGTCCTGCGTCCTGATTGGCTGTTGGACTGTAGACCGTTGTGTTGTGCGTCCTGATTGGCTGTTGGACTGTAGACCGTTGTGTCGTGCGTCCTGATTGGCTGTTGGACTGTAGACCGTTGTGTCGTGCGTCCTGATTGGCTGTTGGACCGTAGACCGTTGTGTCCTGCGTCCTGATTGGCTGTTGGACCGTAGACCGTTGTGTCCTGCGTCCTGATTGGCTGTTGGACTGTAGACCGTTGTCCATCAGTCTCCTCCGTGCCGTGTCTCCAGTAAAATTCACATAAACGTTGGATCTCAGTGTGACTCTGAAGTGCTGTACGTTTGCGATTTGTTTTCTCCACCGACAAAACCCACAATGTCGATGAAACGTTCTGCACCGACAAATTCACCAGGTTTTTAAAAATTTGTACCGAAATGATGACGCGACGCTGCCGAATCGTACGAGTGTCACCGATTAAGAAAATAAAACTGGAGAAGGAAGCGCGGACGACACAGTGGAGGTGAAAACGCCGGGATTGATCGACAAAATGGCGTCTTGAAAATAGTTACTCAAACATGAATCACTCCAAAAACGACTTCGAGAGAGTCAACGAGAAGAAACGACTAAAACATGGTTAAAAACTTTGAAAAATCTATTGTGCAGAACAGGTTTAATGATTTAAGGCCGTACTGTGGAACATTCCAGGCAAAACGATAACATCTCTCCGGGGACAAGCAGGTGGCAAAACCCTGACCAGCAAAACACTTTTATTAATATTTGGAGAGTTTAATCCAGTTAGAACCGGAGAAGATCGAACTATTTGGAAATTTACATGTAACCTGGCAAACGAACGACCTCATTTTGACGTTTAAAGTTGACAAAAGTGACTCTACTGAGGTTTAATCCACGTTATAATGATGTAAAGTCTCCAAAAACAGACCTGGAGTTGTGTTTTGTTTCATTCACACACGTTTGAGTCACTTTATTATTAGTCTGTAACATCTCCAAAGCTCAAAACGCTCCGTCCCACCTTGTGATGTCATCAAGTGGTAGATTTCAAGTTAACAGTTCCTTGTTTTTACCTTTAGTTTTAGCAAAAAAACCCCGGCAATTCCAGAAGCGGAAGTCATCCAAACGATTCTTAAAGTGAAGCCGTGTGGAGTTTAAAAACACAGCGGATTACCACACGATGACATCACAAGGTGGAACAGAGCGTTTTCAGTCTGCGAGACGAACTCAGAAGTCAAAATCTGCAGTGTTTGCGCGTTAAACATGTGCGAACGAAACAAAAACGCAACCCCAGGTCCGTTTGTGACGAGTAAAAACATTAGAACAGATCAGAAAATAGCGTAATAATAATAATAATGAGTCGCTGACACGTTATTTTCACCGTTTTAGTCCCAAACGTCATGTAAACTACGACTGTAATTGCCCTTAACAAAGCCTCCCTCTTGTCCGAACCCTCTCCCGGCGCCGGAGTCCAACAGACAGCAGCAGAACGGCGTCTAAATGTAAATCAGACGCGTAAAAACTGAGGCCACCTTTCCTTTCCCGTGGTGCTTTGCGCGATATCGCTCCAGTCCGACCGCGTGGCTCTGATGATAACATACAAACGCACACTCCCCCGGCCCCGCTCCTCCGTCCAGCCGCTACTTTAATTAAGTCTCCTAAACACTTCTCCTCCAGCGCTGTAATAAAACTCGGAGCACGTCATGTTCTGAGAGAATGGGTTTAGTGGTCGTCCCGGACAAAAGACCCTCAGACGGGCTCAGGGCTCAGGGGGGAAACTTCAGGAAGTGACAAAAAGACGCGTCGTTTCACATGCAACCGCCGCTCTGGTGCTTTAATGACAGGGCTAAGTAACAATTAAGGATGTGCTGATCTGATATTCGGTTTAGACGATATTCTTGCGGGAAATACTGTAAAAAACTGACATAAAACGATAGACCAGGCAGACCCAACATCTGGCCCGCGGGCAAATTGCGGCCCGTGTACAAATTTCCACGGGCCCGCAGCCTCTGGAATAGAAATAATTATGTATGGCCCGTTTCACTGTTGATCAATGTAAAATACACATGTTATATTTCACCAGAAGCCGAAAATGTCTCACGCAAACATGTTGAACCAAACAAACTTTAGCAAATGTTCAAATTTCTTTAAACCTGTCTTTATTTAGTCGGCAATACAAGTCAACGAGAGCGCGACATTCGGAGCACGGCCCGGATCTGCTGCCATCTTCTGGTGAAATATAACATAATTATTTTTATTCCAGAGGCTGCGGGGCCCGGGGAAATTTGTACACGGGCCGCAATTTGCCCCCGGGCCGGACTTTGGGTGAGACTGAATCAGACGAATGAAAAAAAAAGGTCCAAAATAAACATGAAATGGCAAAAGTTAGCAAAGAAATGAAAGATTTATGATGAAGAAAATGAGTTTAATCATTTGTGACGCTTAAAGGACAAAAACACGATTCACTCCCTTAAAGGAAAAAGATGTTGAGTTGTCCTGGGCCAACGCTCACATTATACTCACATTTTTATATAAATTTCCCAATGTAAAGTGAATCAAAGCCAGAGTCGATGCAGCCGGAAGCGCATCCACGATCACTTCCTGTTTGGAACGTGGCGGCTAGCAGGTTAGCGATGTCCATTTATATAAACAGTCTACGAATACGATTATTTGCTGGTCGTAGTTGGCCAAGAAAGTCTCAAAATGAACTTGAACTTTGAACTTTCATTTCCACAAAGCTGTTCTGTCGTTACTTGAGAGAAAAGTCACAGCTACATCGCACGTTTGGATCAGTTTGTCTCATTATATTTTTCGTTTAAAGGAAATAAATGCTGTTTTCAGTCGCTGCTCTGGTATCGGTCGATATCGGGATCGGCAGATACTTAAAGAGAACGATATTACGATATTTTCTGATCCGTGTTCTAATGTTTCCTCGTCACAAAACAGACTTGGAGTTGTGTTTTGTTTCATTCACACACGTTTAACGCACAAACCCTGCAGAGTTTCGCATTATAACCTGATTTAAAGCTCAAAAGAGTCAGTTTTGCGTAATATAGTACCTTTAAAAGTACTCAAGTACCTCAGTTACTTGTATCTGTATCAGCTGTTTCCAATTACTTTTTGCAGCTGCATGTTGGTCTAATGATACAGACCCTTTATCCACGTTTGGCGCTGGCTCAAATCATTCTTTAGCTCGTCTCTGTCTGGCTTATCCGCCGTTTTAATAACAGACGTGAGCTCTCTCAGTGTTTTTCTGTGCTGCTCCCGACCATCCACAAATGGCCGAATTCCCTCTCTCCATCCTCATTACCAACTTTTTAACAAAGCTCTCTGCCAATTTCCCCTTCTCTTGGAGACGGATTTGTTTACCCAGATGCTACCCGAGCATTAAAACTCCCCTAAACACTTAAGTTGGTAGAAATGTTCCACCACACCTCCTGCACCTTATTGCCAATGCTTTCCGGAGGGCTGGCTCGTTTGGGAGCTGGTGGGAGCGTGTGGGAGAGGGTGGGAGCTGGTGGGAGCGTGTGGGAGAGGGTGGGAGAGGGTGGGAGCTGGTAAGAGCTGATAGAGGCTGGTCGGAGTTGGAGGGAGCTGGTAGGAGCTGGTAGGAGCTGGTTGGAGCTGGAGGAAGCGTGTGGAAGCTGGTGGAAGCTGGTTGGAGCTGGTGGAAGCTGGTCGGAGCTGGTGGGAACTGGTTGGAGCTGCTGGGAGCTGGTAGGAGCTGGTCGGAGGATGTGGGAGCTGGTCAGAGCAGGTCAGAGCAGGTCAGAGCAGGTCAGAGCTGGTCGGAGCTAGTAGGAGCTGGTAGGAGCTTGTCGGAGCTTGTCAGAGCTGGTGGGAGCTTGTCAGAGCTGATTGGAGCTGGTAGGAGCTGGTTGGAGCTGGTCGGAGCTGGTTGGAGCTGGTCGGAGCTGGTCGGAGCTGGTCAGAGCTGGTTGGAGCTGGTTGGAGCTGGTCAGAGCTGGTTGGAGCTGATTGGAGCTGGTAGGAGCTTGTCAGAGCTGGTCAGAGCTGGTCAGAGCTAGTAGGAGCTGGTAGGAGCTTGTCGGAGCTTGTCAGAGCTGGTGGGAGCTTGTCGGAGCTGATTGGAGCTGGTAGGAGCTGGTTGGAGCTGGTTGGAGCTGGTAGGAGCTTGTCAGAGCTTGTCAGAGCTGGTCGGAGCTGGTCAGAGCTGGTCGGAGCTGGTAGGAGCTTGTCAGAGCTGGTAGGAGCTTGTCGGAGCTGGTGGGAGCTGCTGGAAGTGCACGTACAGCTGGCTGTATGATGAGGCCTGGCAGGTTAGTGATCTTAGCAGCACCGGGGAGAGTTCTGACATTTATTTTTCAAGCCCCCGACCCTGAGGATGAAAAATGCATGGCTCCAGCGTGAGGCCGGACGCCGGCTCCAGCTTGACGCCGGGCGCTGGGGTAATCAGTTATTCCAGAGACTCCAGTCCGCAGATCTGACCTCTGTGGTTGGAGTCTGACAGGTGAAGCATGATGTCTCAGACGGCCTTTCGGAATACTCACAAGAGCCTTTTTCCCACATACAAGGTCGTATCTCTCCTCCTCTCCTTTTCCTCTTTCCTCTTCCTCTCCTTTTCCTACATCTCTGCTCCTGGGACCCCTGTTGTTCAGTCTCCACATGCTGCTTTTAGACCAGTTAATACGCAACAATAATGTGTCCTACCACAACTAAACTCAGACAAGACTCAAGTCGTCGTCTTTGTCCCACAGAAACAGAGAAAGTG
Organism: Periophthalmus magnuspinnatus; assembly: GCF_009829125.3. Lineage (NCBI taxonomy): Eukaryota > Metazoa > Chordata > Actinopteri > Gobiiformes > Gobiidae > Periophthalmus > Periophthalmus magnuspinnatus. The sequence goes on from NC_047132.1 coordinate 31,982,001, forward strand.
TCAGTCACCTCCAGTCTCTGTCTCTAAAACCTTCAAATCAGGACAGAAATCTAGAGGTAATAATGGACTCAGACTTGAACTTTAACAGACACATCAAATCAGTAACATCTGCAGCTTTTTACATCTAAAAACATGTCAAAGGTCAAAGGTAAACTGTCCAAACCAGACTCAGACTTATCCTGCGTTTGTGTCCAGTAGATTAGACGACTGTAACGTCCTGATCACTGGACTCTACAAACGAGCCACAGAACAGAACATCCAGAACATCCAGAACATCCAGAACATCCAGAACATCCAGAACATCCAGAACATCCAGAACATCCAGAACACTGCTGCTCGGGTCAGGACTAGAACCAGGAAGTACTTCACACATGTGTCCTGTGGCTCCTGTGGCTCCTGTGGCTCCTGTGGCTCAGAGACTTTAAAGCAGCTCAGTGTGAACAAGTCTCTCCATGGACCAGCACCAAAGAACATCTCCCACATGAGGAGGACTAAACCAGGACTAAACCAGGACTGAACCAGGACTAAACCAGGACTGAACCAGGACTAAACCAGGACTAAACCAGGACTAAAGCAGGACTAAACCAGGACTAAACCAGGACTGAACCAGGACTAAACCAGGACTAAACCAGGACTAAACCAGGACTGAACCAGGACTAAACCAGGACTAAACCAAGGCTAAACATGGGGAATCAGTACAAATACACTTGCCTTGCCTCCTCCTTTCCTCCTTCTCTTTTCCTCCTCTCCTCTCCTCCCTCTTTCTCCTCTCCTCCCTCTTCTCTCCTCTCTCCTCCTCCTCCTCCTCCTCCTCCTCCTCCTCCTCCTCCTCCTCCTCCTCCTCCTCTCTCAGGCCCTTGTCGTCCTGCTCCTCTTTGATTAGCACCTGTCGTTGGAGACCTTGACCCCACAGACCTGCTCTCCATCTGGAGCTGTGGTCCCTTCACTCCCACAAGTCAACACACACACACACACACGCAGACACACACACACACACACACCCGCACCCCCACACACCCCCACACACCCCCACGCACACACACACACACACACACACACACACAGAGGGTCTATTCACTTTAATATGAATCACCGTCATGTCGATTTAAAGCTGCGGTAAAGTTCACAGCAAAAAACAAACACACAGACGTAAAAACAAGAGGAAAAATGTGAAAACCTGAAGGACCTGATTTTCAAACCGTGAGGAGTCGAGTCTGAATGTGACTCGCTCCAGGTCTCAAACCGTCGTTCACCTTCACACTGCACCTTTTTCACACACAGCTTTAAAGACAGAGGGGGAGGAGTAAAGAAGGAGGAGTGCAGCAGGAGGAGTGGAGAAGGAGGACCAGCCCCTGGACGACCAATCAGCTCAGAGCAAAGAGCCAGACTCATGACTCACACGGCTCTTTACGGCTCTCTGCACTAAAAGGTTTTCTAATTAGATGTAAACAGCATGTCCTCCCTCTGTGCTCCTTCCTCTCCTCCTATAACTTTCCACTCCTCCTCTCCTCCCTCCTTTCTCTCTCCAGTCCTCACTCTTCTTCCCTTATAACTCTCCTCTCCTTCCTCTCTTCCCTCACCTCCTCCTCCTCTCTCCCTTCTCTCTCCTCTCCTTCTCCTTTCCTCACTGTCCTCTCTCTCTGCCTCTTCTCTCCTCTCTCTCCTCCCTCTTCTTCCCTCTCTCCCTCCTCCTCCTCTCCCTCCTCTTTCTCCTCCTCCTCTTTCCAGATAAAAGCTTTTGTCATTATCTGTCCAGAGTCTGTAGAGTCTGATGTTTAATGTTTTGCTTTTACTATGAACTTTCTGTGGATGGAAAGTGATTGTGTTGTTGAGCTGCACAAACACACACACACACACACACACACACCCCCACACACACACACACACCCCCACACACACACACACCCCCACACACACACACACCCCAACACACACACAGTTTACAGACATGTTACTCTTATTGTACATAATAAGACAGTGTGTTTCATTAGAGTCTATTTTTAGTTTATTTTTTAACTTTATTTTTTAATTATTTTAAGCTATTTATCTATTATCTTGTTTTATTCCATGTTTCCATTTTCCTGCTGTTCTTGGACTGTGCGGTGCAACACTGGAATTTCCCCACTGTGGGACTAATAAAAGCAGATCCCCAAAAGGAAATGTTTTATTTGTGACATAAACGTGTGAGACTAAAGGAGAATCAATGCTCCACATGTGATAACAATAAAAAAAAAAATAATAATAATAAATATAAATAAATAAATAAAAAAAAAAATAATAAAAAAAAAATAATAATAATAATAATAATAATAATAATATGAGATAGCTTATGATTCACCTTGTACGAGTTGAAAGTAAAATATACATTTGTGTGGTCGCCTCTCCATAGATCTGGCTTGCAACTTGGTCTGGGGCTGATGTGGGCTGTGTCTCCATGGAGATACATGAGTTTAATGGTGTAATGTACAAGAGGAGGAGCGAGGGAGGAGGAGAGAGGGAGAGGAGAGAGGGAGAGGAAAAGAAAAGGAGGAGGAAGGGGGAGAAGAGGAGAGAGGATGGACAAGAGGAGGAGACTGAGGAGGAGAGAGGAGGAGAGAGGTAGGACAAGAGAGGGGGGAGGAGAGAGGGAGAGGAGAGAGAGGAGAGGAAAAGAAGAGAAGGGGGAGAGGACAAGGAGACAGAGAGGAAAAAAGGAGGAGAGGAGAGAGGGAAGAGGAGAAGAAGGAGGAGAGGGGAATTACAAGAGAGGGGGGAGAAAAGAATGAGGAGGAGAGGAAAGCAATAAGATCTCCTGTGTGTGTGTGTGTGTGTGTGTGCCCCCACCCACGCCTGATCAGAAAAGTTACATAGTGCAACTTTAATAAGAAACAAAACCCTCATGTTTCAATCAGAAATAAAACGTCCACTTTCCAGATGATTACACAGAATTACGCATATAAACATATACGTGTGTTTACATCGTGTGTTTACGTCGTGTGTTTTTGTCGTGTGTTTACGTCGCGTGTTTACGTCCCGTGTTTACGTCGTGGCGTCTCACCTGATGATCTGCTGCATCTGAAGTCGGTCCGGGTCGGTGGCGGAGAACGTCTCGAGCCTGGTGCCGGCCGGGACGCCCTCGTCAAAGCGGATGTGTTTGGGGTTCGTGGGGAAGTACGGCGGCTCGTTCACGTCCTGGACCGAAATAGTGACCCCCGCTGTCGACTGGAGGGACGACTGGATCCCGCTCGCCAAGTGCGCCTGGTTGGAAACGACGACCGTCAGCATGAAGGCGCGGTTCAGCTCGAAGTCCACCGGCTGAAACGAGGAAACGAGAGAGAGACGGTGAAAAGACGACACCGGAATGAACGAATTAAACTTAAAGCGTCGCCATGGAAACGGAGAAAAAACACACAAAAGAACAAGACGATGATGATTGATGGATGGATGGATAGACAGATAGAGAGATGGATGGATGGATGGATGGATAGATAGATTGATGGATAGATAGATAGATAGATAGATAGATAGATAGATAGATGAGTTGTCATGGAAACGGATCGATAGACGGATGGATAGATGGATGGATGGATAGATGGATGGATGGATAGATAGATAGATGGATGGATAGATAAATGGATGGATGGATAAATAGACAATAGACAGATATATAAATAGACAGATAGATGGATAGATGGACAAATGGATGGATGGATAGACGGATGGACAGATAGACAGATAGGTAGATAATGATGGATGGGTAGATATGAGTTGTCATGGAAACGGATAGATAGATACATAGATAGATAGATGGATGGATAGATGGATGGATGATTCTCCATGGAAACAGGGAAAAAAAACACACACAAAAAACAAGATAAGACAGTTCCTTCAGTTTTACAGCTGAGGAACGTCAGATGTGTTTGTATTTTTAGAAGCTTTATTATGGAACTTTTCTGGGGCAGGATCAGCCTCCTGCTCCTCTCCATGGAGATCATATTGTGTTGCCTGAAAAGTTCCAAAGTTTTGTCTTAAACACATCACCGGGGAAACACGCAGCAGGTCGAGTTACAGGTCAGGTTTGTTTTGAGGATTTTTTTGAGCAAATTAACTGTCCCATAATTAAATAAATGGCAGATACGTTTAATGCCGCACTGTGGAACATTATGACACGACCGGGACAAGTTACAGGTCAAATCTTCTGAGCAATAAATGGTAGATAAGTCGGTTAAACGCCATAGTGAGGAGCACTGGGCGAAAAAAGCAATGACATCTCCATGGAGACGAGCCATTCACTCATTCATACACCAGTGCACACAGACACGGGGGCGAGGGGGGAAGTGTCTTGCCCAAGGACACAACAACAGGAGGAGGAGGAGGAGGAGGAGGAGGAGGAGGTGATGCTGCTGCGCTCAGACCCAACGAGGAGACGCAAGAAAGAACCGAGAACAAAACAAACACAGACTTTAGAAAAACAACCACATGAAACAGAGGAAACATGGACAAGGCCTCTCCTCGTCCTCTTTCCCCCCTCTCTTGTCCTCCCTCTCTCCTCCTCCTTTCTTGTCCTTCCTCTATCCTCTCCTCCTCCGTCTCTTCATTCCTCGCCTCTCCTCCCCCCAGTCCTCCTCCCTTTCCTCACCTCTCTCCTCTTCCCCCTTCCTCATCCTTCCTCTCTCCTCCTCCCTCTCTTCTCTTCGTCTCCTCCCTCTTTTCCTCTCCTTCTTCCTCTCCTCCCTCTTGTCCTCCCTCTTCTGTCCTCGTCCTTCTTCTTGTTCCTCTTCTCTCCCCTCTTCCTCCCTCTCTCTTTCATCCTTCTTCTTCTCCCCTCCTCCTCATCTCTCTCTCCTCCTCCTCATTCTCCCCATCTCTCTCTCCTCCTCCTCTCCCCCCTCTCTTGTCTTTCCTCTATCCTCTCCTCCTCCCTCTTTCTCGTCCTTCCTCTCTCCTCCTCTCTCTCTTCTCTTCGTCTCCTCCCTCTTTTCTTCTCCTTCTTTCCTCTCCTCCCTCTTGTCCTCCCTCTCCCCTCCTCCCTCTTCTGTCCTCGTCCTTCTTCTTGTTCCTCTCCTCTCTTCCTCCCTCTCTCTTTCATCCTTCTTCTTCTCCCCTCCTCCTCCTCATTCTCCTCATCTCTCTCTCTCCTCCTCCTCTCCCCCCTCTCTCGTCTTTCCTCTATCCTCCCCTCCTCCTCCCTCTCTGCTCATCTCTCCTCAAAGACACAACAACAGTGTTCATCCGTGGGAGCCGGAATTGCGCTGCCAACCCGTGGGTCGACGGGCAAACGCTCTACCAACTGAGCCACTGTCGCCCCATAATAATCCAACCCTTCATTTCCACATTTATTATCAACGCAAAAAAAACTACGTATAGAATTTATTTAGCAATTCATGCACAGAGATAAACCATCGTAATTTATTTTCCAAGAGTTTCCGTGGTTTTGCTTTTCGAGAATCGACCAATCACGCGCCAGAACGAGTGAAACTGAAGCTAAACGTGTCCCGACGACAAAAGTACCTCTTTATTTCTTTAATTCACTAATGTATTAAGCAGTTTTTGATCAGTCGGACAAGACCAAACCAAAATATGAACATTAATAACAGACAAATCAGGCGCCATCTTTCCCTGAGGTCTCTCCCGCTAGCGTTAGCAACAGGTTTGATTGACAGCGTTGCTAAGGCTAAGGGGCGTTGCCTTCGACAGCCTCGTTCTGGATTGGCTCTTCGTTGCTATGATACTCAGTCGGAATTCCAAATAAGGAACTCCACTCCAAATTTGCCATTATATAACCGCGCTAGCCTCGATTAGCTTCATTAGCCGGACGCTGCGGGTGACGTCGCACTCGTTTAGTCGACTTCTTCTTCTTCTTCTGTGGCTTTGAGAGACTCGAACGTGGGAAAAAACGCTGTATAAAAATGCGACGAAGACGAAGCCGCGATATTTCAGTCCATTCGCAGATCCGATTACCTCCTCGTCAAAAGCTGTAACGAGCCGATATGGCGCTAATCAACACCGGGCGATTTATCTGCGGCGGACGAGGCTAAAATACTGTCCATTTTGAAGCTCGGTGTTTGTCAGTGTGTGTCCTTCATTACAGGAGCACAAAGATGTCACTAGAGTTTAGGATCAGAACACGATCCAGACAGAGGATGAGGAGGAGGAGGAGGAGGAGGAAGAGGAGGAGGAGGAGGAGGAGGAGAGGAGGAGGAAGAGGAAGAGGAGGAGGAGAGGAGGAGAAGAAGAAGAAGGAGAAGAAGGATTAGGAGGAGGAGGAGGAGAAGAAGAAGAAGGAGGAGAAGGAGAAGAAGAAGAAGAAAAAGAAGGAGGAGGAGGAGAAGAAGAAGAAGAAGAGAAGGAGGAGAAGAAGGAGAAGAAGAAGAAGGAGGAGGAGGAGGAGAAGGAGGAAGAGGAGAAGGAGGAGGAGGAGAAGGAGAAGAAGAAGGCGAAGGAGAAGAAGAAGAAGGAGAAGAAGAAGAAGAAGGAGGAGGAGAAGCAGAAGGAGGAGCAGAAGGAGGAGGAGAAGAAGAAGAAGGAGAAGAAGAAGGAGGAGGAGGAGGAGGAGGAGAAGAAGAAGAAGAAGAAGAAGAAGAAGAAGAAGAAGAAGAAGAAGAAGAAGAAGAAGAAGAAGAAGAAGAAGAAGAAGAAGAAGAAGAAGAAGAAGAAGAAGAAGAAGAAGAAGAAGAAGAAGAAGAAGAAGAAGAAGAAGAAGAAGAAGAAGAAGAAGAAGAAGAAGAAGAAGAAGAAGAAGAAGAAGAAGAAGAAGAAGAAGAAGAAGAAGAAGAAGAAGAAGAAGAAGAAGAAGAAGAAGAAGAAGAAGAAGAAGAAGAAGAAGAAGAAGAAGAAGAAGAAGAAATTCCTCAAATTGAAAACAGCTACAACTCCAGAAAATGTAAAACAAAGGCACAATATGAAGTTCACAGGTTTGAAATGTGTAATGTTGCTTCATAAAGTTAATATAAAATGAATTTGTGGGTTTTTTGCGTGTTCTTCTAGTTCTTCCACTGGTAAATGAATTAAAGAAAAAACCCTGTCCCCGCTGTGTTTATGTCGTAGCTTTAGTTTAAAAAGTTAAATGCACTTTAACTATAAAATATAACTTAACTCTAAACATAACGATAGAATCCACGCTGCTTTACATTGACTTAAATCGTGCATCTACAGACTCTTTGGAAAGAAGGTGATTTGATTCATGGACACAACAGTGAAATAAAAACACCAGGATCACGTCCAGCAGGTTAACACGACCCTAAATCTGTGCTTGTGTTGTCATGGATGTCTTTAACCTTCATGACGTCATCTGTTGTTCTTCACAGGTCGATCTCGTGTTTGTGGCGTCCGGCGACATCGAGCCACTTGGACAGACCACAGAACTTTTTCCTGTATATTTCTGAAACTCTACTTTAACAAGCCCATATCCAATAGAATTCACTGTTTTGGCGACGAGTCTATGGCCCTCAATCGGCCCTCAATCGGCCCTCAATCGGCCCTCAATCGGCCCTCAATCGGCCCTCAATCGGCCCTCAATCGGCCCTCAGCTTTGTCTCCGTTTTTGGCCCTTAATGAGAAAAGCCTGGACACCCCTGGACTAGACTAACGTTTGTTCATTTGACTCTTTGATTCAAGGCAATTTCTGTGTTGATTTTATATTTTTATGGTTTTCACTATTATAAATTCCGACAGCAGCCGTTAAAATTCAGTTCAATGTATTTTTATTTCAGACTCATGGCCCATTTTTAAAAACAGACGGGGACAGTGACAAAACAAACAGTAACATTTTAACAGTCAGAGTCTCCACATCCTGGACTCATAACGAATCGCACAGAATCTTAAGCTTGTGAGTGACATTATTATTTCATTGTCTGCAAATAAAACTGTACTTTAAAGTTCTTCGTGCAGTTTGCAGAGTGTTGCAGCGACAAACATCTCGCACTGGTCCATTGTGGCCTGAGAGACAGAGAAAGGGGACGCTGTTTTTCAATGTAAAGTGAATTGGAGCCAGAGTGGATGGAGCTGGGAGTGCGCTCACAGTCACTTCCTGTTTGGAGCGCGGCGGCGGCGGCTAGCAGGTTAGCCACGTGCATTTATATAACCTCCTAAGACCCGAGCTCTTTCATGACTTTATTAATTTATCTTTGTTATTTGGGCTGATTGGACCTGATGAGTCTAAATACAAAGAATTATATTTTTACATTATGTAGTTTCTGAGAAAAAATTATGCAAATTAAATGTCCTCATATGTGACATTTTACTCATTTTGATAAAACATTTAAATAATGATTTGCAAAAATGATTTATTAAGACCCTGAAAACAGCAACATTTGTCCTGAATCTAAAAACAAAATGAGAAACAACAATTGTGCCTCTTGGAACAAAGTGTCTCATGTGAAAATCTGCAGACAGGAGCAGGAAGAAAAACAAAAAAAATTAAATAAAATATTATTAATAATTAATAAAAAACGTGTTGTCCACATATGAGGACGCCAGGTCTCAGGAAGATAAACAGTCTGTGCCGAAAGGGCTTTATGTCAAGGAACCACTCACCCGGTCACAAATGTAAAAAAATAAAGCTGATACTTCACGGATTTCGCCTGCTGTGGGTTATTTTTAGAACGTAACCCCCACGATAAACAAGGGACCAGTGTATTCATATCCAGAACATTTTTAAACTGTCAGTAAATTTAATCCTTATCATGATATTATCGTTAATCGCAATCATTTTGACCGTGATAATCGCAACAAAACATTTCAGTATCCTCGCAAAATTGTCAATGTTTTTTTTTTTTTTTTTAATATATAGCACTTTTCCACCTTCGACTCGCACACATTCACACACCAGTGCACACAGACACAGAGCGGGAAGGGTTAAGTGTCTTGCCCGAGGACACAGCAGCAGCGTTCATCTGTGCTCTCCCCGTGATGTTTACGCTGGGATTTAAACCGCCAACCTTTGGATCAGTGGACAAACACTCGACCAACTGAGCCACTGTCGCCACATTTGAATTTTTTGTTATTTAGACGTAGAGCACATGTGTCAAACTCAAGGCCCGCGGACCAAATCTGGCCCTCCACATCTGTTTTTGTGGCCCTCGACTGGGTAAATTAAAAGGTATGAGATACGCAGTTACACGTCCATATTTTTACATCCAGGCAAATATATATGCAGCGTTTGTAACTTGAATAAGTAATAAATACAGAAATAGTTCATTAACAAGTCGTTTTTTTAATTTATTTTACATCTGTCCTGTTGATGGCAGCCATTTTGCTGATATGGCCCTCGGTGAAAATGTGTTTGACACCTCTGACATAAATGACTTTTGACTCTCAAACTATCAACTAAAGTGTTTAATTTTGCTATTTATTTATTGCAACTCATGTTTTTTTTAATGATTTTGCACATTTACAATTAATTTTTTGAGAGTTAATGATGCCTTAGAGTTGCCTGGCAGATCCAGACTGATCTCTCTCTGGTCTCCACGTGCTCGTCCAATCAGATTCGTTTATTCCAGTGACACGCGTGAAACGAAGAAGCTCATTGGTCGCCTGTCGTTTACAAATAAAATCACATTTCTCTCACCTCAGATTAACAGAGTTTCGGCTTCGCTCGTTGATTCTGCGGAAATCCGACATGCGACATTTTTTGCGCCTCCTGTGATATTTTTTCGAGCGATGCCTGTCCCTGATTGGCTAATCCACCTGTCAATCACGCACATTTGAAAACGGTGCAAAAAAAACATAAAAATACATCGTGACGGGTCTATAATAAGACGGCTCGTTTGTCAGGAGCAGAGGAGCGACAGCCTGGAATCTGCACGGGATTTTTGCGAAGGTAAATGCGAGGGGCTGTATATAGATGACCCCGTGGTGCTCCGGTATCCGATTAGCATGCCGGCCACGCTCCGGGCTCTTTGATCTGCCGCCAGTGGTATTCCCAGCCCACGCGGGTCCAGAGAATCGCTGTGGGCTAAACAAAACATGAATACAAACCCAGAAGAACCGGCCTCGGGGAAGCACGCGGAGCTCAGGGTCATTATCGCAAACGTCACTTTGGAGATATCGAAACAACTCGTCTCCTGTTACGTAAATTGTTTGGTTGAACTGAAACAGAAACCTCAAGGTCTTTGTGTGTTTTGTGTTTTTTTTAATGTTTAAACCAGAGAAAGCTTCACTCGTCACAGTACGTCTCGGGAATAGACTGTTTATATAAAAGAACATAGCTAACCTGCTAGCCGCCGCGCTCCGAACAGGAAGTGACTCTGGCTCCAATTCACTTTCTATTGAAAAAGCGTCGCTCCTCTTCTTGTAACTGCTGCTGTTCAGAATAATTTTGGTCTTAAATGTTCGTATTAACCTGCTCCACGTGATTTATTTCACTATTGTGTTTGTAAATCAAGATATGAACATTAATAACAGACAAATCAGACATGTTTTATCTCATAGACGAGCAAAACCCTCATAACCACTGCACTCCGCCACTGTCTGTCATTTTTGAGTTTATTTTTTATTTAATTGTTATTATTTTTTATTTAATTGTTATTATTTTTTATTTAATTGTTATTATTTTTTATTTAATTGTATTATTATTATTATTATTATTATTATTATTATTATTTGTTATTTAGATTTTTTGGTTCATTTTGAGTTCATTTATTTGTTTTTTATTTTGAGGATTTTTTCAGTTATTTTGAGGTTTTATTTTTTTTATTTTGAGTGTTTTTTTATTATTTTGAGTTCATTTATTTATTTATTTTGTTATTTAGAATTTTTTTTTTTTTTTGTTATTTTGAGTTTTTTATTTATTTATTTTTTTTTATTTTCAGTTTATTTATTTTTTTAAACTGTCCTCTCTCTGTCTCTGCTGCTTCAGACTCATTTTGGTCTTAAATGTTCGTATTAACCCTCTACATGATCCTGGGGTTTTTATTTCACTATTGTGCCTGTAAATCGACATATGAACATTAAAAATAGACAAATCAAGCGCCTTCTTTCCCTCAGGTCGGTCCCATCTCCATGGAGACAATCAGAAGTTCCATAGTGCATCTTTAAAAAGCCAATATTACTCTATTTTCTGATCTGTTCTAATGTTTCCTCGTCACAAACAGACCTGGAGTTGCATTTTTTTGTCTCATTTGCACATATTTAACATACAAACCTGCAGATTTACGCTGAGTTCTTCTTCTCTCAAACTGAAAACACTCTGTTCCACCTCGTGATGTCATCATGTGGTGGTACAGGAAGTGCTCCGCTGTGTTTTTAAACTCCACACACCTTCATTTCTAGAATCATTTGGATCATTTCAGTCCTGGAATTCCTGACAATTTCTACTGAACTAAAGGTAAAAAGGAGGAGCTGTTAACGTTGAAAACTACCACTTGATGACATCACAAGGTGGAGCGGAGCGTTTTGAGCTTTGGCGATGCTACAGACTAATAATAAAGTGTGACTCAAACATGTGTGAATGAAACAAAACACAACTCAGGGTCTGTTTTTGAGAACGTAACACCATTATAACATGACTTAAAGCTACAAGAGTCAGTTTTGTGTAATATCGAACTTTTAAATCGGGGACGTCAAACTGTTTCACCGAGGGCCACATCAGCAAAATGGTTCGTCTCAAATTTGCAAAGATATAAAAAAATATGTGATAAACTGACATTTTAAGACAGTCATACATTTAAATTTATCTTGTCGCGGGCCACATAAAATGACATGGCGGGCCGCATTTCGCCCCTGGGCCTTGAGTTTGACAAATGTAAATCAAACTAAAAATGATTCTGATGTTTTGCGTCTCAAACTAAATCATGCGTTTCTTTTCTCCCGCGTAAACGTCGTCCTCACGTCTCTGCCCCTGCCTATCACACTCACACTAATCAGGCCTGTTTGTTTGTCGACTTAACACTCGAGCAGATCGCGAATCGTCCGCTCCCCCGGGGACGCCAGCGAGCGCGCGACACGTTCCGGTTCAGACCTCTGCTTGTTGTTTACCCGAAGAGCGCGCGTGGCGGTCCCTAGCGGCCCAACACCGAACGCCGCATCCTCCTGTACCGTTCTGCTCTCACACCTCCATCAAAAAACGCCAGCGCCGCATCCTCACAGCTCTACAACTCCGCTCCATCGCACGCCGTTGACCGTCCCGGCTCCGGGGTCTCCAGGGGGGCTCCGTGGCGTCCGGCGTTTCCCTCTGTGAGACGGTCTATTTGCTTGTGTCCCGCGGGGGTTGCTGTGTCTCTTATTTTATGATTTCCTGATAACCCTCCCCGTGGATTTGCGTCTATATATGCGGGGGGGAGGGGGAGGGGCTTATGGCGAAGCGGCGAAGCTCCTGAATTTTACATCAGGGAGCGAGCCGCAGAAACGGATTAGAAAACGCAGTCATCTAGAGATAATGAACAGAAGCAAAATGCCGATCCTTATTGCTCAGGGCGCTGGGGGAATTAAAGGAACAGGATGTTATTGCGAGTTTTGAAACATTATTGTGGGATATGAGAGAGCGCCCCCGGGGGTCGGAAGGGGTCGCACAAACAAGCGAGCCGTTCTGACGTGCGCGTGAGACGTGGCGAATACACGACGAGAGCGAACGCACAACCGGCAAAAGCAAAAGCACAGATACGAGTAAATCTACAGGAAAGACGTGATAATCCGCAGATGTACGTCCTCAAAACGTCAGCATCAAATCAGGCGTGTTCTGTAAAACGGACTTTTCAGAGATTTTAATCGTCGTTCTAGTCGTTTCTTCTCCTTGAGCCTCTGAAGTTGTTTTTTTTTAGTGATTCGTGTTTGAGTAACGTATTTTCTGAACAATAATTAGCGCTTTTTTTCATAGTTTGGATCTGAAATCGATGTGTTTTTTCTTCATTTTTAAGCATTTTTTTAGCTGGTGCGATTTATACTCCGGAAAATAAATACGGGAATCTTAAAACGTTTATTTTCAAGATGGCGTTTTGCAGATCTAACCCCGAGGAGAGAGGGAGAGGAGGAGAGAGAAAGAGGAGAGGAGGAGAGAGAAAGAGGAGAGGAGGAGAGGGAAAGGGAGATGAAAAGAGGAAAGAAAAAGTGAAGAAGAACTTTTAATACAAGATCTCATGATTGTCTAAGTGTAAAAACTGAACAATAGAGAAGAAGAGGAGAGAGAAAGAGGAGAGGAGGAGAGAGGGAGGAGAGGAGGAAAAAGAAAGAGGAGAAAATGAGAGAGGAGAGGACAAGAGAGAAAGAGGAGAGGAGAAGAGAGAGAGGGGAGGAGGAGGAGAGAGAAAGAGGAGAGGAGAAGAGAGGGAGGGCAGGACGAGGAGAGAGAAAGAGGAGAGGAGAAGAGAGGGAGGGGAGGAGGAGGAGAGAGAAAGAGGAGAGGGAGGGGAGGAGGAGGAGAGAGAGAAAGAGGAGAGGGAGGGGAGGAGGAGGAGAGAGAGAAAGAGGAGAGGAGAAGAGAGAGAGGGGAGGAGGAGGAGAGAGGAAGAGGAGAGAGGGAGAAGAGGTGAAGAAGCACTTTTAACACAAGATCTCATTATTGTCTACGTCTAAAAACTGTCCACATTAGAACTGAAATGGGGGAAAAAAGTTGTATTATTATTTTTTTTCTTCCTAAAAATTGAACAAATTTGAAGGACGTGTAAAAACTGGAGCCACTGCAGAACTTTAATAATGTGGAGATAAACATTTATCATCAACCTGCTCCTGTTTTTAATGTTTAAATGGACTTATATACGTATTTGTTTTGTTCGTTTTGGTTTGGATTGTTTTGGATCTGCCCCGGGCTCATGAAACAGAGTCTTTTCTCTTTTCTCCCTGCATAAAAAAAAGATAAATGACAATGAAAAATCTGGAATATCATGTAAATAATGATGCATGAAAACAGATTTTTAACAGTAAACAAAGTAAACAACGCATTGAAATGGAGAGTATCTGAAAACACTCACACATACTGTAAATTTGGGACTATAGAGCGCTCCTGAATATAAGACGCACCAGCTAAATTTGAAAAGAAAATCAATTTTGTACATATATAAGCCGCACCTGAATATAAGCCGCAGGTTTTCATATCGTAACATGAGATATTTACACAGAAAGACGCTACACAGACACGCTTTTTTAAAAACTGTGCCTGAAAATTGGCATTGACACGACATCAACACGGGATGAACACACCTGCAGGTGAAGAAAATAAAGCTGCACCAACACGGAAAATCTGCTTTTATTTTCCTTCTTTTATGGTCAAACTTACGCACGGTGGCTCTTTTTCCTTCTTTTACGGTCAAACTTACGTGCAGCGGCTCTATTTTCTTCTTTGTTGGTAAAACTTACGCGCAGTGGCTCTATTTCCTTCTTTATCTTACAAACTGCATCATATCCATTTCTTCATGTGTTTTCCATGATGCGCAAAATGACCGTTCAACATCAAAACTAGTGAATTCTTCAGAGCGTAATCTTTCCCCACGTCTGTCTCACTTTTACGTTTACAGCTAGAGAGCGCCCCCCGGTGGCCGCTATCCAGTAAAATTCTATAAATAAGCCGCACTGTTGTATCGGCCGTGGGGTTCAAAGCGTGGGGGGGGAAAAGTCACGGCTTATAGTCCGAAATTTCCGGTAATCGCGGCCCGACTCCCTTCGTGTTTCTCGTCACGTTTGTAAATGTTTTTAACCTGCGCGTTCAGCTCTGACTCCGACGGCGGAACAGTGACATAACGGACTATTACGAGACAATCCCCCGTTGTTCTGCCACTCGGCGCGTCGGCCCGGACATTACGCTGTGTAAATCCCGTTGCCTTTGTAATTGCGAAATCAATAGCTCATTTCCTGCGATGGTCTGGGTCGGTATTGTGTTTAAGTCTGCGAGGGAGCGATGAGGTGCTCTGAAGGACGCGACACTTTCCAATCTCTCATCAGCAACAACGAGGGGCACGGGGAAGGCAAAGGACCTGCCCCTTTTCATCTTCTCTCTGCTGTTAACGGCCAAAACTTTAAATCAAAACAAAGTGCAACAGGGAAACAACGGCGGGACGAGCACGATCTGACCACGAAAGCCATTAGCGCCTTGATAAAACGATGGTGATGTGCATAAACTGGCGGTGTAGTGTTTGGAAAATGAGCCTAGTTTATAGTTCTACATTTATCTCTATAGACCTTAAGTGTCAAACTCAAGGCCACCGGGCAAATTCTGGCCCTCCACGTCATTTTATATGGCCCTCGATGGAGTAAATTAAAAGGTATGATGGTCTTAAAATGCCGTTTTATCAGGAGATACGCAGTTACACAGACATATTTTTACATCTTTGCAAACACACACTTCCTGCTTCATTCTTTGTCTGTTTGAAATGATCCGAGTTGCGCTAAAATGAATCAATAATTAAAAACCAGGCAGCAAACATGAAGTTACAGGTGGATAATCACACACAGCAGGTCAAGAGCTTTACAGCGATGTAAATACTTCACTGGAGGAAGCGTCTGTGTTTAGGAGAGTAGGGATTCGTGTCTTGAAGCTAATGCTAATGCTAACGGTAATTAAAATGAATCAGTGATGTTAAAACGGCGCCACAATCTGAATGATTTTGCTCAGAAAAAATGATGGATTTGTCATGAAATGTATTTTCATGGAGTTGTTTTTTGTTCTATTGTGTGTTTTAGATTAGGTTAGCATTAGCATTAGCATTAGCATTAGCATTAGTATTAGCATTACCATTAGCATTAGCTTTGAGACACAAGTTGAACACAAGTTTTTAGTCTCCGGTTAAGAGTTCACAACATCGTGAAGGTCTAAACATGGCGTCTGCGATCGTCCATCTGGAACTGTCTGTCCACTGTCTGTCCTCTGTCCTCTGTATCAGTCCTGTCTCTCCTGTCTGTCCTCTGTATCTGTCCACTGTCTGTCCCCTGTATCAGTCCTGTCTCTACTCTCTGTCCACTGACTGTCCTCTGTCCTTTCTCTGTCTGTCCTCTGTATCTGTCCTTTCTCTACTGACTGTCCTCTGTCTGTCTTCTGTCCATCCTCTGTCCGTCCTCTGTCCGTTCCTGTTTACGTTTCAACTTCCTGTTTACTTTTTCATCACTGTCAAATCCTACAAGTATCACTGATTAAGAAAATAAAATTAGAGAACGAAGTGCGTGCGTCACAGTGGGCGCGGTCAAAACGGGGGTCGATGGGTAATACGCCGTCTCAAAAATAAGCGATTAAAAATGACTCAAACACAAATCACTCCGAAAACAACTTCAGTAAACGAGAAAGAAACATACACATAACGTGGCTAAAACCTCCGAAAAGTCGTCCTCACCTTGACCACCGTGACCATTCCGTCGTTGGACACCGGATCCGTGCGGATGGTGAAGTGTCCGGTGGGATCTCCGCTGATGATCCTGTAGATGGCGTTCCAGTTGGGTGAATGCGGCTGGTCTGCGTCGATCACCGTCAGGTTCGCCACCACCACGTCGACCCTGTTCTCCGGCACCTCGCCTGAAAACTGTAAGGACACAACAAAAAAAAATAAAAAATCAGCGTTTCTGACATCGCAATTTGGAATATGTTTTGAGTGTTGCTTTTATGACCCGTTAAGTGTGGCAATTTGAACAAAAAGCCATTGAGTGCCCGCGTTTTTATTTTTTTCGATCTCTCCGTTGAGCACACGGCCCCTTTTAGGTTTTCAGGGGTTTAATGATGCACTTTTTACTGGCCCTGAACCGTAAATGAACAGTAGCGGCACAAGGACCGAGCAGCGGGAGAGTAGTACTCGCTAAAGATGTTCATAACGTTAAAAGAAACCAGAACAAAAGCGGCGAGAGGGGCTTTGGCGAGCGTTAAAACAGCTGTACGGGGCGTGGGTAACGGTTTTTAAGTTGTCCAAACACGTGCGTGGTCCAGATAAGCCGCAGGAGGGGGGGGGGGCGAGTCGCGGGGATTCGCTAAAGCCGCGGACGTTTACGGGATCAACCACGCGAAGAGTAACGTGTACGGCGCGCGATACCTCGGACGATTATGATGTCCTTTGTACCAGTCGAAAGCTTTTGAGAACCGCCACAAGAAACTCTTTAGAAGAACCAAAAGTGCTGTAATGAGACTCGTTTAAGAAATATGGGACGATTAAAAATGTGTGGAGAAAAATGGGACTAAATCGGAAAAACGGATGTGATTCCATGAGATGTTTGGTTCTTCTGAAGAGGAATTTGACCGAACATTTATTTTCCAACTAAATGGTTCATTGCTTCATGGAGCTTTGAATCTTCCATCATAAAAAGTAAATCATGACTAAAACTTTTGGGATTATAATTTGTGACTGGACCAACAAACTTCTGGTTACAGGGAAATTTACTCCTGTGGCTCAGAGAATAGAGTTTAAAGCAGCTCAGCCCCATGGACTAAACCAGGACTGAACCAGGACTGAACCGGGACTAAACCGGGACTAAACCGGGACTAAACCGGGGCTAAACCGGGACTAAACCGGGGCTAAACCGGGGCTAAACCAGGACTAAACCAGGACTGAACCAGGGCTAAACCGGGACTAAACCGGGACTAAACCGGGACTAAACCGGGGCTAAACCGGGACTAAACCGGGGATAAACCGGGACTAAACCGGGGCTAAACCGGGACTAAACCGGGACTAAACCAGGACTAAACCAGGACTAAATCGGGACTAAATCGGGACTAAACCGGGACTAAACCGGGACTAAACCGGGACTAAACCAACTCTAAACCGGGACTAAATCGGGACTAAACCGGGACTAAACCGGGACTAAACCAGGACTAAACCAGGACTAAACCAGGACTGAACCAGGGCTAAACCAGGACTAAACCAGGACTAAACCAGGACTAAACCAGGGCTAAACCAGGACTAAACCAGGGCTAAACCAGGACTAAACCAGGACTAAACCAGGACTAAACCGGGAATAAACCGGGACTAAACCAACTCTAAACCAGGACTAAATCAGGACTAAACTGGGACTAAACCGGGACTAAACCGGGGCTAAACCGGGGCTAAACCAGGACTAAACCAGGACTGAACCGGGGCTAAACCGGGACTAAACCGGGACTAAACCGGGACTAAACCGGGACTAAACCGGGGCTAAACCGGGACTAAACCGGGGCTAAACCGGGACTAAACCGGGGCTAAACCGGGGCTAAACCGGGACTAAACCGGGACTAAACCAGGACTAAACCAGGACTAAATCAGGACTAAACCGGGAATAAACCGGGACTAAACCGGGACTAAACCGGGACTAAACCAACTCTAAACCGGGACTAAATCGGGACTAAACCGGGACTAAACCGGGACTAAACCAGGACTAAACCAGGACTAAACCAGGACTGAACCAGGGCTAAACCAGGACTAAACCAGGACTAAACCAGGACTAAACCAGGGCTAAACCAGGACTAAACCAGGGCTAAACCAGGACTAAACCAGGACTAAACCGGGACTAAACCGGGAATAAACCGGGACTAAACCGGGACTAAACCAACTCTAAACCAGGACTAAATCAGGACTAAACTGGGACTAAACCGGGACTAAACCGGGACTAAACCGGGACTAAACCAGGGCTAAACCAGGACTAAACCAGGACTAAACCAGGGCTAAACCAGGGCTAAACCAGGACTAAACCAGGGCTAAACCAGGACTAAACCAGGGCTAAACCAGGACTAAACCAGGGCTAAACCAGGGCTAAACCAAGGACAAGACGCCTCCCATGAGCCTCCCTCTGATATAAGTTAACAGGATGGTCCATTTCTAGGCCCCTAGAACCAGGGCCCGGGACGACCCGTTTGCAGAGTGAACATTTTTCTACAGAGATGCCTTTCCTCAAATTGTATTTTTTAATGTTGCTATGACAACTCTATTTGACTATTCTGTGGCTCTCAGCTCCTGTCGGGCAGCGTCACGGTCGTGTTCAGAGCCGTTTACACACGAGTACAGGATCTCAAAGCAAACACTTCAAAAGACCCTAAAGCTTTATTCTGGCACTTTTTCCACCCTCGGCGTCGCCCGGCACAGAGCAGAAGCAGCGGGGCGGCTTAGGCGGAGCTGCTGAGACTCTGTGACATTCTGAAGACAACGGACGACCGGCGGGTGGTCGTATCGCGCTGCCCCCTGGTGGAGGAGTGTTCGGTTCGGGGGGGCGGGTCCTCACACGGAGACGCAGATTCAATAACGTCCAACTTCAGAGGTGGAGCTGGAGGTGGAGACGACCCTCGAGTCTCTCAGAGCCGTGAAAAGAGCCAGAACCACACCACACGGGACTCCACTCCAGCCTGTCCTCCAACACTTAAACAACAAACAGATTTAAAGCGGCGCTATGGAGCTTTTCCACCACCCGCTTTTCCCCGTGGAGATGTCATTGGCTTGCCTGGAATGTTCCGCAGTATAGCATTAAACGTCTGTCGCTCACGTCTTCAGTTGCACGTGTTTTGTTTCGTTTCGTTTCGCAAAAAAATATCTTGCAGGAAAAGCTGGAGGAAGACGGAAGCAGAGGAGGGAGAGAATGAGTGAGGGAGAAGAAAGGAGAGGGAGAAAAGAAGGGAGAGAAAGAGAGGAAAAAGGGAGAGGGACAGAGAGAGGAGAGAGAGCGAGGGAGAGAAAGAGAGGATGGGGAACAAGAAGGTAGAACAGAGCGAGATTGAATAGAGAGAGACAAGGCAAGAGAATGAGAGGTTGAAAGAGAGATGGACAGAGAGAAAACAGAGGAGAGAAAGAGAGAGAGAGGAGAGAGGGAGCAGGAGGGAGAGAGAGCGGGAAAGGGAGAGAGAGGGAGAGAGAGGGAGACAGAAGAAGAAAGCAGAACAGAGAGAAGGAGCAAGAAGGCAGAAGAAAGAGGCAAGGTAAGAGAAAGAGAGGTTGAGAGAGAGAAAGGAGAGGGGGGAGAGAAGAGAGAGGGAGAGGAGGAGGAAGAGAAAGAGAGGGAAAAGGCTGGACAGGGAGAGAGAGGGAGGGAGGGAGAGAATGGGGAAAGAAGAAGGCAGAACAGAGCGAGGAGAGAGAGGATAGAGAGACAAGGCAAGAGAAGGAGAAGTTGAGAGAGCGAGAGGAGACAGAGAGAAAAGGAGAGGGAGAGAGAGAGAAGGGGAGAGAGAGAAGAGAGAGAGGAGGGGAAGAAGAAAGCATAATAGAAAGAGCGATCGAGGAGGCAGGAGAGAGACAAGACAAGAGAAAGAGAGGTAAAGAGAGAGCGGGACAGAGAGAAGTCAGAGGAGAGAGAAAGAGAAGGGAGAGAGTGGGGGGAAGCAGCAGAAGAAGGCAGAACAGAGAGAGGAAGCGAGGAGGCAGAAGAGAGAGGCAAGGCAAGGGAAAGAGAGAAAAAAGAGAGAGGGAGGCACAGAGAAGGGAGGGAAGGAGGAGAAAGGATGAAAGAGATAGAGGAAGGAGAAGCCAGAACAGGGAGATGGAGGGAGGAGGCAGAAGAGAGCGAGACAAGGCAGGTGAGAAAAAGGAGAGTGGGAATAGAGAGAAGGCGAGAGAAAGACAGAATGCAAGAAACAGAGAAGGAGACAGAGCGCTGGAGGGAGAAAGAGAAAGAGTGAGAGAGGAGAGCGACAAGGTACTTCATCAAAGCGACTCTGTGAGGCGGAGGAGAAGGTGGAGGAGGTCACAGTAAACACGACGCAGCTCTTCTGATTGCTTCATTTGTGACACGTCAAACCTTAAGTCCACATTAAGTTTTAAGAGTCTCGATCTCGTCTGAAGAAGAGGAAGAGGCGCGTCCTTCTTCCTCCTCTCCTTCCTCTTCTTCTTCTTCTTCAGAGATCCCCACTACGTCGCACATTCCGCAGCGTCTTGATTACGTCGCTTTATGATTACAGTGACTTTGCGAGCTGACTTTGGACTTTTATTCGTATTTGTGCCACTTTGAAAAAGGAGTTCCACGCACGAGTCGATTAAACACTCAAACCGCTCTAACGGGAAGGCGACGTGGGTGAAGTGTCTTGCTCAAGGGCACACAGGGCGATATCTTCAGGTTACGAATGCCCCAGGGAGACTAAATAGAGACATAATAAAGCTGAAGTGTTTTTATAGCCAAGGCACGGTGAGAAAACGCAGTTCACCTGAAGCGTCGATCTGTTTTAGCTCGTTTTACTGGAACATCAAACACTGCATAGACCCGCCCCTTTAATTACCACTGCATAAACATTAGCATGATTAGCGCTAGCCTTAGCTGCAGCAGGAACAGAATGTTAAAGAGAGTCGTGGTGTTTGGCTCAGGTGGAGGGGCGGGGGAACTCCGAGGGTTGGTCGTTCTAGTAGAGTTTTTTCGTTCTGGCAATCGCGTCTAGGAAAGTCCAGAACTGTGTAAGACTGTGGTCGTATTTTCACACAGATCACGTTAAAATCGAGGCAAAACCGGGACTAAACCAGGACTAAACAGGGGCTAAACCGGGACTAAACCAGGGCTAAACCAGGACTAAACCAGGACTAAACCAGGACTAAACCAGGACTAAACCAGGACTAAACCAGGACTAAACCGGGACTAAATCGGGACTAAACCGGGACTAAACCGGGACTAAACCGGGACTAAACCAGGACTAAACAGGGGCTAAACCAGGACTAAACCAGGACTAAACCGGGACTAAACCAGGACTAAACCAGGACTAAACAGGGGCTAAACCAGGACTAAACCGGGACTAAACCAGGACTAGACCAGGACTAAACCAGGACCAAGCAAAGACGATTATGAAAGCTGCCTTGTCGCAAAGTTAGGCCTACGAAGGTTTGAACTTCTAATCTTTATGATCTTTATTTTGTGTAAATAAAGATCACTCGCTAATCAACTGTTGTGTTGATATAAAAGAAGTAATTTAAAAACAAAATGGCTTCCTGGAAAATCGTTGTTACTAAAGTGAGAGGCTGACGTGAAAGAATTCTTAAACATTCTGTATTTTGTAATTTGAAGGTTGGTTTGGGATGTTGTTTTGGAAGTTCACGTGCGTTTTGACAAAGAAGGAGCCGTACCCGAGCACGTGAATTTAAATTATTAAAGGTGTGACTCTGAAGTGCTGTACGTTTGCGATTTGTTTTCTCCTCGACAAAACCCACAATGTCGATGAAACGTTCAAAAAGGCGATTACGAAGGTTTGAACTTTGAGAGAGTTTAAACGAGAGAGAAATGTGAGAAAATGTTAACGCCTGTGTGAGAAAAGTGTATAAAGTGTGTGGTGAGGGGTTTTACAGACAAAAAATATATAAAATAAAGCTGATACTTCGCGGATTTGACCTATTGCGGTTTATTTTTTAGAAAGAAACGAGGGACCACTGTATATAAAAATGCAACCGCTACCTCGTCTGACCCGGTCGTTACCAAACTCGGCTGTAACTTCAGTTCTCGTCTCGCAGTAAAGTTAAAAGAGCATTTTGAAAAACTTTATCCATAAAACACAACAGACAACAGAGGCCTGAGTTCTGCTCTGAATAAACATCCTCACGTGCCCCTTGCTTCTCTGAAAAATAGGCCAGCGTATCTTAGGTGTGATGAAAAATTAAAGACAAACGCACAAACTTTATATTTCTGGGACACATTGAGAGATCTATTGGGTTTACTGCAAACACTAAATATTTGCATAATGGCTCCGCACTTTCAACAAATTGCTTTTTACATCCTCGTGCCATTAGAAGAGGTGATTTACGATGAGAACGGCGTAAAGTACGGCGCTCCCCCTGCTTTCAAAACACTGAGCGCTAAAATCCGTCATTAATATACATGACAGCATTAACTTCTCGGTGTGGAGATGATGGAGGGGCACTTAAACAGCCCCCAGTACAGTTAAGGAATATTAATCGATTAGCGAACGCTGGCATCAGTACAGTGTCAGGAGCAGGACAGGCTAACGCTCACCGCTCAGCTGATTTACAGAGCAACGGTCCGGCTTTATCACTGCGAACAAGAACTTATGAAACTCTACAGGAGCTCAGTGAGTAGAGAGTCGGTGGTTCAAATCCCGCTCTGGACGGAAACATCGCGTTGGTTGAGCAGGTCTGAACCACTGACCCACAGGTTAGCGACGCGTTTTTTTTAGCTCTTTTCTTTACTTTTGCGTCTCTGAGTCATAGAATGTTTATATAAATGGACATAGCTAACGTGCTAGCCGCCACGTTCCAAACAGGAAGTGATCATGTGCATGCTCCCGGCTCCATTAGCCGTGTCTCAATTTGACGGTTGCGCACTTCAAAGTACAGTTTGAAGGGTACTCCTCCGTGCAGCTGCCGTCGTGCTGAAATAGGACAGGCCTAAACCACGGAGCATACGCCAATCGCTGTCTGCGCGATTACGTTACGTCGTTTAAGTCACGTCACCGAGCAACCATGACGACCGCTAGCTAATGAGCTAAATCTGCAAAATGAACTCCGAAATAATTGCAGTTTTATTTTTAATTCTTTATTATTTCATAGAAGAGTCAAGGTGTCGTCGTCGCAGCCGTTTATTTCTGTTTAGATTGAATGAAGTAAGGAATTACAGTAAATTTCGGACTATAAGCGGCGACTTTTCCCCCCACGCTTTGAACCCCACGGCTGATAGAACAGTGCGGCTTATTTATAGAATTTTACTGGATAACGGCCACCGGGGGGCGCTCTCTAGCTGTAAACGTAAAAGTGAGACAGACGTGGAGAAAGATTATGCTCTGAAGAATTCACTAGTTTTGATTTTGAACTGTCATTTTGAGCATCATGGAAAACACACGAAGAAATGAATATGATGCAGTTTTTAAGATAAAGAAGGAAATAGAGCCACTGCACGTAAGTTTGACCATAAAAGAAGGAAATAGAGCCACTGCACATCAGTTTGACCATAAAAGAAGGAAATAGAGCCACTGCGCGTAAGTTTGACCATAAAAGAAGGAAATAGAGCCGCTGCACGTAAGTTTGACCGTAAAAGAAGGAAATAGAGCCACTGCGCGTAAGTTTGACCATAAAAGAAGGAAATAGAGCCACTGCACGTAAGTTTGACCAACAAAGAAGGAAATAGAGCCACTGTGCGTAAGTTTGACCATAAAAGAAGGAAATAGAGCCACTGCATGTAAGTTTGGCATCAATGAATCGAACTGGGTCAATGTAAAAAGACGACAAAATCTTTCAGAGGAAATAAAAGCAGAGGCCCGTGTTGGTGCAGCTTTATTTTCTAAACCTGCAGGTGTGTTCATCCCGTGTTGATGTCGTGTCGGTGCCAATTTTCAGGCACAGTAAAAAAAAAAGCGTGTCTGTGTACCGTTTTTCTATGTAAATATCTCACGTTACAATATGAAAACCTGCAGCTTATATTCAGGAGTGGCTTATATATGTACAAAATTGATTTTCTTTTCAAATTTAGCTGGTGCGGCTTATATTCAGGTGCGCTCTATAGTCCCAAATTTATGGTAATCTTTCCCTTTGAATATCAACAGAGAAATAGAACGTTTGAGATGATTTTTTTCTCCCCAATGTTAGCGAGTATTACATAACTTTAAGAAAATATACCTTGTTTCTCCCGTAGAAGAATATACATAACAGTACACAAAGTCCGCTCATATTTGTCAGCCGCATTCGTCAGGTACGTGAAATGGGGCCGGCCTTGTTGTGCCAGAAGTGTCGTTAAGCGCCCTTCAAATGCAGCTGATGAAGTCTGAAACCGTCAAATTGAGACACGACCTTTGATTCTGGCTCCAATTCACTTTACACTGAAAAATTGTGTCTCCTCTCTCTGTACCTGCTGCTGTCAGACTCGTCATTTTTGTGTTAAAATGTTCGTATTAACCCGCTCTACACGATCCCGGTGTTTTAATTTCACTATTGTGTCCGTAAATCAAGACATGAACATTAATAACAGACAAATTAGCTGCCTTCTTTCCGTGAGGTCACTCCTGCTAGCGTTAGCGACAGGTTTGACTGACAGCGTTGCTAAGCTAAACCAGCGGTATGGACGGGAAGGGGCTCTTTGGTTGCTATGATACTCGGATCGGAATTCAAAATATGTAACTCTGCTCCAAATTAGCCGCTATAACTGCTAGCCGATGAGCTTCATTTAGCTGGAGCCGAACGCTGCGGGTGACGTCACACTCAGTCACGTCTTTACACCGTCTATAACACCTGACTAACATAATCCTTGTATTTATTGTGTATATTCTAACTCCGTGCTATAGCCTCTCTTACATAAGCTTTGATGCTAACACAGCCGCATCCGCAGAGCCAATACTAGCCAACATAAGAGGCTCCACACCCTCAGGGCTAATGCTAACTGTGCAGCTAAAACCTCAAAGCGCAGGGTCCGTCCCACCTCTGCGGCGGTGCCACGGTGGAGCAGTTTATGTGGCTAACGCTAGCTCATCGACTGAACGATTCTGCCGACGCCTCCAGCCACACCACCAGCTCAAAGGATCCTCCAGAGCAGCGCCTCGTAAATAAGAAGCAAAGCAACCGACACTATTTTTAGACGCTGGGATGTGAGCGAAGACGACGTCGTAAAGCAAAAAGTAAGGAAGTTATTCATTGGTCAAATAAATCTGATAGAATATTTCTTGTTTAAAGGTAAAATATTACACAAAATGGCCTCTCGTGAGCTGTTTCCTGGTTAAAAACATACTTGGGAGTTGTGTTTTGTTTCATTCGCACATGTTTAACACACAAACCCTGCATATTTAAGCTGCGTTCTTCTTCTCTCAACCTGAAAACGCTCTGTTCCACCTTGTGATGTCATCATGTGGTAAAACAGGAAGTTCTCCACTGTGTTTTTAAACTCCACACACCTTCATTTCTAGCATCATTTGGATCATTTCAGTTCTGGAATTCCTGACAATTTCTACTGAACTAAAGGTAAAATTAGCTGTTAACGTTGAAAACTACCACTTGATGACATCACAAGGTGGAACAGAGCTTTTTGAGGTTTGGAGATGTTACAGACTAATAATAAAGTGTGACTCAAACATGTGTGAATGAAACAAAACACAACTCCAGGTCTGTTTTTGAGGAGAAAACAGCATTAGAACATGGATTAAAGCTACAAGAGTCAGTTTTGTGTGATATATGACCTTTAAAATCTGTTTCTGAAACTTTACATAGTTCATTAAAGTTATTAAAATATATTAAAGCAGTTCTGGCAATTCTTTAATTTAAAATGTGCTTTTTGGACTTAGAACAACAGCGGATATTAGTTAGCACATAGCTGGTTAGCACATAGCTCGCTAGCATGTAGCTGGTTAGCCTTCGCAATGCCTTTGAGCTCTTAATATTTTAATTTTTATGAAAGTCTATGGAAAAATTAATGAGAATTTAACTTCCTGAACTGGAAAAGACTTCAAAGTGGGCGGGACTGTTGAGCTCCAAACATTTTTGCCAAAGATGATGTGTTTTACTTTTTGGACATTATGCTACCTCAACTTTTACACTCGTGACTTTTAAACATTTTTTATCAACGAGACCAAAATGTACTGACATTATGAACAGAAAATGAAAAATATTACAACTGGAAACCCCATAAACTGCTGTATTACATTAGCATAACATGGCTAACCCCCAATTATGCTAAAGTAGCCGTTATGCTAGCATGAATAAAATACAAATGAAACACACAAATCAAGAAATATTTGGAAGAAAAGCTTTTTATCTGTTATACTTCTACTACTACTCCAACTACATAGGTATTCAAACTACTACTATCACTACTACTACTCTAACTATACTACTAATACTATATGAAAACTACTGTAACTACTGCAGCAACTACTATTATTACTACTACCATGACGACTCTTACACCTACTACTATGAAAACTGGGCCTAATGTAAACTATTACCACAACTATTACTACTACTACAAATACTTGAGCTACTACCATGACTACAATTACTACTACTACTACTACTACAACAACAGCTACTTGGCTATTAAAACTACTAGTACCATGACTACTACAACAATGACTATGCTGTACTACTAAAACTAAATGAAAACGAATGCAAGTACGACTATTACTACTGCCATGAGTCTTACGACTACTACTACTACAACTACTATAACTACAACTACCATGACTACTGCAGCAACTACTACTACTGTAATACCATAACTGCCATAGTCCTATAAATAAAACACGCAGCGCACGCAGTATCTGAAAGAAAAACGTTTTATCTGTTACTTATACGTCTGTTACATAAATTGGACGTCGTTTCAGAACGCGCTCGTTGGCTGATGAGTTTCGTGTCGACACGGCGGCGGTGGCGGTGGCGGCCCACGCACTTTTCATTTGTACCTTGTCCTGGTAATGATCTCCTTTAATGCGATCATGGTTCTAAATATCCTCATCATGAAAACAATCGTTAGCGTGAGCGGCTTTTCTGCTGATGAAAGACAAATTTATGGACCTGTTTTCCTCGTGTGTCGCTCAAACTCTGAAAGTCACGGTCCGACACGAGCCCAATACTTCTACTACTACTACTACTACTACTACTACTACTACTACAAGGCAGCAGAGTCCATTCGTACAACTACTACTACAGCTGACAACTACTAAAACATTCATATAACTACTACTACTACTGGTACTACTGCTGCTACCACTACTACCACTTTACAGCTGGCTAAAACTTTTATGTAACTACTACTACTACTACTACTACTACTACTACAACTACTACTACAACAACAACTACTACTACTACTACTACTATTACCACTTTACAGCTGGCTACTAATAAAACTTTTATGTTACTACTACTACTACTACTACTACAAGAACTACTACTACAACTACTACTACAACTACTACTACTACTACTATTACCACTTTACAGCTGACTACTTCTACTACTACTACTAAACGCTTCATATAAGTACTACTACAACTGGTACTACTGGTACTCCTACTACTACCACTACTACTGCTAACTACTACTAAAACCTTCATATAACTACTAGTACTACTGGTATTGGTACTATTTATACTTCTAATACTGCTACTGGTGGTGGTAATACTACTACTACTTCTACTACAGCTGACTACTACTAAAACCTTCATATAACTATTTGTATTACTACTACTCGTACAACTATTACTCGTACTACTACTATGGGTGGTACTACTACTGACACTACTACTACTGGTACCACTACTACTATTACTACATGACGGTTAAATATGACGCCGCTGCAGTATTCATGTAGTACTCGCGCAGTACTCGCAGTAACTTACCGTCCTGGAGGTGAGCATGGGCGGGTTGTCGTTGATGTCGGTCACGGTGATGATGGCGGTGGCCGTGTTGGAGAGGCCAAAGTTCAGGTTTCCTTCCATATCTGTGGCCTGGACGATGATCGTGTACTGGGAGACTTTCTGCGGGAGCAAACACAAGAACAGCCAGACATGTAAGTGCAACAGGCTAGCTACGTTTAAATTCACACAAAAAGTCGGATCATGGTCTGATTTCTGGAGTAATGTGGTTATTCAAACGTCATGAAAAGTGTTATGTTGGATATGAGCAGAGCCGTCGACAGAAATTAGGGGGCCCGGGGCAAGAAGTCTAACATGGGCCCCCCTCTAATGTAAATGAATAGGAAGAGGGTCCAGTTCTGGGCCCTTAAGACGCTGAGGACAAAAGACCCTTTGTCCCCCCCTGACGACGCCCCTGGATAATGTGAGTAATCGGATTTCTTCTGATTGTTTACACTTGTGGAGGTTTTGAAAAGAATAATAATACAGTAAATAAACTAAGCAAAACAGGAAGACAAAGAACAAAATGAAAATAAAAAAGTTACTCAAAAAATAAATAAATACATAAATGAAAAATAAATAAATGAATGAAAAAATGTATAAATTAATGAAACATAAATAAATAAATAAATAAAATAAAATAATTATAATTAAGTTAAATTAATTAATTAATCATTGAATAAAAATTAAATAAAAAATAAATGAAATAAAATAAATGAAAAGAAAAGAAAAGCACAATGTAACTTCCAATACGTTTAATGCCATAGTATGAAACATTTTAGACAAAGCAATAGCATTTCTAAGGAGAAAAGCAGGTAAAGTGACAGTGACTGTGTCTGAATGTCCACACTCCTCCCTACAGGGGGCACTATTTAGGGTTCACACTCTTTTTACTGGTGTCTGAATGACCAGCAGGTGAGAAAATAGCGCACTCAAAATTTCCCACAATGCACCATGAAAAGTAGCGGGCATCAGTGTTCGATATAGACCACAATGCATTGCGAGAGTTGGGGAAAAACAACAGCGTCACGAAACGGATGAATGAAGCAGATAGAAGCGCTGTTTTTCACTCTGATTATGAATAAAACACTTTAAAAATAAACCGTTGCTGCGTAAAGTTGCTAGCGTTAGCCGTTTACCTTCGCTTGAGCTGTTAGCCGAGCGATAATTTCCACATCTCATATAAAAAAAATGAATAATCCAGTGTTTACATGAGATAAAGGTTGACAAAAACCTGTATGATTATTATTAGTCGATAAATATTTGTGCCAGTCGAATCTGATTATTATTTGTGACGGAAATCAAGATTAGCCTTTAAACGTTTTTTCACCCAGACGCCGCAGTCACATGACCTGAAAATAGTGAGCCGTGTGTCCGAATCTCTTTGAACGAGTCCCTGTAGAGCCCATTAAAGAGCGCAGGGCCGTGGAGTGGATGAGGACGTTAGGGGCCGGGGGGGGGGGGGACATTCGGACACCGCCACAGCGAATCTTTATTTTCGCTGATCCGATTCCAGTCAGATCTATATTCCCGCGTTGTGATTCCAGTTATGAGACGTTCACTGTCCATGTAAACGTCACCCGATGTAAAAAAAAAAGTGATTTCCCGTACAGGAGCTGTCCGTGGTGCTGATTTGAAAAGCCAGCGGTGCAAAGGTTTCATCGCTCGTTCGAGTCGGCTCCATCATATCTCAAGGCCTATCCGGAGCCTTCCCTCGGGAACGCCGTCAAACACTTGTTATTTAGTGCGGCTGATGGACAGATGTGGAGACAATGAGCCATGTGACGGAGATTAATGCTCTATCTATGGAGCAATCGTATCAAGGAGAGATAAACGCAATTTCATTTTTAAATTGACAAGAGGCTGAAATACGGCGCTCTTCCTGAGGTTCTAACTGTACGTGAGAAGAAACGAAAATGAAGTCAGATGTTTGCACTCAACTAGGATTATTACGTCACTACTACAAATATTAGTACTACAAATATAACAGCTACTCACAGCGCTGGGACTGTATAAAGGAGTGGACTGAGTGACTGCGAGTATCATAGCAACCAAAGAGCCAATCCGAAGTGAGGCTATTGATGGTAACGCCCCTTCCCACCCGCACCAATGGTTTAACACAGAGCGAGAGCAACGCTGTCACTTCCTGTTTGGTTTAGTCCCGATTTAGTCCTGGTTTAATCCTCTTTTAGTCCTGGTTTAGTCCTAGTTTAGTCCTGGTTTAGTCCTGGTTTAGTCCTAGTTTAGTCCTGGTTTAGTCCTGGTTTAGTCCTGGTTTAGTCCTGGTTTATTCTTGGTTTAGTCCTGGTTTAGTCCTAGTTTAGTCCTGGTTTAGTCCTGGTTTAGTCCTAGTTTAGTCCTGGTTTATTCTTGGTTTAGTCCTAGTTTAGTCCTGGTTTAGTCCTGGTTTAGTCCTGGTTTATTCTTGGTTTAGTCCTAGTTTAGTCCTGGTTTAGTCCTGGTTTAGTCCTGGTTTATTCTTGGTTTAGTCCTGGTTTAGTCCTGGTTTAGTCCTGGTTTATTCTTGGTTTAGTCCTAGTTTAGTCCTGGTTTAGTCCTGGTTTAGTCCTGGTTTATTCTTGGTTTAGTCCTGGTTTAGTCCTGGTTTATTCTTGGTTTAGTCCTAGTTTAGTCCTGGTTTAGTCCTGGTTTAGTCTTGGTTTAGTCCTAGTTTAGTCCTAGTTTAGTCCTGGTTTATTCTTGGTTTAGTCGTGGTTTAGTCGTGGTTTAGTCCTGGTTTAGTCCTGGTTTAGTCTTGGTTTAGTGTCCTAGTTTAGTCCTGTTTTAGTCTTGTTTTAGTCCTGGTTTAGTCCTAGTTTAGTCCTGGTTTAGTCCTAGTTTAGTCTTGGTTTAATCCTGGTTTAGTCCTGGTTTATTCTTGGTTTAGTCCTAGTTTAGTCCTGGTTTAGTCCTGGTTTAGTCCTGGTTTAGTCCTAGTTTAGTCTTGGTTTAATCCTGGTTTAGTCCTGGTTTATTCTTGGTTTAGTCCTAGTTTAGTCCTGGTTTAGTCCTGGTTTAGTCCTGGTTTAGTCCTGGTTTAGTCTTGATTTAGTCCTGATTTAGTCCTGGTTTAGTCCTGGTTTAGTCCAAAATCATCGCGCGATTCAAACCTTCAACTTTCAGCTCCGTGAACAAACCGTCCCTGCTGTTTGCGCCGCTGTTTTATCAGTACGCAAACTTTTCTTTTTTACACTTTTTGAATCAATCGCGTTACAAGTTTCACTTTCTCACCCTGCGCCGCTCCGGCCTCAGAAGACGCTTTTATGGACTGGAGCTTATCAATGTACGAGCGCGCAGACTCGGTAAAGCCTCTCCTTAGACTACATGTAAAATAGATTTCCACTACCCTCGATTACGGCGCTCCCTCTGTCGGCTTGAAATATGGTTTATTTGTGTTTTCTTTGCATTAAGACTTTCCATCTTCCCCTCCCACTTTACCCACAATCCCCCTCTCCTTGTTTCCCCCTCCCTGGGCGCAGTTAATGGGCCCGCTGACGGATGTAGCTCGGGAGTGTACCGTGTCTGTATAATGCATCTTGTCACCGCTATTCCCCCAATTACAGCCCCAGTGTCTCCCTCACCTGTTAATTACCCAGTAAATATCCCAATTAGGTCCAGACCACATCACGGGGCTCCTTCTCATCCCGATTCTAGACGTGACGTGAACTCCAACCCGAGACATAGACCTCATTAACACCCAAGTCCACCGAGCTCCCGTCTTCAATGCCGTGTTTAGATGCAAGCTATGCAATCCCGTCAGGCCCGGTACGCACAAGTGTTATTCTAATTAGACGAGGGAGTCGTTATGGAGGCATCTCAACCTCTCAGCTTCACAACAACACCTCGGAGAACGGAGCAGGACCCTCTGGAGAGCAGCAGGAGGAGGAGAGGAGGGGGGGGAGTCGAGATGTTCTTCAAAGACTGGAGGTTTTGAACGACTTTCAGACTGTAAAAGGCTGAAGCGGGGAAAAGTTTACACGTACAGAGGTCCCTCGTTCTAAAAATAACCCGCAATATGTGAAATCTGCGAAGTGTCAGCGTCATTTTTTACGTTATTGTCTATGTTTTTTGTCTGTAAAACCCCTCACCACACACTTTATACACTTTTCTCACACAGGCGTTAACGTTTTCTCACATTTCTCTCTCGTTTAAACACAAAGTTCAAACCTTCGTAGGCGTCTTTGTCGGTGCAGAACGTTTCATCGACATTGTGGGTTTTGTCGGGGAGAAAACAAATCGCAGACGTACAGCACTTCAGAGTCACACTGAGATCCAACGTTTATGTAAATTTGTCTGAACACATTCTGTACTGGACAGGAGACACGGCACGGAGGAGACTGATGGACAATGGTCTACAGTCCAACAGCCAATCAGGACGCACGACAGTTGACAGATTTCACATTTTTCTTTCACTGTGGCTTCACACCTGGACGACTGAGGGATCACACAGACACGGAGTAAATGAATAAAGCTCCGTCAAACCCGTTGGACGTCTACATTAATCCAAAGCGTTATAATGATTCGTGTTATGACTCCAGCTCTCATGACCAAGGGAATTGGTCCACAAAGTAATTCAGTGTTTTACAGAATAAGAAAGACATTAAATCAAAGCATAAATAATCACAAATAACATCATAAAATGGACATTAAAGGAGAAAAGTGCAGAATAAACCCCTCTCAGTCACATGCACAGGCAAAAAGAACAGTTTGAGTCTGGATTTAAACTTTGTCAAAGTCGAGGCCTGAGTCACATCTTCAGGAAGAATTTTCCAGGTTTTAAAAACTGAAACACTGATTCAACATGTTTAGTCCTGGTTTAGTCCCAGTTTAGACCCAGTTTAGCCCTGGTTTAGTCCCAGTTTAGTCCTGGTTTAGTCCTGGTTTAGTCCTGGTTTAGTCCCAGTTTAGTCCTGGTTTAGTCCTGGTTTAGTCCTGGTTTAGTCCTGGTTTAGTCCCAGTTTAGACCCAGTTTAGCCCTGGTTTAGTCCCAGTTTAGTCCTGGTTTAGTCCCAGTTTAGACCCGGTTTAGTCCTGGTTTCGTCCCGAGCAGCAGTGTTCTGGATGTTCTGGATGTTCTGGATGTTCTGGATGTTCTGGATGTTCTGTTCTGTGGCTCGTTTGTAGAGTCCAGTGATCAGGACGTTACAGTCGTCTAATCTACTGGACACAAACGCAGGATAAGTCTGAGTCTGGTTTTGACAGTTTACCTTTGATTTTTGATGTTTTTAGACGGTAAAAAGCTGCAGATGTTATTGATTTGATGTGTCTGTTAAAGTTCAAGTCTGAGTCCATTATTACCTCTAGATTTCTGTCCTGATTTGAAGGTTTTAGAGACAGAGACTGGAGGTGACTGACACTTTCTCTCTGTTTCTGTGGGACAAAGACGATGACTTCAGTCCATGTCCCACACATCCTAAAGGTGAACATGTCCAACGTCCTGGCGAGAGTCTCACTGTCCTCAGACCAACCCCCTTTAACCTCAGGTCCCGTAAACAACAAACCAGACCAACAGGTTCGTAACAGTCCCTGATCTTTATTCAGTTACTTACGTTTACGTTTATTCCATCTAGCGGCGAAACACGATCGTAAATAAAGTTCCGTTCAACCCTAATTAGCTGCGAACTCCTAATCCGCGCTTTGCTACAGCCACGTTTTGAAGATCTCCAAAAGAAATGATGGAAAATGGAAAAACAATGAACAACTTTTGACATCTGTATCAGTATTTACTTAATATAAGAAGAAAGAGATCGTTATATGTATCAGGCTACGTTAGCGTGTTAGCATAAAACCCCAGAGCTACAGTTAGTCCTCGGTGCACGGATGTTTTTAAAAACTGTGTACGCATTAAGGGGCCTCAATCAAAATCTTGTTTAGAACCCGCAAAATGCCTAAAACCGGCCCTGGAGGAGGAGTACTTGTATTCTAAAGTACAAAAATACATGTTAATATCTATTTTATTGTACTTCTCTTTGTTCTCACGGCTCGTTAAAACACAAAAAAAAGCTCCGTTTTCTCCACGTGCTCATGCTAAATCCTTGAAGCCGCTGCAAGGGTCGTAAAATTTGATCTAAACTCCAGTCAATCGCACCGTTCTGTGTAAAAATTCACTATTTTCTCGTGCAACAATTTAGCGACGAGGCTCAGAAAACAGCCACAGACCAGCAGACTTCACTCACCGCATGATTAGTTCTCATATTGATATAAAAAAAAAAGTTTTCGGGGGAATGAACTGAGCTGTGAGATGAAAAGTTTAAACAGCTTCTGACTGGAGAGTACTGCGAAATGTTGCTGTATTGATTACGCAAATGGAGTAAAAGTAGAAATAGACTGAACTGAACCCGAGGAACTGCAGTTCTTTATAGTAGAAATAAAAGAAGTACTCGTATTGTGTCAACAAGCTCTTGAAAGTCCAGCGGCCCCAGTAGAGACCCGGCTACAGAGGCAGAGTGGGAGTTGAAAGAGGAGGAAGAATGCATTTCAAAAGTACAGAACAGAAGAGAGTGCAGAGGAGACAGCCCGGGATGCAGCAAAGCCTCATGGGAAAAGAGCCGGACGACCAGAAATAGCCGCGCGCACCTCCTCACACCTCCAAAGCCCCACAGGCCAGGAGCACAGAGCGCACGCAAAGTTTGGAGTTTCAAAGAGCCCAAGTGCTGACTAACAGTGGACCAGAAGACGCGCGCTTCTCTTTGTAGTGTGCACCTGTAAAGCAGAGCGGACCGTACAGCGGCTTTGATTCGGCGCTACGGAGCGCGCTCAGATGTGCAAAGAGAATAGAACTGTACGAGTCCACCTTTAGCATCCTTTTTACAAACTTTTCAATGGAGGTGCTACTTTCCGTGTGAGAAAGTGGAGTTCTGTACGTGTTTTTCTTTGCTCGTTTGTTCGTTGGGGCTGTTTAGTTTGTTTAGTGTAAAAAAGAGAAGTTTGGGAAGGTACGAAGTTTGAGCGTGAGAAGGAAACGGCGAGTTACGTCTGGAAGGGAAAACAAAAAGGTAAAGTCTGGATCATGGTTCTCAAGGATCTTTAAGTAGTTTTTTTTTTGTGTTACTTTATTTGTGCTACTTTATTACACTATTGTCCAGTGGTTAGACAGTTTCCCAAAGAATTTTCAGGGAAGCCAGAACCAGCGCCAGGGCCAGAGGCAGGGCCGGGAGCCAGAACCAGGAGCCAGAACCAGGGCTGGAGCCAGGGTCAGAGCCAGAGCCAGAGTCAGAGCCAAAACCAGAGCTGGACCCAGAACCAGGGCCAGAGCCAGAGCCAGGGCCAGGGCCAGGAGCCACGGTGGGAGCCAGAGCATAAACATACTAAGCATTTGTTTAGGGCCACAACCTCAGAGAGAACTGCCAAATTTAGTTAATAATTTCATTTAATCTGAAGTAATTTGAAGCAAACTTGAAATAAAGGGGAAAAAACCTTTAGGATTGTGTCAGTGTCATTAAATAAAAACATAGCTCCTAAAATAAAGTTTAGGGGTGGAGCAACTGTAGTTTGAAAAAAAGAGCAGAATAAAGGTGTTGTTTTTTTGTTGTTGTTGTTTTTTTGCTAGTGCCAGTGCTACAGTTGGCCCTTGGTGCATAGATTTTTTTTTAAACAGTACCATTAGGGGGCCCCAACCAAAATCTCGTTTAGGAGCCGCCAAACGCCTCAACCCGGCCCTGGAGGAAGCCCACAGTTTCTTAAACAAAAATCTCAAACTTTACCGCTCGAGTTTTAATAAAGCGATGGGCTGTTGACGCTATAAATTAAACTACGGTGATTACAGTTTCATAATCATTCATATTAATCATAAAAATGTTTTGTTTTCTTATTAAACGGTAGAATGTCGGGTAATGGAAGGAAAGAAAAAAAGGTCGTGAACTACGGCTATAGACCGAACTTCTACGACTGTTAATGCGGAAAATATAAAGAAAAAACAAAAAAAAAATCAAAGGAGAATTGAACGCTGTAATTTTATTTAAAACATTTCATCCCTCAAAAGTGTAGTTGATATTTTTTGGTTTGACAAATTGAAGCGTTTTCATCCAACAGCAGTTTACAAAAGCCCGTTCACTCCATAAATATTAAGTTTAATGACATTTTTTTGTATTTCTGTTTGTGTTTTTTTGGTGTTTTTTAAAGTGACAGTAGTTGCAGTAGTCAATGGTTTGGTACTACTACTACTACTACAACTACAACTACTACTACTACTACTGCTGCTAATAATAATACTAACACTTCATTTTATCTATACGCACCTTTTAAAACACCCAAGGAAACTTCTAGAATCTGAAAAATATTAAAAGTAGCAGCCATAGACTATATCTAAATGGACATAGCTAACCTGCTAGCTGTGCGCGCTTCTGGCTCCAATTCACTTTACATTGAAAAACTGTGTCCTCTCTCTGTACCTGCTGCTGTCAGACTCGTCATTTCGGTCTTAAATGTTTGTATTAACCCTTTAAGGACTGAGCACATTATAGATCAGTGCAGCTCGCCTAGACTTTTATTCTTTTTCAGCGATAAAAATCATGTTAAAGTCCTGCATTTTTTCACACAACTTCCTCTATTTTACACGTCCATCTGTGTTTTTTCTTTGACACCTTGAATAACCGCACTCTAATTGGTCGTCTTCGAGAACATAAGCGCATTACCGTAACGACAGTAAAATATTTAAAGAGCCCCGTGTCTCCGCTTTGAGACGCCGTTTGAATTTACACGAAGCACAATCGGTTGCGGAGTTACGGCGACGGAAAGTCCGGCGACGATAGCATCCGACGCTACAGGGCTAACCCGCTCGACATGATCCTGGTGTTTTTTATTTCACTATTGTGTCTGTAAATAAAGATATGAACATTAATAACAGACAAATCGGGCGACTTCTTTCCCCCGAGGTCACTCCCGCTAGCGTTAGCAACAGGTTTGATTGACAGCGTTGCTAAGGGCTCGCTCTCTGCTAAACCGGCGGTGAAAGGACAGAAAGAGGCGTTACCTTCAACAGCCTCGCTCTGGATTGGCTCTTTGGTTGCTATGATACTCGCGTTGATGCTACTCGGCTCCAGATTAGCCGCTATAACTGTTAGCCTCGACGAGCTGAACGCCGTGGATGACGTCAGACTCACTTCTTTATACAGTCTACGCTCATTCAGTATCAAATTTAAGGCGATTATCCTTTAATTAAAACAATAAAATAAAAATAATAACCACATAAAACAATATTGTGATGTCTGCGTGTGGAAATAAATGCACTGTTTTAAAACGCAAAATAAATTCTTAGTGACATTTGTCAGAACAGGTAAGGCTCAAATTTGAATAAGCAGCTTTAGAGTGAAAGGCGTGATGTAGACAGGCCTAATCCTTATTTTGAAGTTATATAAGACCTTCTGTGCCCTTGAGCCTGACACTCTGGACCTGCAGTGGGAGGCTTCAGAATAACCGTGTCAGTGTCACCAGACCGAGGCAGAGCGGCCCGTGGAAGTGCGCCGATAAATATAGAGCGGGTGAGGATGAGGAGGACGGGAAGCAGGATGGAGTTTTAGAAGAGAAAATGTGACAGAGGCGACGGAAACGAGTTCAGTTTAAAAGAAAACTTCAGTCAGATTTTGAACTTGTAAAATACCCCAGATATAAGAAACAACAGATACTGAAATATGAAGTGTGTATGATAATGTGTACTTTTTACTTTTTTACAGTTTTTATGATACAGATAAAAACTAAACGGAACAGCCAAAATATGTCTCTTTTTTTGTGTGATCATTTTTTTTATTTGTATGATTAAAAAATAATAATAATAAAAAAACAAAAAAAATCAAGATTCTCCTCTTCCCCTTTAAAAAAAAAATTATAAAAAATACAAATAAATAAATAAATAAATACTACTACTACTACTACTAATAATAATAAAAAACAATAATAATAACAATAATAATAATAATAATAATAATAATAATAATACATAAATACATAAATAAAATAAAAACCCAAATACGTCTTGATATTCATTGTTTTATTAATCATTTTATCTTATGCCAGGGCTGTCCAAACTATGGCCCAGGGGCAAAATGCAGCCCTCAGAGCAATTTGTGTTGGTCCCTCAGTCCTTCTGCTGAATTGGCCCCGTGATCAGAAACACAACTTTTTACTGCAAATTCAAGTAATTCCACCACAAAAAATTAAAACAAAACCTTAATGACTTTATAGTGGCACAAACCTAAAATAAATGTTCCAGGCCTAATTAAAGGTAAAGTCAAAGTTGAAGTGATCACCTGTGACCTTCTGCTTCTAATATGTTTAGATACATGATTTGAAATTTAATCAGTACAAATTTCATTTATATATTTATTTATTTATCATCTATTATTTCTACAGTTGGTTTAACACTCAAAAATGGAAATAAACTCAAGAAAAATATACTTAATTACCTAATTACTGGATTTATTTAGTGCTTTTTCAAGACACTCGTCGCGTTTTACAGCATCATCCATTCACTCCACACTCAGAGATGGAAAGATGCTACTGTAGCCGCAGCTGCCCTGGGACAGACTGATGGAAGTGAGGCTGCCAATCTGCGCCAACGCCCCTCATTCATGCCAGGCAGTGTGGGTGAAGTGTCTTGCCTAAGGACACAACGCTAGCGCCCCACTGTGGTCTCTGATATTCCCAGCGATCTCTCAACCAAGAACTAACCAGGCCCGGAGCAATATCGGAGCAAAAAGCACTTGGAATTTGTACGGAAAGTTCAATAAAACAGTTAATTATCTTTTTTCAGCAAAGCTATCTCCACTTTCTCAAATAAGTTTATCCGCGGCAGATGCTTTTGGAGCGTTTGACATTGCATTGTCATCTAAAAACTACTTCCCCCCCTTTGTATTTCCTTCTAGTCTGTTCCGGTACCTCGTCTCTCATCACTGTCACTCACTCCGCGCTGTCACTTCTCCATCTCCACATCCCCGCAAACCTCTCCCTTTGTTCTAACATCTGCATCCTCCCATCCACCTGTTCTCCTCTCTTTCTCCGTTGTCTCTCGTATCGTTACTTATGTTTTACCATCTCGAGCGCGCCTGTGTACGTGTCCCCTGGGTGTCGCGGGCGTCGTACCTCGCGTCCTACTCGATCTTTACCTCGAAACTCCTCGCAGACACGAAATAAAACGTCTCAAATGTCTACAGGAGATGCTCCGTGTGGCATGATGTGTCGTTAATAGTTCTGTCAGCGTTTTGACAGTTTGGGAGGGGGATCTGTCCTCTGCGTTTCTTTTTCGCCGGCTTGTCATCGGCACGTCGCCCGCGTGGCGATATAAACACATTTGGAGCTTGTCACAACTTTTGAGAACGGCATAAACAAGGTGACCGCAGAGAGACGGCGATTTACTGTAAGGGGAAAGGAAAAAAAAAAAATGTACAGGTGTCGCCGATGACAAATGCTCGCCAAACATTCGTAAGAAGCTGCATCTCCGAGTGTCATCTGGGTAAAAAATGTGTTGGCTAACGGCGCGCCATAAACAGAGATAAGAGCGGACGGTGGCGCGGCCTGCTGTCCTTTAAACAAACTGCACAGCTAAATCTTCAAAAGCATTACATCAACACCGGCCGTATATTTCACGTTTTTGCCGTAGACGGTGTAAAGAAGTGGACTGAGCGAGCGTGACGTCACCCAAATGAAGCTAATCGAGGCTAGCAGTTATAGCGGCGAATTTGGAGCCGAGTTCTATATTAGGAATTCCGGTGGCGAGTGTCATAGCAACCGAAGAGCCAATCCGGAGCGAGGTTGTTGAAAGTAACGCCCCTTCCCCCCTGCACCTTAGCAACGCTGTCAATAAAACCTGTTGCTAACGCTAGTGGGAGAGACCTCAGGGAAAGACAGCGCCTGATTTGTCTGTTATTACCGTACATTTCAGACTGCGCACCTGAATATAAGCTGCGCCGGGTAAGTTTTAAAAGGAAATTCATTTTGTACATATATAAGCCACATATTTACCCAGAAAAACGGTACACAGAGTTTTTTTGTTTTGTTTTAAGACACGCTTTTTTCAAACTGTGCCTGAAAATCAGCACCAACACGGCATCAACATGGGATGAACACACCTGCAGGTTTAGAAAATAAAACAGCACCAACCCGGGTCATCTGCTTTTATTTCTTCTGAAAGTTCTTCCCGCTGCCGCCTCCAAAGTCGCACCATCATTTCTTTGATTCCAAACTTACGTGGAGGGGATATATTTCCTTCTTTTATTGTCAAACTTACGCGCAGCAGCTTTATTTCCTTCTTTTATGCTCAAACTGACGCGCAGTGGCTCTATTTCCTTCTTTTATTGTCAAACTGACGCGCAGTGGCTCTATTTCCTTCTTTTATAGTCAAACTTACGCGCAGTGGCTCTATTTCCTTCTTTTACGGTCAAACTTACGCGCAGTGGCTCTATTTCCTTCTTTGACGCCAGATCCACTGCCTTTATCTTAAAACCTGCATCATTTACATTTCTTCGTGCGTTTTCCATGACGAGACTGCGGCACGATGCACAAAATGACAGTTCAAAATCAAAACATTCCTCATGTCTGTCTCACTTTTGCATTTACTGCTAGAGAGCGCCCCCCGGTGGACGTTAGCCAGTACAAATCTATAAATTAGCCGCACCGTTTTATAGGCCGGGATCACGTCGAGCGGGTTAATACGAACATTTAAGACCAAAATGACGAGTCTGAAGTAGCAGTTACAGAGAAAGAGACGCCACAGTTTTCTAATGTAAAGTGAATTCGAACCGGAAGCGCGCACACGATCACTTCCTGTTCGAACGGCGGCGGCGGCTAGCGGGTTAACTATGTGCACTTATATAAACAGTCTGTGTGTTTTTTGCGCTTTCATCGTCGCGGGGTTTAGTGTACTTTATGCAAATGTTATTGGGCTGCTAATTGAGCTGTGAGTAGAATAATTTTCAGGGTGAAAGATCTGCTCTATAGACATTAAAATGAAATTATGGAAATTTAATTAAAATGATGAGTAAGGGTTCTCTCATTTTGGCTGATTAGAGGAAGCATTGGTTTATCAAGTGCAAACATCTATATTATGGTAATGGAGTGAGAGAAATAGACTCAACAAGGTGCGAAGACAAGTAAAGTGTTTGTTTTAACGTTGTTGTAGCGGTGAATATATTAAATCTTTAGGAGGACGCGCCGTTTCGACTGTCTATGGGGGATTTTATCTTAATACCGAGATGCGCTGTATCATTAGCGTCTTTTTTTTTTACAAGTTACCTGATGTATTTGCTGAAATTAAAAGCTCACGTAGGACTGGGAACGGATGTGTGCGGAGAACAGAAGCGCCGGAACGTGGAATTTTGCAACGGTGCGTATTCGACGTTATGGCAAAAACGGTAAACGGACATTTTTTTATATAGTTTTTCCACATTCCAGTCACTCAAAGCACTTTACTTTACTCACACATTCATACAACAGTAGGAGGAGGAGGCCGGGGTTAAGTGTCTTGCTCAAGGACGCGACGACGGTGTGGGAGCTGGAATCGCACCGGCAACCTGTGGCTCAGCGGATCGCATCGCTCAACCGATGATGTTTACGTCGAGAGTGGGATTTGAACTGGCAACCTTCAGATCAGCGGGTTAATACTTGAGCGACTGAGCTACTGGCGCCCTCTGTCTGTGAAAAGTAAAACTGGTTTAACTCCATCTTCTTCCTTTGCTTCACAACATCAACACAAACAAAATGTCCGCCAGCGTCTTGTTTTGTTGTTTTGTGGGTGTGTTATAATTATTAGGCCACACCCACCTCTCGGTCCAGGCCGGGCGCCACGGTGACGATGTCCCCCGTCTCGCTGTTGATGGTGAACATGTTCGGGATGGGACTGTGCGGCGTTTGGGACAGGATCCGGTATCGCACCATCCCATTGGCCGTGGTGTTGTCATCAGCGTCGAACGCCGACAAGTGCATCACGTAAGTCCCTGAGGAGAGAGAGAGAATGAGGGAGGGAGAGGGGGAGGGAGGGAGAGAGAGAGAGAGAGGAGGGGAGGGAGAGAGAGAGAGAAGGAGGGAGGGAGAGAGAGGGGAGGGGAGGGAGGGAGAGAGAGAGGAGGGGAGGGGAGGGAGGGAGAGAGGGGGAGGGAAAGAGAGAGAGAAGGAGGGAGGGAGAGAGAGAGGAGGGGAGGGAGGGAGAGAGGGGGAGGGAAAGAGAGAGAGAAGGAGGGAGGGAGGGAGAGAGAGAAGGAGGGAGGGAGAGAGAGAGGAGGGGAAGAAAAAGAGAGAGGGAGAGAGAGAGGAGGGGAGGGAGGGAGAGAGAGAGGAGGGGAGGGAGGGAGAGAGGAGGGGAAGAAAAAGAGAGAGGGAGAGAGAGAGAAGGAGGGAGGGAGAGAGAGGAGGGGAGGGAGAGAGGAGGGGAAGAAAAAGAGAGAGGAAGAGAGAGAGAGAAGGAGGGAGGGAGGGAAAGAGGAGGAGAGAAAGAGAGGGAGAGAGAGAGGGAGAGGAGGAGGACAGGGAGGGAGAAGGGAAAGAGAGAGAGGGGAAGAGGGAGGGATGGGGAGGGAAAGAGAGAGAGAGAGGGAGAGAAGGAGGGAGGGAGAGAGGAGGAGAGAGAGGGAGGGGAGGGAAAGAGGGAGAGCGGGAGGGAGAGAGAGAGGGAGATAGAGAGCGAGACGGAGGGAGGGAGAGAGCATGAGACGGAGGGAGGAGGAGGAAAAGGGGGAGGAAGGAAGAGAGACGGAGAGAGTGAGAGAGGGAGGGAGAGGGAAAGAGAGAGCAAGACGGAGGGTGGGAGGAATAGAGAGAGGGAAAGAGAGAGAGAGGGTCATGGAAGGAGAGGGAGAGTGAGATGGAGGGGGAGGAGAAGAGAGAGGGAGAGGGGACATAAATCAGTTCAGTTCCAGTGATCGTTAATCATCATCACCCACATCAACAGTGTGACTCACTCACTTCAGAACTACTTCAAAATGTGAACAATTTGAATAAACCAAAAGGTGCATTTCAGAATCTGTAAAAGTTTTTTATATCATGACTCAGTGTCCACATCGTTACAAACACCGCTGCATCCGCTACGACCACAGACCGAGTCAAGAAGTGAAGTGTGACGTCACCACAGCGTTCAGCTCCAAATGAAGCTCATCGAGGCCGGAGCAGGTACAGCGGCGAATATCGTAGCAACTGAACAATCCGGAGCGAAGCTGTTGAAGGTAACGCACTTTCCCGCCCACGTCCTGCTAAACCACTGTCAATCAAACCTGTTGCTAACGCTAGCGGGTTGTAGAGCGGGTTAATACGAAACATTTAAGACCAAAACGACGAGTCTGACAGCAGCAGGTACAGAGAGAGAGAGGACACAGCTTTTCAATTTAAAGTGAATTGGAGCCAGAACCGATGGAGCAGGAAGTGCGCGCATGATCACTTCCTGTTTGGAACGCGGCGGCTAGCAGGTTAGCTACGTCTGTGGCTGCTACTATTGGTGTTTTTCAGACTTTAGCAGTGTCCTTGGGTGTTTTGAAAGGTGATTATAGATAAAATGAGTTATTATTATTATTATTAGCGGCAGTAGCAGTCGTAGTCGTAGTAGTAGTAGTCGTAGTAGTAGTAGTCGTAGTAGTAGTAACAAACCGTTGACTACTGCAACTACTGTCACCGTTTGCTGCAGTTCACCGTCATCTCTGCTACGTTTCGGTCCCGTTTTCTGTTTTGTAACCATCACAAACACCCAACTCCGACACTGAAATAAACGTGTGAAAGCGACACCTTCATAAACCCCCAATTACGGCACAAAATAAACAAAACGCTGCAAAAATAAAACGATTATAAACATCAGAATCACTCCTCCCTCACTGCTGCGACTGTATATTCACACGAACGGACGGGGACGCTCACAGGTCGGATCTACGGAGACACTA
Organism: Periophthalmus magnuspinnatus; assembly: GCF_009829125.3. Lineage (NCBI taxonomy): Eukaryota > Metazoa > Chordata > Actinopteri > Gobiiformes > Gobiidae > Periophthalmus > Periophthalmus magnuspinnatus. The sequence goes on from NC_047132.1 coordinate 32,025,957, forward strand.
CAGCCTCGTTCCTCATTCGCCGTCTGCTTCCCTGCGCTCATAAAACTCCCGCTCGATGATTGGCCGTCACCCTCCCCAGACGCTTCGCTCTACCTCCGCTCCAGCCGCCTCTAATTGCCGCAGATTGTGATATCATGGCGGTGACGGGGCCTGTCCGACGATAATTGTTAGCGCGGCTCCCGTTTCAAACTTCATTACATTTCAAAGCAGCATTTGTCAGCGACCGGGCCACAGGGAGCGGCGTAAAGGACCTCTCCGAGCGAACGGGCGCAGACCGAAGGCGGCGCGCGGGGAAGACGACGCTCTAAATTTGGGATGATTCCAAGTCGCTCTCACTGCTTTAAAGGACAAGTGGTAGAGTACGGAGTTTCAGCTGAAGAGGACGGTCGTATTTAAAGAAACACTCACGCTGAAGTAGTAATTAGTCATATAAATAAACGGTGTAAATGAAGTCTGTGTTGCGTCGAGATTTCTGTTTCTTTTAGTTGCGTTTCTGACTAATCGACACATTATGAGCTCGTCTATAAACAGTGAAGGAAGAAGGACTGTATTGCACCAGCCAAAAAATGCAGAATAATGAAGAAAAAAACATATATAAGTCGCATTTTTGGGGAAATTTTATGATGCCCAGATACTAATCAATACTAAAACTATCACTGAAGATACTCATTTCACCAAGAAACAATATTTAAAAAGTACAAAACGGAGATAATATTTCACGTTTCCTGAAAATGTTGCCTACTTTCATAAGATTCATAACATTAAAATTATAATTATTCATCTGCATAACATTTTAAACTGTCTGCAACTTTAATAATTATCGTGATGTACTGTATTTTCTGGACTATGCGTCGCTCTGGAGAATAAGTCGCACCACAAAAAATGCAGAATAATGAAGAAAAAAACATATATAAGTCACATTTTGGGGGAAATTTATTTTACAAAATCCGAGATCAAGAAGGCGAGTTATAATAATTATCACATTTTTTTGTTCTACGATGCCCAGATACTAATCAACACTAAAACTATCACTAAGATACTCATTTCACCAAGAAACAATGTTTAAAAAGTACAAAACGGAGATAATATTTCACGTTTCCAAAGAATGTTGCCTGTATTTGCAAACTCTTACGTACTATAATTAACGCTCTTAGAGAACTTTTTACTTTCATAAGATTAAAATTATAATTATTCATCTGTATAACATTTTAAACTGTCTGCAACTTTAATAATTATCGTGATATAAGGACGAAACGTCGCTCTGGAGAATAAGTCGCACCACAAAAAATGCAAAATAATGAAGAAAAAAACATGTATAAGTCGCATTTTTGGGGGAAATTTATTTTACAAAATCTGAGCCCAAGAACAAACATTTTATCTTTAAATCAAGTTCTAATAATAATAATAAAATGTGGACCAACAGGCTGAATATCAGTACATCACGCTAACGTAACACATTTATATTTATTCAGCTCCATGAAGCACAGACAGAACTGAACACTTGTCTGGTTTGTTAACGTAAGATATTAACAGTTAATCAGATAAATAAAGAAGAAAAAACAAGCAACAAGTTTACTCTGGGTCTCACTCCAAATCAATAAATCCACTGAATTCTTCCTGAGTTTCTTAATTTCTATTACTTCTGTTTAATTGAGCACCGTTAATTGTTGTAAACATGTATTATTTTTCCACGGTGAGCTGTAATAAATTTGATTAATTCGACCACATCGGGCCAGCTCCATGGAGAATGTTCCGTAGTAGGGATTTAACTTTCTATTTCCATGGAATCAAACAGGTGAAGTTCTACCGCTGTGTTTCTTTAAAAATTCTGGAATCTCAGATATAACTTAAGAGTTACAAAAGTACTTTTAGAGGTACAGTTGTCCATCACTATATCAAACAAATTTACATAAACGTTGGATCGCAGTGTGACTCTGAAGTGCTGTGCGTTTGCAATTTGTTTTCTCCCCGACAAAACCCACAATGTCGATGAAACGTTTGAACTTTGAGAGAGTTTAAACAAGAGAGAAATGTGAGAAAATGTTAATGAGCGACCACTGAACACACACATTTATTCTGCTGCTCATGTTTGTGTCGCCTTTTACTGTTAGCGAACTCGCCTTTCCACAGATATGACGTGTAACTTTGCCCGGTTGCACCATTTGCATGTCTCTATAAAGGCTACGGTAAAGTTACACTGTGGAACATTTGAATATCTCCATTGAAAAAAGCAGATAGTGCCAGAAAAGTTAAATAAAACAGTTTTATGACGCCTCATTTTTACTCAGAGATGTAAATATATAACTGTAGTAGTAGTAGAAGTAGTAGTAGTAGTAACTGTGTGTCTCTAATGTCTGACTGAGCGAATAAAAGGGAACATTTTTAGTTTGTTTAGTATAAAAAAGTCTCAAAGTTGGGCTCAGTACAGTGTTCATCACAGGCAAACAAGGAAACAAACAACCAACACCATTTCTCCTTCACAAATCCTGCAAATCGAGTCAAAACAAAACCAAGAACTGATTCACCAAAGCATCAAACTCACTGAAACAAGAGAGAAATGTGAGGAAACGTTAACGCCTGTGTGAGAAAAGTGTATAAAGTGTGTGGTGAGGGGTTTTACAGACAAAAACATAGAGAATAATGTAAAAAATAAAGCTAATACTTCTTGGATTTCACTTATTGCGGGTTATTTTTAGAACGTGAACCACTGCCGATATTTCTCAAACGTTATCCAGGTAAACGTGACGGCGCGACGGCTCACACCAGACGGCGTTACACATCACGGGGGTAATTTCATTAAGCTCCACGCTCTTAAGGACTTTAATGTGGGTCCTTTGTACGGGCGTCCTAAGCTGCGCCTGACAGGATTAAGCGCCCATAATGAAGCTTTAATTTGCAAACTAATTCAAGTCTGTAATTGGTCTTCCATTGAAACCGCTGGAGCTCTAAACTCTCAAAGTCCCTTTTTAATGATTATTGTTGGGATGAATGTCATGCATAACACACGGACTTGTCAAAAAAAAAACGCGTGAGGCCGGAGAGATGAGAGGGAGCGGAGAAACGGCGAGGAACTGAACGCAGGAGGCGCAGAAGGAGGCACCTGGGCGGCTTTAGCGATCTCCTCAGGCGTAATAAAGGCTCACGCTCGCAAACCAGCGCACGCCGGTCCTCCCCGTGTTATTGTTCCGCACTGAGGTTAGGCTGAAAATGACCCGGCGGCGCTACAGCGTGGTACATTTAATCCCCAATCTCCTCTGCTTTATGACCGCCGCGGCCGCCGGATGAATAAAAGCCACTAGAGGGGACATTTTCACCGTCTGCTGGCTAAATAAAAGCTACGGGAAATACTCACACATGCTCTGGGTTAGTTATAGTTTTAACAACCCGCATAAGACCTGACGGACCGCTGACCGAGCCGCGGGCGCAGAGCGAGGCCCGGGCGGTGATGTCTCCGTGTGTTTCTTTACGCAGACGGACATCGGTCTGGTCTCCACCTCCTTCGTCTCACGCCTTGAGATAGAAGCAAACACGGATGTATATAGATTCTGCGGAAGTCGACGTGTTTCAGGCCTTTATGAGATTTTTTTTTCTTTTGTCATGTCTTTTTTTCTTTTCCTCCCGCCTCACAGATCTGCTCCATCACCACGTTCCCTCTCGCTCCCTCTGCTCCTCAAACGCAAACCTTCTCTCCCTCCCTTGTAGGACCAGGCTCCAAACCTGAGGAGAACCTGGAGAGAACCTGGGGAGAACCTGGAGAGAACCTGGGAAGATCCTGGGAAGAACCTGAGGAGAACCTGGGGAGAATCTGGGGAGAACCTGAGGAGAACCTGGGGAGAACCTGGGGAGAACCTGGGGAGAACCTGGGGAGAACCTGGGGAGAACCTGGGGAGACAGAGCCTTCTCCATCGTTGCCTCCACCCTCTGGAACACTCCACCACAACAACTCCGAGTCTGCACCGACCTCACCACCTTCAGAAAACACCTGAAGACTCAACTGTTCAAGCTGCTTTTAATCTTTAATTATTATGAGTGTTGAACAGATAGAAAGAAAAAAGAAACAGAAAGATAGAAAAATAAAGACAGATAGAAAGAAAAAAGAGAGATAGAAAGAAAAAATAAAGACAGAGACTGAAAGAAAGAAAAAAGAAACAGACAGAAAGGAAGAAAAAAGATAGATACAGATAGAAAGGTAGAAAAATAAAGACAGAGATAGATAGATAGAAAGAAAGAAAAAAGACAGACACACAGACAAAAGGATAAAGAAAAAAAGAGAGATGGAAAGAAAGAAAAAACAAAGACAGAGACAGAAAAAAGAAAGAAAGAAAAAAGAGAGATAGATAGAAAGAAAAAAGAAAGACAGAGACTGAGAGAAAGAAAAAAGAGACACAGAGAGATAGAAAAAAGAAAAAATAAAGACAGAGACTGAAGGAAAGAAAAAAGAGACAGACAGAAAGATAGGAAGAAAAAAGATAGATACAGATAGAAAGATAGAAAAATAAAGACAGAGATAGAAAGAAAGAAAGAAAAAAGACAGACACAGATAAAAGGATAAAGAAAAAAAGACAGATGGAAAGAAAGAAAAAACAAAGACAGAGACAGAAAGAAAGAAAGAAAGAAAGAAAAAAGAGAGATAGATAGAAAGAAAAAAGAAAGACAGAGACTGAAAGAAAGAAAAAAGAAAGAGACAGACACAAAGATGGAAAGAAAAATGACAAAGACAGATAGAAAGAAAAAAAGAAAAAAGAAAGACAGAGAGACAGATAGAAAAAAAGAAAGAAAGAAAAAAAAAGTTTTTGTGTAGCCTGGCAGATCCAGACTGATCTTCGTCTCAGATTTTGTAAAATAAATTTCCCCCAAAAAATGCGACTTATTCTCCAGAGCGACGTTTAGTCCGGAAAATACGGTAAATCAGACACAGACACTTCTCACCACCTACGCCCCCTGCTGGTCAGCCTCTGATCCGAGCGAGTGCAAAGAAATAGGAACTTTCCAGTATCCTCCATCCAATCACTACGACTACACACCACAGCAGCAGAGTTATCAGCCTCTTCATTGACTCCTCTTCACCGCCAGTGTCTACGATATGACAAACCTCCTGCACCGACGTTTATCAGCTCTGGAAACAGTTTATCTCAAGCGGTAAATAGACTCTCTCCGGGGTAAAAAATAAAACATTCTGTAGACTTTGGGTGATGTTGTTTACTTGGACTTGGACAAATGTGGCTGATACGAAAGGAAATGAGTCGGACACAGAAGCTCGAACGTCTTAATATACAATAAAAAAACAAAGAGTAAAAGTAAACGATAATGCAAATATAATAAATGTAGAACGTGGTGAAAATAGCAAATGTCTTGAGTGAAATAGGTACTTAAAAACAGATGAAAGTAGAAAGCAATATAACGTAAGAGATGGAGAGCGGAGATTTAGTGCACAAGTAAAAATGGCAGCTTTGACATGACTTAAGGTTCTAAAGCAGCACTCATTTTAAGCTCCCTCGTTACGTTCTAAAAATAACCCGCAATAAGCGAAATCCGAGAAGTATCAGCTTTATTTTTTACATTATTCTCTATGTTTTTGTCTGTAAAACCCCTCACCACACACTTTATACACTTTTCTCACACAGGCGTTAACATTTTCTCACATTTCTCTCTCGTTTAAACTCTCAAAGTTCAAACCTTCGTAGGCGTCTTTGTCAGCGCGGAACGTTTCATCGACATTGTGGGTTTTGTCGGGGAGAAAACAAATCGCAAATGTACAGCACTTCAGAGTCACACTGAGATCCAACGTTTATGTAAATTTGTCTGAACACATTCTGTACTGGACAGGAGACACGGCACGGAGGAGACTGATGGACAATGGTCTACAGTCCAACAGCCAATCAGGACGCACGACACAATGGTCTACAGTCCAACAGCCAATCAGGACGCAGGACACAATGGTCTACAGTCCAACAGCCAATCAGGACGCACGACACAATGGTCTACAGTCCAACAGCCAATCAGGACGCAGGACACAATGGTCTACAGTCCAACAGCCAATCAGGACGCACAACACAATGCACGTTCATACACTGTAAAAACAAAAAAAAAACAAAAACATGCAAAATTCCCCCCTAAAAAAGTTGAACCACGATATAGTGAGGGACAACTGTTTCAATGGAGAATTCTGGAAAAGTTTTGCAGCAAAAATCTGATATAAAGTAGTTTAGATTTGTGTAAAACGTTCAGTGATCACGTGACCAACAAGTCAACACCGCAGCGAGTCTCTGGAGGCTTTGAACAGCTCTGTCGTCCATATAGAAGTTTAAAAAAAGAAAAGCCGAATGACAATGGCGGCGCCCACGGTAACTCCCGGGATAAAGTGAATATCTTGATCGTGCGAGTGAAGCGTTACCTGGTTTGGAGCCTTCGTCTACGGAGCCGTTATAGACCTGGTTCTTGAACTCCGGGCGGTTGTCGTTCATGTCGATGACGAAGATGTAAAGGTCGATGGGGTTTTCCACCTGGTTCCCGTTCATGTCCACGGCATGGGCTCGAAGCTAAAAGAAACAAAATATCGATTCAAACAAAGATGCACTGACAGACGAGGAATTATAAAGATGTACTTTCGTAAATCTGTGACACTCGTGGATCATTCTGTTATAATTTACACATTTTAAATCACAATATTCATCGAAAACGACTCAATAAAAGAAACAAATCCGCTGACTTCCGCGTTAGAAAACCGCGGCGTCCAACGGAAGCTGACGTCGCCGTAAACGTCATCAAAACAAAGCGCTAAATGCTGTCAGCGCCCCCTATGGACAGCTGCACGTCACAATAGAGCAGCAGATTTAAAAAAAAAAAAAAAAAAAGGGCCAAAATAACGACGCGACGCTCCCGAATCCTACGAGTATCACCGGTTAAGAGAATAAAACTGGAGCAGGAAGTGCAAACGCCACAGTGGAGGTGAAGAAAAGAGGGTCGATCGACAAAATGGCGTCTTGAAAATAAGCGATTAAAGATTAAACTCAAACATAAATCACTCCAAATACAACTTTTTCAAGAAGGAATCAACTAAAAACATGGTTAAAATCTCTAAAAAAAAAGTCCATTCTGCAGCATCGGTCGACTTTAATGCTTAGACACTTTCCTTGAGTTCGCGCAGAATATAATTTTCTTCCGGTTTAACAATGAAATCCATATTTACTTACACAGATAATACCAGATGTCGTCCTGATGTAATTAACCCTGCCCTCGAACTGACACAAAAACATCAGATTCTTCCCAATAACTTCTCCGTACGAGTTTGCGAGTTCATCCATAATTTTAAACATTATTACTGATGTATGGAGGGGATCATTATGTTTCTTTATGACTTTCTCTTGCGCAGTGTGATATACATAATTGCAGAAAGAAATGAGCCCAAACACCACAAGCTAAATGGTTCTTTTGCGCTTACTGTTATTTAACAACGTTGGAGGAGCGTTTCGCGCGCGCCCTGCTCTGACCTGTGTCTGAAGAGGAGACGCCATTTCAATTTCCGATGAAAACGATGTTATTATATTCAAGGACTTTTTCTTTTTAACCGTGGCTGAATAGACCATAGACTGTATATTTAAATGGACGTCGCTAACCTGCTAGCCACCGCACTGGAGGACCGTCACCCTTCTCTCCGTAACCTGCTGCTGTCAGACTCATCATTTTAATCTTAAATGTTCGTATTAACCCGCTCTACGTGATCCTGGTGTTTTTATTTCGCTTTTTTATCCGTAAATCAAGATATGAACGTTAATAACAGACACATCAGGCGCCTTCTTGCTCCCGCTAGCGTTAGCAACAGGTTTGATTGACAGCGTTGCTAAGCGCCTGCCCCCTGCCAGACCGGCGGTACGGGAAGCGAGGGGCGTTACCTTCAACAGCCTCGCTCCTGATTGGCTCTTTGGTTGCTATGATACTCGTGGTTGGAAATCCAAATATAGAACTCGGCTCCAAATTAGCCGCTATAACCGATCTAGCCTCGATGAGCGTCATTTGACTTTTTTAAACAGCGGAAAAGACCGAACTGGGCCATTTAAGGCTCCTATCGCCCCCTGTCTCATTCTCTCAGAACTGTGTCTCATGCTTGTGGACATCAGGAGCGTCAAACTTATTTTCACAGAGGCCACATCAACAAAATGGTGGCTCTCAAAGGGTCAGATGTAACTTTAAGACAGTATAAATTTATCTAAATGTAACCAAACGTAATGCAAAAAATATACAACTGCTTTTTAATCTTGTTAATTAACCGTTTCTATATTTATTACGTATTCAAGTTACAAATATCGCGTACGGATTTGCACAGATATGAAAAAAATGGCTGTGTAACTGTGTATCTCCTGATAAACTGATATTTTAAGACACTCGTACCTTTTAATTTACCTTTTCGCGGCCACATAAAACAACGAGGCGGGCCACATTTGATCCACGGGCCTTGAGTTTGACACGTGTGGCGTAGAAGAACTGAACATAGCACATTTTTATTTAGCGCTTTTCCACCTTCAAGGGACGACTCAACCACTCACACACACATTCATACACCGATGTACGCAGACGCTGTGGGAGTGAGGTGGGTTAAGTGTCTTGCCCAAGGACACAACGACAGCGTTCATCTGTGGGAGCCGGAATCGCACCGCCAACCTGCTTCCGTTCTACTAATGATGTTTACGTCGAGAGCGGGATTCGAACCACCAACCTTTGGATCAGTCGCTCGTATATAAGAGGAGATCAGCTGAAAAGATAATATTTTCTCTTCCCGTTGATGTTACACGAGGCGTACACTACAGCGGCTCGTCGTATCGTTAAGATTGCAAAGCACACACCTGGAGCTTGTAAAGTTATAATGGATTTAATTGGCACTTATTCAGAATCCATTGGAATATTTTATGGGAAAAGTTGTAGTATTTTTTTTCCCAAACTTCAGTTTTACTGGCTCGAGTTCATGAGTTGAAGCCCTCGTTTTGCACATTATTGCTGCTGTAATGGAGCAGATAATTAGATTTTCATAGATGTTACACAATTTGTAACTGCACAGGCTTTCATTAGGCTCATTATGGTCTTTTTGAAACACTGGGATTTTCGTGTTAATTCTTAGTACAAACCAAGGATAACATGACAAAAACATAATAATGCACTGACTTCCTATTGCAGAGTTTCAGGGTCAGAGTCAGGACCATAGGCTGTATTTAAAAATGGACGTAGCTAAACTGCTAGCGTCGTGTTTCAAATTGGAAGTGATGATGGCCGCACTTCCAGCTCCATCGACTTTGGTTCCAATTCACTTTACACTGAAAAATAATCACCCATCTCTATCAGACTTGTCATTTTGGTCTTAAATGTTCGTATTAACCCGCTCTACATGATCCTGGGGTTTTAATTTTGCTAATTGTCCAGAAATCCAGTCCAAAAAATTGTCGTAAAAATCCAGACTTTTACCTATGACGCAACAATCCGGGGAAAATGGAAATAGAGCATTCGTATTAACCCGCTCTACGTGATCCTGGGGTTTTTATTTCACTATTGTGTCTGTAAATCAACACATGAACATTAATAACAGACAAATCAGGCGCCTTCTTTTAGCGAGGTTGCTCCTGCTAGCGTTAGCAACAGGTTTGATTGACAGCGTTGCTAAGTGGACTAAGGGATGAGCAGCCAAACGTCTTCACTCCTACAACTTTTGGAATTTTTCTGAGATAGAGGCTTAAAAGAGTGGAGCCAGCGCGCAGATCTAACACGTGATCGTAGCTTGTGTAAAGAAATGGATTAAGCGAGTGAGACGCCACCCCACAGCGTTCGGCTCCAGTCAAACGAAGCTCATCGAGGTTAGCGGTTATAGCGGAGAATTTGCCCGGTTCTATATCAGCAATTCTGACCACCATATTTCCGAATTTCCGAGTATCGTAGCAACCGAAGAGCCAATCTGAAGCCACGCTGTTGAAGGTAATAGCTGCTAAACCTGCGCTGCTGGTTTAGCAGGGAGTGAGTGAACACCTAGCGGGAGCAACGTCGGGAAAAACGCGCCTGATTTGTCCGTTATTAATGTTCATATCTTGATTTACAGGCACAAAAGCGAAAAATAAAAAACTCCAGGATCATGTAGAGCGGGTTAATACGAACATTTAAGACCAAAATGACGAGAACCGGAGCTAAAATCGATAAAGCAGGAAGCGCGCCCATGCTAACGTCCTATTTGCGCGTTAGCTTTGTCCGTTTATATATACAGTCTAGGGTTGCCACGCCAAAATATTTTCACGCCTCTCTGCTCTACAAAGAATCCCACACTGAACAGCGCAGGTGAAACACACACATCGCTGCTTTTTCTGCTTAAAAAAAAACAAAAAACACTTCCAAAAACTTCCAAAAACAACCCGCTCCCGTTTCACATTCTCCTCAGCTGTGCCCAGATCAATGGAATCGCCGACGAGTCTCCCTCCCAAAGTTTGGACATGGACTCATAACTGAAATCAATACGTTATGTCCAGACCGACTCAGGTTTTATGAAGTCTGCTGGAAAAATAAAGAACGGGGAGAACAAGCGGAAATGAGCAGATTATCAGAGAAAGTGCTGAGTTTTAAAGAATGTCCCTGGTTTATTTTTCACTCCGGGTGCGAAAGGCCGACCCCGAAGTGGCATTTGAGTACGAGCCGCGGTGTTTTGTTTTGATTTACTACGCCTTCACCTGGGAATGTTTTGGTCCCTGGAACATGACTTATTCAGGGAGATTAGAGTCAGGTGGAGGCACAAGGGATGTTTAGTTTATATGATACGAAACCTGAGCCTGATCGTATCTACAGCCCATTTCAAAACATTGTAAATATTTATACTGCGGAAATGTCAGCTGTGTCGTACAGGTAAACATCCAGCGCTACAGGTACGAGCTTCGTTTTCATCCTGTTCAGGTTTTGGATCAGTTTTGGTTTGTTTAAATGCAGTCTCTACTTATAAAATGAAGAAAATGATCTAATCTTACGCGGTAAATGGTAAAAAAAACGGTCAATTCTACATCAAGAAACACGTAAACCTACAAAAACACTGGAAACGAGGTGGTTTAAGCGTCTTGCCCAAGGACACAACGACGAATTTTCACACCATTTCTTGTTTATTATAAAGTACAAGCCTCATTTATTTTTAATTTTCCCCAATTCCCCGTAATTAAATGTGATGTAGCTGATTCTAATTGTCTTAAAAACTTGAAAAACAGAACTAGTTTATTTTTTTAATGGTTTTCAGCGACGCAAAATGACTCGTTCCTCGCATCTTAATTATTCTCTGCAGTGACTTTATAAGTGGCTTTACAAAAACATCCAAAGACGAGAGGAGAGTTTTGCCCGCGTACGCTAAAAACAGCTAACACGCTAACGGCTAACAGCACACTTTTTGATTCTAGGATTATAAAACGCTAGAATTTCACACGGTTTCGATGTAAATTTCACTGACTAGTTTTACAAATCTGCTTTTGCTCAACTATCGAGAAAATTTCGTTCCTTTAGAGGACGGAAACGCTCCAGGTTTACGTCAGATGCCCTTCCGTAACGCCGCGCCGTGACTTCCCCGCTATTTATACGCACCTTTTTTACCCTCGAGAGTTTCAAGTTAACTTTTAAAAGAACTGCTGATGACTTCCACGTGAGCGAAGCCTGATGGGAACCCAAACTACCTGATCACCGCTTGAGCCACGTGAGCCTGATAACTCAAATAGCCCCGAGCGCCGCGGGAAATAGAATAAGTAGCCTCTTCTATCGGCCCCTTCTGAAGATGCTCTCCTCCTCCTCTTCATCCCTCTTTCCCGTCCGCTTCCCACTCCGCACCTCGCGTTCCCAGGTCTCCCCGAGGTTAATTCTACTTTACTTTTTTTCCCACCGCATTGTCTGATCCATCCCCCGCTCCCAATATCTGCGCGCTGCCGTCGCCTATCACATCTCTGGCCCGAGCGCGGACCCTTATCTCATTCCCTATCCCTCCACTCTCCTCTTTCCTCCCCCCCTTCCCCGCGTTCCACATCCAAGCCTAATTCAATAACAGCAGGAGTCAGAGATTACCGCCATGTTTAAAGAAGACAAAATGTAATTCAGTCTCCACATTAAAGTTATTATCTCCGAGCGCATACAGGGGAGCGAGAGGGAGGGAGTCCGGACTACAGCGGGGATAGAATCTGGATGGAGATAAGCCGGAAAAACACTGACGCTCCAAGGTTCCTCCCTCATAAGAATGCATCTGCCGTAGGAGCGCCTTCCGACTTGGCGCATTCCTGATATCTTTTCGGAGATGAAGAGAAAGTCGGCCATAACTTTGTTTCGTCCTTGTATGAAATATGTAGTAAACAAAGACAACAAGCTCACCACTTGTGTCCCGCTTGAGTCGGGAATAGCGTTGTTTAAGCGCGCACCCGGTTATTTATCCCGCTTTCAAGTTTTGTTAAGCGGAATACATGTTTTGGAAACTTATAGCGGCTACGGCGGTTTTACAGAAGCAGTCAAAGTCAAAGCAATTACCGCGAAAACCCCAAATCTGTTGTTATTGAACTGCGGCCGATCTGCGTCTTTACATTATTCTCGTAAAAAATAAAAATAAAAGTTGTTATACAGATGTTTGGCTCCATGATGTATTGTCACGTTACTTGTACGGCGCGTAGCGAACTTTTATTTTGAAAGTTCTTATGTTCTATTGTCTACTTTCCTTTCACCGTTGTCGTGCGCTGGAGAAAGTCAGCTTAAAATACACTTCAAAATGATTCTCAGATGTCTCAAAGTTCTGGTCCTAATGCTATATATACGCGCTTTGTACTTTGAAAGTTTCAGTTATGGATTACGAGAAGCCTTTACATTGATCCGTGCTGTTTTATGCTAGTAAAAGTTTGCTTGTGCCGGGCTGCCTGCGTACAGCCTTTTGAGCAGAACAAAAAAAAACAAAAAAACGTGGAGTCTAAACGGGCCTTTTTTCAAAAACAAATCACTTCATTGATCGAAGAAACTCTTGGACATAAATCTGCTCGGCCGGCACTAAAGAGCTGGACTTGTGTTCAGTGGGACTCGGCTCAGTTTACCATAGAAACACAAACAGCAGAGACGCAGGGCTGAGAGAGCGGCTGATAAACCCGCCGTGGAAGTGCACTACATCAACGTCATGAAAAAAACATTTTCCCAGACTGGATTTAGAAAAAGAACTCGGCCAGCTAAAGGTGGACTATGTAACCTTTATATACAAGACGCCTTTAAAGGGCCGGTATCACGCCGTTTCTGATGCAATTTCCTCATCACGGAAACACATGGAGTTTTGTTTTGTTTCATTCACACACGTTTAACACACAAACAAACCTGCAGATTTAGGCTTAGTGTGAGAGTTCTTCTGTCAAACTGAAAACACTCTGTTCCACCTTGTGATGTCATTATGTGGTAATAGAGGAAGTGCTCAACTGTGTTTTTAAACTTCACACACCTTCACTAGAATCGTTCAGAGTTGCCGATCGCTACTGAACTAAAGGTAAAAAGTAGTGTGGTGTGTTTTTGTTGTCTCTTACGTGGTAGGAGGTGTTGTGTTTTTGTTGTCTCTTACGTGGTAGGAGGTGCTGTGTTTTTGTTGTCTCTTACGTGGTAGGAGGTGTTGTGTTTTTGTTTTTGTTGTCTCTTACGTGGTAGGAGGTGCTGTGTTTTTGTTGTGTCTCTTACATGGTAGGAGGTGCTGTATTTTTGTTGTCTCTTACGTGGTAGGAGGTGCTTTGTTTTTGTTGTGGTGTCTCTTACGTGGTAGGAGGTGCTGTGTTTTTGTTGTTGTGTCTCTTACGTGGTAGGAGGTGCTGTGTTTTTGTTTTTGTTGTCTCTTATGTGGTAGGAGGTGCTGTGTTTTTGTTGTTATGTCTCTTACGTGGTAGGAGGTGCTGTGTTTTTGTTGTGTCTCTTACGTGGTAGGAGGAGCTGTGTTTTTGTTTTTGTTGTGTCTCTTACGTGGTAGGAGGTGCTGTGTTTTTGTTGCTGTGTCTCTTACGTGGTAGGAGGTGCTGTGTTTTTTATTTTTGTTGTGTCTTACGTGGTAGGAGGTGCTGTGTTTTTGTTTTTGTTGTCTCTTACGTGGTAGGAGCTGCTGTGTTTTTGTTTTTGTTGTGTCTCTTACGTGGTAGGAGCTGCTGTGTTTTTGTTGTCTCTTACGTGGTAGGAGGTGCAGTGTTTTTGTTTTTGTTGTGTCTCTTACGTGGTAGGAGGTGCTGTGTTTTTGTTGTCTCTTACGTGGTAGGAGGTGCAGTGTTTTTGTTGTCTCTTACGTGGTAGGAGGTGCTGTGTTTTTGTTGTGGTGTCTCTTACGTGGTAGGAGGTGCTGTGTTTTTGTTGTGTCTTACGTGGTAGGAGGTGCTGTGTTTTTGTTGTCTCTTACGTGGTAGGAGGTGCTGTGTTTTTGTTTTTGTTGTGTCTTACGTGGTAGGAGGAGCTGTGTTTTTTATTTTTGTTGTCTCTTACGTGGTAGGAGGTGCTGTGTTTTTGTTGTTGTGTCTCTTACGTGGTAGGAGGTGCAGTGTTTTTGTTGTCTCTTACGTGGTAGGAGGTGCTGTGTTTTTGTTGTCTCTTACGTGGTAGGAGGTGCTGTGTTTTTGTTGTCTCTTACGTGGTAGGAGGTGCTGTGTTTTTGTTTTTGTTGTCTCTTACGTGGTAGGAGGTGCTGTGTTTTTGTTGTCTCTTACGTGGTAGGAGGAGCGGTGTTCCCGGTCCAGAGGTTTGGTCACAAACATTTTTCCGAGCACGGGGTCGATGCTGAACACTTCGTTGGGCGGCTGGTCGGCTCCCACTCCGGTGATGCTGTACCGGATGGAGATGTCCTGGTCCTGGTCGGAGCGGATCTGTGGACACACGGAAACACCGTGAGTCACTTTATCAAACCACAGACGGACGTTAAATATGTTAAAATATGTTTGTTTTATTATTTAATTTAAAAAGTATTAAAATAAAGCTCATTACACAGGGAGAGCTCAGACTAGAGTCACTGCTCCACATTGAGACGAGCAGCTGTTCCGGATGCTTCCTGGGCCCCTCCCTAGACAGATGTTCTGGGCGTGGCATAAGTGGAAGAAAATGGACGGAGTAAAACGTATTTATTTAGAGTGGATTTTAACACTTAGCCCTGTGAGTCTTTATTTTACTGATGTGTTGATTCTGTTGATTTGTTTGATGTTTATTGTTTTAACACTGCACTGTGACTACAACTCATCACTACCACCGCATTGTCAACAATATGCAGTACTACTACTACCGCTACTGCTGCTGCTACTACTGCTGCTAGTACAACTATTACTACTACTACAACTATTACTACCACTACAACTATTACTACTGCTACTACTACTAGAATTACAATTACTACTACTACTATTACTACTACAACTATTACTACTGCTACTAATACAACAGCTACTACTACTCCTACTGCTAGTATAACTGCTACTGCTACACGTACAACTACTACTACTATGAGTACAACTACTACTACTACTACAAGTACAACTATTACTGCTACTAGTACAACTGCAACTACTACACGTACAACTACTACTACTACTACAAGTACAACTACAACAACTACTACTACTACAAGTTCAACTATTACTCCTACTACGAGTACAACAACTACTACTACTACAAGTACAACTATTACTGCTACTAGTAGAACTGCTACTACTACGTGTACAAGTACTACTACTAGTACAACTACTACTAGTACAACTACTCCTACTACTAGTACCTCTGATACAAACAACTAACACTACTTTCGCACACTTAAATCAACTCATTTATTTAGCAATAAACGACTTCTATACTACAACTACTGCAAATATTACTCCAACTGTATGTGTCTTTTTACAGCTTTTACACGACTGTTCCAAACTTGACAATTACCCCGGTCAAATCTAATGAATAACAATTTAAAACTTTCAAACACGTGCCGCCATTTCCCCTAAAAACACATTCAACATTTACGAAACTTACATCACTCTTTACTTGCACCGTCTCCACTGAAAAAGACCTATTGTGCGTCCTATTGTCTCCTCCGCCGCTACCACCGCATTAGATTCTTCACATTATTTGCTGCTTGAACACGGGTCACCGCCGCCGTACGCCCACGCTCCTGTCCATCACGGTTTGGCATTTCAGGCTACAACATACTCAAATATTCCATTAGCGCTGCTGCGGGGAGCCGTATATATGCGTTCTGTTTGAGTTTCAGTCTGCCCGAGCCCCTTCGATAAATCTACGACGTGCACTTTGACAGGCCCGGATGCTAGAACGCAACGACCTACTGCGGTTAACGCGCGCAGCCGACTCTAACGCCGCCGCCGACGATTACACGGAAATAAACAGGAATAATTGTGCTTGAAATCTGAACGGGGCAACAAACAAGGTCAAGAACACACGCGGAGTTGCAAACATGATATTAATTTAATAGCGGTATGAACTTGTAAACAGCCGAAAAGAGGATGTTGCGTAAGAAACACTTTTGGCGTTCTGGTTCTTCGATAGCTAACCAAAAGGCTCAGAGTGCGCCGCTAGGTCTATGATTTAGGCCGTGTAATTGGAACTCATTTTGGGGTAGCGCGTTTCCAAATTCAGAAATAGCATCCGCGCTTTCAAGCATTCCATCTCCGTCCATTAACGTCATGGCAACCCCGTATACTGTAAAATGACTCAATCATACACTTATTGTAGTACGCGGGACACTCTGTCCCGGTACACAAATGGACAAATTTTTATATTTTTTCTTTTTTAGAATAAATGACTATTCCCCTGAGAGTTTGAGTGAACCCGAGAGTCTTCCAAAAACCCCACAAAAAAAACGTTGTCTCCATCTTTCACCATTCGTCTGACCAATTTAGTCGCACTTTTGACACAGGGAATTCGAGCCTGCTGAGAAAATAGCTGGAGGAACTAACAAGGACAAGGCAAGGACAGAGCGTATTAGACAGGTGTCATCCTGGTTTGTCCCTCCACCGGAAGAGGCAAAAAATCACTGTCAACGTCCGCCGCACTTATTGTCATTATGTGGTGGTGACACGGGGAAGTGCTTACAATAGAACACGTCCGCGGAGTTCGTTTCCACAAAGCTCAGCGGACGGAGGATGCGCGGATTACGAAACGCGTGGAAGGAGTTGGTAGAAAGTAGTAACAAACTGTACGAGAAGAGAGTGGGGTGGAAAAAGTAGCTGGAACAAAAATAATAACGTCAAGAAGCAGTGGTGTTTTGACACTGTGTTAGCGCGTTAGCATGTTAGCATGTAGAGTCGCTAAAAATGTGAGATTATTTAGTTTTGAGGTTTATTTTAAAGAATATACCTTTGAATAACCTTTATGTAAGTGTTTAATTAAAGTGTATTTTGTTTGTGTTCTTTTTTTAAAAATTGTAGTTCTAAATTGGAAGATTATTGTGATCTTGAAATATTAAAATAAAAATATATTTGACTAATTTTCATCACCTAAAATGAGCGTCGCACTCGCAGAAGCTGGTTCACCCACGAAAACGGCGTTCAGTTATTGAGACTTTCCCGACACCGACATAAACGTGAAGGAATATGTTTGGAATAAATCAGGATTAAACCAGGACTAAACCTGGACTGAACGGGGACTGAGACCATGACCAAACCGGGTCTAAACTAGGTCTAAACCAGGACAAAATATGGACTAAAGCAGGAGCAAACCAGGACTAAACAGGACTGAACTGGGACTGAACCGGGTCTAAACCAGGACTAAACTTGGACTAAGCCGGGACCAAACCGGGACTAAGCTGGGACAAACCGGGACCAAACCGGGTCTAAACCAGGATTAAACATGGACTAAACCAGATCTAAGCCAGGACTAAACATGGACTAAACATGGACTAAACCAGGTCTAAACCAGGACTAAACCAGGTCTAAACCAGGTCTAAACCGGGACTAAACCAGGTCTAAACCAGGGCTAAACCAGGTCTAAACCGGGACTAAACTGGGACTAAACCAGGTCTAAACCAGGTCTAAACCGGGACTAAACTGGGACTAAACCAGGGCTAAACCAGGTCTAAACCAGGACTAAACATGGACTAAACATGGACTAAACCAGATCTAAACCAGGACTAAACCGGTCCTAAACCGGGACTAAACCGGGACTAAGCCGGAACCAAACCGGATCTAAACTAGTACTAAACCAGGACTAAACAGGACTGATCCGGGACTGAACCAGGGCTAAACTAGGACTAAACTTGGACTAAGCCGGGACCAAACCGGGACTAAGTTGGGACAAACCGGGGACAAACCGGGTCTAAACCTGTTGAATCAGTGTTTGTTTTGTTCAGTTCAAACCTGGAACATTCTTCCTGAAGATGTGACTCAGGCCTCGACTTGGACAATATTTAAATCCAGACTCAAACTGTTCTGTTTAGCTGCTGTGACTGAAAGGGGTTTATTCTGCACTTTTCTCTTTTCATCTTAAATTTACAATGAGTTTTCACATTTTGATTCGTTCATATTATGTTTCTAATGTCCTTATTCTGTAAAACACTTTGAATTACTTAATTTGTCCTAATACAGTCCACGTCGATCTCAGCTGCCATGGAAACACTCGACATCAAGCCTCGTCCTCGTTGTGGATTTTCGGTGTCACTCAGGACGTGTTTTGGGCATCGCACAAACACAAATAAATGGCTGCGATCGCGAGGAGAGCTGTCACAACACGCCGCTAATGCCATTTATGTGTGCGTGAGTCCGTGTACGTTTTTCCTTTGGGGAGAGGAGAGTGTCAGAATGCGCCGTACGTATCTGCTTGAATTACCACTGACAGCTCTTATAATTAACCAGCTCCAGGCCCGCGCTCACAAGACGCCATCAGAAAACAGTTAAACGCTACAAGTTACACATTTAAATGCAACGTGAACCCTCTCTGAGACTTTGGGTTAATAAAAAAAATAAAAAATAATAATAAAAAATAAACTAAATAAATACATAAGTAATAATAAAAAATAAAAAAAATAATAAAATAAATAAATAAATATATAATAAAAATAAATAAATACAAAATAAAAAAATAATAAAAATAAATAAATACATAAATAATAATAAAAATAAATAAATAAATAAAATAATAATAATAAAAAAATCAAATAAATAAATAAATAAATAAATACATAAGTAATAATAAAAATAAAAAAAATAATAAATAAATACATAATAAAAATAAATACAAAATAAAAAATAAGTAAAAAAATAATAATAAAAATAAATAAATACATAAATAATAATAAAAATAAATACATAAAATAATAATAATAATAATAATAATAATAAATTATAATAATAAAAAAAACAACTTTGGGTTAGCTTAGCGTCACAGTGTTAGCACGGAATCAATTTAATAAACATTTAAAGGGCTTTTTTTCTGATCTGTGCTAGTTTTCTCATCACGAACAGATCTGGAGTCGTATTTTGTTTCGTTCGCACATGTTCATTCACGAGTTCTTCTCTCAAACAGGAAAAAAATCCACTCTGTTCCACCGTGTGATGTCATCATGTGGTAATACAGGAAGTGCTCCGCTGCGTTTTTAAACTCCACACACCTTCACTCGTTTCTATTTGGATAATTTCAGACCTAGAATTGCCACGTTTCTCTACAGAACTAAAGGTAAAAGGAGCTGTTCACTTGAAAACAACCACTTGATGACATCACAAGGTGGAACGGAGCGTTTTGAGCTTTGGAGATGTCACAGACTAATTATAAAGTGTGACTCAAACATGTGGGAATGAAACAAAACACAACTCCAGGTCTGTTTTTGAGTGGGTAACAGGATTGTAACATGACTTAAACCTCACAAGAGTTAATTTTGTGTAATATCAGACCTTTAAAATCTGTTTCTGAAACTTTATATATTTCATTCAAGTTAAAGTAAAATATATTAAAGCATTTCGACAACTCTTTAGTTTAAAATGTGCTTTTTGGACTTAGAACAACCGTGGATATTAGTTAGCACGTAGCTAGTTAGCACGTGGATAGTTTTGAGCTCTTAATATTTGGATTTTTACGAAAGTTTATGGAAGGAATTGATGGGAATTTTACTTACAGAACTGGAACTGTTGAGCTCCAAACATTTTCACCAAAATTCATGGTATTATCTACTTTTTGGATACGATGCCAACTACGTGTACTTTAGCACTCATGACTTTTAAAAGGTTTTTATCAACGAGACCAAAACATATTGACATTATGGACAGGAAATGAAAAATATTGCTGGATTATAACTGGAAACCCCATAAACTGCTGTAGCACATTAGCATAACAAAGCTAACAGAACAGAACAGAGCATTTTGAGCTTTAAAGATGCAGACAAACTAATAATAAAGGGTTATAAAAACATATAAATGAAGCAAAACACAACTCCAGGTCTGTTTTTGAGGAGGAAACGGCGTCATAACACGGTTTAACGCTCACAAGACTCAATTTTGTGTAATATAGCACCTTTAGCCATATATTTCAAGCAACCTTCTCGAAAATCTCACTTTTTTTTAAACTTTTGTACTACTTTGAATCTTATTTTTGTGACATACACCAGATCATCAGCTTGAATATCTTCCTCGGTTGTTTGCGTTGCAGATTCCTCACAGATTAAACGAGATCTCCAAAATCCCTCTTCATCTAAAACTTAACACAGTCAACAAAGCAGTAAAAGACGGATGCCAACAAACAAACCAGAATCTGGCACAACTTGGCACAAACAAGACACGTTTTCCAAGGGATAACCGTTAGCTGTGTGTTAGCCTAGCAAATGTGTTCGTCCAGATGAACCGCCCTGAACGGCTCATTCAAACCTTGAGGCTATTTTCTGTCCTTGGGCAAGACAGACAAATAAAACAAAAACATGCCAAATCACCGTCCAAATGTTCGCTATGGCAACACTGAATGAAATTAACGTGAAAGAAAGAACGTTTTTCCACCTGCGAGGCTCAAAAATGCTTCACCTCAATGAACCGCTCGCCTATTCATACACCAGAGTACACAGACACTCAGGGCGAGGGGGGTGAAGTGTCTTGCACAAGGACACAACAGCAGCATTCATCAGTTCAATTCAATTCAATTCATTTATTTTTGTAACGCCCAAAATCACAACAACAGTTGTCTCAAAGGGCGTTCATGTTTTGGTTGATGGGGGAAACCGGAGTACCCGGAGGAAACCCATCCAGACACGAGGAGAAACATGAAAAACTCCACACAGAAAGGCCTGGGCGACCCGGGGATCGAACCAACCTTCTTGCTGTGAGACATGAGTGATGCCACTCAGTCACCGTGCCGCCAAGACACAAAAAACGTGGTGAGTGGGAGCTGGAATCGCACCGCCAACCTGTGGGTCGATGGACGTGACCGCTCTACTCACGATGTTTTTAGGTCCAGAGCGGGATTCGAACCGCCAACCGTCGGATCAGTGGACAGACGCTCATGATTGGTTGAGCGGCGTACGGTGTGTGAATGTGTGTGTGAATGTGTGTATGAATGTGTGTGTGAATGTGTGTGTGAATGTGTGTATGAATGTGTGTATGAATGTGTGCGAATGTGTGTGTGAATATGTGTATGATTGTGTGTGCGGGGGTGTGTGTGAATGTGTGTGTGGGTGTGTATGTGGGGGTGTGTGTGAATGTGTGTAGGGGTGTGTGTGTGAATGTGTGTGCGGGGGTGTGTGTGAATGTGTGCATGAATGTGTGTAGGGGTGTGTGTGTAAATGTGTGTATGAATGTGTGTATGAATGTGCGTGAATGTGTGTGTGAATGTGTGTGTGAATGTGTGTGTGAATGTGTGTGGGTGTGTGTGTGAATGTGTGTGTGAATGTGTGTGGGTGTGTGTGTGAATGTGTGTGTGAATGTGCGCTGTATAAAAATGTGACCAAAAAAAAAAAAAACTACCGTGAGTTTCAGACGATTGAGACGCACCAGCAAAATTTTAAAAGAAAATCTGAATATAAGCCACATATTTACATAGAAAGACAGTGCACTTTGTTTTGTTTTTTGTTTTAATTTAAGACACTTCTTTTTTTTTTCTGCACCAACACGGGATGAACACACCTGCAGGTTTAGAAAATAAAACCGCACCAAGAGCACCGTCGTCCACTTTTACTTCCTCTGAAAGATTTTGTCGTCTTTTTACATCGACTAAGTTCTTCCCGTTCCCCATCGGCTCATTAATGCTAAGCTAACGTTGAAGGGTATGCTAAGTATTAAAGCTTCTTCAAAGTACTGAATGCACATTAGTCCGAATAAAGCTTTTTAGGTGCATTATATAAACATGTATATCAAAACACGGAACTCATGTGTCCTCTGAATGTCGTCAAATAAACACAATCTTTTATACTGAATTCCTTTGAATGTTGTGTCCTTTTGAAAAATGCCTAACGAGCACTACACCCTGACACCTATTCATTTCTTATAACAGTCCTTCTTTAAAGAAAACTTTGTGTGTTTTGAATTACGAGAAATAAAAAAGGGGGGCTCTGCAGGATACTCCTTTACAGAGATAAGGAGCCGGAGGAGACTCAAGGCCGAAAAACAGACCGGTGCAGCGGGAGAGGTGAACGAGGCCGGAAGGAGGAACCAAGGCGTCAACCTGCTCAACATAATATTTGCATATTCATGTTGCGTGTTGCATTTTTCTTTTCCGGGGCCAGGGAAAAGCAGACAGAGCACCTACTGCACATACGAGGGACAGATCATGTGACCCCGGGTGCTGTATTAGATTGTAACTGTCAGGGAAATAAACTTTTGAGATTTGAATTGACCGAATCCAGTCGTCATTTTGATAGAACACGCCTAACAACGTGCAGTGGCTCTATTTCCTTCTTTTATTGTCAAACTTACATGCAGTGGCTCTATTTCCTTCTTTTATGGTCAAACTTACATGCAGTGGCTCTATTTCCTTCTTTTATGGTCAAACTTACGCGCAGTGGCTCTATTTCCTTCTTTTATGGTCAAACTGACACACAGTGGCTCTATTTCCTTCTTTTATGGTCAAACTTACATGCAGTGGCTCTATTTCCTTCTTTGTTGGTCAAACATACGCGCAGTGGCTCTATTTCCTTCTTTTATTGCCAAACTTACGCACAGTGGCTCTATTTCCTTCTTTTATGGTCAAACTTACGCGCAGTGGCTCTATTTCCTTCTTTTATGGTCAAACTTATGTGCAGTGGCTCTATTTCCTTCTTTTATGGCCAAACTTACATGCAGTGGCTCTATTTCCTTCTTTTATTGTCAAACTTACGTGCAGTGGCTCTATTTCCTTCTTTGACACATTTCTTTCTGTGTTTTCCATGATGAGGCTGTGGCATGATGCGCAAAATGACAGTTCAAAATCAAAACTCGCGTATTCTTCAGCGCATAATCTTTCCCCACGTCAGTTTCACTTTTGTGTTTACAGTTAGAGTGCGCCCCCTTTGGCCAGTAAAAATCTATAAATTAGCCGCACCGTTGTATAGACCACAGGGTTCAAAGCGTGGGACAAAAGTAGCATCTTATAGTCCGAAATTTACGGTAGTTCATTTTAAACGTTTTGCAGATGTCCCAAGTTATTCCTCACTTACTTTTTACATTCCCAACATCGTAATTAAGCGCTCCTCCCAACTCCCAGCAGCGTGTAGTTTTGCTATGACGATCAAGCTAACAACGACGGCTCACAGCGGACGTATTTTGGACGTCAAGAGCTGCTTATACGTGGGAAAAAAAATCACACGGGGCGTTTGAGTGTTGGACTGTCTCAGAATAATAAGCATAAAACATAAATAAAAATCAAACATGAACTGTCTCCGTCACTCTCCCATGGCCTTACTCCACCCGCCCCAGTTCTTGCTCCGCGTCCTCCTCCACACGGCGGCCGTAGGGACAGAAGCCGTGCATGAAAATGAATTACTCCCATCCGTCGGGCCTTGGCAGTGCCGTGTAAATCCTCACCAGTTAGCGAGTGATAGCTCTCTCCTGTAATTCCATTTGGGTTTTCCCCGCCCTCGCGATTTTTCCCAACCCGGTTTCCCGAAGTCTTCCCGTGCTTAAGGGGAGGATAGGCTCAGTGTTGCGTGTTAGCGAGCTCATTCCAGCCAATTAGCGCTCGCTCCCAGAATGAAAGGAGGATTGACGGCAGATTCACACTCGTCCTGTTTGTTTCTCGGAGGCTCGTGCATCAACTGTTGGATATTATTATTATTATTATTATTATTATTATTATTATTATTATTACTACGCTCTGGTGCTCGGAGCGTTGTTTATGTGGACTAATATTCAGGAATAAAAAGAGATTTAAATGAATTCTCCTGTGGTTGGTTAAGGTCTAAACCAGGTCTAAACCAGGTCTAAACCAGGACTAAACCAGGTCTAAATCAGGTCTAAACCAGGTCTAAACCAGGTCTAAATCAGGTCTAAACCAGGACTAAACCAGGACTAAATCAGGACTAGACCAGGTCTAAACCAGGTCTAAACCAGGTCTAAACCAGGTCTAAATCAGGTCTAAACCAGGTCTAAACCAGGACTAAATCAGGACTAAATCAGGACTAGACCAGGTCTAAACCAGGTCTAAACCAGGTCTAAACCAGGTCTAAATCAGGTCTAAACCAGGTCTAAAACAGGTCTAAACCAGGACTAAACCCTAGTCCCTATTTTTTTGGACAAATCTGATCTCGCCAACATTAGAGCGAGGAACATAATGTAATTAGTTTAGCTAAAATACAGAGGCTTGAAAATAAGTAATATAGTATAGTCATATAGTAGCATAGTATAGTAAGTAGTATAGTACAGTAGTATAGTTGAGAACAGAAGTCCCTCAGATTCTGACTGACACAGGTCGTGAAGTTTCTCTGTTTTCACAAATATATTTATATGAACCAAACCGTCCCAATCCAGGTCTGTCCCAGTTTGGAATAATGAAAGTCTGGTCCTCCTGCTCTAACACCGACAAACAAAATCCAACATGAACACGCCCTCCCAGCAGATATAATAACCACGGCGCTCATAAATCACACGTAAACACGGATGTACATAATGGAACCGATATAAACACGTCAAAGAAACGTATCTCCGAGCCGCCGTTAAAATCGATCAGTCTTGTGTTTGTCAGCGGAGACGTGATTTCAACAACTGAGCATCTTTCAGCTCCAGAAAAAAATAAAAATAAAAAGACAGGACTGTGAAAAGGCTCACCGTGACACGATATATAAAAAAAGAAATTAATTTTGCGGAAAAAAATCTCGGTTAGTGAAGACAAAAGCAGCTGGAGAATGTAGAAACGGGAAGCAAAAAAAAACAAAACAAAAAACCCACATTAGCAATCAGACGCGGCGTAAATGACCTATTTGTTGACGGATCAAAGCCGTTCCCTTCATTACTGACAACTCGTCGGCTTCTTAAGGAGATGGTATCGCCGAGCTTAGCCGCCGTCTGCCAGGCAAAACGAATCAAATGAGAAGTGATCACGCCACTGGGTCTGCTGGGAGAACGGAGCGGCGAGGGGGGAGGGATAAAGCCGCTCCAAATCACCGGGGTGTAGACGAATTAATTCTCGCTTAAAAATTCATGTTAACTAAGCCTTTTAAACTCCGCAGCTCGGGAAACGCGGATGCCGACGAGGACGCTGCCGTTAAACTGTTGTTGCGTAAGCTTCAAAAAGGCCAAGTGCAGCCGCTTTTAACTATTTGGAAATAAACAGCTCGGGGTTGTCGCGATGGCGTCGTGGAAAACGTTTGGGGGTTTTCGAACGCCTTGGTCTTAGTTTTGCTACGGAAAGGTGTTTGTTTACGCTGGAATGCACAAAGAATTACGTGAATCTGGAGTAAAATTTGAGGGGATTTCTGCTTTAAACTATAAAATATACTTTCTTTTTTATGGGGAAAACAAACAAACTGCTGACCCTGTAGCTGAGACCCAAACATCATCTATAATGCACGATTCTTGGGTTAATTTAGCGATTCCTATTTAAAATTTCTCTCTAGTGCGATGTCTTTAAAATGTCCGCTGTGAACGGAATCCTGATCTGTTATTTATTGATTTATTTATTTATAACAACAATAAAGTGGACACAGTTTATAAAAAGCAGGTGCAGGGAGAGGCAAAAACCCCCAAAAGGGCTTATGTACACAGAAAATTGAACGTTTTAGCTGTGCGTTAGTTAAAAAAAATTACATTTACGCACCTGGAATAAAATTAAAACATGGAATAAATATCAATAAAACGTCCAAGAGTTGAAAAATTAACAAATATCACCCTGAAAATATCAAACTTGTCCTTAAACTCTTTTTAAATAACACTTCTGACTGTATACGCACGTGTTGCTACCCTGTGGTTCATGAAATAAAAACACACAATAGTCACAGAAATAACTTAAATCTGACAAAAGTAATAATAAATAAAAATTCTATGAAATTTAACCAATGAAAGTCAGACATTACTTTTCCACCAGGCGTCAACAGAATTATTAAAAAAATGATGCTACTAACAATTATGTCCATGTGTGTAAATAAGCGGACATAGCTAACCTGCTAGCTGTCGCGTTCCAAATAAAAGGTGATTATGTGCGCACTTCCAGCTTCATCGTCTTAAAATGTTCGTATTAACACGCTCGACGTGATCCTGGTGTTTTTATTTCGCTATTGTGTCCATAACTCGTTAATAACTCACAAATCAGCTGCCTTCTTTCCTTGACGTCGCTCCGCTAGCGTTAGCAACAGGTTTGATTGACAGCGTTGCAAAGGGGAAGGGGCGTTACCTTCAAGAACCTCGCTCCGGATTGGCTCTTCGGTCGCTATGATACTCGCGGTCGGAATCCCAAACACGGAACGCAGCCGCTATAACTACTAGCCTCAACGTCACACTCGCGCAGAGCTACTTCTTTGTGAAAGCTATGATCACGAATCAGATCTGTGCGCTGGCTCCACACTTTTAAGCCTCTATCGCTGAAGAAAAGTTCAAAAAAGTCGCGCTTTTTGTCCTTTTGACGTGGAAAACTGAGGAATTAGACAAACTTATTCAACGTAACGCAATTACCGTGATCGTATTTGACGTAACGGAGGGTGATGACGTACGCAAACGTCAAGACGCGCAGCAAATTAAAGCTAACTCCGCGTATGCTAATGCTTTGGTTAATATAAGAGCGAATGTTTTGGGTTTGTCAGTTTTACTCCGACTTAATGGCGTTTTAAGAATGGATGAATTGTGTAAATGATCTGAGATTTCATTTTGTCGATGTCCGTTTCTTCGCGGCGCCAGCTCTTAACGACTTTTTGTCAAGACTAAAAAGTTGCTGATGAGTGGGATTTTGAGAAGATGAGAAAGGGGAGGAATGTGGTTGCGACTGTGCACGCGTCTTGATGGATAAAAAGTCGTTTGCTTTGTGCCGCGTTCTGTGAAATATATTAAAACCACGAGATGTGCTGATTATTTTCCATTATAAATATGTTTAAATCAGACCTATTCTGAGATGTTAACCATGTTCTAGTCGTTTATTCTCGTTGAGCTTCTGTAGTTGTTTTTGGACTGATTCATGTTTGAGTTTAATCTCTAATCCGACGCCATTTTGCCGATCAATCCACGTTTGCACCACCAAAGGTACACGCCCACTTCTCTGTATTTACTTCATCCTCCAGTTTCATTTTCTTATTTTCTTAATCGGCGATACACGTAGGATTTGGCACCGTTAAGTTCAAAATTCGCTAGCGTGACGTGCAGCTGTCCATGGGGGGGCGCTGACGGGATGCGGCGTTTTGTTGTGATGACGTTTAGGGCGACGTCAGCTCCGGATTTGTTTCTTTTATTAAGTCGTTTCAGATCAGACATGGGCAAACTTTGGGCGTATTAACCCTATAGCGTCGGAGTGTCTTTAAAAGTTTGCTCACCCTTATTTTAGGTGAATATTGTGATTTTAAAATGCGCAAATTATAACGTAATAATCCACGAGTGTCATAGATTAGAACAATAGAGCACTGAAAAGCACAATGGATCGTTTTTAATCTAAATCCATACAATCAGATGTGAGTTCTTATGATCTGTGGACGATAATTTACTGTGTATTTCCAAATCTTTTTAATCTTGAGGCTTACCGCGGAGTCTCATATGTGATTACGCCAAAGTAACGGAGAGTTCATACATTTAGAGTGTCGGGTTTTCGCACCGGAGACAAGGGAGTAATTTATTATGCGGTGAATGTTTTGACCTAAACTCCACCCGGCGCACACTTACGCAGCGTTTTTCTAGCTGATCTTTAACATCTCAAAAGTATCTACGGTCTGTATCTGTAAAAAGTTACTTCATCTTTTCATTAAACGAGGTCTCGAGGTCTAAATGAAGCCATTGTTGCAGTTGTTGAGGTATTTCTTAGCGAGATAAATCCGTTTAACGCCACGTGATGGAATAATCGAGGAAAACTTACAGTGTTTGAATGATAATTTAGGGCAACTTGTCCAATGAGGTTCATCTGCTTCGTATTTCCGATTTATTTTAATGCATTCGTTTGTTTTTTCAGTCCCAGAAACGCGCCGACGGGACTGTAAACCGGGACGAGGGGGCCTTTTCACTCTCACACACCGGAAACGCCGTCCTGAAGAATTCGGACTGCGGATGGCGCTGTCGTCCCGCCTCCACCGGTAGAAAGACGGCGCCAAAACCTGTTTAAATCGGATACAGCAACATTACGTGACCACTGTGAGGCGCTAGTGAGCGGTCGAAACTGTCAGGGAAGAAAACAAACTAAAATTTAGCTTGAAAAAAAGATTCCGTTCAAATAAATTAGGGGATTCTAGAACAGCTGCAAGTAGGAACGTTTCTTTCTTTCTTTATTTGTCAGGGACCGTGTACAAAGTCATTAATCTCACAAAAGAAAAGATGATTTGTTCCAGATTTAGCTGCTGCTACTTTCCATCTGCAGGTGAACAGATGATGAAGGCAGGACGATATGGACTAAAACTGTTATCTCAATATAAAAGAGAACATTTGCTTTGCGCTGTTTGGATTTGTTTAGGGATATTTAAGTTATAGCTTTAAGTTTTGCTTCTGCTCGTTTCATATTTTCATTATTAGTGAGTGTTTAATTGACTTTTGCTTTAAATCAGACCTGTTCAAAATGGACTTTTCAGAGCTTTTAACCACGTCGTAGTTGTTTCTTTCTCATTTAACCTCTTAAGTTGTTTTTGCGCGTTTGAAAATCTATAATTGTTTATTTTCAAGACGCCATTTTGTCGATCAATCCGTGTTTTCGCAAGTCGGCTCATGTAGAGTCAGGGGAAGTAACAAAAACAGGATATTAAATGGTAAGAAGAGTAAGAAGTAATTTTTTTAAGTAACAGGGACAAAAGGAATCTGAAATACTTAAAAGGTAAAGTGTCCCGAATCTTCTTAAATGGAGGGAGGCGGCTGAAGGTGGGGCCCAGGGACACGCCCACGAAACAGAATGAACAAAGACAAACAATGAAAAGAACTTAAGGCGTAGGGCTGGAACACGTACTTAGTTTGTTTTTCAAATCTGGTCCTAATCCACTGCAAACGCCCAAAACCACAAACAGAGACAGTTCATAAAAATGTGGGTTTGTACGAAATTGACGAAAAATCTACAAAAGTATCTCAAATTTTCCAAAACTTTACAAAAACTCCTCCAGCTTAAAGCACAAATTTGAAGTACAGTAGTAGTCAACTGTAGTTAGCAGACTAAGAAGCTGCTTAGGGCCCCGAGGCCACCAGAGGGCCCCCAAGAGCCCAAACATTTATACTGAAAATAATAACATATCACACCACCTCCCTGTGCGTTCAATAAAGAGTTATTTTACTGATGGATTAATTAATCTTTCATTTGAATATGTAAATTCCACCACTGCTGCCTCCAAAGCCTCCGTCGAACTAAAATCATTTACAAACATTACAATTAGAAATATAGTAAAAGACATTAAAAAAACTAAAACATGAAAATTACAAACACATACCTCGCTGGCTAACCCAAACTTAGGAAGTAGAATAAATGTTGAATGAATGAATGTTTTTGAGCCGGGCATAGATAAGGGCAACTATGTGTTTACACCGGTGCAAGGACGTTTTATAATGTAAATTTAAGCTCATTGTCACCAACTGGAACACATTAAAATCCACTAGAAACAAAGAAAAAATGCCTAGAGTTTTAAAAATCTTGACCCCCTCACGTTTGTCTGTTTTCTGCTGTTTTTGTGACTGTGGTACTTGTGTCGTTCTGGATGTTTTCAGTCTGATGTTGGTCAAATAAACACAAATACAACTGGTCAAGGTGATGAGAGCAGAGTCAATGTGTCAAATGTGAATCACCAACAGCTGAGCCAGGAGGGGGCCCCAGAGACACATTCAGCTTAGGGCCCCCTAAACTCTAAGGCCGGCCCTGGTAGTTAGCCCGTCCTTTCAGATAGATACAAGTCTTCTTTTCTAACTTCGTCTTTTGCTTTGTTTTTCAACGTTGGCGCTTTGTTGTGATGACGTTTACGCCGACATCAGCTCCCGTTGGACACCTCAGTTTTCTAACGCAGAAGTTAACGGACTTGTTTCTTTTATTAAGTCGTTTTAGATGAATATTGTGATTTAAAATGTTGCAAATTATAACGTAAAGATCCACGAATGTCACGGATTGTAACTACAGAGCGACACACAAACACAACACGTCTTCTTTAACGCTAGCAATTAGCCACGATCTCTGCCTCCGTCACAGCCGAGAGGGACGTCAGATCCAAATTCCACTTCATCCCCGTTCGGCCTTTAGCCTCGCACAATATTTACATCACAACACGCGACCCCGCCCTAATCGTGGTTTCAAATACCAACGACATAAAGTGCGGATGCTACCAAAAAAAAGGCACAAACGCGCTAAACGTGCCTCCAGCAGCTGTGAGTTCTTTTGCAGCTGGAGACGTCGAAAAAGCACACAAACATGATTGTGCTCCGGCTGTGCCAATTAAGCTTTCTGTGGTTCACCGCCGCATCGCCGAACGCCACCGGTTCAGTGAGCAGCAGGACCTTGGAACGGCGCATCACAGACAGACGGCAAAGTAACAACAAATCGCTAAAGATCCTCTCCGAAAACCGCCAAAACCCGCGCGACAGGTCTTAACAACCCCCAAAAAACGCGCGCACGACAAACCGAAAAGGGAGCCCACTTTGACCCAAAACAGGTTAGCGGCGGTGGCGGTTGCGGTTGAGGCGGCGGCGTGCGGTTTAAACCCAAGTTACTACAAAAGAAGGATGTGAGGAAGCCGATCATACACGAGCCATCTGTCAGAGATAAAACGACGCGGCGTTTTGTATGAGTCAGCAAACGGGGTTCCGCACGGCCGCTCTAAAACACAGGCTTTGGCGCCGCTTTGATGCTCGCCGTTAGATCTCTTCTGACGGCGCGGTGCATGTCGAGCCCGGTCCCGTCTGAAGTTTGGTTTTTCAGGAACGCGCCGGGGCCCCTTGAACGTAAACGCAAACGAGCCCGGTGTGCGTTTGTGTTCATTAGCGACTCGGGCGCGTGTGAACAGACGCTCGTGACTTTAATACGATTAAAAACGCGTCGCATCAATCAGCCGCACAAAAGGATCATGTTTGAAAAGATGAGAGCGACGAGCGGGTGGCGAAGGACACGCAGGGCGGAAAAATACACGGAATTAACAAAACTAAATGTTATATTGACAAAAAAGTCCTGAAAATGTTGCGTGTGACAGAAGAAATAACCTGGAAATACTCAAAAGTACAAAAGTACAATCAGAGACAGTTCATAAAAATGTGGGTTTGTACGAAATTGAAAATCTGAAATCTACAAAAGTCTGAGGAATTTTCATCATTGGATACTACTTTTACTTTGTTACATTGCACCACTGTAAAGTACTGTAGTTAAGTGCCAATTGAGGTATCTGTACTTTACTTTAGTAACGTTTACAGTGGATACTTTTACTTTTACTTCACTACATGAGTATTGAGAGCAGTATCTGTACTTTCTACTCCACTACATTTTGAACAGAACTGAAAAGTAAAAGTATTTTTATTATTGTATGAGTATTTTTAACACAAATACAAATAAAAAGAGCTAAAAAAAAAACAAAAAAAACAAAAAACAAAAACAAAACTGACTGATTCAATTGTTTCTGTTGGACAAAATTTAGCACAAATTTTTTTATAAAAATCACCACATTTGACGCTTTATAAGACTCAAAATGCATGAAATATTTTACTTAAATAGATTTTTTTATGTGATACTTTTACTCAAATATTTTTTTGCTCTGGTGTCTGTACAGGACTGAAAAGTATAAGTATTTTTTTTTTATTATTGTCTGAGTATTTTTAACACAAATAAAAACTGTTTTAACTGTTTCTATTGAACAAAATTAATCACAAATGTATAAAAATCACCACATTAGACTCTTCATAAGACTCAAAATGCATGAAATACTTTTAATTAAGTAGATTTTTTTATGTGATACTTTTACGTATTTGTTTTCCTCTGGTATCTGTACTTTTACTTAAGTAACAATCCTGAGTTCTTCTCCCACCACTGATTGGTTATAATACACCTTTTTTTTATTTTATTTTTTTTTATTATGTTTTTGAAATATAGAACAAACAAAAAATAAAAAGATGATAATAATATTATTATTATTAATAATAATAATAATAATAATAATAATAATAATAATAATAATAATAATAATAATAATAAAGGTGAAAAAATACACATAACCGTTTCGTAAATTTCGGAATGATGAGGAATTAATAAAACTAAATGTTATATCGATAAAAAAGTCCTCAAAAAGTAATAACCTGGTCCTAATCCACTGCAAACGCTCAAAAGTACAATCAAAGACAGTTCATAAAAATGTGGGTTTGTACGAAATTGAAAATCTGAAATCTACAAAAACAGTGAATTTTCCATTTCACAGCCTTTACAAAAACATCATCGGCATCATCGGATACAGAGGTGGAATATAGCAAAGTAAAAGTATTAAAGTACTATTTTTAAGTACAAATTTGAGGTACGGTGTCTATAAAAAAAAGTCCTGAAAATGTTGCGTGTGACAGAAGCAATAACCTGGTCCTAATCCACTGCAAATACTCAAAAGTACAAAAGTACAATCAGAGACAGTTCATAAAAATGTGGGTTTTTGCAAAATTGAAAATCTGAAATCTACAAAAGTCTGAGGAATTTGCATCATTGGATACTACTTTTACTTTGTTACATTGCACCACTGTAAAGTACTGTAGTGAAGTAAAAAATGGAGGTATCTGTACTTTACTTTAGTACATTTTACACTGAATATGTTTTATTTTTACTTCAGTACATTTGAGAGCAGTATCTGTACTTTCTACTCCACTACATTTTGAACAGGACTGAAAAGTAAAAGTATTTTTTATTATTGTCTGAGTATTTTTAACACAAAAGAGCTTAAAAAAAAAAAAAACACAACTGATTCAATTGTTTCTGTTGAACAAAATTCTATAAAATCAATAAAAATCACCACATTCGACGCTTTATAAGACTCAAAATGCATGAAATACTTTTACTTGAGTAGATTTTTCATGTGATACTTTAACTTGAGTATTTTTTTGCTCTGGTATCTGTACAGGACTGAAAAGTAGAAGTATTTATTATTATTGTCTGAGCATTTTTAACACAAATATACAAAAATCTCTGTTGAACTAAATTCAGCTCAGGTCTGTATCAAAATCACTACATTTGAAGCCTCAAATGTATGAAATACTTTTACTTAAGTACATTTTGTTATGTGATACTTTTATGTATTTTTTTGCTCTGGTATCTGTACTTTTACTTAAGTAACAATACTGAGTACTTCTCCCACCACTGATCGGTTATAATACACCTTAATGTTTGAGTAACTTTTTTATTATTAGTCTTGAACATCTCCAAACCTCAAAACGCTCTGTTCCACCTTGTGATGTCATCAAGTGGTAGTTTTCATGCTAACAGCTCCTTTTTGCCTTTTTGTTTAGCAGAAATGGACAATTCCAGAGGCTGAAATGATCCAAATAATTCCAGAAAATGAAGGTGTGTGGAGTTTAAAAACACAGCGGAGCACTTCCTGTATCACCACTTGATGACATCACAAGGTGGAACAGTGTTTTTTGGGGTTTTTTTTCCGTTTCAGAGAAAAACGCAGCCTAAATACGCAGACGTTTATGTATAAATATATAAATAAATAACGTAACGCCTCATAAACTGTGTATTTTTGTGGTTAAACCTTAAATCGTTTAAAAGTTCTTCGAGTATTTCCCGTCTGGTCCGGCCTCACCTTTTAACTTGTTTGAACGACTCACTTAGTCTCCACATTACCGAGTTTCAAATAGCCACGGCGGCATTTAAAACGACTCATTACAGATGTATTTTAAGTAAACACAGTGCAGCCGAGCGAGAGCCGTTTGCAAAAGCTTTTACCTTTTCTTCACCAAATTATATAGTCCTCCAAAAAAAAAAACAGCGCGCAGGTGGAAAATTAGACCGACGGCGGAGAGTTCCAGAGCTCCGTGTGCCCCGTGGACGACGCAGGTGAGATTATTAACAGATCTTCTCGAGAATTACGGCAAAATAACACAGCGTAATGGAAGTTAAGCACTGAATGACTTTTCCAATTATAAGAGTGTGAAAGCGGTCTGCTCCTTAATAGTCCAGGCTTACGGCAAATTAGAGGTCCTTTTCTCCCTGGAGGTAACAATGGAGTAAGTCTGCCCTGTTCCGGTGGGTAAGAATGAAAGGGAGGACGCCATTGTAGTGTCAGACAATGAGCCACCTCCTATAAGCTCTCGCCTTAGTCAAGTTTAAGCATTAAGTCGCGCCGTTTTGCTTTTAACCTCGCCGTGCCAGCTCTGCCCCCCGCGCGACACTCGTTTTCATTAGGGGAATTGATTAAATTGTGAAATTGCGCGGGGACGGGGGGGGGGGAAGAAGTGAGATGGACGCATGAACGACTTCACAAGCCGCTCCCCTAAGGCTCCCGCAAGGACACCAGCAAGGACCCTAACGCTCGAAGCTCCGAACGCCTCCGCAATCCGCCGCCGAACCCAATTGGAGTAATTAGAGTAAGGACCGAATATGCTTGCTTCGGCACTTTCGCCCCAAGGATGTGTAAAAAAGAAGGCTTTATCTACCTTCCGTGCGCTCTAGGTTTTAAAATTCAAGAGCGAAATATGTACGAGGAGGAAATGGGGTGAGAGCGAAGACATCAAAGACGCTGGCAGATTGGCGGCATCAGCAGAAACTCGTCGTGTGTTTGTAGGAATACCAATCTACACGAGCTAGCGTTTTTTACATCCCGACGAGACGCGTGACCTTTCTAGCCACCTTTCTAATTCCGTCTGCGAAAACATCCGGTTACATCATCGTCCTGAAGCTTCGGGAATGAGCGAACAGTGGGATTTTTCTTCCCAGCCAGAGGGGATAAACACTTTTTGAAGATATTCCGAAGTAAACAGGCGTTCCTGGACCAGATGTGGAAAGCGAAAGGAGTCCAAGCTAGAGAGCGAAAAACGCAAATACGAGCGCGCGGAGGGGGGAGGTGCGGCAGGAACGCTGTTTGATGTCTACTGGAAGTCTGACAAAACGGCGTCGCGAGTGCCAAAGACGCCCATGCCAAGTGCGAGACGAAGGAGAAGGACTGGACTGAAGAGGGGTCGCGTTACGAGGCCGGTCGCTGTCGCCGCTGGACACCAACACCGCGAACTTACTCGGTCATGTACGCGGAAACACGGAAACACCTCTAAGGGCCTCTAAGTGTGTGTCAACATGCTTCCCTTTTTTCGTTCTGGGATGTTCTGGGATGTTCTGGCGTTCCTGGACCAGATGTGGAAAGCGAAAGGAGTCCAAGCTAGCACGCTAAGACCGCAAAAACACGAGCGCGCGGAGGGGGGAGGTGCGGCAGGAACGCTGTTTGACGTCTACTGGAAGTCTGACAAAACGGCGTCACGAGTGCCAAAGACGCCCATGCCAAGTTTTAAACGAGGGAGAAGGGACCGGACTGAAGAGGGGTCGCGTTACGAAGCCGGTCGCGAACTTGCTCAGTCATGTACACGGGAAACACAGAAACGCGCGGGCTTCTAAGTGTGTGTCGACATGCTTCCCTTTTTTTTTTTCCTGTCTGGGATGTTCTGGCTTCGGCTAAACCAAGCGAGGGATTGCGCCTGGCAAAGTCCGCCTCTGCCAGAGTCCAGCTGTCGTGTTGACAAATGAAGCTTGGAGGAGTGAAGGCGCGCGGCGGTGTGTTTGTGTAGTCATGCGTGTGCGTATTCACTACTGTGTACACCGGAGGAGCGCGCGGGGGATTGCGCATGATGGAAATGACATACATATGGCTGGTGCTCGGGCCCGGCAGCTGGTCAGTTGGCTTTTTGGACTGAGACGGAGTCCAGAGAGCGGTCGGATGTTCTCTTTCCACATGGATTTGCAACATGAATAAATATGGTTTTAGTAAAATATGTTGATTCGGTGGAGCGCTGTACGACGTCAGGCCTTAGCGGAGAGTCAAACCGTAAACAGGAGACATATGGAGAGCGCTGGCCTGGTTTCAGATGGATGGTTTCGTGTTCTTTAGGTGCGCACAATACTATCTGGGGTTAGTTTACTATTTATTCAACCATGAAACACCTCAAATTTCATATTAGTAAAAAAAAAAAAAAAACTCCAGGAGGGAATGCGCTTCACTGACCCAATGAGCCGTATGTGATTGTTAAATAGTTTGGGTAGTTTTTAGGCGCGTGAAAACACAAAACAGACAATACAAGCAAAAAAAAAATGAACAAAATGAAATAATGAGGGGGGGGGGGGGGGGGGGAGGAGGAGGAGGAGTCAATGGAGTAAATCTTACGCACTATTATTATTAGTAGTAGTAGTAGTAGTAGTAACGGCACCAGTAGCAGTAGTAGTAATAGTAGCTGCAGTGCTAATCGTTGTAGTAATAGTAGAAGTAGCAGCAGTAGAAGTAGCACAATTAGTCACTGTAATAGAAGCGGTAGTAGCAATAGTAGTAGTAGTAGTAGTAGTAGTAGTAGTAGCAGTAGTAGTAGTAGTAGCAGTAGTTGTAGCACTAGTAGTCAGAGTAATAGCAGTAGCACTAGTAACAGTAGTAGTAGTAGTAGTAGTAGTAGTAGTAGCAGAAATAGCAGTAGTAGTAGTAGTAGTAGTAGTAGCATTAGTAGCAGTAGTAGTAGCAGAAATAGCAGTAGTAGTAGTAGTAGTAGTAGCATTAGTAGCAGTAGTAGTAGCAGAAATAGCAGTAGTAGTAGTAGTAGTAGTAGTAGTAGCAGTAGTAGCAGTAGTAGTAGCAGAAATAGCAGTAGTAGTAGTAGTAGTAGTAGCAGCATTAGTAGCAGTAGTAGTAGCAGAAATAGCAGTAGTAGTAGTAGCAGTAGTAGTAGTAGCAGTAGTAGCAGCAGTAGTAGCAGAAATAGCAGTAGTAGTAGTAGTAGTAGTAGTAGTAGCAGTAGTAGCAGTAGTAGTAGCAGAAATAGCAGTAGTAGTAGTAGTAGTAGTAGTAGCATTAGTAGCAGTAGTAGTAGCAGAAATAGCAGTAGTAGTAGTAGTAGTAGTAGTAGTAGCAGTAGTAGTAGCATTAGTAGCAGTAGTAGTAGCAGAAATAGCAGTAGTAGTAGTAGTAGCAGTAGTAGTAGCATTAGTAGCAGTAGTAGTAGCAGAAATAGCATTAGTAGCTGTAGTAGTAGCAGAAATAGCAGTAGTAGTAGTAGCAGTAGTAGTAGCAGTAGTCGTAGTTGTGATGGCGATGGAGTCCAGTACTGCCCATGTAATGTTCTGGAGTCTATGTTATAAATATAAACACAAAAACACACTGAACTTTCACATTAACATAAATCAGCTTCTCAGACACAGACACAGCTCAGTTTAAGACAAATTAAACAAATCTGTGTCCATTTTTATTTCTTCTCCATTTGCCAAACCCTTAAAGTGACACCAGCTAACACCGAGATGCTAGCCTTAGCTGAACCGTCTGCGCTGGCCCCACCGGCGGCTAATATGCTTTGGAACACACTATAAGACGAATGTAAGATGATAACATTTTATATGGATGAACTTGGACTCATTCCCTTCTTTAAAAAATATGACCAAATAAAGTGCGGCAATAGGACTATCGACAAAATCCCTCCATCCGTGGAGCACCTCACCGACATCTTAAAGTTAAAGGGACGAAGAAATAAAAATCCAACTTTTTATCTGTGGCTAAAGTGTTTATCTTATGTGCTGCTTCACCCGGAGAGGTTGTAAAACGTTTATGTGCAGAGTCAGGAGTTTTATTACACAATCACGTTCTTATTGTGACCTGCTGAGTGCGGTTAGGTGTGTTACCGTCGACTACCACATGATCACGCCGGCTGTGTACGAATGTGTCCGTCCAAACACCTCTGCTGCCGTCAGACTCGTCATTTTGGTCTTAAATGTTCGTGACCCGCTCTACATGATCCTGGTGTTTTTATTTCACTATTGTGTCTGTAAATCAAGATATGAACATTAATAACAGACAAATCAGGTCCTTCTTTCCCCGAGGTCACTCCCGCTAGCGTTAGCAACAGGTTCGATTGACAGCGTTGCTAAGCACCTGCTCCCTGTTAGATCAGCGGTGCGAGCAGGAAGGGGCGTTACCTTCAACAGCCTCGCTCCAGATTGGCTCTCTGGTTGCTATGATACTTGCGGTCGGAACTCGGCTCCAAATTAGCCGCTATAACTGCTAGCCTCGATTTTCACTTCTTTATACAGTCCGTGTTCACTCCACAGCCGTCCACTCTTCATCAGACTCTACAGAGCTTCATTCACAGAGCAAGTCGGACACGCAGGTCACGTGACTGTGGCGTCTGGGTCAAAAAAAAAGTCTGATAAAATTAGTTTGTCATAAATAATGATCAGATTGGACTGGCACACATCTTTATGGACTAATAATAATCATACAGGTTTTTGTTAAGCTGGATCTCATGTAAACAGACTGGATTATTCATTTTTGTGTATCTTATATGTGGAAATTCTCGCTCTGTTAACAGCTCAAGCTAAGGTAAGAGGCTAACGCTAGCAACTTTACATAGCAACGATTTATTTAATAGTGTTTCATTCATAATTAAGAACGAACAGTGTGATAAGTGTGTCCAGTTAAAACTCTTTAAGTCAAACACATTTTCACCGAGGGCCACATCAGAAAAATGGCTGCTGTCAAAGGGCCAGATGTAAAATAAAAGTACTTTTTAAACTTGTTAATTAACTATTTCTGTATTTATTACTTATTCAAGTTACAAGTTTTGCATATGTATTTGCAAAGATGTAAAATATGGCTGTGTAACTGTATCTCCTGATAAAATGACATTTTAAGACCATCATACCTTTTAATTTACTCCATGGGCCATGAGTTGACACATTTCCTTTAAGGACTGTGCACATTAATAGCAGTAAAGTTACCATAACAACAGTAGCGTATTTAAAGAGCCCCATGTCTCTGCTTTGATACGCCGTTTGAGTTCACATGTTGGTTGCAGAGTTACGGTGAGACGGCGAGTCTATCGGCGGCGATAGCATCCGACGCTACAGGGTTAAAGACCTGTCTCTGCTGTTGTTTTTCCAACTCTCACAATGCATTGTGTCCACTACTTTTCAAGGTACAATGTGGGAAATTTTGCGGCACTATTTGCTCACCAACTGGTCGTTCGGACACCACTTAAAACAGTGTGACCCCTAAACAGCGCCCCCTGTAGGGAGCAGTGTGGACACTCGGCCCCAGTCCCGTCTCCATTCTGACGCACAAAGCGCCTCAGACAGCATTCCTCTCATAGTAAACAACAATGCAAATAGGATCGGATTGGCCCCAATTTGGATTTGTACCTCAAGGAAAAAGAGAAAAAAGAAATAGTGAAAAACAAGCACATTAAGTGAAATTACAATCTGACATCACCAGAACTTGCATCCAAAAGTGATTTGATTCAATCTCGTGCCCGGGGCTCTCCCTCCTGCGCAATTACTCCCTTCTTCCATTTACGATTGCCTTTGTTGACGTGATTGTGTTAGCCTCGTCTCACAGGTAAACACAATAGAAGGAATACAAAACGGCAGCTTTTTGCTTGAAAGAACCGGTATCTTTGTCTTGAACAAAAGAGGAGGTGGAAAAACACTAAAAGACAAGTGGTAGAGTGAGAGGAGGTGTACGTGGCATGTAGACTGATCCTAAATCCACAAAAAGTACTTAGAGCGCTGTTGTACTTACACTTCAAGTACTTTTCACCACAATAAAAGCATTTGGCAGTGTTATACCGAATTTGTAGACCAAGATTTCATCATATTTGTCCATTCACTTCTCATTATCATTAGATATTTCCACACAGACAGAGTGGCGTTCATGTTTGTCCACTCAGCTGAAGGTTGGCAGTTTGAATCACAATCCTGCTCTGATTTGATTTGATTTAATTTAATTTCAATTATTTTTTATTTTATTTTATTTTTATTTTATTATATTTTTTATTTAATTATTTATTTGTTTTATTTATTATTATTTATTTATTATTTTTATTTATTTATTTATTCATTCATTCATTCATAGAACAGGTACAGCTAAAGCACATCTCACAATCCTCTTGCTCAAAAAGGAGTGGGAAGAAGAAAAACTTGTCAAGTCTCATCCCCGTCTTCCATCAGGACACAAATCAGACGGTTTGTTTACGCTTCATATTCAGTTGACAAAAAAACAGAAAAGGGGAAAAGAGGAAAAAAAAAGAATACATATAAACCTACACACATATACACACATATACACACACACATATCCGTCAAAATCCCAGTCTGTCCTGTCTTTTTTGCGGTTTTCCCTCTCGCTGCTGTGTCAGAGCCTGGAGCTGGGTGGAGATTCTGGCTCCTCCCACACACACACACACACACACCTGCACTCTCGTTAATCAAGCTGCACCCGGGGAGGACAAAGCGACCGAGGACCTGACACTCGGCGCCAGATCGTCCGCGTATCCGCCGTGGTACGACTCTGCTTGGCTCCATCTCACGTTTTGCATTTGTTGCCATTTTCTAAGTCGGATATTTTTTCGCTCCTCGTCAGATCCCGCTCAGCTCCTCTGTCTCCGACCCAGCTCTCCACGATTACTGCAAACAACCTCAACTATCTGATCCATCGACCTTCATTTTGCACATTTCAATCTGTAAATAAACATTGTTAAACTGTTCCCCGAGTTCTGTATCTTTGGTCCCTGTCAGTCGTTTTACAATATCATATACGTACATACACACATACATATAGAACTCCACCTTACCCCCTCCAAAATCACGCAGAACATCACACAAACATGCACAGACTTGTCACATTTTACATCTACACACCATGTTATGTCTTGGTACGTCTTATCACCACTTGTATTGTCACTATGTTGGTCCGTCTTGCATTAAATTAAAAAAGAAAACACTTTACCGACAATGTTTTTTACCTCGAGAGCAGTATTTGAACCGCTAAACTTCAGATCAGAGGAGAAATGCTCTACCGGCTGAGCCACTGTCACCCCAAATTGACAAAAAATTGACTTAAAATGGACTTGAATCTAAGATAACACTGTGCTAATAGAGGAAATACCACGCTAGACATTGGCATATGGACAGAATAAATGAAATTGTCTTGCATTAAATTAAAAAAGAAAACACTTTACCGACAATGTTTTTTTTACCTCGAGAGCAGTATTTGAACTACTAAACTTCAGATCAGAGGAGAAATGCTCTACCGACTGAGCCACTTTCACCCCAAATTGACAAAAATTTACTTAAAATGGACTTGAATCTAAGATAACACTGTGCTAATAGAGGAAATACCACGCTAGACATTGGCATATGGACAGAATAAATGAAATTGTACATTATAAACAAAGAAAGCGTCATTTAAAACACTGTAAAAACGACTTGAATCTAAAGTTATCTCCTCCCCCCTCGCCGCTCTACTCCGTTAACCCTCTTTAGCAGTGCCCTTGTCTGCCATTACAGTTAATCGCTGACACTTTCCGCTCTCCTCCCTCTCCATCACCAGGCCTCCTCTGAATATCTTTCCCTTCAATTTCCCCAGCACATTATTTTTTCATGTCTTTGGAGGAAAAAAAGCCTTTTCTCCTTCATCTTTGTGACGGGGGGTGGGGTGGGGGGGCGGCTGGTGCGACCTCCAGGGGGCGGCAGACTGTGAGGGCTGTTTGTTAAGCTGTTATCTCCTTCATAAAGCCCTCGTGATCTGCCAGTGAAGAGCTGAACTGTCGCCCTTGACTCCAGTGTGTTTTAAAGTGAAGGTTTGGGGGTTTCACTTAACACCAGCGAAACACAAAGAGGCGGCCATTTTGTTTCAGATCTCGGACGTTTAAACTTAGACTTGTGACTTCTCTTGCAGCGTTATTTATGACACGACTTGTGTTATAATTAGCGTGTTTGAAATAAATTGATTTAAATATAAACTGGCCCATTTTACACTATTTTCACTATTTATTTATTTTTTATTTATTTTTTTTTCCACTATTTTCTGATCTGTTCTAACGTTGTTTTCTTATCACAAACAGACCTGGAGTTGTGTTTTGTTTCATTCTCACATGTTTAACACAAAAACCTACAGATCTAGGCTGAGTTCTTCTCTCAAACTGAAAACAATCGACAACGCCGTCAATCAAACCTGTTGCTAACGCTGTTTTTGTCTGTTACTACTGTTCATATTTTGATTTACAGAAACAATAGTGAAACAAAAACCCCAGGATCATGTAGAGCGGGTTAATACGAACATTTTAAGACCAAAATGACGAGTCTGACAGCAGCAGGTGCAGAGAGAGAGGACACGGTTTTTCAATAGAAAGTGAATTGGAGTCAGAGTCGATGGAGCTGGACACGCGCACATGATCACTTCCTGTTTGCGGCTTGGATGAGCAGCCAAACGTCTTCGCTTCTATGACGGTTTTGAAATTTTCTCCGAGATAGAGGCTTAAAAGTGTGGAGCCAGCGCGCAGATCTAACTCGTGATCGTAGCTTGTATTAAAAAAAGTGGACTCAACAGTTATAGCGATGAATTTGGAGCCATGTTCTATATTTGGAATTCCGACTGCGAGTATCATAGCAACCAAAGAGCCAATCAGGAGCGAGGCTGTTGAAGGTAACGCCCCTTCCTACCCACACAACTGGTTTAGCAGAGGAAGAGGGCGCTTAGCAACGCTGTCAATCAAACCTGTTGCTAACGCTAGCGCAAGAGACCTCAGGGAAAGAAGGCGCCTGATTTGTGAGTTATTAATGAGTTACGGACACAACAGCGAAATAAAAACACCAGGGTCATGTAGAGCGGGTTAATACAAACATTTAAGACCAAAATCACTTCCTGTTTGATCACTTCCTGTTTGGAACGCGGCGGCTAGCAGGTTAGCTATGTGCATTTATATAACAGTCTGTGGTTATTATATATTTAAGTTGCCTTGACCAACTGCGTCTATGAAAGCCACAGAAATGGTTAAGTAAAAGAAAAAAAAACCTTTGAGAGAAAAAAAGACCTCAGTGAATCAAATGAACTTGAAAAGTTATTAAACTTTTCATGGTAATTTTTGTTATAAAAGCATTAGTCACTGGTGGAAGTCTCAAAAGCCATCGGGTCCAACAACCAGCCAAAATGAACCAACACAACAAAGAAAATGCACATCAGAAGGTTTTTATCTGTAACCTAACTTTTTTTCTTTAGCCAAGTCACAAATATACATTCATTTTTGTGACTTTTTACTTAAATCCTCAGTATTTTTCTTGTATCTCTGTATCATTCTGTTATAATTTACACATTTCAAATCACAATATTCATCTAAAACGACTTAATAAAACAAACAAATCCGCCGACGTCTGTGTTAGAAAACTACGGTGTCCAATGGGAGCTGACGTCGCCGTAAACGTCATCACAACAAAGCGACGTGTAGCTGTCGGCGCCCCCTGTGGACAGATGCACATCGCACTAGAGCAGCGGATTTAAAAATAATTGTACCAAAATGACGAAGCGACGCTGCCGAATCCTACGAGTATCAACGATTAAGAAAATAAAACTGGAGAAGGACGTGCGGACGTCACAGTGGAGGTGAAAACGGGTAGAGCGACAAAATGGCGTCTTGAAAATAAGGGATTAAAAGATTACAGTTGTCCGTCGCTATATCGCGGTTTCGCAGTTTTTTTTTTGTGTGCAATTTTTCATGCTTTTTTACATCGTATGAGCGTGCATTGTGTCGTGCGTCCTGATTGGCTGTTGGACTGTAGACCATTGTGTCGTGCGTCCTGATTGGCTGTTGGACTGTAGACCATTGTGTCGTGCGTCCTGATTGGCTGTTGGACTGTAGACCATTGTCCATCAGTCTCCTCCGTGCC
This sequence comes from Periophthalmus magnuspinnatus, assembly GCF_009829125.3. Lineage (NCBI taxonomy): Eukaryota > Metazoa > Chordata > Actinopteri > Gobiiformes > Gobiidae > Periophthalmus > Periophthalmus magnuspinnatus. The sequence continues at coordinate 32,070,315 of NC_047132.1, forward strand.
GTGTCTCCTGTCCAGTACAGAATGTGTTCAGACAAATTTACATAAACGTTGGATCTCAGTGTGACTCTGAAGTGCTGTACGTTTGCGATTTGTTTTCTCCCCGACAAAACCCACAATGTCGAAGGAAAACGTTCTGCACCGACAAAGACGCCTACGAAGGTTTGAACTTTGAGAGAGTTTAAACGAGAGAGAAATGTGAGAAAATGTTAACGCCTGTGTGAGAAAAGTGTATAAAGTGTGTGGTGAGGGGTTTTACAGACAAAAACAGAGAGAATAATGTAAAAAATAAAGCTGATACTTCACGGATTTCACTTATTGCGGGTTATTTTTAGAACGTGACCCACATAATCGAAATTATCGTGACTTTTTGCTGCACTGATTGTCATGAATTGAATGAGTTTATGAGTTTGTTTATATGTATATTTACGTATATGTGTACAGATACGTGTATGTCTTGTTTTTCTTTTCTTCAACTGAATAAGAAGCGTTTATTTTATGTCCTAATGGAAGACAGAGGTGGGATTTAATACGTTTTCTTCTTCCCACTCCTTTTCGAGCTTAAATACGAACAAATTTGTGCAAAGTGAACCTGACACGAGCTCAAAACGTTTTTAAAAAGTGCACAGAGACACGGGGGACGAGGCTGATTAAGTGTCTTGCCCAAGGACGCAACAACAACAACAACAACAACATTCATCCGTGGAAAGCTAGAATCGCTCCGCCAACTTTTAGCTCAGTGGACGTAACCGCTCGACCGACGATGTTTACGTCAAGAGCGGGATTCGAACCGCCAACCTTCAGATCAATGGACAAACAGCTGTTGTTGTTTTTTTCCCGCTTTTCCAAATCGTCGTCGCTCCTAAAGTAACTCGTCCGCGCTCCGGAATACGCCTCGGCAGGTTTATTTCTTCCTCTGTAATAAAATTTGTCCGGATCAATGTAATTATATCTATCAGTTGCAGGAAATGGAAGTCTCACACAATCTCCCTTTATCGACGGAGGGGGGAAAATAAATAGTTCCCGTGTTTGGTGTTTGTCAGCGTTTAGTCTCTCCGCGTTCGTGTGCTCGGGGAAGTGAGACCGCCACGTAATTTCCACTGTTAATATCTCATTATTTTGAAATTAGCGGCGTGAAGTTGGGGGTAAACACGTTCTTCAAGGCAAATCGGCTCTGGGTTTTAAAGCGTGAAGACCTGAGCCCACGGCCGCGATGGGGCTTATTGAAAGGCAAATAGAAACAAAAGGCGTCTTGCATCAGCCGCCCACTCGCCAGTTTCACATCAGCCGCAGACGTCACCCGGTCCAACGGAATATTAACGGAATAATACAGGATATTTAATTAAAAAGAAAACAGAAATACATACAGTACATTCACACGCTAATCAGGCCTGTTCTGCCAAACGTTTAACCGTGTTCTCCTCGTTTCTTCTCGTTGTTTCTTCTTGTCGTTTCCTTCCCGTCGTTTCTTCTCGTCGTTTCTCCTTGTCGTTTCTTCCCGTCGTTTCTTCGCGTCATTTCTCCCCATCATTTCTCCCCGTCGTTTTCCTACTCGTCGTTTTCCTTCTCGTCGTTTTCCTTCTCGTCGTTTTCTTCTCGTCGTTTCTTCCTGTCGTTTCTTCTCGTCGTTTCTTCCTGTCGTTTCTTCCCGTCGTTTCTTCCCGTCGTTTCTTCCCGTCGTTTCTTCCCGTTGTTTTCCTTCTCATTGTTTCTTCTCGTCGTTTCTTCCCGCTGTTTCTTCTCGTCGTTTCTTCCCGTCGTTTCTTCTCGTCGTTTCTTCCCGTCGTTTCTCCCCGTCGTTTTCCTTCTCGTCGTTTTCCTTCTCGTTGTTTCTTCTCGTCGTTTCTTCCCGCTGTTTCTTCTCGTCGTTTCTTCCCGTCGTTTCTTCTCGTCGTTTTCCTTCCCGTCGTTTCTTCCCGTCGTTTCTTCTCGTCGTTTCTTCCCGTCATTTCTTCCCGTAGTTTCTCCTCGTCGTTTCTTCTCGTCGTTTCTCCTCGTCGTTTGTTCCCGTCGTTTCTTCTCGTCGTTTCTTCCCGTCGTTTCTTCTCGTCGAGCCTTGGAGTGATTCATGTTTGACTGCACTGGCTCCTCGTTTATCTCGGGGGTCACGTTTTAAAAATAACCTGCAATCGGCGAAATATCAGTTTTATTTTTTACGCTTATTCTACGAGGGTCATTCAATAAATAAGGTGAATTTTTGGGTATAAGGATTTTTAATAGTCAGAATCTTACTTTTTTTTTTTTTTTTTGTTTTACTTGTTTTTCTCATGGATTTAATTTCTTTTACAGATTAAACAAAAACTTTGAGAGTTTTGGCGATTAACAAAGATGGCCGACCAAGAAACTCCAAGAAGAACAATAAGTGTAAAGTAGAACCAGCACTGATGTATAAATGTGTGAGTGGTTCCTTAATGTGGTTCCTTTGTTTGTCTTGAATCTGGAAAAATGATGAATAAAAATGCGACAAAAAAGTTCATCAGTAAAAGTTCTAGAGTTACGCATCTTTACTGGTTTAATAAGTTTGATTAAAACTAGGATTAGAAAAAAAATAAAAATAAAATAAATAAAATTAGGATTAAACCAGGATTAAACCAGGACTAAACCAGCACTAAACCAGGACTAAACCAGGACTGAACCAGGACTGAATCAGGACTAAACCAGAATTAAACCAGGACTAAAGCAGGACTGAACCAGGACTAAACCAGGATTAAACCAGGATTAAACCAGGATTAAACCAGGACTAAACCAGGATTAAACCAGGACTAAACCAGGACTAAACCAGGATTAAACCAGGGCTAAACCAGGACTAAACCAGGACTAAACCAGGATTAAACCAGGACTAAACCAGGACTGAACCAGGACTGAACCAGGACTAAACCAAGATTAAACCAGGACTGAACCAGGACTGAACCAGGACTGAACCAGGACTAAACCAGGATTAAACCAGGACTGAACCAGGACTGAACCAGGACTGAACCAGGACTAAACCAGGATTAAAGCAGGACTGAACCAGGACTGAACCAGGACTGAACCAGGACTAAAGCAGGACTAAACCAGGATTAAACCAGGACTAAACCAGGATTAAACCAGGACTAAACCAGGACTAAACCAGGACTAAACCAGGACTAAACCAGGACTAAACCAGGATTAAACCAGGACTGAACCAGGACTGAACCAGGACTAAACCAGGATTAAACCAGGACTGAACCAGGACTGAACCAGGACTAAACCAGGACTAAACCAGGATTAAAGCAGGACTAAACCAGGACTGAACCAGGACTGAACCAGGACTAAACCAGGACTAAACCAGGATTAAACCAGGATTAAAGCAGGATTAAACCAGGACTAAACCAGGACTAATGTGTGAGTTCCTTAATGTGGTTCCTTTGTCTTGAATCTGGAAAAATGACGTATAAAAACGTGACAAAGTAAATATTCTAGAGTTACGTGTCTCTACTGGTTTAATAAGTTTGGTAATATTACTCCTTATGTCTTTTATTTTGCAAAGTGAGTCAAAAGAAAACCCAAAAGAACACGATTCAACATTTACTTTTGTCCGTACAAAAGGGTTATTATTGTCCAAGGCTGAAAATCAGATGTGACAAAAGCTTTTAAAACGTTCTGCTGAATGAAGACCACAAGTAGCTAAATTGTGCCATTAGCTCCAGCCTCATTTGACGGGAAAATAACAGCTCACATCAGGTTTATATTGTTTTATTTTGCTAATTTGCTCCAAACCCACATGACATAATGACTCTGGCCCTGAACCACAATAATTCAGAAACATCTTAAGTATATTTGTTTTATAATGTTGTTTTAATTCACTGAGCTGTTCTGGATTTTGTCACATTTAATTGCAGAGTAGGACAAAAGTGAAAATGTTTTAACTATTTATTTGGAAATCGGTAAATAGTCACATCGCCAACCTGTGAGACTCTACCAACTGAGCCACTGTCGCCTCGTTCAGACGATACAATACAAACATGTTCATAAGGATTAAAAGGAAAACAGTTCCAAGTTGTTTTACTTTTAATTCATTCATTTATTTGGAGAGACTCATCCTGCATTTGTCTCCAGTGGATTAGACGACAGTGACGACAAAGGAGCCTCGAGACAGAACAGGACTAGACCGGGATTAAACCGGGACTAAACCGGGACTGAACCGGGACTAAACCGGGACTGAACCGGGACTGAACCGGGACTAAACCGGGACTAAACCGGGACTGAACCGGGACTAAACCGGGACTAAACCGGGACTAAACCAGGATTAAACCAGGACTAAACAAGGACTAAACCAGGACTAAACCAGTGACTAAACTGGGACTAAACTGGGACTAAACCGGAACTAAACCGGGACTAAGCCAGGACTAAACCGGGACTAAACCGGGACTAAACCGGGACTAAACCAGGACTAAACCAGGTCTAAACCAGGACTAAACCCGGTCTAAACAAGGACTAAACCAGGACTAAACCAGGACTAAACCAGGACTGAACCAGGACTGAACCAGGACTGAACCAGGACTGAACCAGGACTAAACTAGGACTAAACATGGGGAATCAGCATTTCAGTTTTCTGCAGTTAAAACCTGGAACATTCTTCCTGAAGATGTGACTCAGGCCTCGACTTTGACAAAGTTTAAATCCAGACTCAAATGGTTCTGTTTAGCTGTGAATGTGACTGAAAGGTTTTTATTCTGCACTTTCCTCCTTTAATGTCCATTTTATGGTGATTATTTGTGATGTGATGTCTTTCTTATTCTGTTAAACATTTTTAATTAGCTTGTGTACAAATTGTGCTGTACAAATAAACTTGTCTTGGCTTATTTATTTATGTATTTATGTATTTATTTGATGGGGACAATGCTAATGAACAGACATGATACAACATAAATGTAAACACACCGGATTATAGCCACAGGATCATTTCCATCTGTCGTCTGAAAGGGCTGGGGTCACAAAAGATCACATTTTAAACCCACCTCCTTCATATTTTGCCCACACATTCAAATATGTTCAGTTTTGATTAGTTTCTGAAGACGCCTTCACAGTAATGAACAAGAGTTTCAGTGTTTGATGTTAATCCAAAACATCGTCTACGAATTCTGAAGGATTTATTTAAAAAAAACAAAAAAAAAACAAAAACAAATATGTGGCATTTTGGACAGAACCGTTAGTCCAGAAGAAGACGTTAAATATCAGTAATATTTGTTTGGCTGTTGAAGGTTCGTTGATTTGTTGCTGATCGGCGTTTGGTGGATGAAAACGTGATTTAGTTTGATTTCTTTACTCTTAACTCTTGTGTTGAACTTGTTTCTCATTTTAAGATCCTCCTGCCACCTGTTACTTCAGCGACGAGAGTTTTTGCAGTCCATCTTTTCAGTGATTGCAAGCGTCTTTTTATTGCCGTGTTCTACCTTCTGGCAACAGTCGACGGTCTGTCCGTTTGTGACCTTGAACGAGAAGTATGTAGAGTGAGTTTAAGTCCTTATAGTACCTTTCTTAGGGTAAAGTACAGGGACGGCCTCTTTGTAATACAACGCAAAAAAACTTCTTTGTACTACGTCAAACTGGTATCTTGATCTATTAATGCTAAGGTAAAAAACATGATGATTAATTTGACTCGATGGCGGCGCGCACGGTCGCAGCGGCTCACGGCTCTCCCCTTCGATGCTCGTTTATGTTGTTTTTGTACGTCTGTATGTACGTAATTTGTTCTATACAGTACAGTGCAATACGTTTGATTGAGTGCAATATTCAATACAGTGCAATATTTAACACAGTGTAATATTTAATACAGTGCAATATGTCTGAGTGCAATATTTAACACAGTGCAATATTTAACACAGTGCAATATTTAATACAGTGCAATATGTCTGAGTGCAATATTTAACACAGTGCAATATTTAACACAGTGCAATATTTAATACAGTGCAATATGTCTGAGTGCAATATTCAATACAGTGCAATAAGTTTGATTGAGTGCAATATTTAATGTAGTGCAATATTTATCACAGTGCAATAGCTAATACAGTGCAATACTTGATCAAGTGCAGTATGTGACAGAGTTGTAGTCTGGGGTTTTAATGTTTTAATGTTTTAACGTCTGACACTAGTTATTTTAGTTACACTGTGTTGTAAGTGTCCCATGTTTGTATCGGAGGGTTGTTTTTAATCTCGCTGTACATGTGTGTGGTGTTGTACGTGTGTGTGGTGTTGTACATGTGTGTGGTGTTGTACATGTGTGTGGTGTTGTACATGTGTATAGTGACCATAAATGCATTCTATTCTATTCTATTCTATTCTATTCTATGCGCACAACAGTGGATATGGAAGTGTGGGGGGATCACCGAGACGCCGTGCAGACCAGCGTGGGCTTACAAAGACGTGTGGACAACAAGATAACAGCTATGTCCTGGTCATTTCGGTTAAAGCCACATCTCAGGAGTGTGTGACCCAAACTCTGAGAAGGTTTGTAAAACAGTCAACTTGTTCGACTTGGCTTAAAGTTTCTTATCGTTTAACGTCGTGCAGACCAGAAGACCTCACAAACACAATAAAATCTCATCTCAGGACGCTCTTCTATCCTTCCCCGCGAGTCCGTTGCTTCATTGTTCACTTTACCTGTGCGGAACTCATTAAAACCCTTCTGACTTTACGTTTCTTTGACGCTTACACCAGAAACAAACGTTCTTTCAACCTGGTCTGCATTCACTTCCTCCCCAACCACAGTGGACGCTTCATATTTGGAAACTATTACATTGTTTTAAACTCTATAATCGTGGTTTGGATTTACGTCTATTTGAATTACGCTGCAGAAAATAGCCCCGGTAATGTCACTACGGTAATGATCTCCTAAAGAACCTTCACTGACAAAAGCGTTGACCCTCTACACTCTCATTTTCATTCATATAACAGTTAAGATCAGTTTCCGTCCGCGAACGCTTACAGGAAATTGCAGGATTTACAGAAATTGTTTGGGGTTGTTTGCGCTGAAGGAAAACTCAGCTGGAGGTTGGGAAGAAGCTTGGGAGCAAAATAATCTATTCAAAAAACACCTCCGGGGAGTTTAAATCCGGTCAAGATGTTGTTCGCGCGAGAGAAAGAGCAAATGGAACGCTGACACGACAACTGTACTGCATCCCATATGGACACCAGCCTCTTCTGACGCGCAGCAGGAGGTCCGAACCCGCTCCTCAAAGACTCCCATTGTCCCCGAATTACCGTAATAACGCTATTTTGAAGTTAATTTATGTTTGCAGCAGACCGCGGAACAAGAGAACAAGACTAAACACACCAGTACGCCAGGGCACGTCCGGCGCACTGGCTTAGCTTAGCGTAACTCCACACTTCAGTGTTTTCACAGCTTGAAGTCATTTCGCCTGCAGAACTGCTCATAAATGCAAAACATATGGGCAGTGACATGGATTTGTTTTTGACCGACATAACCATAGCCTTGTGATCCATAAAAAACACATTTTCAACCACTATCCCCGAGCAAAATCTCCCCCCTAAAAAAATGCAATCTTTTGTCTTTGCACATTGTTCACAGGGATAAAAGCGAAATGTGCCCAGACAAAGCTTCCCAAACAATGAGGATGTTCAAAAGAAGAATCGGCAGCATATGTGCGAGTCTGAAGTCTATTCAGAGTCTGTCACAAAAATGGAGTGGTCTGCGCCGGAGCGAGTGATCCTGAAGGAGGGAAGAACGGTGTAGTGAAGCTGTCAAGGGTAAACTAACCGAGATGAGACCGAAACGGGGCCAGTGTTTGCCTCCAGAACAAGCACTGCTTCAAAACTTTATGAAGATGTGAGTCTTATGAATAAGTGACAGGTGGATTAGCCAATCAGGGACAGGCATGATGTGTCTGTACAGGAAAAAATGTAAAAAAAAGGGCTGAAAAACATGGTGGATTTCTGCAGAACCAAGGGGCGAAACGTAAACTCTGTGAATCTGAGGTGAGACAAATGCGATTTTAAAGGTAACTCATTGGTTTTTGAGAATCGTTCTGTAGATCGGGAATCGTTCTGTAGATCTTTATTGTACCGTTAAAAGAAGCATACTGTACAGCGAAATCCGAAGCAGAATCAAATCCAGAGTCAAACAAATTGAGATTACACTAGTGTTTTAAAAATCTCCCGGAGAAGAAGAAACGAGAAATGACCAAAATGAAACAGTTATGTCGGAGTTTTCTGTGATTATGAGAAATTACAACTCAGAGTATTATATTTGTATATTGTTCACATGACCAATGAGCTCCTTCGTTTCACTGAAAATAAATGAATCTGATTGGACGATCGCGTTTGACCAGGGACCAGGCAAAACAGTGAGATCTCAGTCTGAATTTGCAAGACCAATGAGCGAATCCAGGAGAAAGATACTGGAAATACAGCTTTTCTGTCGGTCTCACACAAGGAGCAAAGTATTCAATGCAAAAAAAACATGACTAAACTGGGAATTGTAGTGTAGATGTGATACGACTAAGGAAATAGTGTTCAATTTAAAAGGGGCCAAGTTCTCATATTACATATCGATTTGACCGAAACCACCCAAACGGCCTCCAACCCACTTTGTTACTTTTAAAACTAAATTCATTAAGAACTTTTAATACTTTTAATTGCAACTTTACCTTGGCTAATAAGTATTTAGACTACTGTACATTCTCGGCGACGTTAGCTCAGTTGGTGGAGCGTTTGTCCACTGATCCGAAGGTCCGAGGTTGGCGATTCCAGTGCGATTCCAGCTCCCACAGATAACTACCGTCGTTGTGTCCTTCGGCAAAACACTTAAGCGTACTCCGGTGTATGAATGTGTGTGAATGGGTGAGTGTTTTCCTTGATCTAAAGCGCTTTGTGTGGCTTGAACGTGGAAAATATTTAAAAAACGTGAGCATTTATTTAGCATTTCTTTGCTTATTGCTTTTCAAAATGTCACTATTATTCCAGATAATCCCGTCTAGATGCTCCTCCCGTGCCCTGATCCTGTTCTTGTGGACCCGGACCCTCCCTTCCCACGCCTGGGATGGATGACCTGGTGTCTGGCTGGGGTGGCACAGTTCAAGTCTGGTCCTACAGACTTGAACTCTATCTGCTAATGGATGTGCGTTAGTCCTGTATCTGCAGCCTGTCCGTCCATGGGAGTTGATCTCTGCTTCACTGTGGTTCTTCTCGAGGTTTTTTTTTTAGTTTTTCCTTGCCGAGAAGAACAAGGGTCTAAGGACAGGGGATGTTCTGGGACAGTTCTCCATTTGCTTGTTTTTTATCGATGAATTTGCCCGTCTGTTGCTGTTTCCTTGTTGATTTTCGAACTTTTTGTGGGTTAAATCATGGGCTTTACAACAATAAATTGAATTGAATCGATAATGACCAATTCCCTTTACCGTGATCACCTCAGTTCTTTGCATTTCTGGCTTACATCCGTCCACACTTCGCTCTCTCACAAACTCCTTTAGACTTGAACAAAAACACAGATGTACACATAAACCCAGTCAAAAACTTTCATACCTCCTCCATCTCTCTTTCGTCTCTTATTTTCCCATTCACATTCACCTAAGCGTAGTGACTCTGCTCCGTTCGTTCGTTCCCCGCTCTCCCTCTTCTCTCACACTGCGCCTGTCTGTCTTTCGGGTGTCTTTGTTGTTGCCGCGGTTACCGGTGAAGCGGCGAAGTCATTAATCACTCATAAACGTACGCGGAGGAGCGAGCCGGCGCACACCTCGAGGGGTCCCTCTCACAAAACGCTTTTCTCCGGCGCGCTCTGGAGAGACGGGGGGGGAAAGTAGAGCACAGGTGCCGCAGCGAGAGCAAAACACAAAAAAAAAACCACACTGACAATGCATACAAATGGCATACAAGAGGAGGTGAGCGGGTCTGTTGTTTACGTGAGAGTGGATTCAAAAGGCGCGACCGTGGAGCGCATCCAAGTAAAAACAAAAAGCGTAGCACACCCAGCTAATTATATCAAAAGGAATCTCTTACTTTTAAACAAGTTGCAGCTACAAATACACTTTTCTACACATGTTTCTCCAGATTAATTAACATTTACCGTCTGCATTTGACCCATTATTCAGTACCTTTGAAGCAACCACCGGTCAAATGAAGCTCGGCGAGGCTAGCAGTTATAGCGCCCAATTTGGAGCGTGTTCCATATTCAGAATTCCGATCACGAGTGTCATAGTGTCAAGATCCCAGTCTGTACCTGTGTTTCTGTCCTGTCTTTCCCTTCTCCGTTCTGTGTCTGTACCTGGAGTTGGGCGGAGACTCTGGCACCACCCACTTTCACACCTGCAGCCAGATCGTCCGTGTATCCCCCCGTGGTACATTTCCCTCGGCTCTAGTTTTCGTGTGTATGATCTCAGTACTCAGCTGGTTTCTCTCATTTTTTTTTTAATCAGATCCCGCTCTTCGGAACTACCCTGCACCTCCGCCTCCGACCCAGCTCTCCACGACCGGTACGAACACCCCGGCCTCTGACCCGGCTACCTACGACCGGCTCGAAAACCTCAACCTACGACCCTATTCTCTACTAACTGCTCCGATAATCGACATTTACATTTCCGTGTTTGTAAATAAACCGCTCAACTTTTTACCCCGAGTCTGTATCTTTGATCCCCCAGACTTTACGGTCTGAAGCGAAGCTGTTGAAATTAACGCACCGCTGGTTTGGCAGGGAGTGGGCACTTAGCAACGCTGTCAATCAAACCTGTCGCCAACGCCGGCGAGAGTGACCTCTGAGAAAGAAGGCAGCTGATTTGTCTGTTGAAATAAAATCCAGACTTTTTTAAGATCGAGTTGTAATATGTTGGCAGCTATTGCTATTCCAATCCCTGCGTTACCGATTGATAAAACACTATTGTCTATTAGCTTAAATGTCCTGCGTCCTTCTCTCGATGTTCCACCACATTCTACAACTTGTCCTCCTTTTTTCTACAGTTAGCTAGTTAGCCTAAATTAAGGGTTTGTGGAGGTTAAGGTTTACATTCATGGATTTCAAGCAATAGCAATTAAACAAGTCAAAACTAAATATTCTATCATTTAAACGGGGAAAGGTTTTCTACGGGTCCTCATAAAGTCCTTCAAATCTGGAAGGAATTGTCTGAAACCTATGAATACAAACTTAATAGTAAAAACGATTCAAATATGTCCATTGCTTTTGCCTCATCCTTCAATGAAATGACCTGTCAGGAGCAGCGGCCGTCACAGTGCAATTCATGTCCAGATATTATAGGCCTGGACCTGGATCTGGACTAACTTAGATGAAGGATTTGGCCAGTTGTTTATGTGTCTTTAAGTTGATAGGAAAAATAGGAACACGCAGGAAAACCCATTTAATGACAGAAAGAACAAGCAAACTCCAGTCAAACATGAGACTAAGGACTTTTGAACCTCGCCGTACTCAAGAAGGAAGGAAGTAGGAAAGTTGTATGACCCACACTCACACCTGCACAACCGAATGAGTCACGGTGACGTCATCACACGGCGCTGTTTGTTTACTTTAAACAGAGAGGCAGATATGAGTCCTGCTGCGCCGCTCCTCTGTGAGTTCATGGATTAAACAGCAGTGTGGAGCAGCGAGGACGACAGGAGACGAGGGCGAGGAACTTCACAGTCCTGTCTGAAGCCGAGCTCGGGTTCGACGTTGACTTTTTCTTCTTATCGTCTTCCTCTATATAGACAGTGCTCGTAACATGAATCATGTAAACTCCTCCAACCAAAGTCCCAAACAAAAAGTCCCAGACGAACCGAAGCCCCAAACGAACCGAAGCCCCAAACGAAACAAAGTCTGAAATGAACTACAGCTCCAAGTGAACCAAAGCCCCAAACGAACCGAAGCCCCGAACGAACCAAAGCCCCAAACGAACCAAAGCCCCAAACGAACCGAAGCCCCAAACGAACCGAAGCCCCAAATGAACTACAGCTCCAAATGAACCAAAGTGTCAAACGAACCAAAGCCCCAAACGAACCGAAGCCCCAAACGAACCGAAGCCCCAAACGAACCGAAGCCCCAAACGAACCGAAGCCCCAAACGAACCAAAGCCCCAAATGAACCGAAGCCCCAAACAAAAAGAAGCCCCAAACGAACCAAAGCCCCAAACGAAACAAAGTCTCAAATGAACTACAGCTCCGAGTGAACCAAAGTGTCAAACGAACCAAAACACCAAACGAACCAAAGTCCCAAACGAACCAAAGCCCCAAACGAAAAAAAAGTCCCAAACTAACCAAAGTCCCAAACGAACTCTGCTCCCTTTCGTTTGCACTCACACTCACAAACATGCCGAGCTTTGACCCACCTCCAACCAAAGTCCCAAATGAAAAGCCCCAAACTAACCAAAGTCCCAAACGAACCATGCTCTGTTTCATCTGCACTCACACTGGACCAACGTACCTCGCTTAAGAGGCTAGCGCGGTTCGATTCACTCCCCTAGACAAAGCGCTAACCATTCAGCCACTGTGGCATTCAACCAACCTCTTTGTGCAAACAGTTGTCGTGCACCTTGGCAACACACTTCCAACCCTGATTAAAACAATTAGCCAAGTGAAAACAAAACTTGGGAATGAAGTTTTATTATCGTTTACATGTTAAAAGTCAAACTGGCCCATTAAGACAAAACCATCATTACTCACTGGAACAAAACTCCCCTATAACCGCGGGTTTATCAGGTTTATACCCGGAGCAGGACTGTGTCTGTATACGGCAGCTCGTCGATATGGTGCGCTGTGTTTATTGAAGGATACCGCAGGTTTTTTTTTTCTTTTTCTAAACATCCAGAGGTTTTTTTTTTCCCAAGGACAGCTGGCAGACACAGACATCTTCATGCACATAAAATATCATCCAATAAAAACGTTTAGCTGAAATTGCAGGCTGCTGTGCGTCTCCCATTACAGCTCCGTCTATAAAGTGTTTGTGCTTTCAAAGTCATATGTCTATACTTTAGGTTTTAGAGCAGAGCCAATCGTAAAATCATGCACAAACATCTGATCTCAGCTATAACACCGAGCCGAGGAGATTTAGGAAAGAATTAAAAGACACGTCGATATGACTGGAGGATAATTAAAACACAATAGAATAATTTGACTTCCACCAGTGATAAAAGTGTTGCATTTCAAAGACCCTGTACTAGATTTTTCCTCATGTATTTGAAAATTAGCTTCGCACCAGTACAGATCCACCGAATAAGCGGCTTTTGAGGTAAAAAATAAGTCCTCTACGTGCTGTTTGCAGCTAATTATAAAGTGTTATACTGTCAGAGAATCAGGGCTGTGCGTGGTTAGCATGCTAGCTGCAGTACCGTGACAGCAAAAAACTCCACTTTATTGTGAAAAAGTTGTGGAAAAGCGCTAATAAACTTATCAAAACGAATAACCAGAGTGCTCTCAGTGTATAAAGTGAGTGAGGAATAACTTTGGATCACTACAAATCGTTAGTTTATATAATTAATTATATAAACGACCGTAAGTTTTGCAATTTTGAAGACTGTTGTGAGTGAAAACAACCGAGACTGACCGCTAGCTGCCGATACAACTGAGCCTAAAGCGTGCGCTGCTAGCTGGAAAATATTGGACATTCCTCGTGATGGTTGAAAATCCGATATTACCCAATCTTTTTATAGACAAGCGAACGAATCAACAACATTTTATCGACAACCAAACTGAAATCTCGATGTTCTATCTTCGCTGAATGATGATTATATGAAGGTGCGAACTTTAGTCTTAAAGCGAAAGAAAAATGGAATCTGTTTTAGAGTGAAGACGTTTCGCTGCTCGTCCGAGTCGTTTCTTCAGTTCTGGTCAGATTCCTGCTGGACACTGCCTCATATCTGTCTGAAGGAGGCGCTAACGACACTGAGCATAGTCATTCAAGCCCCTAATGAGTGATTTCACACCTATTAGAGTTAAAAGTCTTATATTACACAACTGTGGTCGATTATATGTTAGAGTTTGTCTGATTAATAAAGTTTTTTTTTTAAATATCATCAAAATAAATAAAGTAAATAACAAAAGCAACACATGAAGTGGTTTATATAAAATGAAGACAGCGTAGAGGTGCTGAAACAAGTACTCCATTTTGTTACTTATGTACAAGTAAAGAAAAAATACTCAAGTAAAAGTAAAAGTATTGCATGAAAAAATCGATTTAAATGTCGTATTTTACGCAAAAATTGTCTCTCGTGAGGTTTAAGTCGCGTTTTAATGCTGCTTCCTCCTTAAAAACAGACCTGGAGTTGTGTTTTTTGTTTCATTCCCACATGTTTGAGTCACATTTTATTATTAGTCTGTGACATCTACAAACCTCAAAATGCGACGTTCCACCTTATGACGTCATCAAGTGGTAGTTTTCACGTTAACAGCTCCTTTTACTTTTCGCAATCCCTCAGCCGTCCAGATCGAGAGAACGATCCGTGGTCATCGTCCAGGGTTGAGATCGTCCAAAATGATTCGAGTGAAGGTGTATAGAGTTTGAAAACACACTTCCTGTATCACCACATGACATCACGAGGTGGAACAGAGTGTTTTTTTTTTCAGTTTGAGAAAAGAACTCAGCCTAAAAATGCAGAGTTTGTGCGTTAAACATGTGTAAATGAAACAAAACACAACTCCAGGTCCGTTTGTGACGAGAAAACGACATTAAGCAGATCAGAAAATGGCGTAACGCGGGCGCTTTAAGACATTTACGATATATTTCTGACTTGTACAAACGACAGCGGCGCAGCTATTCCGGGAACACTTCGGGAATAACGTTAAAGGCTTTAGATCAGAGTCCAAACCCAAATTGAAAACTTTTTTACTGAACTGAAGCTTGATCTCGTACTCGGTTTGAACTTGGCTGTGCCGCGGTGTCGTGACCCGGCTCGCGGCGTTTTCTTCCTCTACCTTTTTCCAGCCAGTTATTCCCTCACAACCGTCAGCGACTCCAAAATCAATACAGCATTTCACATGTATTAAAAAACAAAACAAAAAATCCTGCTTCTCCGGGTGAATTAGCGTTTTATGTTGGGTTTGTTCGTGTTTTTTCGATGCTGCTGACGCTCGTTCTAATAGCGCGGAGTTAAGACGAGTTGAGGATTTAGGGAGCTGCTTATGTCGGGTCTTTATTTACCCAGGCAAAATGAATCAATGCCGGTTTCGCCGTTGGAGAAGTGCGTGGATCAATGGAAGGTCCTGAAAGCTTCTTACATGGTATCGATGGCGGTTTGGCCCGAGAAGAAAGATCACGACACCAACCACATGCTTACTGTATAAAAAAAATCCGCCATGTTTTTATTTTTTATTTTTACAAAAGACGTGCCTTTGTGTTGGAGGAACATTTTTGAGTCTGGACTTCATTCTCGCCTTCGTTCAAAGTCCCGCACCGCTGATTTGTATCTGAGATAACAAAAGCGCATTGATGCCTGCCACGGGGGAGCGGCGTCTCGGAGCCAAACCATTTTAGTAGATACAGAGTTGCAGTTCTGTTGCCGAGAAGCAGAAATATTGGAGTTATAGAGAAATCCCAATACTCATCCCCAATACAACTTGATTTTTTTTTTTTTATGCCCATTACTGACCACAGAAATTCACAAAAATCTATGGGGTTTCCAGCTTTGTTAGGTCTTTTTGTTTAGCATATCTTGTTAAAAAGCAGAAGGGAAACGCTGCGGTGATTTTCGATTCTGACACAAAACAAATATTCAAGGAGCTGTGTTCAATATTTTTCGTGTAATCAAGTAGAAATGATCTTCTGCCATATTGTTGGGATAAAGAACGCACGCCTCTTCAGTAGTTTGTGTTTTTAAATAAGCGCGATTGATTGGCAGGTGGATTAGCCAATCAGGGACACGCATGATCAAAGCTGAATCGGATAAATAAAGGTAAAAATAAAAAATAAATCTGAGAGGGGGTTAGAAATGTGGCGGAAATCAGCAGGTCTAAAAAAATAAATAAATAAATAATAATAATAATAATAAAATACAAAAAAAATATATATAACAATGATAACAATACAATAATAAAAAACACAATAATAATAATAAAAATAAAATACAAAAATAAAATATAACAATAATAACAATAATAATAATAATAATAAAATACAAAAATATAATATAACAATAATAACAATACAATAATAAAAACATAATAATAATAATAATAATAATAATAATAATAATAATAATAATAATAATAATAATAATAATACAATTCTTAAGACCGTACTTTTCTACTTTTACTTTGTTATGTTCCATCACTATAATTATGTACCATTCTGATACAGGGGAGGGCATCCAGTCCTCTTAAATCTATTCTCTGGGATTTCTGCGTAATCCCTAAATCAGGTTCCGCAGCAAAAGAAGTTTTAATCCCGTCAACTGGACAAAAGTTTGGGAGTGTTGACTGAATACAATTTTCTTCTGCTCTTCCTGGGATTTTCATAAATTATAGTCAAACGAAAAAATAAAAAATAAAATCCACAAATGTTGAACTGTTAGCGTGAGGCAGAGGTTAGAGCTCTCGTCCATCGCTGTGAAAGTCACTGGTTCAAACGCTGCTCACACCAGGGACGTTATTGTACCTTTGGGCAATACATTTCACCAGCCTCGTCCACAGCGTCTCTAGATCAATTAACATTTACTGTCTCTGCATTTGACCCATTATTCAAAACCTTTGGGCAGGTATAGCGGCGAATTTGGAGCTGAGTTTCATGTTTGAAATTGTGACCACGAGTATCATAGCAACCAAAGAGCCAATCAGGAGCGAGGCTTTTGAAGGCAACGTCCCTTCCCGTCCACATCACTGGTTTAGCAGGGAGCAGGCGCTTAGCAACGTTGTCAATCAAACCTGTTGCTAACGTGAGTGGGAGTGACCTCGGGGAAAGAAGGACCTGATTTGTCTGTTATTAATGTTCATATCTTGAGTTACAGACACAAAAGTGAAATAAAAACGGCAGGATCGTGTACAGTTGTCCCTCACCTTTCGTGGTCTCGCTGTTTCATGGATTTTTTTGTACAATTCGAACTCGCCTTTCCACAGATATGACGTGTAACTTTGCCCGGTTGCACCATTTGCATGTCTCTCTAAAGGCTACGGTAAAGTTACACTGTGGAACATTTGAATATCTCCATTGAAAAAAGCAGATAGTGCCAGAAAAGTTAAATAAAACAGTTTTATGACGCCTCATTTTTACTCAGAGATGTAAATATATAACTGTAGTAGTAGTAGAAGTAGTAGTAGTAGTAACTGTGTCTCTCTAATGTCTGACTGTATAAAAAAGTGTCAAAGTTGGGCTCAGTACAGTGTTCATCACAGGCAAACAAGGAAACAAACAACCAACACCATTTCTCCTTCACAAATCCTGCAAATCGAGTCAAAACAAAACCAAGAACTGATTCACCAAAGCATCAAACTCACTGAAACAAGAGAGAAATGTGAGAAAATGTTAACGCCTGTGTGAGAAAAGTGTATAAAGTGTGTGGTGAGGGGTTTTACAGACAAAAACATAGAGAATAACGTTCTGCACCGACAAAAGCATCAGCGTTCGCTCCCAAAAGGTCAAGAAAAATGCTAACCATCGCAGAAAAAGTTGGACTTCTGGACACGCTGAAGGAAGGTAGAAGTTCTGCGGCTGTAGGGGGCGCCATTACGGAATAAATGAATCTTCGGTTTGTTACATAAAGAAGAAGGAAAATAACGTGATTTCATTCTATAATACTGTACTTATTTTTATAAAACTACGAAGGTTTGAACTTTGAGAGAGTTTAAACGAGAGAGAAATGTGAGAAAATGTTAACGCCCGTGTGAGAAAAGTGTATAAAGTGTGTGGTGAGGGGTTTTACAGACAAAAACAGAGAGAATAACGTAAAAAATAAAGCTGATACTTCACGGATTTCGTTTATTGCGGGTTATTTTTAGAACGTGACCCCCGCGATAAACCAGGGACCTCTTTTTCTATACCGTCTATGATAAGGAGGTCCGTGCGATTGTTGTTCCTGGTCCTCGTTTCGTGTCTCTGTGTAAATCCTGAAGCTGACGCAGTGCAGAGAAACAGCGCTCGTCGATTCCGTTGAGTGTTGAAACATTATTTTGGGCCTCGCTATTAATAAACCCCAGTCGATAGTGTTCGCGCGCCGCCGGTGTCACCGCTCCGCCGTCGCCGCCTTTACCTAAACCTCCGCACAATCCCCTTGAGCCGTGTCATTCGGGCTCCAGCTCCTGTCCGGCCCCGTGGCGTCCCTTCAA
Organism: Periophthalmus magnuspinnatus; assembly: GCF_009829125.3. NCBI lineage: Eukaryota > Metazoa > Chordata > Actinopteri > Gobiiformes > Gobiidae > Periophthalmus > Periophthalmus magnuspinnatus. Next base: position 32,088,522 of record NC_047132.1, read on the forward strand.
AGTGACGCGGCGACGGGTGACGGGTGAGGGCTCCTGTCACCCCCCCCCCCAGTCCACGCAGGCCGGTACAAAGACAGGAAGTGCGAGAAAGTGCAGGAATCGCGGGACGAGGCGGCGGACGAGGTGACAGGACCGACCATTAGGAGACGGACCCACTTCACAGACCATTAGAAGAGGAGCCGTACACACCGGGAAACTGGGAGTAATGGCGCGAACGGAGCCGAGGAAGTGAAACCTACGGACAGGAAGTGCGTTTGGCTCTTGAGATGTGATTACGGTTAAATGCGCGACACTGGAGGCTGCTGGGATTTCTTGTTTGTCTGCGAAAAAGTGACCCAGGGCAGAGTTTTCATAACGAGGCGTATGTGGAAGTCGGGCATCCGCAGCTTTGGTAACACGTCTGCAGTTGTACGTTTGGATTTTGAGGTTTATTCGACGATGCTGACGTGCGTTAAAAGTATTCGAACGGTTTATTACGTAACGATCAACGGAAGAAATTAAAATGATTATTAAAAAAAATGGGTTATAGAGCCAAAAACAGGGACTTGTCTGAGCGATGTCGTTCCATTGAGATGCTTTTTAAAATATAAATCGATTAAGAACTAGTTTGCGTTTCTTCTTCTAAATCCAACCCTCGACAGCGGCGGGCCCAGACTTTTGTCAGCGGAGTGGGCTGGACCAAGTCGAATTTCAAATAATAATAAATATAAACGCAGAAGCTAGCAGAAACGTACTCGTGTTTAAGCTTTTGACGTTTAATAGTCTTGAAATTTATGCTTGTAGATGTTTGTTTCAATTCTAAACGGCTCTGAATTCAGTGGATTTATAAAGATTTGAATGTTTCTCTCTGCAAACTGCAATAACGATGTATTTCAATTTACTCTTTTGTGTTAAAATTTCGAGGAATATCAGTGGTAAAAGTAGTAAAGTGCTGTACTTTCACTGATTTTAAAGTGGATCATTTTACTTCACTACGTTTAAATCGCAGTATCTGTACTTTCTACTCCACTGCATTTTAAACAGGACTGAAAAGTAAAAGTATTTTATTTTTAGCATGTTCATAATTTAAGCAAAACAAAAAAATATACAAATAAAAACTGGAAAAAAAAGACTAAAAATCACGACATTTGAAGCCTTAAGACGTCAAAACCTGCGTGAAATACTTTGATTTTTACTGTTTAAGTTCATTTTCAAAGAAGTACTTTAATACTTTTACTCAAGTAGATTTTTTCATGTGGTATTTTACTTAATGAGCAATATCAGTGTTGGAACGTAACGAAGTAAAAGTAGTAAAGTGCTGTACTTTTACTGATTTTAAAGTGGGTAATTTTACTTCACTACGTTTAAATCGCAGTATCTGTACTTTCTACTCCACTACATTTTAAATAGGACTGAAAAGTAAAAGTATTTCTATTATTGTCTACGAGCTGCTGAAATGGCTGAGGATTTATTTTTAACACTTTAATAATTTCAGCAAAACAAAACATACAAATACAAATAAAAACTGAAAAAACTGAAAAAAATCACTATATTTAAAGCCTTAAGACGTCAAAATCTGCCAAAAATACTTAAAAAATTAACTTAAAGAGCAAAAAGTCAAAGAGGTACTTCAATACTTTTACCCAAGCAGACGTTTTCATGCGATACTTTTACTTTTACTCGAGTATTTTACTTACTACACGATATTATTTCGCCCCAGTGTTCCGCCTCAGCCTCAGAGTCGACATAATATCTAAACTTTCAAAAAAAAGAAAAAAAAAAGAAAAATAAATAAATAAAAGAACACACAAAACTAGAGTGAAATCATGACCCACAACGTACAACACACAACGTTTTGCTTTGGTCCGTCCCGCTCTGACCAATGACACGTTTGCGGTTTGATAAACTGCCAAGGCGCTTCCCTCACTCCGGCGTTCCTACAGTGAGCGGCGTGAAAAAAACAAAACAAAAAACAAAAAAAACTCCTTGTGAAATCATCTTCCAGCTCGACTCCGGCTGATGTTACGCTGGGGCCGTCTTGTTAACATTTATGTACGGCTGAGATGAAGCGCGGCGGTGCGGGCTCTCGGAGGTTATAAAGTGAACTAAACACATAAACAGAACGTGTACGAGCGCGCCCTCCTCCTCCCGCCGCCTCCTCCCGCCGCCGCCTCCCTCCCCCCGGCTGTCGGCTTGTTAAAACGCGGCCCCTCTCCGGACCCCGGCCTGCCCTACAGTCATCATTAAAGAGAAAGACGAGAGCGGCGGAGGGCGGTGGAGGCAGGAGAACACATCGCCGGTGCCTACGTCTCCGCCGCGCCCTCGGGAGCAGCGAGACGGCCGCGCGACACATCTGTGAATATCGTTTTCATATCATCGTAGTAGCGGCTGTAATGGCAGGTAATGCATCGTGTGTGGCGGTGTGTGTGTGTTCAAATTCTACGTTCGGGCGGCTCTCCGTGCGGGTTTTGCCATGAATGTTCCGTATTGTGGCATTAAACGTATCTATTTTTCATTTGGCAGAACCTCCGCCTTCGTCCGCATCGATAGAAGAAGCAGCTTGAAGTAAATGTATGAAACAAAACCAGTAAAAGTGTTAAAAGATAAATACTGATTTGTGAAATTGTTGTGTTGCCCGGAAAGTTTCGCAGTCTAGCTTTAAATTACCATGATAAAAAAAAGGATTCTTGCATCAAGTCCATAAGCAAAAACTTCTTCATGGAAATAAAAAGAAACGCTGGAAAAGTTAAGGACTTAGACTTTAAATCAAACCTATTCTGTAAAATCGGCTTTACAGAGATTTTAAACGCAACATTTACACACCTGAAGTTGTTTTTGGAGCGATTCATGTTTAATCTGCCTCGTTTAACCTCCACCTGTACACGCCCACGGTGACGTACGCACTCACTTCTACTCGTTCTCGTCTCCTCCCTCATCTCCTCTCTCCTCTTCTCTCTCCTCTCCTCCCTTGTTTCCTCTTTCCTCTCTCCTCTTCTCTCTCCTCTTCTCTCTCCTCTCCTCTCTCATCTCCTCTTTCATCTCCTCCCTCCTCTTCTCTCTCCTCTCCTCTCTTCTCTCATCTCCCCTCTCCTCGTCTCCTCTCCTCCCTCCTCTCCTCACTCGTCTCCTCTCCTCCCTGCTCTCCTCCCTCCTCTCCTCTCTCCTCTCCTCTCTCCTCTCCTCTCCTCCCTCCTCTCCTCTCTCCTCTCCTCTCTCCTCTCCTCCCTCCTCTCCTCCCTCCTCTCCTCCCTCGTCTCCTCTCTCGTCTCCTCTCCTCTCTCCTCTCCTCCCTCCTCTCTCGTCTCCTCTCCTTTCCTCTCTCGTCTCCTCCCTCCTCTCCTCCCTCCTCTCCTCCCTCCTCTCCTCTCTCCTCTTCTCTCTCCTCTTCTCTCTTCTCCCCTCTCCTCCTCTCCTCTCCTCCCTCCTCTCCTCCCTCCCCTCCTCCCTCCTCTCCTCTCTCATGACTGTGACACGCCCACTGTGACCTACACTCTTCCTTCTCCAGTTTTATTTTCTTAATCATCGACTCTCGTACATTTCCGCACCGTCGCGTCGTCATTTTGGTACAAATTTTTAAAAACGTGCTGCTCTAGACGTGCATCTGTCCAGAGGGGGCGCCGACAGCTACACGCCGCTCCACTGGACGCCGCAGTTTTTCTAACGCGGAAGTCAGCGGATTTATTTATTTTATCAAGTCGTTTTAGATGAATATTGTGATTTTAAAACGTGTAAATTATAACAAAACGATCCACGAGAGTCAGAGATTATAACTTTAGAGACACAAACACACTTTTCTAAATACGTTGAGAATCGCTGATGGAGCCGGACTTTTAGACGAGCGTCGGCGGGAGTAGCAGCACTTATCGCAAACAGCACTAACACAAAAGTACTAAAAGCAGTTACACAAGTGGAGCCTGTACGAGACTTTAGGAGACATCAGCCCGCACCACTTCACAAACCATCAGAGCTTCAAAGTCCTGTTTACTACACACTAGATCGACTTTAGCTCCACAATACATCTCCGAGTGACACTCCCCATTCACTATCTGCCTCCGTGCGGCTCCGGAGTGGACGCCGTGGAAGCAGCTGAGGCAGTAAAGTGCGACGAGCTGATGGGACTTTCTCCAAAAACTCACAAAACAAAGAAAGTCTTGATGTTGTGGTTTTAAAAGTTTTTCGGGGGAATGGAAAAAATCCGCCCGGGAGACGAAAACAAGGAAAAAAAAAACCCAAACGCGTTTATTTTACAGAATTTACGAACCAAAAGATCCAAACTGTGAGCGTTTTGTAGCTACTGCGAGACGACGGCGGGATGAAAAGAGGAGCGAGGCAGCTGAGTGTGGGTAAATGTTACAGCGATAAGACTTTATAAAGACGAGAGTGTGACGTCGCCACAGCGTTCGGCTTGAAGCAAATGAAGCTAATCGAGGCTAGCGGTTATAGCGGCGGATTTAGAGGCAAGTTTCATATTTGGAATTCCGACCGTGAGCAGCATAGCAACCAAAGAGCCAATCAGGAGCGAGGATGTTGGAGGTAATTTAGCACAAAGTGGGCACTTAGCAACGCTGTCAATCAAACCTGTTGCTAACGTTAGCGGTAGTGACCTCAGGGAAAGAAGACGCCTGATTTGTCTGTTATTAATGTTCATATCTTGATTTACAGACACAAAAGTGAAATAAAAAAACAGGATCATGTAGAGGGTTAATACGAACATTTAAGACAAAAATGACGAGTCTGACAGCAGCAGGTACAGAGAGAGGGTAACGCAGCGGCGGCTAGCAGGTTAGCTATGTCCATTTATATACAGTGGTCACTCGTTTATCGCGGGGGTCATGTTCTAAAAATAACCGCAAAAGGCGAAATCCACGACGTATCAGCTTTATTTTTTGCATTATTCTCTATGTTTTTGTGTGTAAAACCCCTCACCACACACTTTATACACTTTTCTCACACAGGCGTTAACATTTTCTCACATTTCTCTCTCGTTTAAACTCTCTCAAAGTTCAAACCTTCGTAGGCGTCTTTGTCGGTGCAGAACGTTTCATCGACATTGTGGGTTTTGTCGGTGGAGAAAACAAATCGCAAATGTACAGCACTTCAGAGTCACACTGAGATCCAACGTTTATGTAAATTTGTCTGAACACATTCTGTACTGGACAGGAGACACGGCACGGAGGAGACTGATGGACAATGGTCTACAGTCCAACAGCCAATCAGGACGCACGACACAATGGTCTACAGTCCAACAGCCAATCAGGACGCACGACACAACGGTCTACAGTCCAACAGCCAATCAGGACGCAGAACACAATGGTCTACAGTCCAACAGCCAATCAGGACGCACGACACAATGTACGTTCATACGCTGGAAAAAAAACATGTGAATCTACTCAAAACGTGCACCATCGTGACAAAAGCGCGGAATTTCAAGCAGTTGGTTAGCATTAGCCTTAGCATTAGCATCAGCAGCTTGTTCACACACTTCTTCATTTCTTATTCATGCTTTTCTGATTTCCTGGACAGGCCCGACCTCCAGACCTCATAATCCTCCGGTTTTATTGCGCCTTTATAATATCACAGTTTGTAGTGATCGTTTTGTTTTGGTTGTAAATACTTAATGAGGACAGAGAAATGCTTTACACACACATATTACACAATACTTTTTCGCTTTTACTGCGGGGAACTTGCCGAGACTTTTGCAGCGGTGAAAGGGAAGCTGCAATTTTCTTATTTTAAACTTCTATAAACGTATAAAACCTTTAGATGACGAGAGGCGGGCAGCAGCGGAGGAAGGTAACGAAGTATAAGTAGTAAAGTACTGCACTTAAGTCGAATTTTTAGGTATCTGTACTTCACTTAAGTACATTTTACAGTGGATACTTTTACTTTAACTTCACTACATTTGAGCGCAGTATCTGTACTTTCTACTCCACTACATTTGTGAACAGGACTGGAAAGTAAAAAGTACTTTTCATCAGTTTTTTTGAGGGGTTATTTTTACAGTGTTCGTGAAAACATTTCGACTAAAGTTTCCGAAAACAAAAATAAAAACACAAAATTCAAAGTAAAAAGTAAGAAATTGATTCATATTTTTACTTTTGAACCAAAATATGTTATTATTTTTTATCAATATCACTTCATTTAACACTTTAAGAGTACAAAGTAGAAGTATTTTGCAGGTGTTGTTAATTTGTTGAACTACTTTTTTAAACAGGGAAGTAGTTTTTTTTTTTGTTTTTTTTACTTTTACTTGATCATCTTTTTGTCTCCATATATTTAACTTAACAAAATTGAGTCTTTCATCCTCCACTGGCAGAATTAAGACAGAAAAACAAGTAGTAGTCTTCTATAGGCAAACAAAACTGAAATACAGATGTAGTACAGGTTTGGTCGCTAAAATACTTATGAATATATGTAGTACTTGGACTGTAGTAGTACTAATTACAGTTAACATCGTTTCCTCGTCCCAAACAGACCTGGAGTTGTTGTTTTTTTGTTTCATTCCCACAAGTTTAACACACAAACAAACTCTGCACTTTTACGCTGAGAAAACGCTCCGTTCCACCTTGTGATGTCATCATGTGGCGATACAGGAAGTGCTCCGTTGTGTTTTTAAACTCCACACACCTTCATTTCTAGAATCATTTGGATAATAATTTCAGCGGAGGAATTGCCAATCTCTATAAAACTACAGGTTAAAAAGGTCGATTTTAACTTGAAAACCACCACTTGATGACATCACAAGGTGGAACGGAGCGTTTTTGAGGTTTGTCGATGTCACAGACTAATAATAAAGTGTTACTCAGACATGTGCGAATGAAACAAAACACAACTCCAGGTCTGTTGTTCCAAAATTGTCCCATTTTCCTATTATTTTAAAGGGGGGGCCCTCATTAGCCTCTTGCCCTGGGCCCCCCTTAACTCTGCTGCCGGCCCTGGATATACAAAAAAACCTCAGTAAAACTTGCATTTGTTTATATCTGTATTTGATAAACCTCCTTGTACCAGTATAATGCAAAGTAAATATTCTTTTTATAGATTTTTTTTAAAGATTTCTTCCACATTTTCACCGTGTCCCGGAGGAATTGCAGCGTTATTACTTCAGCGCGGATTCTGTGACAAATATTGTAAAAAACTGTCTATAAAAATCATAGAGATCTTTGTGTCGTCTCCTCCAAAAACAGCAGCAAAAATCACTTCTTTTATGGCTCGGAGCGTGAGAGGGAAGCGTCTCCGGGCCTGTGTAAATACCTTAAGACTCCTGTGATTTTAATTACATTTGGGGATTGTATTAACATCATCAAATTCGATTTTCTAACGCAATTGAACGTTCCATTATCGACATCTTTGGGAATACTTCCATCGGCATTCCGAGCGGTTCTGAACAACCCCCCCACATGGAATTCCTGAGCGAAAACCCGGTCAGGAGCGACGGTACTTACGCTGACGAGCATCTGCGGGAACGGTCCTCGGGAATTCTCGGCCACGTTGATGGGGGGGATCACCCAGTCCCTCTTGTGTCTGCGCAGCGACCCCGAGGCGCCGCGGCCAGACGATGGGAACAGGATGACGGGCGGAGGGTCTGAGCTGGAGTCCCGTGTGACCTGCCGGACAAAAAGCAGGGATTAGGGGATTCAGACAGTGGACTGGGTAAAAGAACGAGTCGAAAGTAGCGATAGAATAAAGACGAGGAAGTGGCTTTTGAGAATTTGAAGGTCATATATTACGTAAAATTAACTCTTGTGAGCGTTAAGTCGTGTTATGATGTTGTTACCTCCTCAAAAACACACCTGGAGTTGTGTTTTGCTTCATTTACACATGTTTGAGTCACAAAAATTCAAGTTTTTCTGATGTTTTCTGTATATCCAGGGCCGGCAGCAGAATTATGAGGGTCCAGGGCAAGAGGCTCATGAGGCCCCCCCTTTAAAATACAAGGAAAACGGGCCAATTTTGGAACAACTGACCTGGAGTTGTGTTTCGTTTCATTCACACATGTTTCAGTAACCGTTTCTTATTAGTCTGTAACATCTCCAAACCTCAAAACGCTCAGTTCCACCTTGTGATGTCATGAAGTGGCAGTTTTCCAGTTAAAATCTACCTTTTTAACCTGTCGTTTTATATAAATTGGCAATTCCGAGGCTTAAATTATCCAGACGATTCTAGAAATGAAGGCGTGTGGAGTTTAAAAACACTTCCTGTATTACCACTTGATGACATCACAAGGTGGAACAGAGCATTTTGGCAGCGTTTGTGAGTTAAACGTGTGTGGGAATGAAACAAAACGCAACTCCAGGTCTGTTTTGCGACGAGGAAACGACACTAGAATCAGAGAATAGAGTCATATTTGCCCTTTAAGCAAGAACGTGACAGTCTGACAGCAGTTAACGCACTTTTGAAAATACAGTGAGCTAACGTTGGCTCTTGGAGGGAAATATAGACGGAACCAGAACGCGGCCATATGTCTGTATCACTGTACGACTGTGGAACATCTGGAGTGAGATTTCGCCAATGAATTATTCACTAAAGACGTCTCAGTAAAGGCTGTGTATTATTATGGCGTTCACAGAGGCGTATTTGCAAAGCGGTTAGCATTAGCAACTGCCTCCCAGCGAGAGAAGGCCCCAACGGAGCTAAACACCCGGGCACTTTGAAGCCCGCAGAGGATCCAGGTGAACCGTTTCCATTTTCCCATAAGACTTTTTGAGAAATCCAAATGTTTAAACTTGGAAAAAAAGAAAAAAAATTCTAGCTGTTCTGTTTGGTATTTGTTAGCTTAGCCGATTAGCCTCTTTTTTATTTGGAAAGTCTAGGAAAAATGTATTGGATTTACTTCCAGAACCTCGTACTGGGTGGTCACTGGTTTCTGGGTTTGATTTTAAACCAAAAACGTGCACAAAATCACTGCACAAATCCTCCAGCTAGGTACTCCTGACCAGGGCCGTTGACAGAAATATGGAGGCCCAGGGTAAGACACCTCACATGGGCCCCCCTCTAATAGAAATTAACTGGAAGAGGGTCCAATTCTGGGCACCTAAGACGATGGATAATGGAACCCGGGACAACAGACCTCTTTGTCCCCCCTGTCGCTCCTGAAAAGAAACATGGCGGAATTTTTTTCACGAGCGACACTGATTTTCAAAGTTGTTCCAGAAAAAGTGCGGCTGAGTTTACACTTCCACACACATCACATCAAAACTGGGACTAAACCAGGACCAGACCAGGACTAACCCATGGAAATAGCCGATCTCTACTGAACTAAAGGTAAAAGGAGCTGTTAACTTGGAAACTACCACTTGATGACATCACGAGGTGGAACAGAGCGTTTTTAAGCTTTGTAGATGTTACAGACTAATAATAAAATGTGACTCAAACATGTGCGAATGAAACAAAACACAACTCCAGGTCTGTTTTTGAGGAGGAAACAGGATTAGAACACGACTTAAAGCTACAAGAGTTAGTTTTGTGTCGGACATTTGAATATTTTTGTCCGTTCGTCTCGATTGGGCTCTACAGATTTGAACTTTATCTGTAAATGGATGAGCTTTAGTCCTGAAACATCTATAGCCTCCTTGTCCTGGTTTAGTCCGGGTCTAGTCCTGGTTCAGCCCTGGTTCAGACCTGGTCTAGTCCTGGTCTAGTCCTGGTTTAGTCCTGGTTTAGTCCTAGTCTAGTCCTTGTCCAGTCCCGATTCAGTCCTGGTCTAGTCCTGGTCTAGTCCTGGTTCAGTCCTGGTTCAGTCCTGGTTCAGTCCTGGTTCAGTCCTGGTGTAGTCCTGGTGTAGTCCTGGTTTAGTTCTGGTTTAGACCTGGTTTAGTCCTGGTTCAGACCTGGTTTAGTCCTAGTCTAGTCCTGGTTCAGACCTGGTTCAGTCCTGGTTTAGTCCTGGTTTAGTCCCGGTTTAGTCCCGGTCAATTCTAGTCTAGTCCCGGTTTAGTCATAGTTTAGTCCTGGTTCAGTCCTTGTCCAGTCCTGGTTCAGTCCTAGTTCAGCCCTGGTTCAGACCTGGTTCAGACCTGGTTCAGTCCTGCTTTAGTCCTGGTTCAGACCTAGTTCAGTCCTGGTTTAGTCCTGGTCTAGTCCTGGTCTAGTCCTGGTCTAGTCCTGCTTTAGTCCCTGGCAGTGACTCCAGGTCTGTCTCTGAGGCAGAAAACCTCCTTATATCACGTCTTAAACCTCACGAGACTCCATTTTGTGCCCTCTCGGACCTTTAAGACGTTTTCTTTCATCGTTTACGCCTCACAGTCGATAGAATTCTTCAGTATAAAACACAAAACACATTTATGGATCCAGCCTTTATGTTATTTTCCCCTCGTCTTTAGCCGTCATGATCGCTTCGACTGTTCCACACTTCCTTTATCCGAGCTAATTATCCAGCGCTAGAACAGCACTAAAGGCTAAGAGCAGCTAGCATCAGTAAACATAACCCCGTTTTACACCAATTACTTTCACTTTACAGTCGTCAGCACGGCCGCCGCTGAACACAGTCGTATTGTTTATAGAAAGCCCAGGAAACACAACACCTTTAAAAGCTCTTCACAACTTTACTGAACTACAAAACACTTCCACGGCTAAAGGCCCCTTCCCCTACGCTACACGCCCGTACGGATTAGCTAGCCCATTCATCTCCGCCATTAGCCGCTCGCGTGAGGTGGTCCGCGGCTGATTCACTGACTACTTCAATGCGGTGGACTAGATGCACTTTAAGAGGGAAAAACAAGCTCGAGTTCCAAGTGATTTTGGATTAGCTTAGCATTAGCATCGGGTAGCATTACTGGGAGAACTGCTTTATTAGTGAAGAAACTGAGTCAGGGCTAAGAGGCGGAGGGGTTTGTTTATAGTCTGTGTAAAGACGTGGACTAAAAGAGGAAGAACACGCCTGATTTGTCTGTTATTTATGTTTATATCTTGTGTAACCAACTTTAAGCTACGTACACGTCACCGTGAACGATCCCCGTGAACGTCGGCGCCCGTTCTTCTTCATTTGGAGCCGAACGCTGTGGGCGACGTCTCATCCACTTCGTCTTTAAAGAGTCTACGTTTTAAATTAAACTAGTCCCTGTTCGTTTACCCGTTGCTATGGTGATGTCATGGCAGAGCAGTGATACAGAATGCGAATTAACCGACGCCGGAACTACTTGTGTACGTCAGGCAGTATTAACGCACAGCGGTTAGACGTAATATCACGTTTTACAGACCATTTTTGAGTAACAATTAGGTGATTTTTGAAAGAATATCATTGTAAACTTTTCGTGAAACAGTTAGCGCTTTAATATTAATCATTATACGCCTTGTAGTGTATTTTTGTTAAAGTAATTAGCTTCAGAATCCATAAATACATTTGTAACCAACTTTAAGGTACGTACACGTCTCGACCTCTGGGTTTGTAGGAGCTGAGATATATCAAGAACAATGGACACGGGTAATTGTAGTAAAATGACAACTTTTAGATATAAAATTATAAAAGGAGTGTACAATATATTTATAAGAAGAATAAACTAAAATAAAAGTGTCCCTTCTTCTCAAAGTTTCATCAAAGTTCAAATCAGGAAGTCGGGGAATTGTCAAGTCAGGAACATTTAAGACCAAAATGAGTCTGACAGCAGCAGATACAGAGAGAGGACACAGTTTTTCAATAGAAAGTGAATCGGAGCCAGAGTCGATGGAGCCGGAAGTGCACACGTGATCACTTCCTATTTGGAACATGGCGGTTAGCAGGTTAGCTATGTCCATTTATATAAACAGTCTATGGTGGTAACTAATGACCACAAGACCTATAATTGTCTTTTCTTTCTGAAATTTTGTTTTTAATGTGCTTTTTGCATTTAAAACAGTCATGTTATGGATATTAGTTAGCACGCAGCTGGTTAGCACGCAGCTGGTTAGCACGCAGCTGGTTAGCACGCAGCTGGTTAGCCTCCACGATGCCTTTAGGTTTAAAACAATTGGGTTATAAATGTTAGTTAGCATGTAGCTAATATCCATGCAGCTGGTTAGCATGTAGCAGGTTAGGAAGTGGCAGGATAGCATGTAGCTGGTTAGTACGTAGCTGGTTAGCACGCAGTTGGTTAGCACGCAGCTGGTTAGCACGTCGCTGGTTAGCCTCCATGATCCCGTTGAGCTTAAAACAATTGTGTTATGGATGTTAGTTAGCACGCAGCTGGTTAGCACATAGCTAGTTAGCCTCCACGATGCCTTTGAACTCCTAATATTTGCATTTTTCTAAAGGTTTACGGGAAAAATAGAAATTTGGACTCGGACTTGGACTTGGACTGTTGAGCTCCAGAATGTTCCACGTCTGTGAAGTGAGTGATGGAGACACAGGAGCCTGAGGAGCAGACGGGCTGTCACTCGTCTCAGTCTGTCCCGGGGCAGCTGTGGCGACCACACGAGGAGTGAAGAGTTTGTGGATGAAGTGGAAAATGTTTTTTGAGTCTAAACAAAAATGAAAATGTTCAGGAAACATCAGCGGCACAAGTGAAAGGCTGATTGTTCTCGCCGCGGTGGGTAAAATATAAAAATAAAGTTGGTAACGGAAACAGCAGGAGAAAAATGAAAAAAAAAACATTAATGGAAGAAAATGTTTTATTTTTAGACAAATGCAGGTTTATGTTTTTTTTCCTTCCTATAAAAATAATAATGTGCAGCTGAACCTTTGTTACTTTCACAGTGAAACAGACTTTTTCAAATACACATCCACTTTCACAAAATGTAATATTTCCATGGCAATAAATGAAGTATTTGAAGCAGCAGCAGTACTTTTTGTACTTTGTGTACTTGTAAAGAACTTCTTACATTTCCAGATTTTACAATGTTCATCTTATGTTTTTTTCTGATAGAATAAAAAAAACAAAACAAAACAAAACACTTCACCAAGAATCAAAGGCATCTGTCCTCCTGACCCCTCCCCCTCCTGAGCCGCTCCTCTATGAAAGGTGTGTGTGTGTGTGTTTGTGTGTGTGTGTGTCGGTGTGTGTGTGTGCCTGTTTGTGTGTGTGTCTGTCTGTTTGTGTGTGTGTGTGCTGATTTGCTCGTGTGTGTCTAGTCCTCTCTTCTCCTCCTCCTTCTCTTCTTTCTCTTCACTTATTATTTTCTTTTTTGTAAAGACACGGCTCATATTAATAAACTTTTAAAAATATAAATATGTAAAGATTTTATCCTCGTGGATCATTTTCATCTTCAGTCGACGAGAAAAACAACAACAACAAACTCACAAACGGGACTCACTCACTGGACACACAACTGTGGTCCTCTCCTCCCTCTCCTCTCTTATCTTATCTCTTCTCCCTCTCCGCTCCTCATCTCCCTCTCTTCTTCTCCCTACCGCTCTCCTCGTAACTCTCTTCTCCTCCGTTTCTCCTCTTTCTCCCTCTCCTCTCCACTCCGCCCTCTCTTTTCCCTTCTCCCCTCCCTCTCTCCCTCCCTCCCTCCCTCCCTCCCTCCCTCCCTCCCTCCTCCTAACTCTCTCCTGTCCCTCCCATTCTCCTCCTCCCTCCCATTCTCCTCCTCCCTCTCTCCTCCTCCCTCTCTTCTCTTCTCCTCTTTTTTCCTCTCCTCTCTCCTCCTCCCTCTCTTCTCTCCTCTAAAACTGTCTCCTCCCCTCCCTCCTCCTCCCTCCCTCTCTCCTCCCTCCCTCCCCCTCTCTCCTCTCCTCCCTCTCTTCTCCTCTCCTCTCTTCTCCTCCCTCTCTCCTCTTCTCCTCTCTTCTCCTCCCTCCTCTCCTCCCTCCTCCTCCCTCCCTACTCTCCCCCTCTCTCCTCTCCCCCTCTCTCCTCTCCTCCCTCCCTCCTCCTCCCTCTCTCGTCCCTCCCCCATCTCCTCTCCTCCCTCTCTTCTCCTCTCCTCTCTTCTCCTCCCTCCCTCCTCCTCCCTCTCTCCTCTTCTCCCTCCCTCCCTCCCCCTCTCTCCTCCCCCGTGGCCGCACACGTCCGTCACAGACGTGTCTCTAAAAGCTGCTCTGATGTTGCTGGTGAACGGCGGCCATTTTGTGAAAAAGCGTCTCTGGATGTGAAAATCCTCTCAGCCTCAGCAGATATTTTGCTACTATTTCCAAAAAAAACCCAAATGACATGTTTATAGTGAGATATTTCAGCTGCTGTAAACACCCGAGCAGTGTTTATGGTATAACTTTACATATTATATTATTTTATTTTCAATGCAACTATATAAGCTCTTGGGGGCCCCCTAGTGACCTTGGGGCCCTAAGCAGCTGCTCAATCTGTTTATAATCTGAACCGGCCCTGCATTTCTTATTTAGAGAATTTTTCGACTATAGAAAACATTTGTGTGAGCTCAACTTCTTCAGACTTTACTGCCTTAAACTCGACGTGTTTTGGTGTAACCGACAATAAAGATTCACAGAACGATCCCCGTGAACGATCGTCTGCTCCCGTTCTTCTTCATTTGGAGCCGAACGCTGTGGGCGACGTCGCATCCACTTCGTCTTTAAAGAGTCTACGTTTTAAATTAAACTAGTCCCTGTTCATTTACCCGTTGCTATGGTGATGTCATGGCAGAGCAGTGATACAGAATGTGAATTAACCGACGCCGGAACTACTTGTGTACGTCAGGCAGTATTAACGCACAGCGGTTAAACGTAATATCACGTTTTACAGACCATTTTTGCGTAACAATTAGGTGATTTTTGAAAGAATATCATTGTAAACTTTTTGTGAAACAGTTAGCGCTTTAATATTAATCATTATAGGCTTTGTAGTGTATTTTTGTTAAAGTAATTAGCTTCAAAATCCACAAATACATCATTGTTTGCTACTTTTCGCTCAATTAATGGAGCGGCTGAAGGTTTGTCCACTTCAAATCACAAAACTAGAGCGATAGAACCCACAACCTCTCCGAGCCGAAGAAACTTTAAAAATATTCCGCGCTCCGTGTCAAGGTGCAGCTCTTCATCATGTCTCTGTAAGATTTTCATGACGCTCACGTTTGCCCGGAGCCCCAGAGCTGCACCGGCTCCTCGACGGCCAAAGGTTACATGAAATTGTCAATTTGCAGAGTGAATTTACCGACACATGTCAGGGTTAGAGAGCGGCGCCAGAACATCACAATCCTGTCACAATCCTGTCAGAATGCAGTCAGGAGGGAGGAGGGAGGAGGGAGGAGGGAGGGAGGAGGAAACGAGTAGGAAGGGAGGAGGGAGGAGCAAACGGGTCAGGAGGGAGGAGGGAGGAGGGAGGGAGGAGGAGGGAGGAGGAAACGAGGAGGGAGGAGGAAACGAGGAGGAAGGGAAGAGGGAGGGAGGAGGAGGAGGGAGGGAGGGAGGAGGAGGAAACGAGGAGGGAGGAGGGAGGGAGGAGGGGAGGGAGGGAGGAGGAAACGAGTCAGGAGGGAGGAGGAAAGGAGGACTAAAGGAGGAGGGAGGAAACGAGGAGGAAGGTAACGAGGAGGGAGGAGGAGGAGGGAGGAGGAGGAAGGGAGGAGGAAACAAGTCAGGAGGGAGGAGGAAACGAGGAGGAAGGGAGGAAGAGGAGGGAGGGAGGAGGAAATGAGTCAGGAGGGAGGAGGAAAGGAGGACTAAATGAGGAGGGAGGAAACGAGGAGGAAGGTAACGAGGAGGGAGGGAGGAGGAAACGAGGAGGAAGGGAAGAGGGAGGGAGGAGGAGGAGGGAGGGAGGAGGAAACGAGGAGGGAGGGAAGGAGGGAGGAGGGAGGAGGAGGGAGGAAACAAGTCAGGAGGGAGGAGGAAATGAGGAGGAAGGGAGGAGGGAGGGAGGAGGAAACAAGTCAGGTAGGGGGAGGGAGGAAATGAGGAGGGAGGGAAGAGGAAACGAGGAGGGAGGAAACGAGGAGGGAGGGAGGGAGGAGGAAACGAGGAGGAAGGAAACGAGGAGGGAGGAAACGAGGAGGGAGGAGAGAGGAAGAGAGGAGTGAGGAAGGAGGAAGTGAGGAGGGAGCGAGGAACAACGAGGGAGTGAGGGGGGAGGGAACGAGGAGGGATGAGGGAGCGAGGAGGCAGTGACTCAAACACTCGCTCCTCCAAACTCAGCTGGAGTTTTTAATTACAGTTTCACTTTGACAGTTTGTGTCTGTGTCATTTTCAACAAAACGAATCCAAAAAAGTCATTTCATTTTTTGTTAATAAAACTCTTGTGTTTTTGAAAAGTTTAATTCAGCGGAAAATACAGAGAAAAGGAACAAAAACTCAACTCTGTAAAAACAAATATGAGAATCACACATGAGTTTGACCCACAGTCTGAGGCCTGTGTTTGTCGCCCCCTGCAGGCCACAGAGACACTGGGTCAAATGCAGATAAAGAGCCACATTAAAGTGAAACTGAAGGAGCCGATCTGTAAAACCAGAGCTGTTTTATTTTATTAAATCTAAACTGTGTAAACTCAGACGGACTCGGAGCCAAAAGCTTCAGTCCAAACTTCAGCTCAAAGTGAATCACGTGACAAGAACTTGACAGGTTATTTTTTTAGAACATAAGTTTTCTGTGTGTTTTGGTTTTATTTTACAGATAATTCCATGTTTTATTTTGAGAAATAGAACTGCTCCAAAATATTTATCATGTTTCAGAAGAAAAACTGCCTCAATTATTAAAACTGGAGAAAACAAGAAACATTTTGAAGTTTTATTTTAAAATGGGTCGAACTTGTGATTTTAAGAAGGACTAGATCCTGTTACTTAAGTAAAAGTACAGACCCCACAGCAAAAAATACTCAAGGAAAAGTATCACATGAAAAAATCTACTGAACAGTATTAAAGTACCTGTTTAAAATGTAATTAGAGTAAAAAGTAAAAGTATTTCATGGTGATTTTGACTCTTATGAAGCTTCAAATGTGAATCGATCGTTTTATTCTGTCGCCCCAGATGTATTTGAAATGGTCCATAACCAAAAATAAAACCCCACCAGAGTCAGATCAAACTCCGTCTTTAGGCTCTGGGCCGCTCTGGGCCGCTCTGGGCCTCTCTGGGCCTCTCTGGGCCTCTCTGGGCCTCTCTGGGCCTCTCTGGGCCGCTCTGGGCCGCTCTGGGAACCTACTTTTTCTGTTTAAAGCCCTGACTGCACACAGCTCTTTAACAGTCACTGCAGAGAGTTTGACATTTGTGAGTAAAAATAAAACAACATGGGAGTGGGCCACAGGAGCGGGTGGTGGTGCTGGCTCTTGGCTCTGGCTCTTGGCTCTGGCTCTTGGCTCTTGGCTCTTGGCCCTTGGCTCTCGCTCTGGTTCTGGCTCTACTCTGGCTCTTGGCTCTTGGCTCTTGGCTCTTGGCTCTTGGCTCTTGGCTCTTGGCTCTTGGCCCTTGGCTCTCGCTCTGGTTCTGGCTCTGCTCTGGCTCTTGGCTCTGGCTCTTGTCGTGTATTGAAACTGAAGAGTGTGGCTCACTGTGGACTCTAAAAAAAACTGCTTTCTCTTTGTCTGTGAGTTTGTTCTGTTTGTTCCTGTTTGGGCCGGTCCATGCGTGGGCCGGTCCCTGTTTGGGCCGGTCCCTGTTTGGGCCGGTCCATGCGTGGGCCGGTCCATGCTTGGGCCGGTCCCTGTTTGGGCCGGTCCATGCGTGGGCCGGTCCCTGTTTGGGCCGGTCCCTGTTTGGGCTGGTCCCTGTTTGGGCCAGTCCATGCGTGGGCCGGTCCCTGTTTGGGCCGGTCCCTGTTTGGGCTGGTCCCTGTTTGGGCCAGTCCATGCGTGGGCCGGTCCCTGTTTGGGCCGGTCCCTGTTTGGGCTGGTCCCTGTTTGGGCCGGTCCCTGTTTGGGCCGGTCCATGCGTGGGCCGGTCCATGCTTGGGCCGGTCCCTGTTTGGGCCGGTCCATGCGTGGGCCGGTCCATGCGTGGGCCGTCTTGTATGTCCCTGTATCTGCTCGGCCCAAACAGGTTTAAAGGCCCAAATCAAAAGAAATAATGACCAAAGAAAAATTTAAACACAAAAGATTAAAGAAAAATGTGAAACAAATGACATGATCTGTGTCTGTGAAAGAGGGAGAGAGGGAGGGAGAGAGAGGGAGGGAGGGAGAGAGAGGGGGGAGAGGGAGAGAGAGGGAGGGAGAGAGGGAGGGAGAGAGGGATGGAGAGAAAGGGGGAGGGAGGGAGAGAGAGGGGGAGAGAGAGGGAGAGAGGGAGAGAGAGAGGGAGAGAGGGGGAGGGAGGGAGAGAGAGAGGGAGGGAGAGAGAGAGAGAGGGAGGGAGGGAGGGAGGGAGGGAGGGAAAGAAGAGATAGGAGGGGGAGCAGGGGAGAGGATGAGAGAGAGATAGTAATAGGGAGAAAGGGAAGAGGTAGAGAGGGGATGACAAAGAGGCTCCTCCCTACAGAAAGAGAGCGACAGGAAGGGAGAGGAGAAGAGAGTTTGAGGGAGAGAAAGAGAGAGGAAGAGACGAAGTCAGAGAGGAGGGAAGAGAGGGAGCGAGGGGAAGAGAGAGGAGGGGAGAGAGGGGGAGAGGTGCCATGTTCAGTTTCTTCGAGCTCTGCGTTTTACACAAACTGTCGACTGAGCAGTTCAGTGCAGCTAATGGAGCGGAAAAACATGCCGACTGTAACAATATGGCCGCTATAGGAGAAGTGTGGAGAGGCTGCTCAGGCACAAGAGCAAAACAGCAGGACACATTAAATCTACGACGTCGACTTCAGACAAACACTAAGTCTCTTTGGGTTGAACACTTAACGCTGCTTTGGCGACGCCTAAACTAACCGGACGCCTGAAGCTGAGCGGGTCGGGGCTGGTCAGGACTCGGACAGGAGACCGTGGGACAGAATCAGAGAGACGGCGCAGAACGACGGCCTCTTCTGTCAGTCCCAGGGCAGCTGTGACTTAATAATGAGCTTCCAGACAGTTTGAAAATCATTCATCATAATTGACCTAAAACAGGACAAGTCGAGTCTGATTTCATGTAAAAAAAAACAAAAACAAAACAAAAAACAAACATATAGTGTATATAAACTTCTGGCTTTGGAGAAAGTTATGAAAAATTGTCTAAAAAAAAATAAAATAAAATAAAAAATGAAGAAAGTCATGAAAAATTGTCAAAAAAAAAAAAAAATCCTTCTCTCATTATTCTGGTAATTTAGCAAATAGAAATAATTTTGTTAATCGCAATTGACCGAAAACAGGACAAGTTGAGTCTGATTTCATGTAAAAAAAACTAAAAAAACAAACAAACAAAAAAATTATATAGTGTATGTAAACGTCTGGCCTAGAAAATTATGAAAAATTGAAAAAATAAATCCTTCTATCATTATTCTGGTAATTTAGCAAATAGAAATTATTTTGGTAATCATAATTGACCTAAAACAGGACAAGTTGAGTCTGATTTCAAGTAAAAAAAAAAAAAAAAAAAAAAAAAAAAAAAATCATATAGTGTATATAAACTTCTGGCTTTAGAGAAAGTTATGAAAAATTGTCAAAAAAATAAATAAAATTAAAAATGAAGAAAGTCATGAAAAGTTGTCAAAAAAAAAATCCATCTCTCATTATTCTGGTAATTTAGCAAATAGAAATAATTTTGTTAATCACAACTGACTGAAAAAAGGAAAAGTTGAGTCTCAAACAGTGAGAAAAAAACAAACAAAAAACACCAAAACAAACGCGTACGTGTCTTTTTACAGCGTATATAAACGTCCGGTTTCAACATCACTGGGATGATAGTTGGACTTTTTAACCTTAAATCTCACAGGTCGGTATTTTGTTTTGGTCGATCTGTTGCTTAAAAGATCAACACAAAGCTTCATCTGAACAATTTAGTTTGAAGAAATAATTACACAAAACAAGTCTACACTGCAACAAAAGGGCCACGGGTGAGTTTGGAGTCAGTTTTAATTAGATCATTTACAAAGATAATTAAAATCTGCCGTACGTACTGTAACGGCAGAGTTTATCAGACATCGACTGCTCTGGATTCTAAACAATCAGCGTCGGTCATGGAAAAAAAAAAATAGTGAAGTGTAGAAATGTGGCTCTACAAACTGAGCCACCGTTGCTCAAAAACAGTGACTTCAGTTTAATTTTATTTATCCAAACACGTTTATCATATTAAACGGCGAATATTACCCTATTCTCTGTGTTCTAATGTCGTTTCCTCGTCACAAACAGACCTGGAGTTGTGTTTTGCTTCACCCACACACGTTTAACACACTCTAAACGCTCTGTTCCACCTTGTGATGTCATCAAGTGGTAATACAGGAAGTGCGTCCGCTGCGTTTTTAAACTCCACACATCTTCATTTTTCTAGAATCATTTGGATCATTTCAGCTTCTGGAATTGCCACTTATCTCGACTGAACTAAAGGTAAAACGCAGCTGTTCACTTGAAAACTACCACTTGATGACATCACAAGGTGTAACGGAGTGTTTTGAGCTTTGGAGATGTTACAGACTGGTAATAAACTCAAACAAAATGAAACAAATCACAACTCCAGTGTGTTTTTGAGGAGGAAACAGCGTTAGAACATGACTTAAAGCTCACAACAGTCAGTTTTGCGTAATATAGGACCTTTAAACGCGCACATTCCAACGCCGGCGCACTGTAACGTTAATGTAGATTCGCTCCAAAATGGCGTCGTGTGCGAACAGACCGGCCAGCAGCAGCGCAAAGGCCAGACAAATGTATTCCTCGTCTTCACTGAGGGCTACGCCGGACGAGCTCAAACCAGTACAAGAAGAATACAGAGGTGGGGCCCCCTAAAGATCAGCGGAGTTTGAATAAGCCATGCCTCGGATCCTTTTATCTGCACATGCTAACGGGCGCTAGTGAGCTCCCCTCGGACGCGCGAGTACGGGAAGAAAGATGGAAATATGTAAAAAATGTTAAAAAAAAGAGTTCTGGTCAAGGTTCTTCATGCATATATCAGGGTCAGTGCGGATTCCAGCGGCGTTAATACTACATAACACGCAAGTAGTTCCGGCAGCGGTTAAATCACATTCTGTATCACTGCGCTGAGGTCATCACCATAGCAACTTGTAAATAAACCGCTCAACTGTTAGGACGAGCTTAATTTCAAACACTGAAATAACTGAAATAAGAGAACAGGCTTTTTACACTCACCCGCGACATAGTTCAGTTTATTGCCGTGGTAAATAATAAAATAAATAAATAAATAAATAAATAACTTGGCAGCTGGTTGAAGTTGATGTTTGTGTTGTCAAAGTTGAAGTGAGAAAGAATAAGCAACCGTATGGATTTAAAAGAACTGGATTTGTGCATGATAATAACCTCACTGTTAGCATCGCTACTTCCTGTTAGCGTTGCTACTTCCTGTTAGCGTCACTACTTCCTGTCCAGTTTTATCTCTATGAGGTTTTTGCAGAGTCACGCTAATAATTTATAAATATTTAAAGATGAGGCAGTGGACAGGGAGCTGCAGGTGGGTCAGGGGTCAGAGGTCAGGGAGTTAGGGTTAGACAACGGACACGGAGCTGCAGGTGGGTCAGAAGTCAGGGGTCAGAGGTTAGAGGGTTAGGATGGATGTCACTGAACGTGTTAGACACTACACAAACAAAATACTTCACCAGAGACGCTTCTGTGTTTAGAAAGAGACATGTTTGTGTCTCAATGCTAACGCTAATGCTAATTTTGAGGCAGAATAAACATTAAAGCAACACCTCAAACTGAAGTATTCAACGTTTAAAATAATTACGTAGTCTTTATTTTAATTAATGTGAATTTTAACAGTTTATTATTTTGTGTGACTGTTAGTTTTGAGATACGGTGAGCTAGCTAGCGCGCTGCTGTACATAGAGCCAGTTTAAGGGTCAAACTGTGTGATTATAACTTTGGGAGATATTTAACACGATAAATATCTTCCTAACTGCTGATTTGCTGGGCTGTAGTGTAAGTATAAACTGATGGGATGAAATTACAGTTATTAAGGGACATCGACTGTATAAAGAAGTGGACTTAGCGAGTGCGACGTCACCCACAGCGGTCGGCTCCGGTCGAATGAAGCTAATCCGTTCTAGAGCAGTTATAGCGGCTAATTTGGAGCCGAGTTCTATGTTTGGAATTCTGACCACAAGTATCACAACAAAGAACCAGTCCGGCGCGAGGATGTTGAAGGTAAAGCCCTCTTTCCTTAGCAACGCTGTCAATCAAACCTGTTGCTAACGCTAGCCGGAGCAACCGTGGCAAAAGAAGGCGCCCAATTTGTCTGTTATTAATGTTTATATCTTGATTTGCAGACAAAATAGCAAAATAAAAACCTCAGGATCATGTAGAGCGGGTCAATACGAATGCTCTATTTTCCTCATTTTCCTCGTATTGTTGCGTCATAGGTAAAACTCTGGATTTCCACAACAATTTTCTGGACGGGATTTCTGGATAATTAGCAAAATAAAGACACCAGGACCATGTAGAGCGGGTTAATACGAGTCTTTTCAGTGTAAAGTGAAGTGGATCCATGCTCACTTCCTATCCGTAACGCGGCAGCTAGCAGGTTAGCTCTGTCAGTTAACGCACACAGTCTACGTTAAGCACATCGGCATGAAAGAAAGCAGTGAAACGACGACGATCAATAGTGAAAGCTCGCCGTTTCTGACGCGCGCAGCCAAATTCGACATCAGCGCTGAGATTTTTGACGGAAAGTTGCCAGAAAACACCTCGCGTCTGTCCGTGATGTATACGTAGCTGCGTTAAGTAGGCGGACGACATCGCGCCTCGAAGGTCTACACAGACGGGGAAGAGAACGCCGTGATTTCTTTCCTCGCGTACGCAAATCCTCGCAAAAAATGGGTTCTCCGTTTGATCCACGCTAATCTCTCACATGAAACGGAAACATAATTGAGTGCATATGTAATGGAAATGCCTGCTTATGTACACTGTTGTTATGTGAACTCAAATCAGCGACTGTGAAATGAATGCCCCCCTCTGCTCCAGTCTCCGCCCCAGCCTCGGTGCCATCATTCCGGGCCAGCTGGCGGTGGTCCCAGCCCCTACCGCCTCTGCCGCCTCCACCCCCCATGCCCCTTCTCCAACCGCCCCCCCCACACACACACACACGCACACGCCGATGCCTCCCCAAAACTCTGCGCGCTTTGATATGAGCCCGCCCCCGGCTACCCAGACATCTGGAACTTATAATTCACCGGAGCACGCCGCAAAGCGCTATTTCCATAATGAAACATCGCATTTGCTCCGCGGCGCCCTGCTTTCCCGATGCCGTTCGGATGAGTAGCACATTCTCAGCTCACGACCCTATCTGCACACGCTCGCTCTGCCTGTCGTCTCAACGTCTTCACACTGGTTGACGCGTGGACGGGGCCTAAATATCCAGGATGTAACTCGACAAACCGGCTACGAAAACGTTCCTGTACGAACTAAATCATGTTTAAAGCCTCATTTTGAAGATCTATTAGACTACGCACGCCTAAAATCGTAAAATAAGTCACTAATAATTGTGTTATTTTTAACTCAGACCTGTTCTGCAAAAGCGTTTAACCATGTTCTCGTCCAGGAGTGTTCAAACTACGGCCCGGGGGCAAAATGCGGCCCTCAGACTAATTTTTATTGGCCGTTGAACTGGCTCAAATGATCATAATCAGTACTTTTTATGGCAAATTTGAGTAATCCTACCTCTATAACCTAAATAATATCATTGTCCTACAGACGTAATATAAACATTTCAAGTCTTATTTAAAGTAAGAAGTCAAAATGTTAAATGTTAAATCCACTCATCTGAATTATTGACTGTGGCTCTGTGTCCAATATTTTGAGATTTTTAACATATGGCCCTTAGTGGAAAAAGTTTGAGCAGCCATGTTCTAGTCGTTTCTTCTCGTTAAGCCTCTGAAGTCGTTTTTGGACTGATTCACGTTTGAGTTTAATCTTTAATCGACTATTTTCAAGACGCCATTTTGTCGATCTGCCCTCGTTTTCACCTCCACTGTGACGTACGCGCCATGTTCTGTCTGTGTAATCCCTCAGTCGTCCAATATAAACTGGATAAAAGTTAGTACCGTATTTTCTGGACTATAAGTTGTAGTTTTTTTCATAGTTTGTCCGGGGGTGCGACTTATATGTGAAATTATTAAACTATATAATGTCACATCTTCGTTCTTCGCTCTAGACTTGTACCAGTATCTCCTCCTCCTGAACCACTGAACATTTAACATTTCAACATTACGGTGATTTAAAAAAAAAAAAACATCTGAGAAAAACTGAACAAAAACGCCCCTAAAATAAAATCATATTCTCCAGAGCGACGCTTCATCTTCCTCTGGAGTTGGTGGATTTGTTCAGAAGCGACACCGAGGATGAAGAATTCAGTGGATTTATTGATTTGGAGTGAGATCCAGAGTAAACTTGTTGTTTTTTCTTCTTTATTTATCTGATTAACTGTTAATATCTTACGTTAACAAACCAGACACGTGTTCAGTTCTGTCTGTGCTTCATGGAGCTGAATAAATATAAATGTGTTACGTTAGCGTGATGTACTGATATTCAGCCTGTTGGTCCACATTTTATTATTATTATTAGAACTTGATTTAAAGATAAAATATTTGTTCTTGGGCTTGGATTTTGTAAAATAAATTTCCCCCAAAATGCGACTTATACATGTTTTTTTCTTCATTATTCTACATTTTTTGGCTGGTGCGACTTATACTCCAGAGCACACAGTAAATAGTCAGATTTTTATATAATACTTTTCCACGTTCAATCTCTTTACATCAAGGAACCACTCACTCATTCATACACAGACGGTCAGGTGGGTTAAACGTTTTGCCGCTCAACCAATGATGTTTACGTCGAGAGCGGGATTCGAACCGCCAACCTTCGCATCAGTGGAAAAACACTCGACCAACTCCGCTACTGTCGCCCATTTCGCTCTAATAACTTCCTTCTCCAGTTTTATTTTCTCAAACGGTGACACTCGTAGGATTCGGCAGCGTCGCGTCGTCATTTTGGTACAAATGAAAAGAAAATCCGCTACTCGCAGTTACCCACAGGGGGCGCCGACAGCTACACGTCGCTTTGTCGTGATGACGTTTACGGCGACGTCGGCTCCCATCGGACACCGCGGTTTTCTAACGCGGACGTCAGCGGATTTGTTTAGTTTATTACGTCGTTTTGGATGAATATGATTTTAAATGTGTAAATTATAACAAAATAATCCACAGAGATGAGAACCATAAAGACACAAGCTCAATACGGCTGGTCTAAACTTGAGTAAGAACGGCGCAGTCTTAGAAGCCGCTTACGTAGATAAAATGTGAGTTATTCCTGAACTTCCATCGCATTACTGTGTGTGTGAAAGTGAAAGTGAAAGTGAAATTACTCATAATATTAACCATAATGGAGATGAATGTTTATAGACAGGTTTTATAGCCAAACCATACATCACACTCTGACCTTCTGAGTGATCCGCAGCTCAATACACACAGCGGACCATGATGCATTGTTTATTCCGGACCTTTCTATCAATCTGCGTTAACGCCGTGAGCTTTTTCGCCGACAGGAGCTGATCTGAAAGACTTTCCCGCCGATCGTTGGGTCACCACTGCTCCGAGATCTCTCTGAAGATCTCCCCCGACTCCTCGTCTCAATTTGTGAATCTCGTTTCTCAAATTTTCGCTCGTTTTTTTCCGCTTCTACCAGAACAACGTTAAAGGAGCTGCAACTGTGTCCAGGTCCAGGTCACAGTGTGGATCTTATGAAGCGTTTGGTGTCGTTCTGTTAGCGTGGCGTCTGTGGTGAAAGTCGGAAACTCAGGATCTAACTTTTGTCTGTCACGGTTTAAAATAATAAAAACTGGGTACAGCCGCTTTAAAGGTGAAGCAAAACTGACTCTTTCAGCTTTGAGTCGTGTTCTAATGCTGTTACGTCGACAAAAACAGACCTGGAGTTGTGTTTTGTTTCATTCACACATGTTTGAGTCACACTTTATTATTAGTCTGTAACATCTCCAAAGCTCAAAACGCTCTGTTCCACCTTGTGATGTCATCAAGTGGTAGTTTTCAAGTGAACAGCTCCTTTTACCTTTAGTTCAGTCGAGATAAGTGGCAATTCCAGAGCTGAAATGATCCAAATGATTGTATTGAAGGTGTGTGGATTACTACGGACCTGTGTTACCACATGATGACATCACAAGGTGGAACAGAGTGTCAGCCTAAATATGCAGGTGTGTTTGTGCGTTAAACGTGTGTGAATGAAACAAAACACAACTCCAGGTGTGTTTGTGACGAGGAAA
The DNA here is from genome assembly GCF_009829125.3 of Periophthalmus magnuspinnatus. Taxonomy (NCBI): domain Eukaryota; kingdom Metazoa; phylum Chordata; class Actinopteri; order Gobiiformes; family Gobiidae; genus Periophthalmus; species Periophthalmus magnuspinnatus. The sequence continues at coordinate 32,114,632 of NC_047132.1, forward strand.
CGACATTAGAACAGATCAGAGAATAGTGTTAAACGGGCCCTTTAAACACAAAAAGTTGAGCTGCTGCCTGTGTCCCTCCGTTCCTCCCGTTCACTATGCTAACACGCTAACATGCTAACACACGTGTGAATAAACATGATCTGTTCTCAGACCTGCTTGTTCATGTCTGTTCTCAGAAGCTCAGCTCAGGTCTGGTTAAACAACAACAGCAGCAGCTCCAGTGGAAACGAGATGGGTATGACCTGAGGCTCTGACACACTGTCTAATCTGTGTGTGTGTGTGTGAATGAGTGCGGGTGAATATGTGTGGGTGCGTGTGTGTGTGTCTGAGCGCATGTGTGTGTGTGATCTGTGTATATATATGAATGTGCATCAGTGCGGTGTGTGAGTGTGGCAAGTGCATGTATGTATGTGTGTGTGAGTGTGGTGTGTGTGTACGTGTAGGGGTGCGCATGTGAGCATAAGTGTGGTGTGTGTTTGTGAGAGTGTGTTGTGTGTTGTGTGTTGTGTTTGTGTGTTTTGTTGGTTGTGTAAGTCGTTGTTGCAGATGGGTCTTGTTCCATCAGCTGTGGCTTTAGTCTCACTACAGAGTCTGGAGTGACTTAATCTAAAGAGTCTTGAAGGACACAATATAAATAATCATCCTCCTCCTCCTTCTTCTTCTCCTTCTTCTCCTCCTCCTCCTCCTCCTTCTTCTTCTTCTCTCTTGTCAGTCATAATGTATTGGCTGATCAGAACCTGAGCAGTATTTGTTCTTAACATACTCCTGTCAGAATCTACAGAATCTAGAGTGACTTAATCTAAAAGAGTCTTGAAGGACACAATATAAATCCAATGCATTCTTCTTCTTTTTCTTCTCCTTCTCCTTCTCCTCCTCCTCCTCCTCCTCCTCCTCCTCCTCCTCCTCCTCCTCCCTTGTCAGTCATAATGTACTGGCTGATCCAAACCTGAGCAGTATTCGTTCTTAACATACTCCCGTCTTACTTTTTCACAGAGGAGCTGATGATAGAGACTCTGCCGATCCCCAGAACCAGCTGCAAACCTCAGCTCACCTCTGACTACTCTTAAATAGAGGCAGAGGAGTCCAGGACCCCCGGGTGTCCAAGACTCAGGATGTTTTCCAATAACAGCTTACAAGTGAGGGGAATGGGACTCGCCCCCTGCGGCACCATGATTCCATCACTTTTAACCATGTGCGACTGCTACTTTTTCTCCCTCGCTCTACAATCTCTCTGCCTCGGTGAAAAACCCCAAGGAGTTCTGACCTGATTCTCGCCTGCCGCTATCACCGAACCGCTCGAAACCGCTTTGGAATGACAAGTGAATTCCTCTAAGTGTCAAACTCACCTTATTTCCATTTGGTTTAAGTCCCGGAGAAGCGTCGACCGCGAGCTGCACTTCGGTCCCCCACACCTGCGAGTTTGGACCGTGAGCTTGGACCGTGAACCGCACCGGTTTGTCCAACAGCGCTACCTCCTCCGGGACGTAGATGGCGCCGTCTAGTAGCACGGTGAAGCGGGGGTCGCTGCTCTGGAAGGTCACGGACTTGTTCCCCAGGCAGTCGTCAAATTTCACTGTGGAGAAAACACGACAGGAAGAAACGAGGTGAGTTTTAAGAGTTGAAGCGCAAATTTTATCGATGTAAAATACGTTTGTTTGAGGTGAGGATGCGGTTGTGTACTTCCTCTAGACCGCATGTGTCAAACTCAAGGCCCCCGGGTCAAATGTGGCCCTCAACGTCATTTTATGTGGCCCTCGACAGAATAAATTAAAAGGTATGATGGTCTTAACGTGTTATTTTATGAAGAGAAGTTGAATAAGTGATAACTACAGAAACAGTTAATTAAAAAGTTAAAAAGTAGTTACATTTTGCTGATGTGGCCCTCGGTGACACCCCTGCTCTCGACAAAAACAGGCAGAAGTAAAACTATCGAGGGAATGTGTTCACCGTGGGCACATTTGTTAGATTCTGTTCAGGAAGAATTTATATTTGAACGCCGTAGATTTCATAACATGTTTAAAGAACTCTGAGCCACAGGTACAACACGTTTTACTATTTTTTGTTCTATTGTCTAACTCGGGGGTGTCCAAACTACGGCTCGGGGGCCAAATGCAGCCCTCAGACCGACTTTTATTGGCCCTCAATCCTTTAGTTTAACTGGTGCAATTGATCATAATCAGTACTTTTTCTGCACATTTGAGTAATCCCACCAATATAAAGACCTAATATTAACCTCCTGAGACCCGAGCGCTTGCAGAACTTTATTTGCAAAAACTATTAAGAGCTTGAACACAGACATTTTGTGTAAAAAACTAAATGAGAAACAATTGCGCCTCTGGGAACAATGTGTCTCATTTGTGCTGCTGACAGGTGCAGGAAGACATGTGCCTTTAAATAAAATAAAATAAAATAAATAAATGAATAAATATATACAATTAAAAAATATATATTAAAATACAATAAAAAACCCCAAAATAAAATAAAAATAATTAAATAAAAAAATGAAATACAATAAAAAAAAAATAATAATAATAATTAAAAAATGAAAATAAATAAATAAATATTCTAAACTCTTAGAAATATTCAAAATTGAACATGTTCTTGTTGCTGTTCTTCTAAAAATTTGCACTGTGGCCTAAACAACCCAAAATGTGTTGTCCACAGATGAGGACACCAGGTCTAAGGAGGTTAATATTTCAAGACTTATTTAAAGTGTGTTAAATGCACCATCTGAATCATCCACTGTATTGACACTCGTTTGTTGTCCTCCGTGTCGAATATTTTCCAAGATATGGCCCTCGGTGAAAAGAGTTTGAGCGCTCCTGGTCTAACTAATTCTCATCTTTGCAACTCAAACTGCCATTTTGATTTGAGAGCGACGCAATGCGCAGCCCGACTTCTCTCGGTAAAAGGTCATTTTTTAATTAGACCTTTTCCACCTTCAAGTCACTCAAACGTTCCAATTCAAATGCTGCGTCCTAACCGAAACGGGACAGGCCTATGCAATGGACCGTACGTCAACCGCTGTCTGTGCGCTTACGTTCCGTCACTTACGTTTCATCGCCGAGCAACTGTGACAGCCGCTGACGCCATTTTCCTCCGCAGAAGAAGTGACGTTCGGCGCACGATGGGATATAGAAGTGCGCGACGTCTGCTCAGGTGTACGCTTCGTTCGCGGCTGATCTCCGTGGAAGCGCAGGGCACGTTTGTTTTGCTGCGTTTGACAGGGACAGGCCTCGTCGCACCGGAAGTGACGTAAGTGTCCTTCAAACGCAGCTGACGGAGTGTGAAACCGTCGAATTGGGACACAGCAAAAGCACTTTACATCAAGGAATCACTCACACATTAACAGACAATGGGCGGGTTAAGTGTCTTGCCTAAAAGCACAACAGCAGCATTTATCTGTAGGAGCTGGAATTGCACTGCCAACCTGTGGGTCAGTGGATCTGGACGCTCAGTGATGTTTACGTTGAACCGCAAACCTTCGCATCAGTGGATAAAAACTCTACCAGCTGAACAGGGCCGGTCCAGACTATAATCAGACTGAGCGGCTGCTTTGGGCCCCGAGGCCAACAGGGGGCCCCCAAGAGCTTATACATTTAATATATAAAGTTTTATTAGACACAGGGCTTGTGTGTTTACAGCCTGAATATCCCTCTAAAACTATTACATTTGTTTTATATTTAAAGTAGTAAATTATCTGCTGCTGCTGTGTTTGTTTTTGAGTCGGGCAGAGGTGAGGGCAGCTCTGTGTTTACACCGGAGCAAGGACCCGACATCATGTGAATGTAAGAAACACACAACTGAACACACAACTGGACACACAACTGAACACACAACTGAACACACAACTGAGCACACAACTGAACACACTAAAATCCAACAGAAACTTGTCTAGAATTTCAATAATCTTATGTTTGTGTCGTTCTTATATGTTTGTGTTGTTGTTGTGTGTTTGTGTTGTTCTTATATGTTTGTGTTGTTGTTGTGTTTGTGTTGTTGTTATATGTTTGTGTTGTTGTTATATGTTTGTGTTGTTGTTATATGTTTGTGTCGTTCTTATATGTTTGTGTCGTTCTTATATGTTTGTGTCGTTATATGTTTGTGTCGTTATATGTTTGTGTCGTTCTTATGTTTGTGTTGTTCTTATATGTTTGTGTTGTTCTTATATGTTTGTGTTGTTGTAGTTGTGTCGTTCTGGATGTTTTCAGTCTGATGTTGTTCAGATAAAAACAAAAACAACTGGTCAAAGTGACAAGAGTCAGAATGTGTCAAATGTGAATCACCAACAGCTGAGCCAGGAGGGGGCCCCAGAGACACAGCCCGGGGCCCCTGAGAGGAGGGGGCCCCAGAGACACAGCCCGGGGCCCCTGAGAGGAGGGGGCCCCAGAGACACAGCCCAGGGGCCCTGAGAGGAGGGGGCCCCAGAGACACATTCAGCCCATGGCCCCTGAAAGCTGGGACCGGCCCTGTTACTCATGTAATTTACAATAAGAAAGAGAAAGTGGCAAACTGACAATTATACTGAAATGTTATGAGGGTAGAGCTTAAATAAAAATAAAAATAAAAACCTCCAGGAGCAGTAAACACACTTCACCCCATCAGACCTAAAAGACCAACAACTTTCACTGAAGTAAAACTCAAATTTTAGTCGCAAACATCACCAAAATAAGATGAAAAAACACCCTTAAAGTCTCAAAGTCGGTCTCTGCCACGACGACGCCCTTTGGACCTTTCTCCAGATCGAATGGATTTGAAGCGGAGCCAAGTTTCATAAAAACACAGCGGCAGTGAGAGTATCGCTGACAAACAGGAACCGAGCACAACAGAGGCTGAAACGAGCTTTAGGAGAAAATGACACTCGAAATGATCAACTTTGCAAAAAACCAGAGCCGGTGTTTACATTTCACTGTCACGTCGTATTGATCCCGAGCGTCGAGCGGCGGTTAATAGCGCCGCCGTTTCCCTTCAAGTGACAAACCGAATGCTTTTAGCTTTTAATCTGACGAGAAAGGCTTCACTGTGTGGTCTTTTTTACGGCCGAGACTCGCAGTTAAAGCCACAAGGTCGTCGGTCTGCGGCAGGACCAGACGCCGAGCTCGGACTATTGATTTTTCACCTGCTAAAAAGAACGGAAAAAAACATGAAAATAGGAAAAATATTTGAAGAAAACAATACGAATGTGTGTATAGAATTTGAATCGTGGATGTGCTTGGAATGAGACCGGCTTTTGTACATAATTTCCATGTAATTATGTAAAAATGTGTCTGAAAAGTATACTGGGGAGCGCTTGAATCCCCAATAAATCGACTAAATTAAAATAAATACAGTCTTGTCAAGTGTCGGCGTTGCAGATTTAGCTCGATTTGAAGTATTTTCAGTTGCACAGGTTAAAGAGGCGGTACTACGGAGCGTTTTTTGAGCTTTTTATCACGTTGAAACCGGAGATAATTTAAGATTTGAATGTCGTTTTGGGCGGATATAGCATTTTCAAAACACGGCGGTCTAAGTATGCTACACATTAACAATGAATAAACCACAGTGAATAAAATATCTCCTCTTTAAAACACCGTTAAGAAATGGTTTGTGATGTACTTTGTAGTTTATAGGCTGTGAGATGCAGCACCTTGTAACATAAAATGCGTCTTTAAAGTTTGAGCGGTTTTATTTGGAGTTATGTTTGTGCGCAGGCGACGGACGCACTGGGAATCGGCTCCCAAATATCGGATCAATTGATATCCTGGTTGGTGCACAGACTGTTTAGAATTAGAAGTGGATTAAGTGAGTTTGACGTCGCCCGCAGCGTTCAGCTCCAGTTAAATGAAGCTAATTGACACTAGCAGTTATAGCGGCGAATTTGGAGCCCGGTTACGTATTTGCAACGCCGACCACAAGTATCATAGCAACCAAAGAGCCAATCCGGAGCAAGGCTGTTGGAGGTAACGCCCCTTCCTGCCTTCATGTTTGGTTTAGAAGGGAGCGGGCGCTTAGCAACGCTGTCAATCAAACCTGTTGCTAACGCTAGTGGGAGTGACATCGGGGAAAGAAGGCGCCTGATTTGTCTGTTATTAATGTTCAGTTCTGTTGTGTTACGGAAAAAAATTGTGAAATACCATTGTCCTTCACTATATTGCGGTTCATCTTTCGTGGTCCCGTTGTTTCGCAGATTTTTTTAGTCCAGTTTTTCGTGCTTTTTTACAAAGTATGAACGTGCATTGTGTTCTGCGTCCTGATTGGCTGTTGGACTGTAGACCATTGTCCATCAGTCTCCTCCGTGCCGTGTCTCCTGTCCAGTACAGAATGTGTTCAGACAAATTTACATAAACGTTGGATCTCAGTGTGACTCTGAAGTGCTGTACGTTTGCGATTTGTTTTCTCCCCGACAAAACCCACAACGTTGATGAAACGTTCTGCACCGACAAAGACGCCTACGAAGGTTTGAACTTTGAGAGAGTTTAAACGAGAGAGAAATGTGAGAAAATGTTAACGCCTGTGTGAGAAAAGTGTATAAAGTGTGTGGTGAGGGGTTTTACAGACAAAAACAGAGAGAATAATGTAAAAAATAAAGCGGATACGTCGCGGATTTTGTCTATTGTGGGTTATTTTTAGAACGTGACCCCCGCGATAAACGAGGGACCAGTGTAAAAACCCCAGGATCATGTAGAGGGTTAATACGAACATTTAAGACCAAAATGACGAGTCTGACAGCAGCAGGTACAGAGAGAGGACACAGTTTTTCAATAAGCGGGTTAGCTATGTCCACTTATATATACAGTCTATGGTTTGCACATACAGAATGATGCAATAAAACTCAATTTTCTGGTCACACTCGACCCAGAAAGTCTCATAATGTTTCAACTTTTATTTAAACAAAGCCGTCATGTTGCGTGTCGTTACTCGGGGGGATAACGAACAGCTAACGGCTATCGGGCAACGGGCTATAGAGCTGAAATCAAAATCGAAACTGAAAAAAACTGTGCATCTCTAATACAGACAGATCCTTTCTTCCCGCTGAATTCTGACAAGCAGAACGAAGCGCTCGAACAGCCGCATCCAAACACAGTGACAGGCAAATGAATAAATGATGGAAATATAAACTGTGTTGAATCTACGGCTTTTAAATCACATTGACTTTTAAGAGATAACACAAATGACTTCACCCTTGAGACCCGAGACACTTTTACAGTTTAACGCTCCGCCTATAAAACCCCGTAACGCTCTTTTTCACGCTCGCAACTCCACCCGAAAACAAACACGGAGATATAAAACCCGGCGGCGTCACAACCGAAGGTGGAACAGCTGATATTCATCTCCACCTTTAGCGTTATTAAAGACTTTTTCCTCTGCCACATTCGCGCTTGAACTCCCATCGCCTCTCCGGTCCGATCTCCCCAAACCCTTGATGAGAACAAAGCAATAAACGGCACAGTAATCTCAGGCCATTTTGACCCCATCTCGTGACCTCCGTCTTGTTCTACCTCCCCCGCGGGACTCTCAGCCGGGGGATTACAATGTCTAGACGTTATATCGTTAAGAACCGTGGAGTGGAGGGGTTTAAAGGTTCTTCTTCGCTTTTATTTTTCCGCCGTTTGACCAGAGTAAACGGCAGAGTTAATGCGTTTTTGTTGCGTCTAAATGCGTCTGTAAAGGTGATGTGAGGTCCCGTTTTCAGACATTAAGGACCGACCGACCGCTCTTCCCTCGCGCGCCGTCTAGATCTTTAAACTGGAAACGTCGGATCGCGGTGTGACTCTGAAGTGCTGTACGCTTGCGATTTGTTTTCTCCCCGACAAAACCCATGATGTCGATGAAACGTTCCGCACCGACAAAGACGCCTACGAAGGTTTGAACTTTGAGAGAGTTTAAACGAGAGAGAAATGCGAGAAAATGTTAACGCCTGTGTGAGAAAAGTGTATAAAGTGTGTGGTGAGGGGTTTTACAGACAAAAACAGAGAGAATAATGTAAAAAATAAAGCTTTCTGTTTGAATTCTGTATCTGAAACATCCTTCGAAGCTGCTGGGGCAATATTTCCTTATCGTGCACGTCTCAGGTTGATGGAGGAACCAAAGAAAACCCCAAAAGACACGGAGAGAACATGCAAACACTGCACTGAACAACACCACCCAGACAAAAACAAAACAAAAAAAACAGGACCTTCTTACTGTGAGACATTTTTCTCCTAAAATTATAAAAAATTACATTACACAGTATAGAAAAACTTTAATATTTTTATTTCTCAAACAAAAGCGCTTGATCTTTGGTTTCATTCTATAAAACTGCACTTATTTTTAAATATCTACGAAGGTTTGAACTTTGAGAGAGTTTAAACGAGAGAGAAATGTGAGAAAATGTTAACGCCTGTGTGAGAAAAGTGTATAAAGTGTGTGGTGAGGAGTTTTACAGACAAAAACAGATTTTGTGTATTGCAGGTTATTTTTTAGAACGTGACCTCCGTGATAAACGAGGGACCACTGTTTATATAAATGGACGTAGCTAACCTGCTAGCCGGCGTGTTCAAAACAGGAAATGATCATGTCCGCGCTTCCTGCTCCATCGACTCTGGCTCCAATCCAACTTTTTATTGAAAAACCGTGGCCCCTCTCTCTGTTTCTGCTGCCGTCAGACTCGTCATTTTGGTCTTAAATGTTCGTATTAACCCTCTACATGATCCTGGGGTTTTTATTTCACTAATTGTCCAGAAATCCAGTCCAGAAAATTGTTGCAGAAATCCAGAGTTTTACTTATGACGCAACAATCCGGGGAAAATGGAAACAGAGCATTTGTATTAACCCGCTCTACATGATCCTGGGGTTTTTATTTCACTATTTTGTCCGTAAATGAACATACAAACATTAATAACAGACAATCAGGTGCCTTGTTTTCCTGAGGTCACTTCCTGCAGACTCTGGATTGGCTCTTTGGTTGCTAGGATACTTCCAGTCGAGGCTCCAAATATGGAACTTGGCTCTAAATTCGCCGCTATAACTGCTAGCCTTGATGAGGAGGCTAGGTAAAGTGTAGCAGAACGATTAGCATTGTGTACATGGGAAGTTAAACCAATTTCGAAAAAAAAAAAAAAGACAAAGAGAAAACAAACAAACTCAACACAAAAAGCTCAAATTGTCAAAAAAAAAACCAACACTTTTGTGGTGGGTTTGCTAATGACAACGCTAATAAAACATCAAACATGGCCTTATGACAGAGAGTTCTTCATATACGAGGCGCGGTTGCTGTTAATTTTGCTGTTAGTTTTAATCAGACACAAAATATACTCACAAAAACAAGGAAAATTTTAAAAGAATCAGCGTGACAGTGACTTCCTGGACACGCAGCACCTTCACTTTAGCCGACTGAAGTTTGAGAATTGAGCCCACTCTCCAGCACAGGTACGTTTCCCCACATCCGATAATAATGTAAAAAGTCAGCTCTAACCAAACAGTGCACACATTTATTAATTTTTTATTAATTAACCCTCTGACGCATGAATTATGAAAGCCTTGGTCAAGATTTTTTGTTTTGTTTTTATTCTTCTCAGGACATGAAACAACATTGTGAACTGCCTGTAAAAATGAGTTAACTTGGTGCGATTTTTAGGCCTGCATAAGAAAAGCAATCAGTGGAAAATTACTCGCAGTTACACCGACTGACCACTGAACTGACCTCAATGGAGTGTGGCAGCAGAGAGCACTCTAGAGGCTGATATGCAGGTCATGTTTCTTTTTATGCTTTGAAAAACATTTCAACATTTTTTGGGAAATTTCAACACTGTTTAGATGAAATGTTTAGGCCTGAATAAGAAAACCAGAGGAAATTTACTTGCAGTTACACCGACTGACCACTGAATTGACCTCAATGGAGTGTGGCAGCAGAGAGCACTCCACATAAACCAATGCATTAAAGAGAAAGTTGTTTTAGTCGCTGTCCACTGCAGTGACCGCTGTGCACCAGAGGGTTAAACGTAGAACTCTGTTTGGTTGTTAAAACAGTGCTCTATGTTTAATTTATCCGTTTTAACAGTAAACACAAACTGGATACACAAAAATCTAAAATATTTGGACACCCCTCCTTATCTGCCCCGGAACCTTCTTAAGATGCTGGTAAGATGTTCCCTGGGGACTCATTTGACTGAAACACCAAAGGCAGACGACATGGGTAAGTTAAAATTTCCAACATTTCAACTATAATCAATTAGTTAATACACAACTTTTTCATCGATAAAACATTTTTGTGTATCGTCCTTCAAAGACAGGCTCATGTAACAAAACGTAAGGCTGGATTTTTTATTATTTTGCTAATAAAATCCTTAAAACGACCTGATTTTTCCCGCCGCACTCTTCTAACTCCGCACAATTAGTCATTTACGTGACTGCGAAACCAGACACGCACAAACTTCACGACTCAGAATACGCTCGCGCCTCATCTTTACGTTACATTTCCAAACGATTCCTTGAACGTTTATTGGAATAACCGTTTAGGAGACGCGATTAAAATTTAAACACCTGCAAATATTCTGTCAAAACGAGCCAAATGTTGCAGGTGGAAACGTCTGGAGGATCGGACACAAACGACGACGACGAGGCTGCGAAACTGGTTCACATTCTGTTCTGTTCCTTCTACCGTTATTTCCGTGGATTGCATTAAAATGTATGAGCGCAGCAAAAAAAAACGACAAAAAAAACGAAACAGCAGTTGGCAAACATGTGTCTCTTTGTTTGGGACTAGATTCTCGTGGAAGCTACTCAATTATATAAGACGCTGAAAGTACAAAGCCGGGAGTGTTGTGGCTCTAATTGTGGGACTTTGAGAGGGAGTCAAACGCGCGCAGCAGGTGGTCCGATTCCCATTTTCCCCGTGCCCTCCAATTACAGCCCGGTCTCCGCGTCTCGGCTCGGGACAGGGAGCCAACAGCGCAGAAGAACAGGCGGCCGGGGGTTCAGACCTAGCTCCCGGCGAACACGTAATAAGCTTTCTCCGCTCCAGAGCTGCGGCGGCGTCACTGCGCATCGACGCCGCAGCGGGAACGTGAGCGAAGAACCTGCACTGTGGTTTTGTTCAGCCGCAAAATGATCACGCGAGCTCGTTTGCGTTTGATAATTGTCTTTAATGAACGAACGTAATGAAAGTAAAAGTAAAGTTTTGTGTATCGCAAGAGTAAGACCCGGTTTGTGTAGTTTTGGTTCAGTTTAATGTGATTTTGTGAAGCGCAAAGTCACAAAAGCGGCGGTCGACGCGCAGAACGGAACGAGATCATGGATTTAAACGACAGAAAGTTAGAAAAACAACAGGAAAAACAAAAAAACACTGGTCAATAACAGAAAGATTAACGAAAATGAGCAAATAGAGAAGTGGCTCAGAGCGCCCCCTGTCCACAGAGCCTCGTCCTGCAGGAGCAGTGTAAATAAACCCAGACCAGGACTGAACCAGGACTAAACCAGGACTAAAGTAGGACTGAACCAGGACGGAACCAGGACTGAACCAGGACTGAACCAGGACCGAACCAGGACCGAACCAGGACCGAACAAGGACTGAAAAAGGACTAAACCAGGACTGAACCAGGACTGAACCAGGACTAAACCAGGACTAAACCAGGACTGAACCAGGACTGAACCAGGACTGAACCAGGACTGAACCAGGACTAAACCAGGACTAAACCAGGACTAAAGCAGGTCTAAACCAGGTCTAAACCAGGTCTAAACCAGGACTAAACCAGGACTAAACCAGGACTAAACCAGGACTGAACCAGGACTGAAAAAGGACTAAAGCAGGACTGAAAAAGGACTAAAGCAGGACTGAAAAAGGACTAAAGCAGGACTAAACCAGGACTAAAGTAGGACCAAACCAGGACTAAACCAGGACTAAACCAGGACTAAAGCAGGACTAAAGCAGGACTAAAGCAGGACTAAACTAAAACTAAAGCGGGACTAAAGTAAGACTAAACCGGGACTAAACCAGGACTAAACCAAATAATTCTCGTGAAGGTGCAAGGACACGTCCTGTTTTCTGTTTGAGAGAAGAACTCGGCCTAAACACACAGGGTTTGTGCTTTAAACATGAAATAAAACACAAGTCCAGTTTGTTTGTGACGAGGAAACAACACGGATCAGAAAATGGGCCTTTTAAAACGGTTTAATCCTGAGCCTGTGTCGTCCAAGTGGTCAGCAGGTTTTTGGAGGTGAACCAAAGCACCCGGAAAAGTCCCATCTGGGAATCTCAGGAACTCGCCGCCCATGCCAAGCTGACCGTGTCATCAAATTCTATTAAAAAAACGCCATCTCATTGGATTACAAAACCCTGTTACATCACACCGGTTCAGAATCTACAGAAAAACATTTGAATTGCACATTTTAAATCTTAATTTCTATGGAAACGGTTCAGTTTTTTTCTTCCACACTCAAAACAAACCCCAAAAACATTGATACACGGTCGAATTATCCATTTAGTTTCATTCTAGCGATGGGACTTTCGGCTCCTTTTGCAGGATTTGAATCTTTTGGACCAGTTCTTGTCGGATCTGTTCAAAAGTCTGGCTCTTTTATGATGCATTTATACAGACAGGAGCCAATATGCGAAGTAATTTAATCGACAAACTAATCACAGAAGGTTTAAAACGGTTCAAACTGAGAGTGGGAGTGAGTTTACCCTTTGGAATTATGAGATTCTAAATAAAATGTTTTGGGGTTTTTTGTGCACAAAGCTCTCCGTCGTGTCAGCTGCTCTGCTTCTCTTTTGATTCTTCTGTTGGTTTGGTGTTAATCAGTGTAAAAAACGCACGCAAATGAGAACCGGATCCAACCGTTAACACGCTAAGGAACCGTTCAAAAGAGCCGATTCCTTTGCATAGAGTTAATTCACGTCCATAAGGAACAGGACCGTACGTAAACAGACGGTGAGCGTATTCCGTCGTTTTGTAGCTCCTAAACAACTTATTTCCGCCCGTTTTGATGCTTTATGTTTTACTGCCACTCCTTTAAACGAAGTGTGAATATAAATGCTCTATTAAAATTTTCCCAGGATTGTTGCGTCATAGGTAAAAGTCTGGATTTCTACAACAATTTTCTGGACTGGATTTATGGACAATTAGCGAAAAAAACAAAAAAACACACACACAAAAAAAAAAACAGGATCATGTATAGCGGGTTAATATGAATGCTCTATTTCAATTTTCCCGGGATTGTTGCGTCATAGGTAAAAGTCTGGATTTCTACAACTATTTTCTGGTCTGGATTTATGGACAATTAGTGAAAAAAAAAACAAAACAAAAAAAAACAAGATCATGTATAGCGGGTTAATATGAATGCTCTATTTCAATTTTCCCGGGATTGTTGCGTCATAGGTAAAAGTCTGGATTTCTACAACAATTTTCTGGACTGGATTTATGGACAATTAGTGAAAAAAAACCAACAAAAAAACAGGATCATGTATAGCGGGTTAATATGAATGCTCTATTTCAATTTTCCCAGGATTGTTGCGTCATAGCTAAAAGTCTGGATTTCTACAACAATTTTCTGGACTGGATTTATGGACAATTAGCGAAAAAAACAAAAAAACAAAACAAAAAAAACAAAAAACAGGATCATGTATAGCGGGTTAATATGAATGCTCTATTTCAATTTTCCCGGGATTGTTGCATCATAGGTAAAACTCTGGATTTCTACAACAATTTTCTGGACTGGATTTATGGACAATTAGTGAAAAAAAAAAAAAAAAAAAAAAAAACAGGATCATGTATAGTGGGTTAATATGAATGCTCTATTTTCATTTTCACGGGATTGTTGCATCATAGGTAAAAGTCTGGATTTCTACAACAATTTTCTGGACTGGATTTATGGACAATTAGCGAAAAAACAAAACAAAAAAACAAAACAGGATCATGTATAGCGGGTTAATATGAACGCTCTATTTTCATTTTCACGGGATTGTTGCGTCATAGGTAAAACTCTGGATTTCTACAACAATTTTCTGGACTGGATTTATGGACAATTAGTGTAAAAACAAAACAAAAAAACAAAACAAAACAGGATCATGTATAGCGGGTTAATATGAATGCTCTATTTCAATTTTCCCAGGATTGTTGCGTCATAGGTAAAAGTCTGGATTTCTACAACAATTTTCTGGACTGGATTTAAGGACAATTAGCAAAAAAGAGCAGGCTGAAGCAGAGAACCCAGGTGAAGACAGCGCCCCCCTCAGGCCCACTGAACCCCCGACGAGCCGCACAGATAGTACATCCAAATACAAAATACAGCCACGGGCACCTCTTTTTTGCACCAATTAAAGAGAGTGACAATGCCAATTTTACCCGTCCGCTGACTCCGTTTCGCTCTCCTCCATTCACCCAAGACGCACACACTCCAATCCTGGCCTCCACCGCGCCCGGTCGATACCTCTATATGAGTGAGATTATAAAAACGGGCCAACAGCAGAGCGGCGAGGCCCAGCGGCGCACACTGCACATTAACAAGTCGTTTAAAGCGTTGGCATCGTCCAGGTTGGGCATTGATCTGGTGAATATTACGCCCACGTCGCTGTGCCAAGGCCGGGGATGGCGCAATATCAGAGTTTAGTGCTACGATTATTTCAACATTATTCACAATTATTGATACCAGGGACGAAACAACGGGGAAGTCTGTAGCTTTGTTTCTTCGTCTGATGCGTCGCCGAACCTCAAGCGTGTCACCGACTTTATCGAATCGAACTTTCAGAAGCATAAATCAAGTTAATGTGACGTAAACAGACAGATAAGAATGAACTTTTACATTTTTAGGTTGACTTATTTTAGAGGATGGACCGAAAACTTACTCGCCGTCACAGACTTTGCTGCGTCGCCAGTTCCGAACGCACGTTTTTTTTTGGCGACTCGCGTGACTTTAGACCGGCTTTTTCATCCCTTTCATCCATCCATTTTCTTCCATTTATCCAGGACCAGGTCGCAGGTGCAGGGACTCCCAGATTTCCTCTCTGTGTCGACTCTGCACACCTGACCGAGCGACAGGTGCGTTGGAGAAAAAGCGCTCGGCTGAAAAAGTTTGTAAGACGACTCCTGTGAACTGTTGGCTCACTCTCGGTTCACTTTTATTAGTACAGCGTGGCCCAAAAGTCACTGACGCTTTTAAATCTTCAGTAGCTCCTATAATTCTTGAATTAAACTCACCAAAATTTAGCCGTACGTAAACTGAACCTTCCGAGATTTTTGAAAATATATAAAGTTATAATTGTTCATTTACACTTGGACTTATCACTACTTAAACTACAGGAAGTAAAAATAACCTCATTTCCGGCTTATGTCTCTTATTTGATCCTCGATATTCCGTTTTAAGTCATTTATTAAGTCGTCTGAGGTTTATTCACAAACACCTTTTCTTTAAGATCGTCCCACAGGAAGAAATCGGGACTAGTCAGGTCTGTGGAGATCACACACTGCCCCCTGTCTTTGAAAAACACTTATTATTCCTTTAATGGCGTTTACGCTCGGGGCATCTCTGGTATTGGGTCAAATTTGACCCATGTGACTCAAAGTTCCACTGTACAATGAGGGTTCGTTCCTCAGTGCTGGATTTGGTCAGATTAATGTCAGAAGGGTCGTTCTAAATGCTCTGAAAAAATAAAATAAAAATATTTAGAAACAAGAGAGTTATGAGTTTTTTTCAACTGTCAGTGACTTTTGGGCCTGTGAAACATTTCCGTCCCTCTGACCTTCCTCCAGACTTCCCTCAACACAGAATTTCCGATGGTTCAGCGTATCCGGCGTCTCGTTCCGTCGCCCATGACCCAAAGCTGAGGGTCGAAACGCAGATCGACCGGTGAAACGAGAGCTTTACCTTTGGATTCAGCTCCGTCTTCACCGGCTTTTTCAAACCGCTAAATTATCTCAAATCAGCTCTCGTCCCAAAAGTGTCATAGAGCGACTCGCACGGCTCTTTCTGCCAATTTTTAATGTTTTATAACGAGACAAAGACAGAATGTAGCAGTCTCATATTCGCTCTTCCTTTACGATACACCTGACTGGTAGAAAAATACAGTTTGGTAACTCGAAATACTACGTAAATCTGCGCTAACGTGGCACAATATACAGTTGTCCGTCACTATAACGTGGCGATTACAATGTCTGGACGTTATTTCGTCAGAACCGTGAAGTAGAAGGGTATAAAGGTTCTTCTTCACTTTTATTTTTCCACCGTTTGACCAGACGAAACGGCAGAGTTAACGTCTTTTTGTTGCGTCCAAATACGTCTCTAAAGGTGATGCTCTTCCTTCGTGCTCTGTCTAGATCAGGGCCGCTTAGCAACGCTGTCAATCAAACCTGTTGCTAACGCTAATGTGAGCGACGCCGGGGAAAGAACACGGCTGATTTGTCTGTTATTAATGTTCATATCTTGATTTATGGACAAAATGGCGAAATAAAAACCTCAGGATCGTGTATAGCGGGTTAATATGAATGCTCTATTTCCATTTTCCTGGGATTGTTGCGTCATAGGTAAAACTCTGGATTTCTACAACAATTTTCTGGACTGAATTTAAGGACAATTAGCGAAAAAAACAAACAAAAAAACAGGATTATGTATAGCAGGTTAATGTGAATGCTCTGTTTCAATTTTCCCTGGATTGTTGCGTCATAGGTAAAACTCTGAATTTCTACAACAATTTTCTGGACTGGATTTATGGACAATTAGCAAAAAAAAACAACAAAAAAAAAAAAACAGGATCATGTATAGCGGGTTAATATGAATGCTCTATTTCCATTTTCCTGGGATTGTTGCGTCATAGGTAAAACTCTGGATTTCTACAACAATTTTCTGGACTGGATTTAAGGACAATTAACGAAAAAAACAAAAAAAAACAAAAAAACAGGATCATGTAGAGCGGGTTGATACGAACATTTAAGACCAAAATGACGAGTCTGAAGCAGCAGGTACAGAGAGAGGACACAGTTTTCTAATATAAAGTGAATTCCAGCGTTCCTTAAATCCAGGGGTGTCCAAACTTTTCTCATTAAGGGCCACAAATAAAAACACAGACAAAGCTAAGCTAGCGACGACTGAAGGCCATAGAGTGGTCGCGAATACAGTGAATACTTCAAATTTGCGTTATTATTACAAGTTAGACTGAACCACTAGACCTTTATTCACGCTTATATCCTCAATAGGACGCGTTAAATATTTGATATGGGCTTGTTAAAGTAGATTTTCAGAGAAGTACAGTAAAAAGTACTGTTTAAAGTAATATGGGTCAATTCCTGGAAGCTTGAGGGCCGAGAAAAATTGGTCTGAGGGCCGCATTTTGCCCCCGGGCCACAGTTTGGGCGTGCCTGCTGTCATCACTTTCTATTTGGAACGCAGCTAGCAGGTTTCAGATGTCCTTTTACATATACAGTTTATGATTGTAACACAAACTGAAACTGGGATTAGTTGCTTCTAAAAAGAGAAAAATCCAAAATGCTTGTGAAGTTTTTGTCTGGGTGCTTAATCAGTCTTGAAGGTGCTCGTTAGCGACTTGGAGCTAACGTTTCCAAGAAAAATAGGAGCCGAGACTCTTCATGTATAACTTAGGTGCTTCACTTATTCAAGAGATTTTCTCCTGTAGCAACCGCAAAAAGTTAATTTAATTTGTTTTTGTAAAGTTCAAAATCACAAAAGCAGCAGAAGACTCTGAACAAGATCATGGATTTAAACAAACAAACCAGGACTAAACCAGGACTAAACCGGGACTAAAACAGGACTAAATTAGGACTAAATCGGGACTGAACCAGGACTAAAACGGGACTAAACCAGGACTGAAACAGGATTAAAACAGGATTAAAACAGGACTAAATTAGGACTAAACCAGGACTGAACCGGGACTAAACCGGGACAAAAACGGGACTAAACTAGGACTGAACAGGGACTAAAACGGAACTAAAACAGGACTAAATTAGGACTGAACCAGGACTAAACCGGGACTGAACCAGGACTAAAACGGGACTAAACCAGGATTAAAACAGGACTACAACGGAACTAAATTAGGACTGAACCAGGACTGAACTGGGACTGAACCGGGACTAAACCGGGACAAAAACGGGACTAAAATGGGACTAAAACAGGACTAAAACAGGACTAAAACGGGACTAAATTAGGACTGAACCAGGACTGAACCTGGACTAAACCTGGACTAAACCAGGATTAAAACAGGATTAAAACAGGACTAAAACGGGACTAAATTAGGACTAAACCAGGACTAAACCAGCACTTCCTGTATCACCACACGATGACATCACAAGGTGGAACAGAGCGTTTTCAGCTCTGTTCCACACACAAACAAACCTAAATACGCAGGTTTGTTTGTGTGCTAAACATGTGTGAATGAAACAAAAAAACTAAACTCCAGGTAAACCCCTCGGTGTCGTCCCTCTTCCCTCCCTCCTCTTCATCGTTGTGCGACGCTCCACCGTCGCACTTTTGTTTTTATCAGAAGTCAATGCTCCGTACCGGCGTTTAACAATTCAAACGACTTTCCTCACAAACTTTCGTCGCCTCAAGAGATCTTCACAACAACACTCCACCTCCTTTAATGTTCCCTTGTTCTCTCCTCGGCGTCTGTGTTGATTGCCACCTCCGCACGCCCCACCCCGCCTCCTTCACCTTCTCCTCCGCCACTCCCTCACTTTCTTTCTCTCTCTCTCTCTCTCTCGGCGCCTCTTTTCTTTCGCTTTCAACACTTGTCACCTACTTCTTGTCAGGCTGTCCGGAGGAAGACCACTGGAAGGTCACAACTCTCTCCTCAGCGCCGCCGTTCCCTCCTTGTCCTTGTCTTGTCGAAAGGTAGACGGCAACTTTAATTAGAAAAGTGAGGGGAGGGGAGGATGACAGCGAAATCGTGCCATCGGTGGAGGGGAGGAGAGGAGGAGAGGAGGAGAGGGGCAAGCTGGCGACGGAGGAGTGACGAGGGAGCTCACGACGGATTGGTTATTTGGATTTTGTGATTATTCAGGTCATAATATCATCAAAAATCGCAGGGTTACGTTCTAAAAATAACCCGCAATAGACGAAATCCGTGACGTATCAGCTTTATTTTTTACATTGTTCTCTCTGTTTTTGTCTGTAAAACCCCTCACCACACACTTTATACACTTTTCTCACACAGGCGTTAACATTTTCTCACATTTCTCTCTCGTTTAAACTCTCTCAAAGTTCAAACCTTCGTAGGCGTCTTTGTCGGTGCAGAACGTTTCATCGACATTGTGGGTTTTGTCGGGGAGAAAACAAATTGCAAACGTACAGCACTTCAGAGTCACACTGAGATCCAACGTTTATGTAAATTTGTCTGAACACATTCTGTACTGGACAGGAGACACGGCACGGAGGAGACTGATGGACAATGGTCTACAGTCCAACAGCCAATCAGGACGCACGACACAATGGTCTACAGTCCAACAGCCAATCAGGACGCACGACACAATGGTCTACAGTCCAACAGCCAATCAGGACGCACGACACAATGCACGTTCATACGATGTAAAAAAAAATCATGTAAAATTGCTGTTAAAAAAATCCGGGAAACAGCGAGACCACGAAAGGTGAACTGTACATTCTATGATCTAGACCAGACATGCCCAAACTGTGGCCCAGGGGCAAAATGCGGCCCTCAGACCAATTGTTCTTGGCCGTCAAGCTTCCAGGAATTGACCCATATTAGTTCAAACAGTACTTTTTACTGTACATTTCTGAAAATCTACTTTAACAAGCCCATATCAAATATTTAACCTGTCCTATTGGGGATATAAGCGCGAATAAAGGTCTAGTGGTTCAGTCTAACTTGTAATAATAACGCAGATTTAAAGTATTCACTGTATTCGCGACCAGACTATGGCCCTCAATCGACTCTTAGCTTTGTCTGACGTGGCCCTTAATGAGAAAAGTTTGGACACACCTGGATTACAAAAACACGGAATAAAGTTTACATTAGAAAACTATGGCTCCTTTTTCTGTAACTGCTGCTTCAGACTCGTCATTTTGGTCTTAAATGTTCGTATTAACCCTCTACATGATCCTGGGGTTTTTATTTCGCTAATTGTCCTTAAATCCAGTCCAGAAAATTATTGTAGAAATCCAGAGTTTTACCTATGACGCAACAATCCCGGGAAAATGGAAATAGAGCATTCGTATTAACCCGCTTTGCATGATTCTGGGGGTTTTATTTCGCCATTTTGTCCATAAATCAAGATATGAACATTAATAACAGACAAATCAGGCGCCTTGTTTCCCCGGAGTTGCTCCCGTTAGCGTTAGCAACAGGTTTGATTGACATCGTTGCTAAGCGCCTGCTCCCTGTTAAACCAGCGGTGCGGGCGGTAAGGGGACGACGTCACACTCTTTTAATCCACTTCTTTAAACAAACTATGGTTAAAATCCCACATCTGGAGCAAAAAGTAGTTTTAAAAAGTTCATTTACGTCGCTCGCGAGAATCGTAAGTGAATTTAATTGATTTAAAGGTCTTTGGACGCTAGAGCCTTTCGCAACAATTTCAGACTTTTACTTCGTACAAAATGGCCGCAATACTTTTTTACTTTCCCAAGGTTGAGCCGAAGATACGATGAGACGTCCAGTCGATCGGCCGTTTATTCACCGGGGACGATTTAGAGCGACCGATGTGAAATACCCCAGCAGTGAAAACGGGCCCTCACCCAAAACGACCCGGCGCTGTTGCCAAGGCGACGCCATGTAACCAAAATCCTCGACGACACCAGATTGCCGTTGGTAAAATGAACATCTCTGGGGGCGCTAAAGTTTATAACAACTCATTTGAATTGTTAAACGGTTACACGGTGCGTTGAGTCGCCGAGCGCTAAAAGCTTTTGTTCGTAGAGAAATGGGGAGCGAGGAAGAGGAAGAGGGGTGCGCGGCGCAGGCGGGCGGGCGGCGAAGGGCATCGGACTGGCGCTGGCGTTCTGGCTGCGTCCGCTGGCTCTCCCTCACTCGGCGTTGGAATGGATGGGGCGCTCAGATGGCTGTTTAAACAGGTTAATTGGGCTGGCCTCCCGCGAGACTGGGACAGATGGATCGACCGGGAGAGTGTGGAACGAGCGAGAGGCGAGGGAGGAAGATGAGGAAGAGGAAGAAGAAGAAAACTACAGTGGCCGGTGATCACAGGCGCGGTGAGGGAGCGGGTTGTTTGATTAGAGCGGAGGATGCGCTGGAGCGAGCTGAGCCTGCGGAGACGGACACGGACGCACAGGTAGGTCCAGTGTCCAATTGGTAAACCAGGACTAAACCAGGACTAAACCAGGACTAAACCAGGACTAAACCAGGACTAAACCAGGACTAAAACAGGACTAAAACGGGACTAAACCGGGACTAAACCGGGACTGAACCGGGACTAAAATGGGACTAAAACGGGACTAAATTAGGACTAAACCAGGACTGAACCGGGACTAAACCGGGACAAAACTGGGACTAAAACAGGACTAAAACGGGACTAAACCGGGACTAAACCGGGACTGAACCGGGACTAAAATGGGACTAAAACGGGACTAAAACGGGACTAAAACGGGACTAAATTAGGACTAAACCAGGACTGAACCGGGACTAAACCGGGACAAAACTGGGACTGAACCGGGACAAAACTGGGACTAAAACAGGACTAAAACGGGACTAAATTAGGACTGAACCAGGACTGAACTTGGACTAAACCAGGACTAAACCAGCACTTCCTGTATCACCACATGATGACATCACAAGGTGGAACAGAGCATTTTCAGTTTGAGAGAAGAACTCAGACAAAAATACGCAGGGTTTGTGTGTTAAACGTGTGTGAATGAAACAAAAAAACAAAACTCCAGGTCTGTTTGCGACGGGGAAACGACAGTAGAACATCAGAAAATAGCGTCATATGAGCCTTTAAACGTCTGCAAACTGTGACGTCGTGCTCAATATTTGGCCTTTAAGGTTTGAGTTACTCTTTGCTAACATTCAGAGGTGTTAACCACTCTACCAATCTATATGTAAATGAAAAAATGAAAAAATATACTGAAAAAATGTGAGATTACACTGGTATTTTCCGGGGTTTTTAAAGGGCCCATGTTACACTGTTTTCTGATCCATGTTCTAATGTTGTATCTTCACCACAAACAGACCTGAAGTTGTGTTTTTGTTTCATTCACACACGTTTAACGCACAAACACACCTGCAGATTTAGTCTTTAGTTCTTCTCTCAAACTGAAAACGCTCTGTTCCACGTTGTGATGTCATCGTGTGGTGATACAGGAAGTGCTCCGCTGTGTTTTTAAACTCCGCACGCCTTCATTTCTAGAATCGTTTGGAGAATAATTAAAGGTAAAAAGGAGCTGACAACAACCACTTCATGACATCACAAGGTGGAACAGAGCGTTTTGAGGTTTGGAGATGTTACAGACTAATAATAAAGGAAACAAAACACAACTCCAGGTCTGTTTTTGAGGACGTAACAACATTATAACATGATTTAGAGCTCATACGAGTCCATTTTGTTTAATAGTTTCTCTCACAAACCCTTTACGACGTTGCTAGTATTCACATGCATGTATTTATGTATTTTCCGGGTGCGTGCACAACTTTAAACGTGACTTTTTTTAATATAATAGTTGTGCACCGCAGGGTTAAGACACAGGTTTTAGCGCTTCATGCTAATATTTCATTGTAAAACGCAATTCTTTAGATCGGATACAGGGTTTACTTCATCTGCGTCTCTGAATATTGAGGATAAACTCGACGCAACTCCGGGAATCAAACCCAGAAGCTTCTTGCAGCGAGGTGAGAGTCTTAACCCTTGTATTACTAGAAAAATCTGCTGTATGTTATTCAAACCGGCATTAAATATTTAAAACTGTCACAAAGAAGTTGAGCGTCTGCTAACGGCCAACCCACAGTTTGAATTTTTTTTTTTTTTTTTTTTATTAAACTGCCAAAAGGTACAATGAAGTGCACAATACTTATTAAAACATTTTCTTTTTTTCCAATATTTAACTAAATTACCCCACCCACACACATAAAACAACAAAACTACAGGCAAGATTTAAAAAAAAAAAAAAAAAAAAAAAAAAAAGAGACACAACCCTAAATAAGACATACATGTGATAGTAATAAAAAATAACCACAATAATAATAATAATAATAATAATAATAATAATAATAATAACAATAATAATAAAAATAACTAATGTAATAAATAATTAATAATAGAATAAAAATTACAATGGGGAGGGAGGATAATCTAAGAATCTATATGTAAATGAAAAAATGAAAAAATATACTGAAAAAATGTGAGATTACACTGGTATTTTCCGGGGTTTTTAAAGGGCCCATGTTACACTGTTTTCTGATCCATGTTCTAATGTTGTATCTTCACCACAAACAGACCTGAAGTTGTGTTTTTGTTTCATTCACACACGTTTAACGCACAAACACACCTGCAGATTTAGTCTTTAGTTCTTCTCTCAAACTGAAAACACTCTGTTCCACCTTGTGATGTCATCGTGTGGCGATACAGGAAGTGCTCCACTGTGTTTTCAAACTCCACACACCTTCATTTCTAGAATCGTTTGGAGAATAATTAAAGGTAAAAAGGAGCTGAAGGGCGCAATAGTTTATAAAATTTTCTTCCTGAACCGCGAACAGTTTTTCCACAGTTTGAATTTTTAAGAAAAGTAAACTTTGAAACGTGAAATAAAGTTCTAACTAACTTTCTCAATTCATAAACGGTTTTAATGTGAGACGCAGACATCTCAAAATAACACTCGCTCGTGCTATTCCGAAGCGTTTAATCCCGCTTTCTCGCATTCATCTCCGGACAGCTTTACACGAGCGACTTTAAAAGCCGGCCTCGTATTTGTTTTTTTGAAGAAAAGAGAGAACAAATATATACAAAGTCCGACGGCAATACGCTTGAACCACACCAAAGCGACGCGTCTGTCAAACACAACGCTGATGGTGCATTATCGGCGCTCTTCAAACCTGCCCGCGTTCCATTATCTCGCCGTTTCATGTGCTTTGTGTCGACGCGGAGCTGGAAAAGCCCAAAACTACTGTCATGTCTGAAGAGTACAAAGGAACAACACACTCAACAAACACTTTAAACTCCTTCAAGTTCCCTCGGGCTACATTTTAATGGCTAATGTTAATCGCAATTTCACAGTTTGCCGGTTCTACTCCAGCGATGAAAGCTGATTTGTTTGGTCAGAAGGAAATGGAGACGTAATGAGAAAATTGGCGTTCCTATCCATCGCGAGAGAACACATTTGTGCTGTGCAAATGTGAGTACGGTGAAACTTAGTGTAATACAAACACTGGAAGGTTTTGATGTGGAACTTTTCTGCAAATATCAAAAGTAAGCTCGTCGAGGCTAGCAGTTATAGCGGCTAATTTGGAGCCGAGTTCGTTGTTTGGAATTCCCGACCACGAGTATCACAGCAACCGAAGAGCCAATTCCAGAGCGAGGCTGTTGAAGGTAACGCCCCTTCCCGCCCGCACCGCTGGTTTAACAGAGAGCGGTCGCTTAGCCACGTTGTCAATCAAACCTGTTGCTAACGCTAACGGGTTGATCCACTCTGAGCTTGTGGGAGGCTCAGGAACAAGCCAACGTCTTTTTATTGTCTTTTTAGCAGCTGATGTCAAAACACTAAATAAATATTTGTTTGTTCGTTGAAGCGGATTATCAAAAATGACCAAAAAAGAGTTGAAAATTGTAACATTGCATCTACGTTAAGTAAACTGTCTACTGTCCTGTGGAACTCGATCCAAAATGTTTGTATCTTTGGGCAGTCCCAGAATATACGCCAACGATCATCTTCCTGCGCCCCACTCTGAGAGAGAGGGGACACAAAACAAAAAATAAACTCTTAAAAAAAAAAAAAAAAAAAAACTCTAAATATCTAAAAAATATATATATCAGAAAAGTAAAAAAAACAAAAAAAAAAACCCTCAAAATTTCAAAAAAATAAAATAAAAAATAGAATAAATAAAGGCAAGGCAAGGCAAGGCAAGTTTATTTGTATAGCACAATTCGTACACAAGGTAATTCAAAGTGCTTTACAGAATAAGAAAGACATTAAAATCACACAAATCAAACATAAATAATCACAAATAATCATCATAAAATCAACATTAAAAGAGAAGAGTGCAGAATAAAAACCTGTCAGTCATATGCACAGCTAAACAGAACTGTTTTGAGTCTGGATTTAAACATTGTCAAAGTAGAGGCCTGTCTCACATCTTCAGGAAGACTGTTCCAAGTTTTAGCTGCATAAAATTTAAACGCTGAAATAAATAAACTAAAAAAAAAACCCAGGATCATGTAGAGGGTTAATACGAAAATTTAAGACCAAAATGACGATTCTGACAGCAGCAGATACAGAGAGAGAGGACACAGTTTTTCAATAGAAAGTGAACTGGAGCGCACCCGTAATCACTTCCTATTTGGAACGTGGCGGCTAGCAGGTTAGCTATGTCCTTACAACACAAACTGAAGCTGGGATTAGTTTCTCCTAAAAAGACAAAAATCCCAAACGCTTGTGAAGTTTTCGTCTGGGTAGCTAATCAGTCTTGACGGTGCTCGTTAGCGGCTAGGAGCTGCTAACATTTCCAAAAAAAACGAGTCGATGGCTAGCAGGTTAGCTATGTTCATTTATATATAGCGAAGCAGAGTACAGGCAGTAAGTAGCCACGTTGAGGATTAAAGTTTAAAATGTAAAAAATGCCCAAAACATTTCTGAATCACGTCATGTAGAGTCTGTGAGCGAACGCGAGATGAGTCCAAAGTTTGTGTTTGTCTCATCTCTCCAGCGCTGTGATGTTTCTACTTCGACTTCAATGTAATCAGAGGTTTGCAATACCTCCTCAGTCTGAGTCTTACATCTGTGAAAATGTTGGTAATAAGTCGAAACGCTTCTAACGGAGGCGAAAGTCCAAAATTGTATCTTTTAAATCGACTCTGTGCTGCGCTCACTGTTAGTGTCACTACCTCCTGTATAATTTTATCTCTACGAGGTTTTTGCCGAGTAGCGCTAAAAATAATAAATATTTAAAGATGAGGCAGTGGACAGGGAGCTGCAGGGGGGTTAACGGTCAAGGGTCAGGGGTCAGAGGTCAGGGGGTTAGGGTCAAACAATGGACAGGCAGCTGCAGGTGGACGTCACTGACAACATGTTAAAAACAACACAAATCAAATAAAAACTTCACCAGAGACACTTCTGTTTACAAAGAGGCATGTTTGTGTCTCAATGCTAACGCTAATGCTAACTTTGAGGCATAATACATAAATATAAGTACATACATATAAACTTAATTGGGTAGTTTTTATTTTAATGAATTGTAATTTTAATAGGTTGTTTATTTTATGTTTTATAATTTTCATAAAAGTGTTAGCTTTGCGACACGGGAGCAGTCCACATTGGTACAGTCCACATTGGTACAGTCTCACATTGGTACAGTCTCACGTTGGTACAGTCTCACGTTGGTACAGTCCACATTGGTACAGTCTCACGTTGGTACAGTCCACATTGGTACAGTCTCATGTTGGTACAGTCCCACACTGGTACAGTCTCATGTTGGTACAGTCTCACACTGGTACAGTCCACATTGGTACAGTCTCACGTTGGTACAGTCCACATTGGTACAGTCTCACGTTGGTACAGTCCACATTGGTACAGTCTCACGTTGGTACAGTCCACATTGGTACAGTCTCATGTTGGTACAGTCTCACACTGGTACAGTCCACATTGGTACAGTCTCACGTTGGTACAGTCCACATTGGTACAGTCTCACGTTGGTACAGTCCCACACTGGTACAGTCTCATGTTGGTACAGTCTCACACTGGTACAGTCCACATTGGTACAGTCTCACGTTGGTACAGTCTCACGTTGGTACAGTCCACATTGGTACAGTCCACATTGGTACAGTCTCACGTTGGTACAGTCCACATTGGTACAGTCCACGTTGGTACAGTCTCACGTTGGTACAGTTACAGTCTCACATTGGTACAGTCCCACATTGGTACAGTCCACATTGGTACAGTCCACATTGGTACAGTCTCACATTGGTACAGTCTCACATTGGTACAGTCCACATTGGTACAGTCCACATTGGTACAGTCCACATTGGTACAGTCTCACGTTGGTACAGTCTCACGTCGGTACAGTCTCACGTCGGTACAGTCTCACGTTGGTACAGTCCACATTGGTACAGTCTCACGTTGGTACAGTCCACAGTGGTACAGTCCCACGTTGGTACAGTCCTAGTCACAATCGTTAGCCTCACATTGGTACAGTCCCAGGGGCAGCACGCACACTGATATTGTTTGGTCTAATCAGCATCTCCCTAAACGCTCATTAGTATTCGTCCAAACGAGCACGGAGACGCCTGATTGGTCTTCATCAATTCTCTGCCATTTCTGTGCGTGCGGGCGGCGTGTGTGTGCGAGGACAGGATCCAGCGCCGCTCTGGTACCAGGACGCCAAAACAATCACACGGCGACTGTTGGCTCTGCGTGTGTGACTGATGAACACGCCACTCAATATCAGACGCGGCGACTGGAAAGCGACGCAAGTTTGAGATCCAACTTTGGACGCGGAGCCGAACAGAACTTGTCAGATAAAACTTGAGGGAATGTAATAGAGCTGTTGTCGTATTGATACCGATGAAAACGATCAGACTTTTGTAAACTTGCTGCTGAACTAAAGTGTTTTATTATTCAAATATCAGGATTTTCTACTGGCAAAAAACCTCCAGTACATTTGTAACACAACCTGAAATATCTCAAGAGCTAGAAAACATCAACCAAAACATAAATAATTAATAAATACTTCATAATTTACACTGGAAGCATTTGTGTATTAAAAACTCCACACCTCCAAATTGATTTAAAGCTGCAGTACGCAACATTTCTGGTGGAAAGTCTGCTCGTCTCCATGGAGATGTTATCGCTTTGCCTCGAGAAATCCACAGTATGACATTAAACTAATCTATTTCCATAAAGACAAGACAAGTGACGCCGCCAGGTTAAGTGTTAGGTCAGGTCTGTGGAGAGAATACATGTTTTTTCAAGTTTACTGGGATTTAAAGCAGTGCGGCAAACCAGGGGGCGCTCTCCAGCTGTAAACGCAAAAGTGAGATAAACGTGGGGGAAAATTATGCGCTAAAGAATACACTAGTTTTGATTTCGAACTGTCATTTTGTGCATCATGCCGCAGCCTCAGCATGGAAAACAAACGAAGAAATGTATCAAAGAAGGAAATAGAGCCACTGCGCGTAAGTTTGGCCATAAAAGAAGGAAATAGAGCCACTGCACGTAAGTTTGACCAACAAAGAAGGAAATAGAGCCACTGCGTGTAAGTTTGACCATAAAAGAAGGAAATAGAGCCACTGCGCGTAAGTTTGACCATAAAAGAAGGGAATAGAGCCACTGCACGTAAGTTTGACCATAAAAGGAAATAGAGCCACTGCACGTAAGTTTGACCATAAAAGGAGGAAATAGAGCCACTGCGCGTAAATTTGACCATAAAAGAAGGAAATAGAGCCACTGCGCGTAAGTTTGACCATAAAAGAAGAAAATAGAGCCACTGCGCGTCAGTTTGACCATAAAAGAAGGAAATAGAGCCGCCACACGTAAGTTTGGCCATAAAAGAAGGAAATAGAGCCGCTGCACGTAAGTTTGGCATTAATGAACCGATGGGGCGACATTGGAGGCGGCAGCGGGAAGAACTTAGTCAATGTAAAAGACGACAAAAGCTTCAGAGGAAATAAAAGCGGATGACCTGTGTTGGTGCTGTTTTATTTTCTAAACCTGCAGGTGTGTTCATCCCGTGTTGATGCCGTGTTGGTGCTGATTTTCAGGCACAGTTTGAAAAAAAGTGTGTCTTAAATTAAATAAAAAACACAAAAAAACTCTGTGTACTGTCTTTCTGTGTAAATATCTCATGTTCCAACATATTTATTTTAAAATTTTGCAGGTGCAGCTTGTATTCAGATGCGCTCAATAGTCAGAAATGTAAAAGGTAAATAGAGCTACTATTTTTTTATATTTTAGCTTCAAATCCTCAAAGTTAAAAAAAAATGTGTAGTTAACTTTTTTTCCTTTACAACATAATTCCATATTTCTTACTTTATATATTTGATGTCTTCTGTTTGTATAAAAAATTAAAAATAGTAAAAATAAAGAAAAAAATAAATAAATAAATAAGGTGTGTCCAAACTTTTGAGTGACAGCGTAAGTTAAATATAATATTAACGCTATGAAACATTCTTGACAAAACATTAACATCTCCACGGAGGCAAAACTGGTGGCAGACAGTCCACCCCAAAAGTTCCATAGTGCACCTTTAAAAAGTTGAGACCATGAAATAAAAGTGGAAGGCTGGGAAATTGAAGTCTGTTGGCAATTATATGGGACTTTAGTGCAGCCGGGGAGAGGAGGTGAGAGGAGGAGGTGAGAGGAGGAGGTGAGAGGAGGAGAGGAGGAGGTGAGAGGAGGAGGTGAGAGGAGGAGGTGCTTTAGTGGACGCACTCGTACAGTCAAATAAGGGCCAGACTCGACTTTACACAGCATTTTAAAACACCAACTGGAATTATTGCACTGCATGGTTTAAGAAAAGTAGTTTATCCAGTATCACTTAATAATAATTATAAATAAATAAATAAATACATAAGTAAATAGATTAATAATAATAATAGTAATAATAATAATAATAATTAATTCATTAATTAATAAAAATACTATACAGTTCAAGCATTAAAATACCAACTGGAATTATTGCATTGCATAGTTTATACAGTACCACTTAATAGTAATAATAATAAAAAATAAGAATAAATAAATAAATACATAAAAAATAATAAATAAATAAATAAATTTATCCAGTATCACTTAATAGTAATAATAATAAAAAATAAGAATAAATAAATACATAAAAAATAATAAATAAATAAATAAATTTATCCAGTATCACTTAATAGTAAAAAAAACAAAACATAAAAAATAATAAATAAATATAAATACTACCACTAATAATAATAATAATAATAATAATAATAATAATTAATAAATAAAAATACTATACAGTTCAAGCATTAAAATACCAACTGGAATTATTGCATTGCATAGTTTATACAGTACCACTTAATAGTAATAATAAAATAAGAATAAATAAATAAATACATAAAAAATAATAAATAAATTTATCCAGTATCACTTAATAGTAAAAAAAAACAAAACAAAAACAAACATAAAAAATAATAAATAAATAAATATAAATACTACCACTAATAATAATAATAATAATACATGAACAGGGGGCAATAGTAGTTCAGTTCATAGAGTGTTTTTCCACTGATCTGAAGGTTGGCAGTTCAAATCCCGCTCTTTGAACTATAGACTGTATAAAGAAGTGGACTGAGTGAGTGTGACGTCACCCACAGCGTCAAGTTCTAATCAAATGAAGCTCATCGAGGCGAACAGCTACAGTGGCGAATGTCCATAGTTTCATATTTGGAATTCTGACCGTGAGTATCATAGCAACCAAAGAGCCAATCAGGAGCGAGGCTGTTGACGCCAAGATCACTTCTCACTTAGCATCGCGTTCAATCAAACCTGTTTTAAGACCAAAATGACGAGTCTGACAGCAGCAATGACATCATATCACTTTATATATTGTTTGGTTCATTGATTTACAACACTCTGAAGGTGAAAAAGTGCTATAAAAATGTGACCAACTAAGACTATAACTTAATTAACAAAAAACTAATTGTGTATTAATGATTATTCAGGCTTTAGTTACTACTTAATTAAAGGGTTAGGGCTCGGCGCATTGATTATAGACGTTTTCTCTTGTATCAAATGCCCACTTAGTTCTGAATAACTGTGTAATCACTGCTCCCCATAACTCTGCCCCTTTCTCCCTGCACAGCGCTGGCTCCTTTTCCTGATTTACTGTGGTTACAGGGAGAAAAAATCCAAGAGTCAAGTGTTTTGTGGTCACGGTTCAGCGCTTTTTATAGATCGATCGCCGACAGATCCAATGATGGATTTGATACGTACTGTACAGGTCGGCCTCCCCGGAGCTGCGGCGCACATTTGGAGTAGCAGCTCTGTGGAAACGCTGCTGTAAACTGCAGCGTTTGAAGGCCTGAGGCGGAGGACCGGACTCTGGGACCACCGGGAATCTGCACACTGGAGCGGGCTAAATATATGTCCATACAGTCTGTCGAGGCGGGGACAGAGGAGACAAGATGGCCGACAGTTTAAAGGGCCAGTATTACACTATTTTCTGATGTGTTCTAATGTCATTTCGTCGTCAAAAACAGACCTGGAGTTGTGTTTTTTTGCTTCATTCACACATTTAACACACAAACCCTGCACTTTTAGGCCTGTGGTAAATAGTTATCATAGTTTTTCATCAGTTAAGTGTCAGTTTGTGGGAAAAGTAGAAGAAGAAAAGTACAAAAACACAGGAAGTAGCTCTGAGTTCTAAAATGGACGGCGGAAATTCCATCTGAAATGCAAAGAAGTGTGTTTTAAATGAGTTTTGGCACTTGTTAACGTTATTGTTAGGGGTAAAAGCGCTGACCTGCCTTCCACTGAAAAAGTTACGTAATGTACGTTAAGTCTTCGCTCTCAGCAGTTAAAGGGCCCAAATGACTCTGTTTTGTTGTTTCCTCATCACAAATAGACCTGGAATTGTGT
The DNA here is from genome assembly GCF_009829125.3 of Periophthalmus magnuspinnatus. Taxonomy (NCBI): domain Eukaryota; kingdom Metazoa; phylum Chordata; class Actinopteri; order Gobiiformes; family Gobiidae; genus Periophthalmus; species Periophthalmus magnuspinnatus. The sequence goes on from NC_047132.1 coordinate 32,146,315, forward strand.
TTTCTTTTGCTTCAACACACATTTAACACACAAACCCTGCACTTTTAGGCCTGGGTTAAATAGTTATCATAGTCATAAGTGTCAGTTTGTGGGAAAAGTAGAAGAAAAGCACAAAAACACAGGAAGTAGCTCTGAGTTCTAAAATAGTTGCCGGAATCTCCATTCAAAATGCAAAAAAAGTAACAAAAAAACATGTATTTTTATTAGTCTAACTGTAACATTTTTGCATTTTAGATGAGTGTTGGCCCTTGTTAACGTTATGGTTACTAGGGGTAACAGTGCTGACCTGCCCTCCATTGGTAAAGTTACATAATGTATGTTTAAGTCTCTGTTTTCAGTAGTTAAAGAGCCCATATGACTCTATTTTGTTGTTTCCTCGTCACAAACAGAACTGGAGTTGTGTTTTTTAAAATTTCATTCACACATGTTTAACACACAAACCCTGAATATTTTGGCTGTGCTCTTTTCCCAAACTGAAAACACTCTGTTCCACCTTGTGATGTCATCAAGTGGTGATACAGGAAGTGCTCCGCTGCGTTTTTAAACTTTTGACAGTCAGAAGGTTTCAAAAATGATGAAAAGTTCGGACTGTACCCATAGTAATGAACAATTCAAAACAAAATATCATTTTTTTCAATCGTACCGAGGCAGGATTCAAACCACTGTCGCCGCAAATCTTTATAAAAACAATCCTAAAAAACACAAATCATTAATTAAACCTATAGTCCAACACTGAAACACTCCTTTCCATCTAGTTTACACATCTGCAGCCAAACCAACACCAAAATAGACATGGAAAAAAAGATTGATGTGCTTAAATTGCCAATATTAGCATACGCTGTCGAAATTGGAATTTACAACTGAAATATTTAGATTCTATTTGAGGTAATCGACATAAATCCTTGGATCTCTAGAATCGGATTTGATCGTAAAATCAGCGTAGAGAGGTCCCTCATTTATTGGGGGTGTTACGTACTAAAAATAACCCACAATAGGTGAAATCCGTGACGTAAAAAGCTTCATTTTTTACGATTATTGTACGTTTGGCAGCTGTAAAACCCCTCACCACACACTTTATACACTTTTCTCACACATTTCTCTCTTGTTTAAACACTCAGTTAAAAAAAAACATGCAAAATTACACCAGAAAAAACACATGAAACAGCAAGACCGCGATATAACGAGCAAACGTAATCCATCACTCACGCAGCTCGTCTAAAGTCGGTCCGTTTGGCGTTTATGAACCTGTAGCGAACACCAGGAATGTAAAGGTCAAGAATCTCCCCATAGTTAATGATAAATGTAATATCCCACCGTCCAGAGTTATGGTTCTGTCAAGGAATTTGTGAGCGTGAAAAACGGTCGGCAAACGCATCCCGTGTGATGCGTTTGTAAAGTATTCACATATTTTATGCAGTTTATACAGGAGAAATCTGCGTTGACCGTGTAATATAGATGCATACTGTAGATTTACTTGTGGAGATAAATGGGTTTGATGAATGAACTTTGCACGGCTGCTGCGTCTGAGTCACAAAAGATCAGCGGAAAAGTGACTCCTCACGCCTGAAAGTACACTGCCAGAAACGTTTGGACACATCCTCTCGTTCAGTGTCTTTTTTATTTATGTTTATTGCTTTGTACATCTTTAAACACACAGAAGACATGAAATATATGCAGGAGGATATATGGAATTAATTAACTATAAAATATATATTAAAAAATAAAATTGTAGAGTCATTTATATATTTTCTTTACTAAATAATTCTTACTTCGTATATTTCAGGTGTTCTGTGTGTATAGAAAATGTAGAAAGTAGTAAAAATACATAAAAAAATAAAAAAAACATGAGAGGGCGTGTCTAAACGTTACTGGTAGTGTAAAACTAGCATCTATCATATCTGTCTGTCTGTAAATGGACATAGCTAAACTGCTAGCCGCCGTGTTCCAAACAGGAAGTGATCATGGGTGCACTTCCGGCTCCATCGACTCCGATTCACTTTCTATTGCAAAGCTGTGTCCCCTCTCTCTGTACCTGCTGCTGTCAGACTCATTTTAGTCTTAAATGTTCGTATTAACCCGCTTTACATGATCCTGGGGTTCATTTATTTTTATTTTTTCTTTTTTTTTTTTTTTTTGAGTTACTTTGATTTTTTTATTTCGATTTTTTTCTTTTTTTTAAGTTTTCCTCTTTTTTGTTATTTTGAGGTTTTTTTTGTTTTTTTCTTTAGTTGTTTTTACTATAACTTTTTTTGTTATTATTATTTTATTTTTTTTTTAACTGTCTCCTCTCTCTGTACCTGCTGCTGTCAGACTCGTCATTTTAGTCTTAAATGTTTGTATTAACCCGCTTTACATGATCCTGGGGTTCATTTTATTTTAATTTTTATTTTTTCTTTTTTTTTTTTTTTTGAGTTACTTTGATTTTTTTATTTCGATTTTTTCTTTTTAGTTTATTTTCCTCTTTTTTGTTATTTTGAGTTTTTTTTTTCTTTAGTTATTTTTATTATAACTTGTTTGTTATTATTATTATTATTTTTTTTTTTAACTGTCCCCTCTCTCTGTACCTGCTGCTGTCAGACTCATCATTTTAGTCTTAAATGTTCGTATTAACCCTCTACATGATCCTGGGTTTTTATTTCACTGTTGTGTCTGTAAATCAAGATGTGAACATTTTAACCCTATAGTGTCAGATACTGTCATCGCTGATAGACTCGCGGTTGTGGAAAACGACCAATCAGAGCGCAGGTGCCGCTTGAATTTTCCCAGTAAGTTATTCGACGTATCAAATGTGAAATAGAGGAAGATCTGAGAAAAAATGCAGTACATTCTGATACTTCCTTTAACATGATTTTTATGGCTAAAAAGAATAAAAGTCTAGACGAGCTGCACTGGTTTATAATGTGCTCAGTCTTTAAAGGGTTAATAAGTGATAAATCAGGTGCCTTCAGCTAGCGTTAGCAACAGGTTTGATTGACAGCGTTGCTAAGGGCCCGCTCCCTGCTAAACCTAGAGGTGTGTTACCTTCAACAGCCTCGCTCCTGATTGGCTCTCTGGTTGCTATGATACTCGTGGTTGGAATTCCAAATATGAAACTCGGCTCCAAATTCGCCGCTGTAACTGCTCCAGCCTCGATGAACTTCATTTGACTGAAGCTGAACGCTGTGGGTGACGTCACACTCAGTCTATTTCTTTATACAGTCTATGATCCAAACTTTCCTGGTCGTGTAAATCAAACTTCTATCGTATATTTCTGTCTTCACACAAAAAAAAACTCAAATAGAAGGAGGATGTAAGAAGCAAACAAAACTTCAAAACGATAACAATGTTTTTTAAATCATAAAATCAAATACTTCCCCAATCTATACTAACCATATTCACAACTATTGCTTTTTCCAGCGTCTCTCTCACCCGAGATGAAGGAACAGACGCAGCTATAGCGGAGGCCGTAGAAACGAAAGGCTTCAGCTTCGCCTTTATTCCAGTGTTTGCCTGCGAGCGTCAGATATGCTTGTTGTAAAGAAAAAGAAATCATTTTCATATTGTTTTCTCGACTTTCCCCAAGGAAGCAAACAGCACAAAATTACTTTCACCACACTGCTGCAGGAAGCAACGGCTCGCTCCTCCTCCTCCTCCTCCTCCGATCAAATCAACATCGCTCCATCAAAACTTTATGGAACGTTTCTGTTTGTCCAATTGTGCGGGTCAAAAGGAGACCACACAAACAGCACAAAGCCAAACCGTACACTGTATATTTAAATGGACATAGCTAACCTGCTAGCCGCCGCGTACCAAAATTTGGACGTTGGAAGTGGCTCCGTCAACTCTGGCCCCAATTCACTTTCTATTGAAAAAACTGTGGCCCCTCTCTCTGTACCTGCTGCTGTCAGATTCATCACTTTGGTCTTAAATGTTCGTATTAACATAGCTAACCTGCTAGCCATCGACTCGTTTTTTCTTGGAAATGTTAGCAGCTCCTAGCCGCTAACGAGCACCATCAAGACTGATTAACTACCCAGACGAAAACTTCACAAGCGTTTGGGATTTTTGTCTTTTTAGGAGCAACTAATCCCAGCTTCAGTTTGTGTTGTAAGGACATAGCTAACCTGCTAGCCGCCACGTTCCAAATAGGAAGTGATTACGGGTGCGTTCCAATTCACTTTCTATTGAAAAACTGTGTCCTCTCTCTGTCTCTGCTGCTGTCAGACTCGTCGTTTTGGTCTTGAATGTTCGTATTAACCCTCTACATGATCCTGGGGTTTTTATTTCAGTATTGCATCCATAAATCAAGATATGAACATTAATAACTGATAGGATTTGGGTTTTCTGTGTGTTCCGTGTCTTCCTTCAGTGCCTGGAGCTGGGCGGAGACTGTGACACCACCCGTCCTACACCAGCCATCAGACCGTCAGTGTATGCTCCGTGGTACAGTTTCCGCTTGGCTCAGTCTGTCTTTTGTGGTTATAGTCATAGTAGTCACTCAGTTGGTGTTTCTCGTTTTTTTTTTTGCCAGATCCCGTTTCTCGGACAGACCTTGCACCTCAGCCCCCGCCCCAGCTTCCTACGACCGGTACGAACACCTCAGCCTCCGACCAAGCTTCCTACGACCGGTACGAACACCTCTGCCTCCGCTCCAACTTCCTACGACCGGTACGAACGCCTCAGGCCCCGCCCCAGCTTCCTAAGACCAGTACGAACACCTCAGCCCTCGCCCCAGCTTTCTATGACCGGTACGAACACCTCAGCCTCCGACCAAGCTTCGTATGACCGGTTCGAACACCTCAGCGTCCAACTCAGCTTCCTACGACCGGCTTGAGCATCTCAACCTCCGACCCAGCTACGTACAACCGGTTCGAAGACCTCAGCCTCTGACCCATGTCTCCACGACCGGCTCAAGCACCTCAGCCTCTGATCCAGCTACATACGACCAGTTTGAACACCTCAGCCTCCGACCCAGCTTCCTACAACCGGTTCGAACACCTCAGCCTCCGACTACAGCCTACCTACTACCCTGGAACCAGCATTCACATCCTCTTGTTCGTAATAAACTCTGTCAAACCGTTTACTCCGAGTCTGTATCTTTAATCCCTCAGACGTCACGACAATAACAGACAAATCAGGCGCCTCCTTTCCCCCGAGGTTGAAGCGGAGAAAGGGGCGTTACCTTCAACACCCTCGCTCCGGATTGGCTCTTTAGTTGCTATGATACGCGCAGTTGGAATTTCTAACATGAAACTCGGCTCCAAACTCGTCGCTATAACCGCTCTGGCCTCGATGAGCTTCATTTGACTGGAGCTGGACGCTGTGGGTGACGTCAAACTCCTTCAGAGCACTTTTTTATCCACGCTATGGGCAAAACATACAAATATAAAGTTTTATTGCCGCAATATGCCGGACGAAACAACAGCTTTTAGACATGGACGTAGAGCACCTTATGTTTTATGAATGCCTTTATAAAATATACAACAGAAACAATACAATACTTGAGACTTTCTTGCGGGTACTGACCAATCATTGTAATAGCAACGATAAAAGTAATATAAGCCAAAGGAGGTACATTTTTATTTATTTTACCTTTATTTCTGCAGATCGTAATCCAATTCCCATGAAGCTCTGGCCTCGCAGAAGATCTATCGTAACGAGTTTTACGGGAAGGAGGCAGCTCACGGAGTATGAAAACTCCACAGAAACACTCAGAGGTTTGTCGTACTTCTGTCATTCAATCGTACTTTTTCAGACGTCATACTTTTACTCCTACGAGGGTAATGTACTGTAATGATCTGAAAATCTGCGTTTAGCTCAGAGTGGACACCTTCTGTTGTTCTTTTAACCGTTTGTGTGTTGTTTTTCTTGTAGCTGCTTTTGTATGTGACGCTCGGTTGCTATGGCGACGGGTTGATGTGAAGTTTCCATGGGTCAGTTACTGGTCAGTTCTGGAGAGAGGCTCTAGTGAGTCGAGGCTGCTGTTGTTCTGCTTTTGTTTTAGTGGATAACAGCAGACAGTCGCCTTTGTGTTCAGAAAATAAACAACCAGGAAAACTTTGGCATGTTTCGTCATACATTTATTTATTTTTATTTTTTTTATATATTTTTAAATTATGTATTTTTTATTTATATTTCATTTATGTATATATTTATTTTTATTTTTCATGTATTTATTTATTTTTTATTTTATGTATTTATTTTTTATTTATTTTTCGTGTATTTATTTATTTTTATTTTTCATTTATTTATTTATTTTATTTTATGTATTTTTCATTTATTTCTTTTTTATTTCTTTTTCATTTATTTATTTTTCATTTATTTATTTATTTTTATTTTTCATGCATTTATTTATTTATTTTATGTATTTTTCATTTATTTATTTTTCTTTCATTTATTTATTTTCTTTCATGTATTTATTTATTTTTCATGTATTTATTTATTTATCCAAAACTGAGAAGTAATTGACGAATGGAACCTTCACATGAATTAGCAGCCAAATGTCTATAAGTGTCACTTTTTTCATTGTTTGTCCGGGGGGGGGGGCGACTTACACTCAGACTTGTATGTGAAATTATTAAAATATATAATTTCACATCTTAGTTCTTCGTCTGCTCCTCCTGAACCAAAAAGAAAAACTGAACAAAAACGCCCCTAAAATAAAATCATATTCTCCTGAGCGACGCTTCATCTGTCTGTTCTTGGTCTCGGATTTTGTCAAATAAATTTCCCCCAAAAATGCGTCTTATAGTCCAGTGCGACTTATATATGTTTTTTTTCTCCATTATTTTGCTTTTTTTTGCCGGTGCGACTTATACTCCAAAAAAACCAGAACATTAACAACATGAATATCACATAAACAGCTAAAAGAACAACAAAAGGAGTCAACTCTGCAACAAAATCTATGGGTTTCTCTCTTTTTTTAGTTTTTCCTCGCGGAGAAGGAGAGTCTGAGGACAGGGGGCGCTCTGGGACAGTTCTCCATTTTCTTTTTTTTTCTGTTGATTCAGAAACGTTAAGAAAACTCCCACACCGTCTCATTTTTACTCACGCAACGTTTCGACCCCTCTGACCTTCCCCTTTATTTAAGTTAAAGGACCGCCCCCTTAAAAGTAATCAACCAATCACAACACAACAGTAAAAAAAACATATTTACGTTTATAATTAGACCCCGAAAAACTGCAAAATTGTGTGAAATTCACTTTACATCAGTGTTTTGTGAGTTAAAACACATGGATAATGACTAACACTATATAAAGTTTAATATTATACTAAAAAGTAACAGTTGTGTAACATAAATCTGATCATTTTTCTTGTTTTTTGTTGATTAATTTGCTCGTCTGTTTCTCTTTCATTGTTCATTTTCTAACTTTTGGGTTTCACAAAAATAAATTGGTTCACACGACAAAAGGCTTTACATGATTTCCATTTGAAAGAATAAATAAAATCTACACTTTTGCACATTTTCGTTCCTCCGTCGACGCCAAAAAGCGGCGCACCCTCCTCGAGAAAAGCCCCACAGTGTCGCTTTAAGTGCGCTCATTAACCGTCGCTCTTGTGTCTTGTTATTGCCGCGCTGACCTTTCGCCGCGTTTCAACACAGTGTTTTGGTGCAAACGTGTGATTAGAGCACACGGCTCCAAAAACGTGAGAATGAGTCTTTAGCGGGTTGTCTGACGCAAAACGGCCGAGAGCTGACAGATCGGCGTTTCGTGGCGTTTTCGACCTTTAAACCGAGCGCCACAGCACATAAATGAGACGCATTACTCAGAGCTGACTGCAGACTGCTCCTCTACATGGGGTTTAATGTACCGCCGCGGAGCCAAAACGAGCGGAATGAGTTCGGGTTACACAGAGGAGGGCGGCTCTTCAAAACCGCCGCTCTAAATATTGTGTTTGGAGTCGACGTTAGCGCGCGAGTGTACGATTATTTCTACTACGGTGAACTGAAACGACACAGGAAGCTACGAGTTTGTTTATTTGCTCGATGACGGCGAGAGCGTGGGATAAAATCAGACATATATGTAAATGACCGTAGCTAACATGCTAACATACGAAGTGATCATGAGCGACTCTGGCTCCAGTTCACTTTCTATTAAAAAAAACGTTCTCCCTTTCTCGTCATTTTGGTCTTAAATGTTCGTATTAACCCTCTACATGATCCTGGGGTTTTTATTTCGCTAATTGTCCAGAAATCCAGGCCAGAAAGTTGTTGTAGAAATCAAGAGTTTTACCTATGACGCAACAATCAGGGGAAAATGGAAAAAGAGCATTCGTATTAACCCGCACTGGAATAAACTGAATGACCAGGTTATTACAGCAGAGTTTTTCTTCCCTGACGACACGGACATAATCCAAGATGATGAAAGGATTCATCAGGGTCAAACTGTGAAAGAGAGAGACAGAGAGAGAGGGAGAAGAAGGGAGAGAAAGGGAGGCTGAGAGAGAGAGAGAGAGAGAAGAAGGGAGAGAAAGGGATGCTGAGAGAGGGAGAAAACAGAGAGACAGAGAGAGAAAAAACAGAGCGAGAGAAAGCAGAGAGACAGAGAGAGAGAGAGAGAAACAGAGAGAGAGAAAACAGAGAGAGAGAAAGCAGAGAGAGAGAAAACAGAGATAGAGAGAAAGCAGAGAGAGAGAGAGAGAGAAAGAGGGAGGGAGGGAGAAAGAAAAGCAGAGGGAGAGAGCGAGAGTGAGAGAGAGTGAGAAAGCAGAGAGAGAGAGAAACAGGCAAAGAGAAAAAACAGAGCGAGAGAGAGAAAGAAAGGAAGAGAGAGATAGAGAGAAATAGAAGCAGAGAGAGAGGGGGGAGAAACAGGCAGAAAGAGAAAACAGAGACAGAGAGACAGTGAGTGAGAGAGAGAAAGAGAGGGAGAAGAAGGGAGAGAAAGGGAGGCTGAGAGAGAGAGAGGGAGAAAACAGAGAAAAAACAGAGAGAAAGCAGAGACAGAGAGAGAAAAAACAGAGAGAGAAAAAACAGAGAGAGAGAGAAAGCAGAGAGAGAGAAAACAGAGACAGAGAAAGCAGAGAGAGAGAAAGACGGAGGGAGGGAGAAAGAAAAGCAGAGGGAGAGAGAGAGTGAGAAAGCAGAGAGAGAAACAGGCAAAGAGAAAAAACAGAGCGAGAGAGAAAGAAAGGAAGAGAGATATAGAGAGAAATAGAAGCAGAGAGAGAGGGGGGGAAAACAGAGGCAGAAAGAGAAAACAGAGACAGAGAGACAGTGAGCGAGAGAGAGAGAAATAGAAGCAGAGAGACAACAATGACACGGCAAACGCAAGAGTGTGTGACCATTTTTTTTTGTTTTTTTGGCCTGGCAGTTGCGCAAAAAAAATGACAAGAACTTAAATCGTAGAAGCTCCTTGGAAAACCAGGACGAGATTTTGATTGATATTAACCGGATTTACACCACGCGGCTTTCGTTTTTTGTCGTAACCGTTTCAGAAGAACAACAGGTTCCAAACAGATTCCACTCCCGCGAATCCGTACGTCCAGAAAGTGTCGATAATGCTACGAAAAAAATCAAACAAATATGGTCCTGTTTTCTTTGTAAATCCTGCGTTTTATTTATTTATTCATTCAGCAGCGATGGATAAAGTAGGACGCAGCTGTTAAACATTAAAATCCCTCGCTATTGTGTCGGAAACTGGGTTGAAGCGGGCGCCGTTTCCTCTACCTACAAAAATATGTCATCAGGTTGGCTCACACGCGGTCGCAGCAGCTCCCGGCAAGACTCAATCTGATCCACGCCGTTTCGTACGACTTTGAACGAACTCGAACTGCTGAACTTTTTAATATTCGGATACGACGGCGGCGGCGGCTCCCGTGGTCAAAGCTCCTCATAAAGAAAAAGTCGGATCTCGTCGAGTCTCTGAAGCTCAGCGGGTCTGGGTTTGGTTTGTGCTTCGACGGGAGGCTGCTGTGACTTCCAGGTGCCACAGTGAGGCGCTAGAGGCAAACCGAAAAATGACCACAAAGGTGCAGATCGGCCGCCTCGCTTCTGTCAGTCTGTCCCAGGGCAGAATAATCGCGTGCAGAAAAGCGCTAGAAAAGACTAGTCCATGTATATATACAGTCTATGCTAGCAGGTTAGCTACGTCCATTTATATATACAGTCTATGCTAGCAGGTTAGCTACGTCCATTTATAGATACAGTCTATGCTAGCAGGTTAGCTACGTCCATTTATAGATACAGTCTATGCTAGCAGGTCTGCTTTGTATATTTATAGATACAGTCTATGCTAGCAGGTTAGCTACGTCCATTTATATTTACAGTCTATGCTAGCAGGTTAGCTATGTCCATTTATATATACAGTCTATGCTAGCAGGTTAGCTACGTCCATTTATATTTACAGTCTATGCTAGCAGGTTAGCTACGTCCATTTGTATATACAGTCTATGCTAGCAGGTTAGCTACGTTCATTTATATTTACAGTTTAGGCTAGCAGGTTAGCTGTGTCCACTTATATATACAGTCTATACTAGCAGGTTAGCTATGTCCATTTATATTTACAGTCTATGCTAGCAGGTTAGCTTTGTATATTTACAGATACAGTCTATGCTAGCAGGTTAGCTACGTCCATTTATATTTACAGTCTATGCTAGCAGGTTAGCTACGTCCATTTGTATATACAGTCTATGCTAGCAGGTTAGCTACGTTCATTTATATTTACAGTTTATGCTAGCAGGTTAGCTGTGTCCACTTATATATACAGTCTATACTAGCAGGTTAGCTATGTCCATTTATATTTACAGTCTATGCTAGCAGGTTAGCTTTGTATATTTACAGATACAGTCTATGCTAGCAGGTTAGCTACGTCCATTTATATTTACAGTCTATGCTAGCAGGTTAGCTACGTCCATTTGTATATACAGTCTATGCTAGCAGGTTAGCTACGTCCATTTATATTTACAGTTTATGCTAGCAGGTTAGCTTTGTACATTTATATATACAGTCTATGCTAGCAGGTTAGCTACGTCCATTTATAGATACAGTCTATGCTAGCAGGTCTGCTTTGTATATTTATAGATACAGTCTATGCTAGCAGGTTAGCTACGTCCATTTATATTTACAGTCTATGCTAGCAGGTCAGCTTTGTATATTTAAATATACAATCTATGCTAGCAGGTTAGGTATGTCCATGTATATATACAGTCTATGCTAGCAGGTTAGCTACGTCCATTTATATATACAGTCTATGCTAGCAGGTTAGCTACGTCCATTTATAGATACAGTCTATGCTAGCAGGTCTGCTTTGTATATTTATAGATACAGTCTATGCTAGCAGGTTAGCTACGTCCATTTATAGATACAGTCTATGCTAGCAGGTTAGCTATGTGTGACAAAATGGGCCTTTGTCCCTTTTAATACTATGATTTGGTTTTGCACATGTCTGTTCATTTTCAATAACTTCAATACTCAACGAAATAGAACTATCCCGGGTTTGTTTTGTTTAGTTGTAATCAGTTTAAATCACCACACATTTGTTAGTTAAATATATTTTATTTAGTTAAATGTGTCTATTCAGTTCTGTCTTACCTGCATCCCCACATGGTCCAGACAAAGAGGGGGCGTGCCCTATGTCGGCCATTTTATAGACTTGAGTGGGGTCGTGGGCCGGACCATGTGGAGGGGGGAAAACTGGTTTAAGTTTGTTTATTTCTTTGTGTTAATGTCTTGTGTATTTTCATTTCCTGAACTAAGTGTTTATAGTTTGTTTAGTTAAACACTTTTGGTAAAGGGACTCGGGCTTGAGAGATGTTTTTATGGAACATAGGCTTATGTTACTCCCACCGCCCCCTGGACAAGAGATGGAGTAGACCGGGGGTGGGGCTTCCGGTACAGGGAAGTATTTTAGTCTGGGCAATTAGACAGATGAGGAACACCAGTGTAGTCAGGGCACACGTGGCTTTTGTTTCAGTTGTTTAAGTTTGGTTGCTTTGTTTTTCTTTGAGCACCGTTAATTTTTGTACATATGTATTATTTTTTGTGTGTCCACGGTGTACCACTGCACGGGAATAAATGTGTCTAATGGGACTTCTTTTGAGTCTGCCTCCTGTTTTGATCACTCGGGCCAGCTTCCCCACACTATGTCCATTTATATTTACAGTCTATGCTAGCAGGTTAGCTTTGTCCACTTATATTTACAGTCTATGCTAGCAGGTTAGCTTTGTCCACTTATATATACAGTCTATGCTAGCAGGTTAGCTTTGTCCATTTATATAGACAGTTTATGCTAGCAGGTTAGCTTTGTCCATTTATATAGACAGTTTATGCTAGCAGGTTAGCTTTGTCCATTTATATATACAGTTTATGCTAGCAGGTTAGCTTTGTCCACTTATATTTACAGTCTATGCTATTTGTCCATTTATATATACGGTCTATGCTAGCAGGTTAGCTACATCCATTTATATATACAGTCTATGCTAGCAGGTTAGCTTTGTCCACTTATATATACAGTCTATGCTAGCAGGTTAGCTTTGTCCATTTATATATACAGTTTATGCTAGCAGGTTAGCTTTGTCCATTTATATATACAGTTTATGCTAGCAGGTTAGCTTTGTCCATTTATATATACAGTTTATGCTAGCAGGTTAGCTTTGTCCACTTATATTTACAGTCTATGCTATTTGTCCATCTATATATACGGTCTATGCTAGCAGGTTAGCTACATCCATTTATATATACAGTCTATGCTAGCAGGTTAGCTTTGTCCACTTATATATACAGTCTATGCTAGCAGGTTAGCTTTGTCCATTTATATATACAGTTTATGCTAGCAGGTTAGCTTTGTCCATTTATATATACAGTCTATGCTAGCAGGTTAGCTTTGTCCATTTATATATACAGTTTATGCTAGCAGGTTAGCTTTGTCCATTTATATTTACAGTCTATGCTAGCAGGTTAGCTACGTCCATTTATATATACAGTCTATGCTAGCAGGTTAGCTATGTCCATTTATATTTACAGTCTATGCTAGCAGGTTAGCTATGTCCACTTATATTTACAGTCTATGCTAGCAGGTTAGCTATGTCCATTTATATATACAGTCTATGCTAGCAGGTTAGCTATGTCCATTTATATTTACAGTCTATGCTAGCAGGTTAGCTTTGTCCATTTATATTTACAGTCTATGCTAGCAGGTTAGCTTTGTCCATTTATATAGAGTATACAGTCTATGCTAGCAGGTTAGCTACGTCCATTTATATTTACAGTCTATGCTAGCAGGTTAGCTATGTCCATTTATATTTACAGTCTATGCTATTTGTCCATTTATATATACACTCTATGCTAGCAGGTTAGCTTTGTCCACTTATATTTACAGTCTATGGGTAAAATACACAACTCCACCTTTAAACCGCACACACCGGCTCTGAGATACAAAAATACATCCACACAAAGCAGGAGGATGCGAGAGGCTTCAGGCTGGAGGAGGAAGGCTGGCAGAGATGGTTTCCCTGCGGAGCTAAGAATACCACAAGAACGCCCTTAAAACAAACGGCCCAAACAAACACACACACCGCGCAGACCCACATACATCACATGTCAAGCAGCCCGGCTAATTGTTGCAGAGACATTCCGGCAGCTTTTTCCTGGGAGCTAACGAGTCGACTTTAAGCAGATGAAGCTGAAGAGGCTCGTGTGGTCGGGCCGCTTCCTCACACGGCGTACCGGGGAAATAAATTAGCAGCGCTAGCAGGTTGCGCTGACAAGTCTCGTTAATGAGAACATCCTCTGGAGTCTCTCAGGCCGGAGAGAGGAACCAGAGCCCGGCATCATCTGCTCGGGCTGGAGTGCGGCGTGGAGCGAGTCTGGACAATTAGACCACGCCATCTGTAAGACGAGGCCAATGCAGAAGGAGTGGTATTTAAAAAAAAGATGAAAACGGACGGAATTCCTTGGAAAAAAACAAAAAACAAAAAAGCAGCGAAGCATCGACGAGGTGGTTTATTTTAGTAATGTAACGCAATCATAAACGATGCAAATTCTGGTTTACATCGGCCCCTCGTTTATCGCGGGGGTGAAGTTCGAAATATAACCCGCAATAGTTCGATTTAAAGCTGCAGTACGCAACATTTCTGGTGGGAAGTCTGCTCGTCTCCATGGAGATGTTGTTGCTTTGCCTGGACAAAAACACAGTATGACATTAAACTAATCTACCTCTATAACGACAATGAAGTGACGCCACAGGTCAGGTCTGTGGAGAGGCAAGCCCACGTCTATAAGAAGAAGAATACGTGTTTTTCAAGATTATTTAGTGGGAATTAAAGCACATGTAACGGAACGCTTGCTCAAGAAGTGAACTTATATATGTAAAAGGTAAATAGCTCTACTATTTTTATTTAATTATTTTTATTTATTTTTTATTTTATATTTTGTGTATGTAAAAGGTAAATAGCTCTACTATTTTTATTTATTTATTCATTTTTTATTTATTTTTTTATTTTATATTTTGTGTATGTAAAAGGTAAATAGCTCTACTATTTTATTTATTTATTTTTTATTTTGTATATGTAAAAGGTAAATAGCTCTACTATTTTTATTAATTTTTTTATTTTATTTTTTATTTTGTATATGTAAAGGTAAATAGCTCTACTATTTTTATTTATTTATTTTTATTTATTTTTTTATTTTATATTTTGTGTATGTAAAAGGTAAATAGCTCTACTATGTTTATTTTTATTTATTTATTTATTATTATTATTTTATGTTATTTTATTTTATATTTTAGCTTCAAATCCTTAAAGTTGAAAAAAAAATGTAGTTATTTAACTTTTTTTTCAGTACAACATAATTCCATATTTCTTACTTTGTATATCTGATGTCTTCTGTGTGCATAGAAAATGTAGAAAATAGTAAAAATAAAGGAAAAAAAAAAAATAATGAGAGGGTTTATCCAAACTTTTGACTGATTTATCTGCAGCAAACGAGTAAACTGACAAAAAAATTGTTGAAAAATTCTAATTTCACTTGAGTTAAAACTTGAATAAATCAGACTTATTAAAATATTAAAAAATCCTTCTGTGCGTTTTGTCAAAATCTTGTTAAATCCAAGACGATAAGGTTTGGTGTTTGTAGGTGCGACTTTAAGGGCTGATCTTTATGTCGCTATAGGGAGAAAATTCGAGAAAACGGTCATTGAAACACATGACATGAAAACGAGTGAGATACGACACCAAACTGACCCAAAATAATAAAATAAAGTTTAATTTTGTTTGTCGTTCCTCCTTAAAACTCATAAAACTCCAGAGAAAACGCGACGAGCCGAGGTTCTTTTCTCGTTTTCCAATCCCGAGCTAAACTCCGATGGATTTTGGAAGCGGAACACAAACCGAAGAAACGTACTGTAGTGTTTTTAACCGCGAGGTACGAAATGTGCCCGCTGTATTTGACCCGTTAAAGCAGCCGGGATCAGCTGACAGACGCACGGGGCCACCGCAGTCCGGCTTTAAACGACCTTTGTTTAGAGTGAAAAGATTCTGGTGAAGGGTAAAGAACTGTAACTGGAGGATTTGATTTTTCGACAGGTTTACCGCTCAAAAAATAGTGTTACGAGACAAAAGCTTTCGCAATTTTGATAATAACGGTAATGGTTGACGTTTTTATACGGCGATTTATCACCTTCAAGGCCATTTATACACCAGAGAAGACAGACTTTTTGGGGTGAGGTGGGTTAAGTGTCTTGCTCGAGGACACAACAGCAGCAGCGTTCATCTGTGGGAGCTGGAATCGCACCGACAACCTGTGCGTCAGTGGATTGGACCGCTCGACCAAACCGATGCTTTTTAAGTCACGAGTGTTTTTTTTATATATAAAAGACTAAAAACCAACCAACTAATCGAAAAAGTTCAAATTTGATCTTATTCATGTAATTATTAAAGTTAGAATCGATATTTGTTCGAATGAGTGTCTCGTTTTAACTTCGTAGGACCGTCGGACAACACATTTTGGATTTTCTAGGCCACAATACAAACTTTTTCTCTACAAGGTCCTGGTGTCCACATATGAGGTCATTGAACTGTTGCTTAAAGGGACAGAAGAGTTTACACTGGTCCCGGAAATAACCCGGAATAAGCGAAATCTGTGAAGTATCATCTTTATTTTTTACATTATTCTCTCTGTTTTTGTCTGTAAAACCCCTCACCACACACTTTATACACTTTTCTCACACAGGGGTTAACATTTTCTCACATTTCTCTCTCGTTTAAACTCTCTCAAAGTTCAAACCTTCGTAGGCGTCTTTGTCGGTGCAGAACGTTTCATCGACATTGTGGGTTTTGTCGGGGAGAAAACAAATCGCAAACGTACAGCACTTCAGAGTCACACTGCGATCCGACGTTTATGTAAATTTGTCTGAACACATTCTGTACTGGACAGGAGACACGGCACGGAGGAGACTGATGGACAATGGTCTACAGTCCAACAGCCAATCAGGACGCACGACACAATGGTCTACAGTCCAACAGCCAATCAGGACGCACGACACAATGGTCTACAGTCCAACAGCCAATCAGGACGCACGACACAACAAGACCGCAAAAGGTGAAGGAGCAGCTCTTCAAACTTCACCACATTTTTCCAAGAGGCACAATCGTTGTTTCTCATTTTGTTTTTATTCAGGACAAACGTCGCTTTGCTCAGGCTCTTTATAAATAGTTTTTACAAATCATTTTTCAAACGTTCTATCAAAACGATCAAAAAGTAGAACGAAAATCCTCCTATGTGGACGTGTTTTCTCACAACGTGAAAAGATAATTCATCATTTTTACACCAAATAACAAATAATAATAAAGCACATCATGGAAAAAATCAGGTTCTAGGAGGTTAAAACTGATTTTTTGGGGGGGACAGAAGCTGAGACTTTCTGGTTAAGAGGCTTGCGTTTGATTCACTGTGCCACCGTGTCGCCGTGAGCAACATTGCGGACGTGCGCGAGCTGCCGGGGACTCGGTTTTGGTGCGAGTCGGCGAGTTTGGCAGGAGTTGACTCGTTTTTCACCTGGTTTGACAAAAACTGAGCCAACTGGCGCCGCACGAGTTTTTCAAAACCACAAACGGCGCAGAGCGGTTTAGCGACGCATAAGGTTTTTTCACCGCGCAGCGACGCCGTGATTCATATCCACGAAACTGCAAAAAGCTGCTGATAATCTCTTTAACTAATCCGCGCGTGCCTCGGGCTAGCGCGTAAGCGGAGCGCGGCGGAGCTTTTCAGGGCTGTGGGCGGCCAGTGAACTTGATGATGGAGCAGGTGGAGGACGGCGCTCGAGAAACAGACCACGGACTTAGAATAAACGAACCACGACTGAGCCACGGGCGTTTTTTAAAGAGTTTGAGACGAAAACAGAGAACGTTAGCGCTTTCCCTTTCTCTGTTCACGTTTAATCCTGATGCAGTTCTGTCAAGTTTTAACCTCAAAAATATGGGAAAAATAACGTTAAAATCTGACACGGTTTAATAAGGCAAAACAAAAGAAAAGTCAAATCTGTCAACTGGACAAAAAGCTGCTTCAGTTTTGGTCAGATTCCTGCTGGACACTGGCTTATATCTGTCTGAAGGGGGCGCTAATGACGCTGAAATGCAAAAAAAAAAAAATATTGTTTACCGTTTGTTTGTAGGGTAGGTCTGCAGGTTAAAAAGTTAAATTTAGAGATCTCAATTTGTAGTTTATGTAGAAAAAATAAGAAAGTTTAAAGAAAGTGTAAAGTTTTCAAATAAAAATAAGGCTTTTTATGGGTAAAAATTGACCAAATTGAACATTTCCGCGACGTTTAAAACACTGACTACAAGGAAATAACCTGAGAAATGATACGAAAAGTTCAGTGGATGTCCAGACTAAATGTGATGATGTTGTACGGCCAGATGGGGGCGCAAGAGCCAGGTTTCCTCATTTATTACATTGTACTTTTCCATGAAATATCCAACTGGTCATTTGTATTATTGACCCAAGAACTCACAGTGTTACAAAGAAAATCTGCACAACTGGTCCACAAAGTGATTCAAAGTGTTTTACAGAATAAGAAATACTTTAAAATCACAACAGAACAAGTCAAAACATAAATAATCATCATAAAATTAATATTAATACAGACGGGGGCAGAATAAAAACATTTCAGTCGTATGAAGAGATAAACAGAACCGTCTGAGCCTGGATTTACAGTGTCAAACAACAGTTTAGACCTAGTTTAGACCTGGTTTAGACCTGGTTTAGACCTGGTTTAGTCCTGGTTTAGTCCTGGTTCAGTCCTGGTTCAGTCCTGGTTCAGTCCTGGTTCAGTCCTGGTTCAGTCCTGGTTCAGCCCTGGTTTAGCCCTGGTTTAGTCCTGGTTCAGTCCTGGTTTAGTCCTGGTTTAGACCTAGTTTAGTCCTGGTTTAGTCCTGGTTTTGTCCTGGTTTAGACCTGGTTTAGACCTGGTTTAGACCTGGTTTAGTCCTGGTTTAGTCCTGGTTTAGACCTGGTTTAGACCTGGTTCAGTCCTGGTTCAGTCCTGGTTTAGACCTGGTTCAGTCCTGGTTCAGTCCTGGTTCAGTCCTGGTTCAGTCCTGGTTCAGTCCTGGTTCAGTCCTGGTTTAGACCTAGTTTAGTCCTGGTTTAGTCCTGGTTTTGTCCTGGTTTAGACCTGGTTTAGACCTGGTTTAGACCTGGTTTAGTCCTGGTTTAGTCCTGGTTTAGACCTGGTTTAGACCTGGTTCAGTCCTGGTTCAGTCCTGGTTTAGACCTGGTTCAGTCCTGGTTCAGTCCTGGTTCAGTCCTGGTTCAGTCCTGGTTTAGACCTGGTTTAGTCCTGGTTTAGTCCTGGTTTTGTCCTGGTTTAGTCCTGGTTTAGACCTGGTTTAGTCCTGGTTTAGTCCTGGTTTAGACCTAGTTTAGTCCTGGTTTAGTCCTGGTTTTGTCCTGGTTTAGTCCTGGTTTAGACCTGGTTTAGACCTGGTTTAGTCCTGGTTTAGTCCTGGTTTAGTCCTGGTTCAGTCCTGGTTCAGTCCTGGTTCAGTCCTGGTTCAGTCCTGGTTTAGACCTGGTTTAGACCTGGTTTAGACCTGGTTTAGTCCTGGTTTAGTCCTGGTTTAGTCCTGGTTTAGTCCTGGTTTAGTCCTGGTTCAGTCCTGGTTTAGACCTGGTTCAGTCCTGGTTTAGTCCTGGTTTAGTCCTGGTTTAGACCTGGTTCAGTCCTGGTTTAGACCTGGTTCAGTCCTGGTTCAGTCCTGGTTTAGTCCTGGTTTAGTCCTGGTTTAGACCTGGTTCAGTCCTGGTTCAGTCCTGGTTTAGACCTGGTTCAGTCCTGGTTCAGTCCTGGTTCAGTCCTGGTTTAGTCCTGGTTTAGTCCCGGTTTAGTCCCGGTTCAGTCCCGGTTCAGTCCCGGTTCAGTCCCGGTTCAGTCCTGGTTTAGACCTGGTTCAGTCCTGGTTCAGTCCTGGTTTAGTCCTGGTTTAGTCCTGGTTTAGTCCTGGTTTAGACCTGGTTCAGTCCTGGTTCAGTCCTGGTTTAGACCTGGTTCAGTCCTGGTTCAGTCCTGGTTTAGACCTGGTTCAGTCCTGGTTTAGTCCTGGTTTAGTCCTGGTTTAGACCTGGTTCAGTCCTGGTTTAGACCTGGTTCAGTCCTGGTTCAGTCCTGGTTTAGTCCTGGTTTAGTCCTGGTTTAGACCTGGTTTAGTCCTGGTTTAGTCCTGGTTTAGACCTGGTTCAGTCCTGGTTCAGTCCTGGTTTAGACCTGGTTCAGTCCTGGTTCAGTCCTGGTTTAGTCCTGGTTTAGTCCTGGTTTAGTCCCGGTTCAGTCCCGGTTCAGTCCCGGTTCAGTCCCGGTTCAGTCCCGGTTGAGTCCCGGTTTAGTCCTGGTTTAGACCTGGTTTAGACCTGGTTTAGACCTGGTTTAGTCCTGGTTTAGTCCTGGTTTAGTCCTGGTTTAGACCTGGTTTAGTCCTGGTTCAGTCCTGGTTTAGACCTGGTTCAGTCCTGGTTTAGTCCTGGTTTAGTCCTGGTTTAGACCTGGTTCAGTCCTGGTTCAGTCCTGGTTTAGACCTGGTTCAGTCCTGGTTCAGTCCTGGTTCAGTCCTGGTTTAGTCCTGGTTTAGTCCTGGTTTAGACCTGGTTCAGTCCTGGTTCAGTCCTGGTTTAGACCTGGTTCAGTCCTGGTTCAGTCCCACTTCAGTCCTGGTTTAGTCCTGGTTCAGTCCTGGTTTAGACCTGGTTCAGTCCTGGTTTAGTCCTGGTTTAGTCCTGGTTCAGTCCTGGTTCAGTCCTGGTTTAGACCTGGTTCAGTCCTGGTTCAGTCCTGGTTCAGTCCTGGTTTAGTCCTGGTTTAGTCCTGGTTTAGACCTGGTTCAGTCCTGGTTCAGTCCTGGTTTAGACCTGGTTCAGTCCTGGTTCAGTCCTGGTTCAGTCCTGGTTTAGTCCTGGTTTAGTCCCGGTTTAGTCCCGGTTCAGTCCCGGTTCAGTCCCGGTTCAGTCCCGGTTCAGTCCTGGTTTAGACCTGGTTCAGTCCTGGTTCAGTCCTGGTTTAGTCCTGGTTTAGTCCTGGTTTAGTCCTGGTTTAGACCTGGTTCAGTCCTGGTTCAGTCCTGGTTTAGACCTGGTTCAGTCCTGGTTCAGTCCTGGTTTAGACCTGGTTCAGTCCTGGTTTAGTCCTGGTTTAGTCCTGGTTTAGACCTGGTTCAGTCCTGGTTTAGACCTGGTTCAGTCCTGGTTCAGTCCTGGTTTAGTCCTGGTTTAGTCCTGGTTTAGACCTGGTTTAGTCCTGGTTTAGTCCTGGTTTAGACCTGGTTCAGTCCTGGTTCAGTCCTGGTTTAGACCTGGTTCAGTCCTGGTTCAGTCCTGGTTCAGTCCTGGTTCAGTCCTGGTTTAGTCCTGGTTTAGTCCTGGTTTAGTCCCGGTTTAGTCCCGGTTCAGTCCCGGTTCAGTCCCGGTTCAGTCCCGGTTCAGTCCCGGTTCAGTCCCGGTTGAGTCCCGGTTTAGTCCCGGTTTAGACCCGGTTTAGACCTGGTTTAGACCTGGTTTAGTCCTGGTTTAGTCCTGGTTTAGTCCTGGTTTAGACCTGGTTTAGTCCTGGTTCAGTCCTGGTTTAGACCTGGTTCAGTCCTGGTTTAGTCCTGGTTTAGTCCTGGTTTAGACCTGGTTCAGTCCTGGTTCAGTCCTGGTTTAGACCTGGTTCAGTCCTGGTTTAGACCTGGTTCAGTCCTGGTTCAGTCCTGGTTTAGACCTGGTTCAGTCCTGGTTCAGTCCTGGTTCAGTCCTGGTTTAGTCCTGGTTTAGTCCTGGTTTAGTCCCGGTTCAGTCCCGGTTTAGTCCTGGTTTAGTCCTGGTTTAGTCCCGGTTCAGTCCCGGTTCAGTCCCGGTTCAGTCCTGGTTCAGTCCTGGTTTAGACCTGGTTCAGTCCTGGTTCAGTCCTGGTTTAGTCCTGGTTTAGTCCTGGTTTAGACCTGGTTCAGTCCTGGTTCAGTCCTGGTTCAGTCCTGGTTCAGTCCTGGTTTAGTCCTGGTTTAGTCCTGGTTTAGTCCCGGTTCAGTCCTGGTTCAGTCCTGGTTTAGTCTTGGTTTAGTCCTGGTTTAGACCTGGTTCAGTCCTGGTTCAGTCCTGGTTCAGTCCTGGTTTAGTCTTGGTTTAGTCCTGGTTTAGACCTGGTTCAGTCCTGGTTCAGTCCTGGTTCAGTCCTGGTTTAGTCCTCAGACTGTGTCTTAAATAAAACTGTTTGATATAATGTTGGTGTCGTGTCAAACTCTGATACAAATATCTGTGACTGTGATTAACAAAATAAGAGATTTGAGCTAAACACTGAAACTTTTGTGAAACGAGCTCCACAAAGAGAAAACTGAAGCCTCTTAATGAGACAAAACTCGTCTCAAACTCGTGTTGTTCTTTTATTGAGCGTCTGCTTATGTTTCATCTGCAGGTTTCACTTTGTCCTTGAAGGAGAAAAACAAACTGCACTGTTCAAACTGCTCCACAAACACAAGAGTCGCACGGAGACGCCTCTGTGGGCGGAGCAAGTGTCGCACGGAGACGCCTCTGTGGGCGGAGCAAGTGTCGCACGGAGACGCCTCTGTGGGCGGAGCAAGTGTCGCACGGAGACGCCTCTGTGGGCGGAGCAAGTGTCAGACGGAGACGCCTCTGTGGGCGGAGCAAGTGTCAGACGGAGACGCCTCTGTGGGCGGAGCAAGTGTCGCACGGAGACGCCTCTGTGGGCGGAGCAAGTGCTAAGGCTCCAGGCTCAGGCTCCTCTGGCTCCTCTGGCTCCTCTGGCTCCTCTGGCTCCTCTGGCTCCTCTGGCTCCTCTGGCTCCTCTGGCTCCTCTGGCTCCTCTGGCTCTTGACTCATGAGGCTCCAGGCACCGGGACAAAAAAATAATCTCTTCACTAATTCTTTTGTGCTTCTCTCAAATTGTTCATTTGTGTGTGTGTGTGTATGTGTCCCTCTGTGTGTGTGTGTGTGTGTGTGTGTTTGTGTGCGTGTCCCTGTGTGTCCCTCTGTGTGTGTACATGTCCCTCTCTGTGGGCGTGTGTGTGTGTGTGTGTGTGTGTGTGTCGGGGTGGGTGTGTGTGTGTGTTGACGCTGTAGACGTGTCGTCCTCTGGGATCAATAAAGTTTTGTGCCTCTGAATAAAACAAAATTACATTTAAAAACACTTTTACAGTATTTATTCTGACACAGTTCATTCATAAAAACTTCACTGATGTTTCTTTCACTTCCAGGTTTCAGTTTTTGTCAAAGAGAAACGTGTGTGTTTATTATTGATCCTGAAACGTCTCGTCTCACTGCAGATCAGATAATAGAGACGTTGTTATTTAAACTTCTTCTGGACGTGTGCAGAGGTTTGTCCTTTAGGGGGAAGCTCCAAACCTCAGAAAAAAAACATAAAAAACCTGCACTTTTCCTCTGAGCGGGTTCACATCTCCATAAACCTGACTCGTCTCCATGGAAATACTGTTCCTACGGCTGGAATATCCCACATTATTTATACAGCACATTTCACAAACAAACGCAGTTTCCAAAGTGACGCACAAAGACATTATCGATAAAAACAAACAGTTAAATAAATCAACACTTAGACTAGAATCAAATCGCAAAATTAAAATAATAAATACGTATATAAAAGCAATAAAACAATTACCAATAAAACAATAAAATAAAATAAAACAAGTAAAGCGATTATCTCCACAGAGAACGACCCAGAGTTTGGTTTTAACTTTCTATTTTCACGGATTCACGCAGGTTACGCGGTGTAGCTTTACAGAAGTAACTAAACACGTATAAAGACGTCCACAGCAGAAGGTGGAGTATTTCTGGACGGACACGGAGCCGACGCGAACTTACTCCAACCGAACGCGCCGCCAGGGCATGAATACGTTTACCCACAAGTCTCTGCATATTTCAGTGGATAGAACTTTGGATTTGCACATGAAACACAAAAGAAGATTCGATTCTCGTCGTCCTGACATTTCTCCGTGAATCGCTCCTTCGGGTCACGAAACGCAGATCGGCGAGCGTCCTTAAGCCCCCCGCGTGGCCTTTAGCGCCCCCCCCTCCCCCGGCCCGTGAGCGCGGCCAACGGGATCAGCTCATTATCGTCCCGACATCCCGCGCTCCCACGACAACCCGGACCTCACGTTGCCGTTCTGCAGGAAATAATGAGCAAATATATAAGTCCTAATGGATAAATACAGGTGAGAGTATTGTCCAGAGACGTGTGTGTGGACTCGGCGCTTCAAAAATAACGCTGCCGCCGTTTCGAATCGTCACACGTGTTAAAGTAAAACGCATTTAACGGGAGAAAACGTGTAAATTGTTTGTAAATCGTGTTGAAAGTGTCCGATTTTTCCGTATTTCTGATTTAATTCTGTAGTTAACGGTGCGGTGGGAATGTTTTTTTACGTTTAAATGTTTGTCATCTGCTCGTTGTTTTGTTACTTTGGCTCGTTTTATCGTCTAGCGTTGATGGAAACAAGCCTGCGTTGCTATGTAGCCGAGTTACAGGTAACATCTACGGAGAGGCTCGTACTAGGAATGTTTAGAATTTGTTTTTTTAAGTGATAAAAACTGTTACGATTGAATAAATGAAATATATATATATGTGACGGAGGCTGGTCTTTCTTTGCGATAGTTTTATTTTTATTTATTTTATTATTTTTTTATTATATATTTTTTTATTTTATTATTTATTTTATTATTTTATTTTATCATTATTTTTTATTTTATTATTTATTTATTTTATTATTTATTTATTTTATTTTTTATTTTTTATTTACTCATTTAATAAAGTACAAAGTGTAAAGTGCAGTGGATGTTTGAGGAGCAAAGTTTCCTCCAGCAGCAGAAAATGGTGTTTATCCAGCGTCTTTTATACTGGATAAAACTAGTGTTATTTAAAAAAAGGGGTGTTTAAAAATGAAATTCGCTCTTTAAAACTCTTAAACGTCCATAAAACCAAATAAATTCATAAATAAAATTAACTTTATACATATATACACACGCAAAAACCCTAAAAACAAACACTAAACACACATAAAACACATAAAACTTCTAAAATGGCCGACATTCCTCCCCTGCACATTTGGTTTTTTGCTTTGGTCCTGCCCCCGGGAACCTTTGTAAGGGAGCTCGTTTCCCGGGGGACCGCTTTGACGCACGGACACGAGGTGAGTTAAACATTTTTCAAACACTATTCACTGAAAACTAGCGATGGGCAGTTGAAGTTTGATGAAGCATTGAAGCCTTTTATTCAAATATCAGTTGGCGTGAATTTGAAGTGTGGGATTTTGAAGAAAGTCAGAAAGAAATAAAACTGTCAACAAAATAAAATAAAAAAGTACGCAAACGTGTATACTGTAGTGATAAAAGTGTACTGTGTGTATATATACTGGCAGTTTGGAAAATTATTGTTTAGAAATGATGAAAATGGAAAGAAATGGCGGCTGCGGTTTGGACGGTGATTATGTTTTTTATTTAAATCGACAGTTTCTCGTCTGTGGCAGGTTTTAGTCGATTTATTTTGTTGTTTATTTGTTTCTTCTGCTTTGAAAAAAACACAAAACTCAACTGTCGAGGGGTTTGTATCGCCGAACCACTGAACCACTTCCTGTTTCAGTCACATGGTACAGCAGCGAGGCTTCGGACGACGTCGTTTTAAAGCTCCTCCCCCTAAATGAAGCGAACCTCGATACGGAACGTCACATCACGACTAAAAAAAAACACGACAAATTACACAAACGCTTGAGAACATTCTTAAAGGAACACTGCACTATTATTACACGTATCCAATTTAACTAATTATTAACCGTTAACTTTAAATTTGTCGTCTTTTCGCTCCAGGACTCGCCGCGAAAACTACGTAAAAAAAGAGTTAAATTAAAGTTTTTAAAATCCTTGGTGTGCAACTGTCTTTTTTTTTTAAAAGCGCAAATAATGTTCAAAGGACTGTGCGCAGTTTAAAGTGTTTATAGTGCTGTTACAATACATTTAATGCCACAATACGGAACATTTCAGCTAAATATTATAACTGAGATAAGCCACCAATAAACGCACACTAGAGAAATTACCCAGCGTACCTTGCAAATTAACGACAATAATGTTCTGTAGATCAAATATATCGCTTCAGACATATATTTGGTGGTGTTTTAAGTGTCTTGCCCGAGCGCACAACAACAGGATTCAACTGTGGGAGCTGGAATCGCACCGGCAACTCGTGGATCGATGGTTTTTACCGCTGAACCGATGATGTTTCCGTCAAGAGTGGGATTCTAACTCATATGATTGAATAAATAATCATAAATAATAAATAAATTTAACTAAATGTGATGTAAAATAAACGCAACTACTTTAAAATCTCGTTAATTAACCGTTTCTATATTTATTACTTCGCCACGTTACAAAATATCGCATATGGATTTGCGTAGATATGAAAAAACATCTGTGTATCTGCGTATCTCCTCATAATCTGATATTTTAAAACACTCGCACATTTTAATTTACTTTGTCACGGCCACATAAAACGACGTGACGGGCCACATTTGGCACACGGGCCTTACGTTTGCCACATGTGGAATAATGAAACAAACGAAAAAATGTACGTTTAACACCGTACCGTGGGATATTCCGGGCAAATAACACCCCCGCGGAGTCAAACCGATGCTAGCTCTTCACTCGAACGCTGAAAAGTTCCAAAATATCGCTTTTTCGAACCTCCGCGCGATCCGCTACAACCGCAACGACTTCAACCTT
The DNA here is from genome assembly GCF_009829125.3 of Periophthalmus magnuspinnatus. Taxonomy (NCBI): domain Eukaryota; kingdom Metazoa; phylum Chordata; class Actinopteri; order Gobiiformes; family Gobiidae; genus Periophthalmus; species Periophthalmus magnuspinnatus. The sequence goes on from NC_047132.1 coordinate 32,172,494, forward strand.
TGCGTAGCTACAACTTCTTCCGAAACGTATATATTTTTTCCTTCAAATAAAACGCTGCTCCCCCGTGGGTGAGATATCAGGTTGTTCCGGCGTAAACAGCGGCGTTCAGAAGAAGAAGAGGAGGAGGTGGAGGAGGAGGTGGAGGAGCGTTTGATGGAGCTGTTCGCCTGTAGCTGTAGCACATTAGCCACAGCAGCCGCTCCCACACTGTTAACGCACAACACATTACAAAGTGCACAATGACTTACGATTGCCATTAAAGTGAGAATTATTCCGAGGGCACAGCGGGATACAACGCCCCGCCGCCGCTCCTTGTCCTTTCTCATTCCGGCCTACGCTAACGGCGCTACGCTAACGGCACTAGCCCGCTTTTATTGAGTCCGCCGCTCGCCCGCCGCAAACCTGTGTTTTTATTTAATGCTCCTGCCAGGAAATTAATTAGCATCTCTGCGTGAGCTACTTTACCTGTAAGAGTGGGATGGAAATAATTCTGAAGAGCGAAAATAAGAACAAATAATAAAAATCGTACAAAAAGGTCAAAGCGTTCACGGAGCGTTCAGGAGGAGTTTGGAGGTTTAGTGTTTTTCATCGGTGAAGAGATTCAACTTTGATATAAGTGGATAGAACTTTTGGACTAAACAAGGACTAAATCAGGACTAGACCAGGACTAGACCAGGACTAGACCAGGACTAGACCAGGACTAAACCAGGACTAGACCAGGACTAGACCAGGACTAAAACAGGGCTAAACCAGGACTAGACCAGGACTAGACCAGGACTAAAACAGGGCTAAACCAGGACTAAACCAGGACTAAATCAGGACTAAACCAGGACTAAACCAGGACTAAACCAGGACTAGACCAGGACTAGACCAGGACTAGACCAGGACTAGACCAGGACTAGACCAGGACTAGACCAGGACTAAAACAGGGCTAAACCAGGACTAAACCAGGACTAGAAAAGGACTAAACCAGGACTAAACCAGGACTAAACTAAGACTAAAGCAGGACTAAACCAAGACTAAACTAGGACTAAACCAGGACTAAACCAGGACTAAACCAAGACTAAACCAAGGACTAGACCAGGGCTAAACCAGGACTAAACTAGGACTAGAAAAGGACTAAACCAGGACTAAACCAAGACTAAACGAGGACTAAACCAGGACTAAACCAAGACTAAACCAGGACTAAACTAAGACTAAAGCAGGACTAAACCAAGACTAAACTAGGACTAAACCAGGACTAAACCAGGACTAAACCAGGACTAAACTAAAACTAAAGCAGGACTAAACCAAGACTAAACTAGGACTAAACCAGGACTAAACCAGGACTAAACCAAGACTAAACCAAGGACTAAACCAGGACTAAACCAGGACCAAACAAAGTCTACATTAAGGTTCAACTGGGATTAAAATAGGGTTGCACAGTTTTGGAAAACAAAAACGTAATCAACCAACCATTGTGGGTTTTGTCGGGGAGAAAACAAATCACAAACGTACAGCACTTCAGAGTCACACTGAGATCCAACGTTTATGTAAATTTGTCTGAACACATTCTGTACTGGACAGGAGACACGGCACGGAGGAGACTGATGGACAATGGTCTACAGTCCAACAGCCAATCAGGACGCACGACACAATGGTCTACAGTCCAACAGCCAATCAGGACGCACGACACAATGGTCTACAGTCCAACAGCCAATCAGGACGCAGGACACAGAAAGGTGAACCGCGACATAGCGAGGGACGACTGTACACCGTTAGCTGTTTACATAAAGGTAGAATACGTGGCTAAAAGACGCTGCAGTCACTGAAAAGACGTATTACACGGCGTCTGTGTCACGTGACCAGAGCAGCAGGTTCCAGTGTGACGTCTTAAAATAAATTTGTGTCGCACTTTACTGAGAAACAAGTTCACCTAAATGTTTAAGGCTCATGGTTTCAACACACGGTTTAAGAGTAAAAGAAATAAAACAAAAATCAGGCTTTCAACCTTCAAGTGTGCGCAGAAATAGTCCAAAAAGTGTCGCGTTTGTCGATCCTGAGGTGAGTTACATAAACATTTACGTTGTCCGTCATAAAAGACGTTCTCCCCGTCGCCCACACAATCCACAATCCGCCTCCCTTTGGAACAAAAACGAACGGGGGGCTGAAGCGTGCGCGGCGGCTAATGCTAAAATAATGACCGCAGTCCGTCAGGTCTGGCCTAAAGCTGGTTCCTCTCGGTACTTGAAAGACGACAGAAACGGCGGGGAGAGCGTGACGGAGCGCGGGCCGAGTCCGGGGGTAAGTCTCGCGGACGTCTGATCTCCGGAAACACGACCGACCGGCGAAGAGATCTTTCAAATGTTGTTGAGAGTGTCAGCGGTCAAGGAACTTCCCTCCGTCTGCAGCGTGAAGGCCGCGAGCGTCTGCGACAAACTGGGAAATTTTCAAAGATATCTTGTAATAAAAAGCCGCGAGTCGAGAGCGGAGTAAGATGAGATGGTGAGATAGAGTCGGCGCTTAAAGGCGGCGGTTAAAACGGAAAGTAAGATGGATAAAAGTGGGAAAAACTGATGTGTTTCGGACGTTTGAGTCAGGTTAAAGATGGACTACGGGACTTCTTTTCAGCATGCTAATCGCTAATCATGGAGATGCTATCGCTTTGGCTGGAACGTCCCACGGTATGGCGTTGTGTTACATTATTTTTTTGGATTTTAATGTGTTCAGTTGTGTGTCCAGTTGTGTGTTTCTTACATTTACATTCTGTCGGGTCCTTGCTCTGGTGTAAACACAGAGCTGCCCTCACCTCTGCCCGACTCAAAAACAAACGAAGCAGCAGCAGAGATTTTACTACTTTAAATATAAAACAAATGTAATAATTTTAGAGGGATATTCAGGCTGTAAACACACAAGCCCTGTGTCTAATAAAACTTGATATATTAAATGTATGGGCTCTTGGGGGCCCCCTGCTGGGCTCGGGGCCCTAAGCAGCTGCTCAGTCTGACTATAGTGTGGACCGGCCCTGGTTGCTATGATACTGCTAGCGTCGATTAGCTTCATTTGCCTGGAGCTGGACGTCGCGCTCGTTCACTTCTTCACACAATCTACGATAAAAAAACCCTACACATCGCAGACCCCCCCAACAAAAAAGTTACACAGTGCCTCTTTAAACATTTGACTAACAGTTTATGCAACTATTTGTATAAAATAGTAAAAAATGTCCCTCATGACACGACCGCAAAGTCAACTAAATGTAGCCATCAAAGAAATGACGGAACTAATTATCGCAGCTGTTAAACAAAGCCAAACTAACAAACAAACACAAATATGAAAGTGTCTTCTCTGTGGGACGGAGGGTAATTTATTTGGAGTCATGATTTGTGGCTATGTGCTAACGCTCACGCTGCGCTAACACCCATGCTGCGCGTCACATACGCAGCAGATGCTTAGCTACGACTCCTGCGGTAAAAAGGATTTAAATGGTCGACGTAGACGCTCGCGGAGATGAGAGGAGGAATGATAAAGTGGGAGTGAAGTCGTAAAGAGCAAAATTGATAATTAGCGCCATGGCAACAGACAAACAGAGCGACGTCTGCGGGGACGGCGTACTCCGGGATGCGTCCTCTGAAACTGATGAAATGCTAAAAATATTGAGGCTAAAAATGGAAGTTATGAATGTATGTGTCAGAATCTCACCAGCGCTACAGGAGAGTCGCAAAATTAACACCCACACACGAGTATATTTAAAAAAAACATAATTATTCATTATTCATTTGAACAAGTGTTGATACGGAAATATAACACAACCTGAACCTTCCCAGAATAGTTTAAAACGCTTTAAAACGCTCCCTGATCTTCGTCTAAACTAGTAAATGCCACACAGTATTGTTGAAGAAACCGTATTAATTTGTTACCGTTTAATTTTAAAATCTAAAAAAAGAGTTTTATTATAATGTTGGTGTTGAAATTGGAATAAATTATCAAACCTTTCCTTTTTATTTGACTTTATACAGAATAGCAGCCACGGAAAAGTATTTTAACTATTATTATCATCGACCAGGGGTGTCCAAACTACGGCTCGGGGGCCAAAAACAGTCCTCAGACCAAATTTTATTGGCCCAATTGATCATAATCAATTTTTACTTTTTAGGCGAATTTGACTAATCCTCCCAATAAAACCTAAATAACGTCACACTGACCGAATATTAATATTTCAAGCCGTATTTAAATCTGAATTATCCACTGTATTGACGCTGGTCTGTGTTCCTCTGTGTCGAATATTTTTCAAGTTTGAGTGAGTTTGGGGCCCCCCTGCCATAAACTGTATGTATAAATCGACGTAGCTAACGTGCTAGCCACTGCGTCGCAAATAGGAGAAATAAAAACCGGAAATATATATTAGATATGCATTTGCAAAGATGTAAAAATGTGGCTGTGTAACTGCGAATCTACTGATAAAATGACATTTTAAGAACATCAAACATTTAAATTTAACCTGTCGACGGCAACGATAATAAAACGATAATAAAACGATAATAAAACGATAATAAAACGATAATAAAACGATAATAAAACGATAATACTGAAACTATTTAATGTCACTGATACAAAAGCCCTAACGCTGCACTATCCCACAAAAACTATTCTAAAAACAAAAGCTGCAATAAATTCATGGCAAAATTAAGCATTTAATGGTTAGTTTATATCTATAATGATTCACAAAATTAACTTATTCGACCCTCTACATCTCAAATGTTATAGAACAAAAAAATACCCAAAATTTCCATGATAAATATTAACCCCCCCAAAAAAATGTACAACAATAAATCGATTTAATGATTATAATGACAAGTCTAGAAACAAAAAAAAAGGGGCCCAAAACTGGATCCTCCTCCTGTTCATTTATATTAGAGGGGGGGCCACGTGAGGCTTCTTGCCCCGGGGGCCCCCACATTTCTGTCGACGGCCCTGCTCGCACACATACACCGACAATTACCACGACCATCACGGTAAAATGTCTCTAATTCAAATGCTATGACATAACCACAACAAAAACGCCGAACTAAAACGAGCGCACGCTGATGCCGACACTTTCGACCGCAACAACAACTTTATATCTCCACGGAAAAACTTTACAGACAAATCTCCGGGCCTGAACAACATCTCTCCGCTTCCTGAGTGCGTCTCATTAAGGCGCTCATTACGGACCCGTTTTAGCCGCTCTCTCGCTCGCTCTTCCTCTCTTTCTCGGGCTGACCGCCGGAGTCGAGGCGGAGGTCAGTCTGGTCCTGTCATTGTTAGCCGCACTACACTTTCTTAGGACCGCTTCACATTTAATCAGCTCATACAAAGGTCATGAAGTCCGCGCCGCTCCACACCTCCTCCTCTCGTTGACGCGCTACGGTTTTCACGAGGTTTCACAGCTCTCAAAACGACGCAGGGTAAATACAGTCGTGGTGCATGTTTACCGTTCGTGCGCTAGTTGTGGTTGTTTTTTACACTGATGAGCAGAGTAAACACAAAACGATGTCACAGCTGTTCACCCGTCACACTGGACGAATACCGGTTTGATACTAAATATATCGTCTTTAATTGAACGGTGACGTCTAATGAGATATGGCGGGTTTATGTCAGATGCCCTCCCTTGCAGTGGCGGATGAAGCGGATGTTGTTACTTGAGTAAAAGTACAGATACAGAGGTAAAATCTACTTAAGTAAAAGTATTTGAGTAGCCGTTTAAAAATGTACTTTAAGAGTGTGATTAAAGAGTAAAGTAGAAATACTGATTAAAAATGATGTTTTGGTCAACAAGAACAATATCAATCAACTTCTGACTTTTTAAATTAATTTTGTGCACTTATTTTTGTTTGTTTTGTTTATTTTTTGTCTATTTTTGTTTGTTTTGTTTATTTTTTGTCTATTTTTTTATATTTATTTAGTTTGCTATGTGTATTTTATGTATTTTTTGTTTGTTTTGTTTATTTTTTTGTCTATTTTTATTTATTTATTTATTTTTGTCTATTTTTGTTTGTTTTGTGTATTTTATGTATTTATTTCAGTTTATTTTGTGTATTTATTTTGTTTCTTTTGTTTGTTTTGTTTCTTTTTGTGTGTTTATTTTTTGTTTGATTTGTTTATTTTTGTATATTTATTTTTGTTTTGCTCAACACTTGTGCAAAATACTTTTACTTTTTACTAGCGTTAAATGTGATATTGATAAAAAAATTGACATACTTTGGTTCAACAGTAACGAGATGAATCAACTTCTGACTTTTTCTCATGAATCTTGTGTTTATTTTTATTTGTTTTGTGTATTTATTTTTGTTTTGCTCAAACCCGAAGCCTGAACTCGAAAACTTTAATCAGGATAAAAACAACCCCACAAAAAAGTCATATGAAAAGTACTTTTTACTTTCCAGTCTTGTTCAAAAATGTAGAAAGTAGAAAGTACAGATACTGCGCTCAAATGTAGTGAAGTAAAAGTAAAAAGTATCCACTGTAAAATTCACTAAGTACAGATACCTATAAATTCTACTTTACTACCGTATAAGTAAAAGTTGCACCAGCCAAAAAATGCATAATAATGAAGAAAAAAACACACATACTTCACATATAAGTACATGAGTAAAAGTTGCACCCTCGGCCAAACTGAAAAAAGTACATGACTTATACTACGAAAAACACGGTACTTGTACTTTTGTAATTTCCACCACTGCTTCCTTGTACAATCTTGTAGTACAAAAACACACTGACATGACGTACCCAGGGATCGGAAGTTCAGAAAATCTACAATTTAACGTTTAAGTAAGAGTAAAAGTATTCGCCCTCTGACCTGAAGGTTGCCGGTTCGAATCCCGCTCTCGACATAAACATCACGAGCGGTCGAGCTTTGAGCGTCTTAAAAGTGGAAAATACATTAAAAAAAACTAAATAAAAAGAACCATATTTACCATTTAACTACGTAAACCAAATGGCGTGCAGCAGTTACCACGACAACAGCAAACTATTCCCTCGATCCGCCGCCGAACTTTTCCAAAAACAGAACAAACAGAAACGCTTCTCTTATTCACTATCTTAACCCGACTGTCGGACATTTTGGAGGAGGCAGTTCACGGGATGAGACGGAATATCAAATAAAAACAGTCCTCACCGCCGTCCTCACCGCCGTCCTCCACGTCAAACGCCACGACGGCCCGAGCCATATGAAAGTGTCAGTTTTGTGTACGACGCCGCGAGCGATTACACCTGGCGCCACGGACGCAACGACGAGGCTCTGGTTTCACAGATCTCTCACTTGTTACTCTTTCTTTCCTCTTTCTTTCTCGCTCTCTCTCTCCTTCTCTTTTACTTTCTCTCTTTTTCACTCTCATTACTCTTTCTTTCCTCCCTCTTTCTTTCCGCTGGCTCCCCCCCTCCTCTTTTCTACCTCTCTCCCTCTTTTTTCCTTTCTCTCTCTCATTACTTTCTCTCCTCTCTCTTTCTCTCCCTGCCTTTCCCTTTCTCTACCCCTTTCTCTTTCTTTTCTCCTCTCTTTCCCTCTATCTTTCTCTCACTCCCTTCCCCCCTCTCTTTCTCTCATTACTTTCTCTTTCTCAGTCTCTTTGTCTTTCTTTCTCTCTTTCTCCCTCATTCTTTCTCTCCCTCTCTCCTCTCTCTCTTTCTATGTCTCATCCTCTCTCTCCCTTTCTCCCTCTCTTTTTCTTTCTCTCTCTCATCACTCTCTCTCCTCTCTCTTTCTCTCTCCCTTTCCCCCTCTCTTTCTCTCATTACTTTCTCTGTCTCTTTGTCATTCTCTCTCTCTTTTGCCCTCATTCTTTCTTTCCTCCCTCTTTCTCTCTCTCTTTCTTTACTCTCTCTCTCTCTCCCTTTCCCCCTTCTCTTTCTCTCATTACTTTCTCTTTCTCTGTGTCTTTGTCTCTTTGTCTTTCTCTCTCTCCCTTTCTCCCTCTTTCTCTCATTACTTTCTTTCTCTGTCTCTTTGTCTTTCTCTCTCCCTTTCTCCCTCTCTTTTTCTTTCTCTCTCTCTCATCACTCTTTCTCTCCTCTCTTTCTCTCTCCCCCTTTCCCCCTCTCTTTCTCTCATTACTTTCTCTTTCTGTCTCTTTGTCATTCTCTCTCTCTCTTTTGCCCTCATTCTTTGTCTCTCTCTTTCTCTCTCTCTCCCCCTCTCTCTCTCATCACTCTTTCTTTCCTCTCTCTTTCTTCACTTGAATCATTTGGATCATTTCATCTCTGGATTTACACATTTCTGTAAATTCCACCCGGAGCCGCAGACACAAAGACGAGGCTCTGGTTTCGGCGGCGGCGGCGGCGGCGGTGGCGTTCGGGAGTCCGCAGCACGGCGCCTTTGCCCCGGTGGAGTCTTCACGGTGGGGTCTCCATGGTGACTCTTACACTTTGTACGGGAAGTGTCTGGAAGGAGGTGAAGGAAAAACAGTCGGAGGAGGGGACGGGACAGAGGCAATTAAGAGCCGGGGTCAAAGTTCGCGGAGAACTGTTGGTGATTAATGCTCCGAAGACGAGATCCTGACACGGCGAGCGGCGCCGGCCACATGGGAGCGCAGATAAGTTCTGTGGGACTGTTTTGTTCTTGTTCTGCTCCGTGTAAAGTCGAGTCTCTTTGTTCACTCAGATCGTCTGAAATGGTCAAAATAAATGGGGTCAAGTTTTGGGGTAAAGTTTTCGTCGTGGAGTTCTTCGCTCGGACGGAACACGACGCTGCTCCGCCTCGAAATACAACTTCAGAGGACGAAAAATGAGATTAAACGTGATTAAAACCTCTGAAAAAGTCCATTTTGCAGAATAAGTTTGACTTTAAACACGTTAAAACTCAAATATAAAACTTAAAAAAATGATAATAAAAGTGACTCAAATCTGACATAAAATCACAAACAGACCTGGAGTTGTGTTTTTTTGTTTCATTCTCACATGTTTAACACACAAATCTTGCATATTTACGTTAATAAAACACTCTGTTCCACCTTGTGATGTCATCATGTGGTGATACAGGAAGTGCTCCACTGTGTTTTTAAACTCCACACACCTTCATTTATAGAATCATCTGGATCATTTCAGATTCTGGAGTTTTTCTGCTAAACAAAAGACTCATGGTCCACAGTCCAACAGCCAATCAGGACACAGGACAGAAAAAAGAGAGGAAGAAAGAAAGGAAATAGAGAAAGAGAGAGAAAGAGAGAGAGAAAGAGAGGAAAAAAGAGGGCAGGAAAGAGAGTAAGAGAGAGAGGAAAAAAGAGAAGAAGAAAGAGAAAGAAAGGAAATAGAGAAAGAAAGAGAGACAGAAAGAGAGGAAGAGAGAGGAAAAAAGAGAGGAAGAAAGAAAGAAAGGAAATAGAGAAAGGAAGAGAAAGCGAGACAGAAAGAGGAAGAGAGAGGAGAAAAAGAGAATGAAAGAAAGAGGAAAAAAGAGGGCGGGGAAAGAGAGGAAGAGAGAGGAAAAAAGAGAGGAAGAAAGAAAGAAAGGAAATAGAGAAAGAGAGACAGAAAGAGGAAGAGAGAGAGGAAAAAAGAGGAAGAAAGAAAGAAGGGAAATAGAGAAAGAGAGACAGAAAGAGGAAGAGAGAGAGGAAAAAAGAGGAAGAAAGAAAGAAGGGAAATAGAGAAAGAGAGGAAGAGAAGAGAGAACGAAAGAAAGAGGAAAAAAGAGGGCGGGAAAGAGAGGAAGAGAGAGAGAGAGGAAAAAAGAGGAAGAAAGAGAAAGAAAGACAGGAAATAGAGAAAGAGACAGAAAGAGAGGAAGAGAAAGTAGAAAAAGAGAAAGAAAGAAAGAGGAAAAATGAGAGGGGGAAAGACAGAGGAAGAAAGAAAGAGGAAGAGAGAAAAAGGAAAAAAAAAAGAGAGAGAAAGAAAGAAAGAGAGAGGAAAAAAGAGAGAGGGGGAGAAAAAGAAAGAGGAAAAAGAGAGAAGGAGAAAGAGAAAGAAAGAGTGAAAGAGTAATAAGAGAGAGACGGGGCCATTTTTAGTGTAATTTTTCATGTTTTTTTTTTTTTTACATGGTCTGAGCGTTGTGTCGTGTTGTGTGTCGTGCGTCCTGATTGGCTGTTGGACTGTAGACCATTGTCCATCAGTCTCCTCCGTGCCGTGTCTCCTGTCCAGTACAGAATGTGTTCAGACAAATTTACATAAACGTTGGATCTCAGTGTGACTCTGAAGTGCTGTACGTTTGCAATTTGTTTTCTCCCCGACAAAACCCACAATGTCGATGAAACGTTCTGCACCGACAAAGACGCCTACGAAGGTTTGAACTTTGAGAGAGTTTAAACGAGAGAGAAATGTGAGAAAATGTTAACGCCTGTGTGAGAAAAGTGTATAAAGTGTGTGGTGAGGGGTTTTACAGACAAAAACAGAGAGAATAATGTAAAAAAATGACGCTGATACTTCACGGATTTTGATTATTTTGGGTTATTTTTATTCGTAACCGCAGTCTCGTTCTTCTAACACCGAAACGCCACAGATTTCCCGTTAGCATTTAGCATTTAGCACGTTTCAGTCGCTCCGCGGCGCTTCCTCACACGTCCAAACCTCCGCTCTAAAACATATTAAACCCGCCGTCTCGCGTTTCTCACTCCAGCTGGTCGGACGCGGGTCGCACCGTCTGCGCCGCACGCCTTCGCGAAACAAAAACTCCTATAGTTTTCGCCGCTACTGCCCGACACTACGACGCGCCGCGAGTTCATCACTTTTGGAAGTCGAAACCTCCCATTGATCTTAAAAGAGCGAGACGCAGATGGAGCTTACTGAGCCAATCTGTTCCTCCTCTATCTATATGATATGAAAAAGGACGGATGGGGGAGACGGAGGAGACGGAGGAGATGGAGGAGATGGAGGAGATGGCGTCCCGTTCGTTTGTCCTCGCTCCGCCGATATCGCAGGGCAAAAAGAATTACAGGCGGAACAATTAGGTCTGCCGGTGTCCAGATGCTATCGCGACCGCACTCCGTAAACGGCGGCAGATAGGAGCGTCAGGTAGCATCACGCGACGGGATGAGCACGTCGAGCCCGGGAAACACTGATAAAACTACCGAAGCTCAGTCGGGCCAATCCAGAAGTGCCCCGTGCGACGCATAGAGCAGATAAAAGACACAAGTGCGAACGAAAACAACATTAAAAACAGAGATTTAAAGGTCACGGATCGGACAAAATGGAGTCGTGTGAGCGTTAAGTCGTGTTCCAACGCCGTTTCCTCCGTAAAAACGCACGTAAAGTTGTGTTTTGTTTCATTGACGCACGTTTGAGTAACTCTTTATTATTCGTCTGTAACATCTACAAAGATCAAAATGCGACGTTCCACCTTGTGATGTCATCAAGTGGGAGTTTAAGTGAACAGCGACTTTAACTTTTTGTTTCGCAGAAAATGGCGATTCTAGTGAAGAAAGAGAAGAAAGAAAGAGTAATGAGAGAAAGAAAGAGAGAGAGACAGTAAAGAAAGAGAGAGAAAGAAAGAGAAAGAGTAATGAGAGAAAGAGAGGTAAAGAGAGAGTAAAGAAAGTAATGAGAAAGAAAGAGAGAGAGAAAGAGAGAGTAAAGAGTAATGAGAGAAAGAGAGGTAAAGAGAGAGTAAAAGAGTAATGAGAGAAAGAAAGAGAGAGAGACAGTAAAGAAAGAGAGAGAAAGAAAGAGAGAAAGAGAGAGAAAGAGTAATGACAGAAAGAGAGAGGTAAAGAGAGAGTAAAGAAAGTGTAAAGAGAGAAAGAGAGAGAATGAAAGAATAATGAGAGAAAGAGAGAGGTAGAGTGAGAGGGATAAAGGGGGAGAGAGAGGAAGAAAGAGTAATGATAGAGAGAAATTTTTCACGCTTTTTTCCATCGTCTGATCGTACATTGTGTTCTGCGTCCTGATTGGCTGAGGGGCTGTATCAGACAAAATGGAGTCGTGTGAGCGTTAAGTCGTGTTCCAACGCCGTTTCCTCCGTAAAAACGCACCTAAAGTTGTGTTTTGTTTCATTCACGCACGTTTGAGTAACTCTTTATTATTCGTCTGTCACATCTCCAAACCTCAAAACGCTCTGTTCCACCTTGTGATGTCATCAAGTGGTAGTTTTCAGCCATTTTAACAGCTCCTTTTTCCTTTAGTTCAGCAGAAGTTGAGAGATTCCAGAGGTGAAATTATGCAAATGATTCTAGAAATGAAGGAGTGTGGAGTTCAAAAACACAGCGGAGCACTTCCTGTAACACAACTTGATGACATCACAAGGTGGAACTGAGTGTTTTCGGCGTAAATCTGCAGGTTTGTGTGTTAAACGTGTGAATGAAACAAAAAAAACACAACTCCTGGTCTGTTTGTGACGGTTTGTGTCACTTTTCCACCTTTAAGTCACTCAAAGTTTGGGTTAAGTGTCTTGCCCAAGGACACAACAACAGTGTTCATCTGTGGGAGCTGGAATCGCACCGACAACCTGTGGGTCAGTGGGCAAACGCTCTACCAACTGAGCCACTGTGGTGTAGGAGCTTGTGCTTTAAAATATTGCTGTTTTCCAGGAGTGTGGCTTTACACGCGTTTCCATGGATACAGTAGATTTTCTTTATTTGATTCTCTACTGTGGGACATTTCAAACGAGGCAATAACATCGCCATGGAAACGGGCAGGTCCTGGAACCTCCCGTCAGAACAAGAACAGAACATCTTTAATATCACAAAATCATAACATCATGTGAAAAAGATGGAGGGATGAGTGAGAGGAGTGAGAGGAGAGAGAGGAGAGAGGAGAGGGAGGAGAGAGAGGAGAGGGAGGAGAGGGACGAGAGAGGAGTGAGAGGAGTGAGAAGAGAGAGGAGAGAGAGGAGTGAGAGGAGAGAGAGGAGAGGGAGGAGAGGGACGAGAGAGGAGTGAGAGGAGTGAGAGGAGAGAGAGGAGAGGGAGGAGAGGGACGAGAGAGGAGTGAGAGGAGAGAGGAGAGAGAGGAGTGAGAGGAGTGAGAGGAGAGAGAGGAGTGAGAGGAGTGAGGGGAGAGGAGTGAGAGGAGAGAGAGGAGTGAGAGGAGAGAGGAGTGAGGAGAGAGGAGTGAGAGGAGATAGGAGTGAGAGGAGTGAGAGGAGAGAGAGGAGTGAGAGGAGAGAGTGGAGAGAGGAGAGAGGAGTGAGAGGAGTGAGAGGAGAGAGGAGAGAGAGGAGTGAGAGGAGAGAGAGGAGAGGGAGGAGAGGGACGAGAGAGGAGTGAGAGGAGTGAGAGGAGAGAGAGGAGAGGGAGGAGAGGGACGAGAGAGGAGTGAGAGGAGAGAGGAGAGAGAGGAGTGAGAGGAGAGAGAGGAGTGAGAGGAGTGAGGGGAGAGGGAGGAGAGAGGAGTGAGAGGAGAGAGAGGAGTGAGAGGAGAGAGGAGTGAGGAGAGAGGAGTGAGAGGAGATAGGAGTGAGAGGAGTGAGAGGAGAGAGAGGAGAGAGAGGAGTGAGAGGAGAGAGTGGAGAGAGGAGAGAGGAGTGAGAGGAGAGAGAGGAGTGAGAGGAGAGAGTGGAGAGAGAGGAGAGGGAGGAGTGAGAGGAGAGAGAGGAGAGGGAGGAGCGAGAGAGAGAGGAGAGAGAAGAGAGAGAGGAGAGAGGAGTGAGAGGAGTCTGTCCTGATGAAAGAGAAAGACATGATTGGACGAAACGCACAGACTGATGGCTCATTATGACCAGAAGATTATAACACACTCCACAGTTAAGTCATACTGCACACACACACACACACACACATACACATATACTTCGACACAGATGCGCACACACTCACACACAGTTATGTCCACCTGCACTAGAGCACTGTACACACTCTCTCTCTCCAGTGTGTGTGTGTATGTGGGTGTGTATCTGTATGTGTGTCGGGGTGTGTGTATGTGTGTGTATCTGTGTGTATCTGTATCTGTGTGTGTGATGGTCCTTGTTAGAGCTGCAGAGGCGTTCTCTAATGGCTCTCATAACCATTGTGAGCCGGTTCATGTTGCAGTTCCGTGCGCCCCGCGGCCTTATGGGAACGCCACTTCACACTGTTTCACTGCCTTCATGACCATTAGCATCTCCATTTGGCGAAGTAACGCCGCCTCAGCAGGATCCGCCGCCGTGTCACGCCGCACACATTTAGAATAATAATAAATCCATCATGAAACTGGAGACGGGATCTGAGCGGCTCATGAGACAGAGACGAGATACTGTGACGACGAGATACTGCGGCGACGAGATGCTGCGGCGACGAGATGCTGAGGCGACGAGATACTGCGGCGACGAGATACTGCGGCGACGAGATACTGCGGCGACGAGATACTGCCGTGACGAGATACTGTGAGGACGAGATACTGTGAGGACGAGATACTGCCACGACGAGATACTGCCACGACGAGATACTGCCACGACGAGATACTGCGAGGACAAGATATTGCGAGGACGAGATACTGCGGCGACGAGATACTGCGACGACGAGATATTGCGAGGACGAGATACTGTGAGGACGAGATATTGCGAGGACGAGATACTGCGGCGACAAGATACTGTCATGACGAGATACTGTGACGAGGAGATACTGCGAGGACGAGATACTGCGGCGACGAGATTTTGCGAGGACGAGATACTGCGGCTACGAGATATTGCGAGGACAAGATACTGTGAGGACGAGATACTGCGGCGACGAGATTTTGCGAGGACGAGATACTGCGGCGACGAGATACTGTCATGACGAGATACTGTGACGAGGAGATACTGCGGCGACGAGATATTGCGAGGACGAGATACTGCGGCGACGAGATATTGCGAGGACGAGATACTGCGGCGACGAGATACTGCGAGGACGAGATATTGCGAGGACGAGATACTGCGGCGACGAGATACTGCGACTACGAGATATTGCGAGGACGAGATACTGTGAGGACGAGATATTGCAAGGATGAGATACTGCGGCGACGAGATACTGTGACGACCAGTTACTGCGAGGACAAGATACTGCGAAGACGAGATATTGTGACAAAGAGATACTGTGATGACCAGATATTGCAATGAAGAGATACAACGAAGACAAAATACTGCGACGATGAGATACTACGATGACGAGATATTGCGACGAAAAGATACTGCAACAAAGAGAAGATACTGCAACAAAGAGAAGATACTGCAACGAGATACTGCGACGTCAAGATACTGTGACAACGAGATACAGCGACAACGAGATACTGCCAAGACGAGATACTACGACGATGAGACACTGTGACAATAAGATACTGCGATGACAACAGCTCCTTTTACCTTTAGTTCAGTAGAAACCAACAATTTCCAGGGCTAAAATCATCAAAAGTATTCTAGAAATGAGGATGTATGAAGTTTAAAAACACAGTGGAGCACTTCCTGTACCACATGATGACATCACAAGGTGGAACAGAGTGTTTATTTTTTTTCATTTTGAGATAAGAACTCAGCCTAAATACGCAGGGTTTGTGTGTTAAACCTGTGAACAAAACAAAAAAACAACAAAAAAACAACAACTCCGGATGCGTTTGCGATGAGGAAACAACATTAGAACTGCTCGTCTCTATGGAAATGTCCCGCAGTGTGGCTTTAAACGCTACATTGCCGGTGTTTTCATTGCTCAAAACCACACATTCTTACTCCGCTGTGTTTGAAATGCACCAGATTAAAGCCCAAATGTGGATCGTTCTAAGCAGAGCGGTGACATCACACACACACCTCCGCCAGAAAAGTTCCACAGTGCGACTTTAGTGAGTTTGTTTTAGTGTAAAAAATACTGCGTTTTACAGATGAGACTTTGTTTTGTGGCGTGTTTGTGTGATTAAAACAGATGCCACGCCAGCTGTGTCATTACTGTGCTTTATTTACACACATGAGGTTTGGTGTCGGCCATATTGGAGCCATTTTATTTCAATTTGTAACAATAAGGTATTTAAGGAAGGCACAGTTTGTTTTGTTTTTTTTGTTTTTTTTTTTGTTATATTGACAATTTATTTTAATTTTTTCCCCTCCTGTCTCATCTGCCTCCAAACTCTCCGGCGAACAGCAAGATCATGTTTGCAGATCTATTTCGATGTTACAAAGGAACTTTTTGGCTGGTTGTATAAAGTTTAGCGCAATATTTTGTAAATGGATGTAGCTAACCTGCTAGCCGCCGCGTTCCAAACAGGATGTGATCATGCGTGTTCCTGTCAGACTCGTCATTTTGGTCGTACATGATCCTGGTGTTTTAATTTCGCTAACTGTCCAGAAATCCAGTCTCGAAAATTGTTATAGAAATCCAGAGTTTTAACTATGACGCAACAATCCCGGAAAAATGAAAATAGAGCATTCGTATTAACCCGCTGTACATGATCCTGGTGTTTTTATTTCGCTAACTGTCCAGAAATCCAGTCTCAAAAATTGTTATAGAAATCCAGAGTTTTAACTATGACGCAACAATACAGCATTCGTATTAACCCGCTCTACAAGATCCTGGTGTTTTTATTTCACCATTTTGGCCATAAATCAAGATATAAACATTCATAAGAGACAGATCAGGCGCCTTCTTTTTTTCCCCGAGGTCGCTCCTGTTAGCGTTAGCAACAGGTTTGATTGACAGCGTTGCTAAGCGCTCGCTCCCTGCTAAACCAGATGAGCGGGCGTCAAGGGGCGTTACTATCAACAGCCTCTCTCCGGATTGGCTCTTTGGTTGCTACGATACTCGCAGTAAAAACATGGCATCAAATTAGCCGCTATAACTGTTAGCCTTGATTAGCGTCATTTGGAACTGGACGCTGTGGGTGACGTCATACTCACTTAATCTACTTCTTTACACAGTCTGTGGTTAGAAAACACTCACATAAACCACTGTAAATCACATTAAAGTTGAACTGTGTAACTTTTCTGGAGGAAAGTCTCGCCGTTTGGCTCGTCTCCATTACGTTTAAGCTAATTTTGAACTTAAAATGTGGATTTTTTTTTCAGAATTACTGGTCGTATCAACGCCTGCCCTGTCCTGAAGTCGCCTATTTGAGACGACAAAAGATCGAATCAAAAGTCCAGATCGATTAATACGTTCCCATATCGCCCGGGACCACCGGAAAGCCCCACAGTATGACTTTAATCACATCTATTTCTGCGGCAACAAGCTGTTTTTTATTGCGTTTTTGAAGTTACACATCAGATTTTAACGCATTTAAGTTTAACGCACAAGTTTAACGCCATTTTATGTAACATTCCAGGCAAAACAATAAATCTCCACGGAGACGAGCAGGTGGCTGACCCTTCTCTGGAAAAGTTACACAGTGCACCTTTAAAAACTCACTGTTGGTGTTTGAGTTGTATTGATTTGATTGACATTTTTCCCGTCACGTTAAACAAAATGTCCGCCCTCTTCACGATCCCACGTTCCCAGAGACACGTCCGGCCGATCCCCCGTGGCGCGTTTATCCCTCTCCTCTCTCTTTCGCCCGGTCCACGGCGGTGTTTTTGGGGGCGCCGCGGAGCCTCGATCGATGCCGCTTTGATCCCGCTCTGTTGACAGACTCCAGCGAATCTCCGTGGACCCGCCAGTTCGGCTTTTGGCCCCGTAAACGCTGACATCTCCAAACACGCCGCGGATGTGACGGGCGAAGGCTGCGTTTTTTTTCCGGAGATGTATCTGGAGAGTAGGATTTTCCACGGCAGCGTCCGGTCCGGTCCGGTCTGTCGGGTCAAAGTTCATCCTTCCTCTGGAGCGTGAGACGGTTCTTTGAGACGAGCACGGGCGGCGTAATCCTCAAAACGCCGACGTGCCGCCTGCTGGGATTTGGTCTAATGCAGGTGCGGGAAGTTGTGTTGTGTTTGTGTGTTTGTTGTGTTTGTGTGTGCGGAAGCGAAAGGTAATTATAGAGAGATTAGCGCGACGGCGGCGGCAGATGTGGAGGAGACACGTGGAATCGTTAGTCAAGAGATTGCGAGTAAAGAAAACTCCCCCAAAAAAACAAACGTTCATTCATAAAAACTGTGTCCAGATTCAAAATAATGTCATAAATGTGTAAGATTAAAGTTAAAGCGTCGTTCTAATGTCGTTTCCTCGTCAAAAAACAGACCTGAAAGCGTCGTTCTAATGCCTTTTCCTCGTCAAAAAACAGATCTGGAGTTGTGTTTTGTTTCATTCAAACCCTGCAGATTTAGGCTGAGTTCTTCTCCCAAACTGAAAACACTCTGTTCCACCTTGTGATGTCATCGTGTGGTGATACAGGAAGTGCTCCGCTGTGTTTTTAAACTCCACACGCCTTCATTTCTAGTGTCATTTGGATAATAATTTCAGCTCTGGAACTGCCACTTATCTCGACTGAACTAAAGGTAAAAAGGAGCTGTTCACTTGACAAACTACCACTTGATGACATCACAAGGTGGAGCGGAGCGTTTTGAGCTTTGGAGACGTTACAGACGGATAATAAAGTGCGACTCAAACACGTGTGAATGAAACAAAACACAACTTTATTTAATGTTATCAGACCGTTGTGATGTGTTTTAAAACAGACCTGGAGTTGTGTTTTGTTTCATTCACACACGTTTGAGTCACATCTCCGACGCTCAAAACGCTCTGTTCCACCTTGTGATGTCACACGGTGATACAGGAAGTGCTCCATACACCTTCATTTCTAGAATCATTTGGATAATTTCAGCTTTGGAATCACCAATCTCTTCTGAACTAAAGGTCAAAAAGGAGCTGTTAAAACTGCTGAAAACTGCCACTTGATGACATCACAAGGTGGAACAGAGCGTTTTGAGGTTTGGAGATGTTACAGACTGATAATAAAGCATCACTCGCACAACTCCAGGTCTGTTTTTGAGGACGTAACGGCATCATGACACGGATTAAAGCTACAAGAGTCAGTTTTGCACATTATAGGAGCTTTTAAACTACAAATTTTAGACACTTAAGATCTTTATTTTTAAGATTCTTCTAAAAAAAAACGTCACACTTTTATCCCAGTTTGGACATTTTTTTAAGTTTAAACTATTACTTCCTGGTTGGAAATTGTGACATCACACGAGGAAACTGTTACCTAGCAACCGTGTGGTCCCCTGATGTCACAGAGATGATGATTAGACAAATACAAATATAAAAAAAACACCTTTATTTTTAATATTTTGAAGACCTGCTGATGTTTTTAGTTTTTAGCAATTAGTATTTTAATGTTCTGGGATTTTTTTAAATTTTTTTTTAATGAAGAGTGCATTATAAATAAAATGTATTATTATTCTGTATCCCATCACGCATCACTACTTTTACGAGAGAAACGCTGTATATTTTCTTAAAGTTACGTAATACTCGCTACAGTTTGGAAAAAATCACCTCGAACGTTATATTTGTCTCGTGATATTCAAAGGAAAAATTAACTCCTTACTCTGTTCAGTCTAAAAATAAACAAACAACTCTTCTTCAATGAAATAATAAAGAATTAAAAGTAAAACTGATTATTCCGGAGTCCATTTTAAGGACCTTTAACACATCGTTTCATTCGCTTTAAGTGGCCTTCTCTCCGTCCGTCTGTGTAAAAGCGCTGTCTGTGGAGAGCGCGCGTTAGCTGCCGGTATCGCTGAGCACTTAAGCTAATAAATTCTCCGGGTCAAAGGTGAATGTTCTGCCTTCGAGCTCGGCGAGAACAACAGCTCCATTTGCCGTCGTCCACTTGTGCAAACTTCACTTAAGTTCTCAACGCGTTCGCCCAAGGTTGCCACGGAAATAACACAAACTTTATCTACGAGTTTGTAATGAGGAAGTCGTTTAGATGTGAGATGTGCAGGGCCGTCCGCAGATATTTGGGGGGCCCCGGGACGAGAAGCTTCACGCGGGCCCCCGATAAATATAAATTAACAGGAAGGACTTGTAAATATTGGCCTTAATATGGAAGTTCACGTCCACGTTTCAGGTCGGAGCGCGAGGCTGCGATGTCGAGGTATAAATAAATAAAATAAATAGACTCAAAATGAAGGGGCCCCCAGTTTGGACGTGAACATCGCGGTGCCACATGTTCGGCCATTTTTTATTTATTTTGTACATTAGAAATATTAAAGTGTTTTTTCGTCTTTGTGGACATGTGGATGTCTGTTACTGTACTGCATTTTGTAAATAATAATAATGAATAATAATAATAGTAATAATAATAATGAATAATGCAAAGAATATGAATAATAAATAATAACAATAATAATGACAATCACATTTTAAAATTTATTTTGTTTTATTTATTTCGAATAATAACAAAATAGTAATAAAATAAAATAATAATAAGAAGAGTAAGAACAATGCTAATAATAATGCTAATGCTGCTGCTAATAATAATAATAATAATAATAATAATAATGCAAATAATATGAATAATAAATAATATGAATAATAACAATAATAATGAAAATGACATTTTTCAATTTATTTTGTTTTATTTATTTCGAATAATAATAAAATAAAAATAATAAGAAGAGTAAGATTAATGCTAATGCTGCTGCTAATAATAATAATAATAATAATAATAATAATAATAATAATAATGAATAATGCAAATAATATGAATCATAAATAATATGAATAATAATAATAATGACAATGACATTTTTCAATTTATTTTGTTTTATTAATTTCGAATAATAATAAAATAAAAATAATAAGAAGAGTAAGAATAATGCTAATAATAAGGCTAATGCTAATGCTGCTGCTAATAATAATGATAATAATAATAATAATAATAATAATAATAATAATGCATTTGATTTATATAGCTCCTTAAAAGTCGCCCATATCCCTTTACAGAGCATTATTCAACCACTCCACAGTCACAGTTGCCCTGGGACAGACTGACGGAGGTGAGGCTGCCAATCTGTGCCATCGGCCCCTCCCACCACTACATTTTTTTAACTGGACTGAAAAGTACTTTTTATATGATTTCAGAGGTTATTTTTACCATGTTCTTGGTAAAATCCTGACAAAAGTTTTAGAATTTTGAACAAAAAAATAAATACGCAAAATTAAAACTAAAAAATGTGACAAAAATATGAATCATTTTGAATCAATATCACTACATTTACACTGAAATACTTTTAACGTTTACTCTTAAAGTGCATTAGGTACTTTAATACTTTTACTTAAGTAGATCTTTCATGTGCTACTTTTACTTTTACTCGAGTAACTTTTTTTCTCTGTATCTGTACTTTTACTTAAAGTTGTGTACTTCATCCACTAAACTGAACACATCAACGCACAAAAATGCAGATGACTTGACGCAAAATTTACAATAAAAATATAAAAACGCCGTCTTTTCAAACTCAAACCAAACCGACCGCCGTCTCCCCGCCAAACTACATCCACAACACGCCGCCGCAGCCTCCGTGAAGCGACCACGAGCCGCCAAACACGTTCTAAAGACGCTCGTCGTAACCGCGTGTGCGACGGTGGAACTGACCGCATCACGTCTAATTAGACCGACCGAAACGTCCCAGATCGTAGTTTACCGTTCCCGTCCCGGCGCCGTCAGCTCGGCGAGGAGACGACGATTATCTGGATTTTCAAAGACGGCCGTGACAGCTGGTTGCCAGAGGAGCGCGTCGTTCACTTCGTTACTTCCTGCTTCCTCCTATAGCGGCCAATCAAAACATCCGCTCCTCCGGATGACGGCGATAACGCGGCGGCGTCGAGGAGATGGCGTCTGGGTTTTTCGACGGTGAGGAGAGTATCGTTGAGTGACAGATCGAGGCGGGTTTGGCGTGAGCCTGTACGGAGACGGGCGTGCGCACGGAGCGGCGAGATGGCGAGATGGGAAAGGCAGCGGGAGATAGACAGGTCTTCAAACGCCGCCATCTGAGGTTGACGCGGCGTCGGACTGACAGCTCCAGGCCCCGGACCCAGAGACTCACCATCCACGAGACGAGAGACGAGAGACGAGAGACGAGCTCTGACAACGAAAGACAAACTCAGCAGAAAGAGAGAGAGAGAGGAGGGAGAGGAGGAGGGGAAGAGAGAGAACGGGGGGTGGAGAGAGAGAGGGGGGATAGAGAGAGGAGGGGGAGAGAGAGAGAGGAGGGATGAAGAGAGAGAGGAGGAGGGGAAGAGAGAGAACGGGGGTGCAGAGAGAGAGAGGAAGAAGGGGGAATGGAGAAAGAGAGGAGGGGGGAGAGAGAGAGAGAGAGAGGGAAAAGGAGGGATGAAGAGAGAGAGAAGCCCCACTCTGACAACTAAAGATGCACTCAGCAGAAAGAGAGAGGGAGGAGGGAGAGAGAGAGAAGGGGGGACGCTCCGCTCTGACAATTAAAGAGAGAGAGAGAGAGAGAGAGAGAGAGGAAGAGGAGTGGGGGGGAGGAGAGACAGGAAAAGGGGGGATGGAGAGAGAGAAGGGGTGGAAGAGAGAGAAGGCGGAGGGGAGAGAGAGAGAAGGGGGATGAGAAAGAGAGAGGAAGAAGGAAGAATGGAGAGAGAAAGAAGGGGGTGGAAGACAGAGAGAGAGGGAGAAGAGGAAAAAAGGGAGGAAGGGGTGGAGAGAGAGGGGTGGTGGGGGTGGGTGAGAAAGAGAAGGGAGTGGAAGACAGAAAAGAAGGATGGGGAGAGAGAGGAAGAAGGAGTGATGGAGAGGGAGAGAGAGAAGGGGTGAGAGAGAGAGAAGTGAGTGGAAGAGAGAGAAAGAGGAGGGGGAGAGAGAGGTGAAAAAAATGTAGGCGGGGATGAGAAAAATAAAGCAGGGCTAAACCGGGGCTAAACCAGGACTAAAACCGTTTTTAAATATGTTTTTACGTGCGTTCTTAAGTGTATAAAAGCTCAGCAGACAAACTCACAGTGATTCTGACACCTGTGGGTAAAAGTACTGTGTGTTACTTTTACACAGATCCCAAACTTGTGTATTTACGACTTTAATAATAATCATTTTAATCCAGAGACGTCAGAACAAAAGAAATTTATCCAAAACGACCTGGAATTGTAAGGGATTAATCCAAGTTCTAACGCTGTTTCCTCCTCAAAAACAGACCTGGAGTTGTGTTTTGTTTCATTCACACTTTTGAGTCACACTTTATTATCCGTCTGTAACATCTCCAAACCTCAAAACGCTCTGTTCCACCTTGTGATGTCATCAAGTGGTAGTTTTCAACCATTTTAACAGCTCGTTTTACCTTTAGTTCAGCAGAAATCGGCAATTCCAGAAGCTGAAATGATCCAAATGATTCTAGAAATGAAGGTGTGTGGAGTTTAAAAACGCAGCGGAGCACTTCCTGTATCGCCACACGATGACATCACGAGGTGGAACAGAGCGTTTTCGTTTAGAGAGAAGAACTCCAGCTCCCACGGATACAGTCAGAACACTCTACTTCAAAATAATCCCAGTTTTTATTGTTAGCGTGAGAAAAAAAACGCCGTCCATTCCCCATATTGTTTTTACATAAGTACTTTAACATTCGCAATTAGAAAAGTCGTTGTTTTGGTCTCCGTCTGCGCGTACGTTTCAGCTGTTTCTACATTTTCCCATCGTGTAAAACGCCGTTGTTCAATTAATCGCACATTACTACATCGCTGTAATTAAACGACCTTCCGCCGAATGAATCCATCGTGATTCTAAACATGTTTCATACGGAGAAAAAGAGGAGAAGGAGCTGAAGGAGCGAGGGCTGAAGCCGAGGAAATGGAAGGAGACGCAGTTTTATTACTGATAGAGGCCGAGCGCCGAGTGAAGAGACGACGGGACAGAGAAGAGAAGCGGCGCCGACGGGAACAGAGGGTCCATTTACGCCGCTCTTGTCCCAATAGAAGAGATAAGACCAGAGCGGCTCCACCAGCTCTGTAATTACACCGGTCTGTGCCTCACGACGGGGAAGAGGAACGCAGACGTGACGCCGCGACGAGCACGGGACGAACACGCTACGAGCACGGGACGAACACGCTACGAGCACGGGACGAACACGCTACGAGCACGGGACGAACACGCTACGAGCACGGGACGAACACGCTACGAGCACGGGACGAACACGCTACGAGCACGGGACGAACACGCTACGAGCACGGGACGAACACGGGACGAACACGCTACGAGCACGACACGAGAACGATACGAGAACCTCTGCTGCCCATCAGAGTCATGTCAGGATCTGTCACAAGAACTTTAAATCTCTGCACATTTGAAAGAACGATTAATGAGACGGGGGTAATTAATGTGGTTTAAACCAGGATTAAACCAGGACTAAAGCAGGACTAAACCGGGACTAAACCAGGGCTAAACCGGGACTAAACCGGGACAAAACCGAGACTAAACCGGGACTAAACCGAGACTAAACCGAGACTAAACCGGGACTAAACCGGGACTAAACCAGGACTAAACCGTGACTAAACCGGGACTAAACCGGGACTAAACCGGGACTAAAACCGGGACTAAAACCAGGACTAAACCGGGACTAAACCGGGACTAAACCGAGACTAAACCAGGGCTAAACCAGGGCTAAACCAGGACTAAAGCAGGGCTAAACCGGGACTAAACCGGGACAAAACCGAGACTAAACCGGGACTAAACCGAGACTAAACCGGGACTAAACCGGGACTAAACCAGAACTAAACCAGAACTAAACCAGGGCTAAACCGGGACTAAACCGGGACAAAACCGAGACTAAACCGGGACTAAACCGAGACTAAACCGGGACTAAACCGGGACTAAACCAGAACTAAACCAGAACTAAACCAGGGCTAAACCGGGACTAAACCGGGACAAAACCGAGACTAAACCGGGACTAAACCGAGACTAAACCGGGACTAAACCGGGACTAAACCAGAACTAAACCAGAACTAAACCAGGGCTAAACCGGGACTAAACCGGGACTAAACCGGGACTAAACCGGGACTAAGCCAGGGCTAAACCAGGACTAAACCAGGACTAAACCAGGACTAAACCAGGACTAAACCAGGACTAAACCAGGACTACACTTGGCCCACACGAGCTCCGGGGCCACAGCAGAGCGGATCCTTGGGGCCGGCGTCTGCTCGGGCCCCCGCGCTGACACCTTATTAAAGTTTCATACTAAAATGAGTCAATATTAGAGATGACATTTGGAGGGTGAACAGGCGTCAGGGCCACATATTAGGGCCGGGAGAAGGTGCGCTGTTGCCATGGCGCCCAAATGATCCAGAGTGTGCGGAGAGCAGCCAAAGACGGCGACTGTCCGCGGCGTTTAGAGTGATGAAAATTAGCTACTGTTACCATAGTAATTTACAAGTCAAATCAAAATATTGTATTATTTGAATGGTAAGAGTCTTCAAAATGTCATTTACCACAGAAATGGGACAAAAGACGGAGGACTGTTGTGCGTGCGCTGCTTTTAAACACCGGAGAGGAAAAATTATTAAAGGTGGATATGAATATGCTACAAAAATGTGGATAATTTAAATAGATTTTTAAAGATTTGAACCATTTTGAAGTCCTATATTAAACAAAATGGACTCTTGTAGCTTTATGTCGTGTTCTAATGTTGTTTTCTCCTCAAAAACAGACCTGGAGTTGTGTTTCGTTTCATTCATATTTGAGAAACACTTCATTATTACTGTATTTTTTGGATTATAAGTCGCTCTGGAGTATAAGTCGCACCAAAAAAATGCATAATAATGAAGAAAAAAAACAGATTTAAGTCGCACTGGACTATAAGTCACATTTTTTTTAGGGAAATTTGTATTACAAAATCTGAGACCAAGAAGGCGAGTTATAATAATTAACCTTTTTTTTTTTTTTCTATGATGCCCAGATACTAATCAACACTAAAACTATCACTGAAGATACTCATTTCACCAAGAAACAATATTTAAAAAGTACAAAACGAGGATAATATTTCACGTTTACTAAAAATGTTGACTGTATTTGTGAATCTTTACTTCTTATAATTAACACTTTTGGAGAACTTTTAACTTTCATAAGATTCATAAGATTAAAATTATAATTATTCATCTGTATAACATTTTAAACTGTCTGCAACTTTAATAATTATCGTGATATAAGGACGAAACGTCGCTCTGGAGAATAAGTCGCACCAAAAAATGCAGAATAATGAAGGAAAAAACATGTATAAGTCACATTTTTGGGGGGAAATTTATTTTACAAAATCCGAGCCCAAGAACAAATATTTTATCTTTAAATCAAGTTCTAATAATAATAATAAAATGTGGAACAACAGGCTGAATATCAGTACATGACGCTAACGTAACACATTTATATTTATTCAGCTCCATGAAGCACAGACAGAACTGAACACGTGTCTGGTTTGTTAACGTAAGATATTAACAGTTAATCAGATAAATAAAGAAGAAAAAACAACAACAAGTTTACTCTGGATCTCACTCCAAATCAATAAATCCACTGAATTCTTCATCCTCGGTGTCGCTTCTGAACAAATCCACCAACTCCAGAGGAAGATGAAGCGTCGCTCAGGAGAATATGATTTTATTTTAGGGGCGTTTTTGTTCAGTTTTTCTCAGATGTTTTTTTTAAATCACCGTAATGTTGAAATTTTAAATGTTCAGTGGTTCAGGAGGAGGAGATACTGGTACAAGTCTAGAGCGAAGAACGAAGATGTGACATTATATAGTTTAATAATTTCACATATAAGTCGCACCCCGGAAAAACTATGAAAAAAAGTGAAAAATACGGTAGTCTGTAACATCTCCAAAACTCAAAACGCTCTGTTCCACCTTGTGATGTCATCAAGTGGTAGTTTTTTCAAGTGAACAGCTCCTTTTACCTTTAGTTCAGTAGAAATTAGCAATCCCAGAGCAGAAATTATTATCCAAATGATTCTAGAAATGAAGGTGTGTGGAGTTTAAAAACACAGCGGAGCACTTCCTGTTTTACAACACGATGACATCACAAGGTGGAACAGAGTGTTTTCCGTTCCAGAGAAGAGCTCAGCCTAAATACGCAGAGTTTGTGTGTTAAACATGTGTGAATGAAACAAAAAAAAACACAACTCCAGGTCTGTTTGCGACGAGGAAACGGCATCAAAACAGATCAGAAAACAACGTAATAAAACCAGTCGCATTTTCATATTTTCCGTATCAAAACAGACGCAAACAACCCTCTGGTTTCAGGGCAAACAGCTTAACTGAATAAATTATTTACACATTTTTGGGCAGAATTCCTTAAGTAGCAACGAAACCTCTTTTTCTGCTCGATTGTCAGCCCCTCGGAGAAAAAATAGAGAGCCGAGACGTTCTATTGATCTTTGTCTAAATAATGTTACTACTTTCAAATTCGATGTATAAAAAGAAAACAGGAAACAGGAAATAAATTACGGAGGAAAAAAAAAGAAGCTCCTCTATAGATTTTCATAAGGTGGAGACGTACGGGTGGAGGGGGATCAGTCGGAGCTTTGAAAACGTGGAGCGATGCCAAAAAGACCTGTTCTGTTCCGTCGTTCTGTTCTAAAAAACCTGAAAGTGCGTTTGAGCTACACATCGTTATCGACCGCCGCCTCGGTACAAGGAGAATATATTGTCAGGAACCGCCACGAAAAACATCATAAAAACTCAACGAAACGACATAACTGCTCCGTCATCCACCAGGTCACGCGGCGGAACCCAAATCAGCCGCGACGCCGAAACCCGCGCGCTCTGATTTGCGACGCCGACAGAAATAGAAAAAAAAAAAAAAACTGTTAGGAGACAAAAGGAAGTTTAGAAGAATTGTTTGAGGTGAAGGTTGAGTGGCAGCGAAAAAGCTACAGTCACTTTTTATTTGAGGAAGCGGTTTAAGCACAAAGAGACCGACACAGCAGGATGTGAGGAGAACGCTCGGAGCGATTACACGGAGGAATGTGTGAATTAACTGTGTGATGTAACTTCTTTACTAGAGATAGACCGAGATACTGGTCGATATTTGCACTTTTAGCCGAGCCGCCGCCTTAAAAGTGCACACAAGGGTTTAGTTTAAAACACAGAGAAAGCTGGAGTAAACATGACTGCGGCTCTCTTAAGGCTGTGTGTGGTTTGTCGTAAATTAAAATGATATAATTTGGGGGGAAAATAATCAAAATCTGCATCTAAAGCAGCTGATCTAAAGTTGGACCTGCGTCTACAGCATCTGTGAAGACCTCTGTGTGACGACCGGATCCTGTCTCATCTCGGAACCTGAGCCGGTGGGGCCTGGTTGGGAATTGGATGGGAGACCGCTGGGAATATGGAGTGTCCTAAGGAAAGATCCACCTGACCGACCGACCTGTGTGTGTGTGTGTGTGTGTGTGACTGGCGGCGGTTGGCAATTTTTGCTGGAGGTTGGTGGTGGTGGTTAGTGGTTAGTGGTTAGTGGTGGTTAGTGGTGGTTGGTGGTGGTTGATGATGGTTTGTGGTGGTTGGTGGTTGGCACTGATTGGTGGTAGTCGTGATGGTTGGTGGTGGTTGGTGTTGGTTCCCAATGGTTGGCCATGGCTGCTGGAGGTTGGCGGTGGTGGTTTGTGGTGGTTGATGGTGGTTGGCGGTGGTTGGTGGTGGTTTGTGGTGGTTGGTGGTGGTTTGTGGTGGTTGGTGATGGTTTATGGTGGTTTGTGGTGTTTGGTGATGGTTTGTGGTAGTTGGGAGTAGTTGGCGGTGGTTGGTGGTGGTTTGTGGTGGTTGGTGGTAGTTGGGAGTAGTTGGCGGTGGTTGGACGTGGTCGACGGAGATGATGGCAGTGGCGGTTGCTTGCGGTTGGAGGGGTCAGTGGCACAGAATGAATCTCACTTTCATCTATCTGCCCAGAAAAGCTGTTCCAGTCGCAGCTTAACACCACCAGGGGAGCAACACAACGTATGAGTGTGTAACAGAGCGCCGTATAAATGAGCCAAACGAGCCAAAGGTTTGTGAAAGACAAGAGCCATAAGAGTGAAGGCAGGTTTGAACCACTGTGAACTTTGACCCAAGCATCTACTGTACTACTAAGGTCAGATTCCTGCTGGACACTGCCTTAAATCTGTCTGAAGGAGGCGCTAACGACGCTGAAGCTAACACACCTGTTTGTTTAGTGACTGTTTGTTAGCTAAGTCTATTAAACTGCGGCTGAGTCATGTTTCGCATAATCATTCAGACACATAATGGATGCTTTCACGCCTATTAGCATACTGGCTATTAGCGTACTGGCTATTAGCATACTGGCTAGCACTACTGTCTTCCTTGTTTTGATTTAGCTCTGAGGATAAAGTTACAAATACGTCAGATAGCGTTTATTCGGAGTGTTTTCCAAATAGTGACGGGCACAACAAGTTAAAGCAGACGTTAAAATGGCCGCCGTAAACCTGGCCTAAACTCCGCGGCGTCAAGAGCGCGCCCGCATATGCAGATCGTCTTTCTACTCGACGCTTTCATCTGACATTATCAATCTGCGTCGCTCGCCAGGACGAGACTAAAGGCTAAATCACAGGAACATAACGGGCGTTTCATCTGCTCTTGTTAAGGCCGTGTACGTTTGAGGGGGAAGCCGCTTCTGAAAATAGCTGAAGATAATAGGAGTCGTCAGCGCTCCACGGCGGCGGCGCTACTGTCCTGATTCGGGTCGGAAACGAAGGGAGGAGCGGGTGTTAGCTTGTAATTTCACACCTTAATCTGCGTTTACACTGCGGCTGAGGAACGAACGGGGACACGAGCGTCTAATTCTGCCACCAGGAAATTGGCAAATGCGAAAAAATGCGACAACGATTCCAAAAAAGGTGAAGTCATCTGGAGTGTGTGTGTGTGTGTGTGTGTTTGTGTGTGTGCCTGTATGTGTATGTATGTGTGTGTGTGCCGGGGTGTGTATGTAGGGGTGTGTGTGTGTGTCTGTATGTGTGTGAATGCATGTGTGCGGGGATGTATGTGTGTGTGTTTGTGTGAGTGTTTGTGTGTATGTGTGTGCGTCTGAGTCTCTGCGCACGTGTATGGGTGTGTGTGTGTGAGTGCGTTTGAGTCTGTGCATGTGTGTGTTTGAGTGTGTGTGTGCAATTGCGTGTGTCTGAGTGTCTATTTGTGTGTGAGTGTGTGTGTTCATGCATGTGTGTGTCTGTGTGTTCATGTACGTGTGTGTGTCATCTCTTTATTGAGCGTCTCTGGAGGTGTCAGGTGCGTGTGTGTGTTTTCATGTGTGTGTGTCCATGTATACATACGTGTGTGTGTGTGAGCATGTGTGTCCATGTATGTGTGTGTATGTGTATGAGTGTGTGTCATCTCTTTATCGAGCGTCTCTGGAGGTGTCAGGTGCCTGTGTGTGTGTTTTTGTGTGTGTGTGTGTCCATGTATATGTACGTGTGTGTGAGCGTGTGTGTCCATGTATATGTGTGTGTATGTCATCTCTTTATCGAGCGTCTCTGGAGGTGTCAGGTGTGCGTGTGAGTGTGTGTGTTTTCATGTGTGTGTGTCCATGTATATGTACGTGTGTGTGTGTGCGTGTCCATGTATATGTGTATGTATGTGTGTGTCATCTCTTTATCGAGCGTCTCTGGAGGTGTCAGGTGCGTGTGTGTGTTTTCATGTGTGTGTGTCCATGTATACATACGTGTGTGTGTGTGTGTGTGTTAGCATGTGTGTCCATGTATGGGTGTGTATGTGTGTGTGTGTGTCATCTCTTTATCGAGCGTCTCTGGAGGTGTCAGGTGCATGTGTTTTCATGTGTGTGTGTCCATGTATATGTACGTGTGTGTGTGTGCGTGTCCATGTATATGTGTGTGTATGTGTGTGTCATCTCTTTATCGAGCGTCTCTGGAGGTGTCAGGTGTGCGTGTGTTTTCGTGTGTGTATGTCCATGTATACGTACGTGTGTGTGTGTGAGTGTGTGTGTCCATGTATAAGTGTGTATATGTGTGTGTCATCTCTTTATCGAGCGTCTCTGGAGGTGTCAGGTGTGTGTGCGTGTGTGTGTGTGTGTGAGTCAGGTGTTCATGTTCACGTTCTTTTCCGCGCTCAGCACACATGGGCCTCACTGCTATTAGCAACTAGCGCGTTAGCAAAACGTCAAAACAAACATTAGCGAATTGAAGACGCCGATAAACTCGATAAACAGGAAACACTCGTCGTCACAGGTCTGTTTTCTGTCAACGTCGGCCATCTTGCCTTTAGTCGCTCACGAGTCAGTGTTTTCATATAAATGCACTCCCTCTCCCGTCTTCAGCAGGACTTTTCAGATATAAAGCCACACTGTGTAACCTTTTAGTAAAAAAACACACTAAAATAAAGCATGTTTTGTGAGCAGCTTGCATCTCCACAGACCTGACTCGAGCATGGCCTTTATCTGCTTGAATAAAACTGTTCTTCTTCTTTTCCACAGTACGGCATTATACTAGTCTGTCTCCATGGAGATTGATCTAATGTGTGTGTGTTTTTTGTTTTTTTTTTTTAACTCTCTCTTTCTTTGTAATCGGGCAGGTGATGTGCTGCCTTCAGGAAGTTACACAGAGTTGCTTTAAGACACAATCCCTATCTGTCCAATTTTCACAGCAGCAGAACCGTCACCCCCTCAGCCTCTTCTTTTGCTCCTGTTCAGCATCAGTATAATTTTATTTATTTATTTATCCATTTATTTAGTTATTCATTTATTTATTTATCTCTTCATTTACTCATTCATTTATTTATTTATCCATTTATTTATTTATCCATGTATTCATTTATGTATTCATTTATTTATCCATTTATTTATTCATTCATTTATTCATCCATTTATTTATTCATTCATTCATTTATCCATTTATTTATCTCTGCATTTATTCATTCAATTTATTTATTTATTTATCCATTTATTTATTTATCCATTTATTTATTCATTTATTTATTCATTTATCTCATTTATTCATTTATTTATTCATCCATTTATTTATTTATCCATGTATTCATTTATGTATTAATTTATGTATTTATTTATTTATCCATTTATTTATTCATTCATTTATTCATTTATTTATCCATTTATTTATTCATTCATTCATTTATCCATTTATTTATCTCTTCATTTATTTATTCAATTTATTTATTTATTCATCCATTTATTTATTTATCCATGTATTCATTTATGTATTAATTTATGTATTTATTTATTTATTTATCCATTTATTTATCCATTCATTCATTCATTTATTTATTCATTCATTTATTTATTTCCACATGGTCGTTCAAAAACTGAACAATTCAAACAAAAACAAACAAAACAAATAAGTAAATCAATCAATTTTAAAACATTAAAAACTGCTGGTCCATAGACTGTGTGTATAAATGGACAGAGCTAACCTGTTAGCCGCCGCGTTCCAAACAGGAAGTGATCATGTCGCACTTCCTGCTCCATCGACTCTGGCTCCAATTCACTTTCTATTGAAAAACTGTGTCCCAAAATGAAAATCGTTAAAATGCAGAATTCTGTTGTAACATTAATGATCTAAAGAAATGATCAGGTTCAACATTTGTGCATTTACCTTTTGAATATTTCACGGCAAAGTGCGATTTAATCAGTAGGATAAACCAGGTCTTGCGCCCCCATCTGGGAGTAAGACAACATCACATTCTAATAATAATAATAATAATAATAATAATAATAATAAATACTTTAGCAACTTATATTTCACTTTTTTTTTTTCATTATTATGCATTTTTTGGCTGGTGCGACTTATACTTGTGTTTCTCCACTGATCCAGGGATTACCGGTTCGAATCCCGCTACCGTCGTTATGTCCTTGGGCAAAGACACATAACCCACCTCGCCGCTAACGTCCACTACACCGGTGTTTCTTGACGTAAATCGCCTTTTCGCGACTTGAACGAGGAAAAACGCCGCATAAAAACATGTCCGTTCCCCAATTTACCTCGGAGTCCAAACTTTCAATCGCAGTAAAATCAAAACGCAAATAGATAAATCAAACCGGTAAAAGTCATGTTTCTGTATTACCCGGCAATTTCCAACTCCGTAAGGTGTCGGGCTAAGCGTGTATTTTTGGCGCGGCGTCGAACGGAGCGGGTGGGGGCGGGGCTGAAGGGGCTTTCAGAGTGAACCCTCTCGGTACCAATAGGTGCGCGCTATTATTATGTTTACTTTTAAAAGCTGCGGCGGCGGCGGCGGCGGGGGAAATAATCCATTTTCTCCCTCTCTCGCTCCACTTTCTCTCCAACTTTGTCCCTTCACTATGGATAATAACACGTCGCCCTGTTCCAAGTGCTTAGTGAGGCATTTTAAAAACAAGTCATGAGAAAATGTTGTGAACTTAAAGGCGGCAAATTGGAGGTGTCTGGAGGACTCTGATCGGCTCTTGTGAAGTTTCAAGGTCGAGGGGAGTTTGTGACCCTGGTTTAATTAGTGCTGTTTACGCCGGCGAGTCTGTTTTTTTTTTTTTGGCCTGGCATTTCAAGGAATCTTTTAAGTCATCTGGAAAATTGATGAACGATGAAGAACGCGGCTGCTCTTCAATTAACTTCAAAGCGAGTAATATTCAAGTTGTTTGTGTTTTTTTTAATTAAACCTGAACAATAAAACTCGTCGGGGCAAATGTTAACCATAGTCTGCGTAAATAAATGGATATAGCTAACCTGTTAGCCGCTACGTTCTAAATAGGAAGCGATCACAGGGATCCGACGACTCCTGCTAGCGTTAGCAACGGGTTTGATTGACAGCGTTGAGCGGGAAGCGGCGGTACCTTCAACGGCTTCGCTCTTTTTATACATGTCGTGTCTCATTTCGACGGTTTCTCACTTCGTCCGCTGCGTTCGAGAGGCGCTTATGTCACTTCCAGCGCGTCCCGTTTCATGCACCGACCGACGCGACGGACAAATGTGCCCTGCGTTTCCAGCGTTTCCATGGAGATTGGGCCATCATGCACCGCGCGTCACTTCTTCTACGGGAGAAACGAGGTATATTTTTTTTAAAGTTGTGTAATACGAGCTACAAAAACTCACCTCAAACGTTCTATTTGTCTATTGATATTCAAAGGGAAACGTTAATTCTTTACTTCATTCAATCTAAACGGAAATAAACGGCTGCAATGACGACACTTTGACTCTTCTTCTGTGAAATAATAAAGAATTAAAAATAAAACTAATTATTTCGAAGTCCGTTTTACATGTTCGGGTCATGAGTCAGTGATCGTCACGATTGCTAGGCGACGTAACGTAAGCGAACAGTCGGAGGTTGGCGTACGCTCCGTGGTGTACGCCTGTCCCACGGAGGCTACATGGGGGGAGTACCCTTCGCCAGGTCGGGTACTTCGAACGGTACTTCGAAGTGCGCAACCGTTGACCGTAGTTTATGATGTTAACGTGTTTTCAATTTGAACGTTGTTTGAGGGTTCGGCTCCGATCGAGACGTTATCGTATGGTCTGGAATGTTCCACAGTACGGCATTAAAACCGATCTCTCTACGCAGACAAGCAGGTGATGCCGACGAGTCAAGTTACAGGTCAGATCTCTAGAGAGGCAAGCCCGCTCAGAGAAAGAATGCACTTTTCAAGGTGTTTTTGTTTGGTTTTGGCAATAGAAAAAACGTGCAGTGGATTAAACTTTAGACTCAAAATCATAATTTCAAAACGTAAACGTACTTCCAAAACACAAAATTTAGAAATTATAGTACCTCCTTTTTGTGCCAGTAATGTTTTATTTGAAGGTTTACATTCGCAGCACCTACTCTGAGGTGTCCTACCCAGGTGAGTCGACAGAGATGGACAAACGGGTCTGTTGTCCCGGGCCTCAGTGTCTTAGGGGGGCCCAGAATCGGAACTTCCACCTATTAGTTTATATTCGAGGGGGGCCCCATGTGAGCATTGTTACCCCAGACCCCCAAATTTCCGTTTATGGGCCTGACCACGCCCCCCGTTTGTTTAAATCTCGCTAAAAACCTTGGTATGTTGAGTTTTTTGTGAGCACTTTGGGCAGATTAAGTTGTATTTTAAATGTGAATTGAACAGTTGTTAAGCTTGAACAACATCTGGAACAAATATACAAATAAATATAAGATAAAACTAGATAAAAAGTACAAATATAGTCCACTACGGTCGTGTTTTGAAGGACTGGGAGCTTGGGACCGCCACCCACGCCGCCTCCTCTTCCTCTCGTCTCGTCTCGTACCAACTCGGAGCGAAGCGGGCTTAAGTTTCTCCGAGTTTATCCCTTCCTCTTCCACAAACCGCTGTAGCTAAGGCCTGTTTTTGGTGTTTTGGGTCTGACTTTCCATGAGGGGGGGCGAAACAAGCTGCTCTATTTACCAAGTCTGACACGGCGGGGGCAGCAGAGAGCTCTAATTGGTTCACAGCCTCGTCGAGCCCAGTCCTGCCCGGAGTCCAAACATACGCTATATCACGGGGAGAAGTGAAGGCTCCGAGATTCCGTCTAATTCCGGGTCAGGACACGCAGAGAGGGGCCGAGGGGGGGGTCTCTAACAGCCTAAACTCGAAAAAGGAACCGAGACGACGCGCGAGGGAGAAAATCATACACTTGTGTTTACGGGCGCTGTGACAATTTTGGCTTTGTGTGATTCTTTTGAGCGGCGTTTGGGAAAAATCTGAGCTTTGTGTAATCTTTTGAGTGGAAAAATACATACACGAATGTCAGTGTGTAGCAGCGGTATTCATAAAAGGGAAAAGCTTTTGAGCAGACGAGAGAACAGAACTGAATCACACACCGGTTGCGGCCCTTGTAAAAATACACTGTTTTGATTTCATGGACGCTCGGGGGATGTAGTGGACTTAGAAACACGCGCGAGATGAAGCCGGGTAAACACGGGGCTTTGTGATCCACCGGCCGGCAGTGAAAAAGTCCGGTTATGTTGTTCTTCGTAAAGTTTTTAACGATCTCGCCGCACCTCGTCTAAAGGAGTTTGTGAAAAGAAATTCAAACCGGATGAAAAGCTCGTTCTGTTTGCTCTTAAACCTCGTCTTGAATAGCGTTTCAGACATTGAGATGAACTTGTTTCTCGGTAAAAATGCGACACAGATTTATTTTAAGACGCGGCGAGCTCCTTCGTTTATAGACTGCAGCTCTCTGTACCCGAGACGAGAGGCTGTACTTTTCTGCGACGTGTTCTGCCGTCCTGGAAACGGTTAACACTGTGTCCATTTATAACCTCGTCAGGACAGGATGTGTAATTAGTTTAAGTCCATGTAGAACCAGATTTTTATAGATACAGGAGTAATGTGTCCTCACGTTTCTGATGTCAGGTCAAACTTTTTTTCAACTCATTAATGGTCTGGAACCGCTTCCTTCACAATTACACCTGAGAACGAGAGCAGGTTCTAAAGGACAACAAGACGATGAGACAGCGAGACAACAAGACGATTAGAGCAGGTTCTAAAGGACAACGAGACGATGAAACAACGAGACGATTAGAGCAGGTTCTAAAGGACAACAAGACGATGAGACAGCGAGACAACAAGACGATTAGAGCAGGTTCTAAAGGACAACGAGACGATGAAACAACGAGACGATTAGAGCAGGTTCTAAAGGACAACGAGACGATGAAACAACGAGACGATTAGAGCAGGTTCTAAAGGACAACGAGACGATGAGACAACGAGACAACAAGACGATTAGAGCAGGTTCTAAAGGACAACAAGACGATGAGACAACGAGACGATTAGAGCAGGTTCTAAAGGACAACGAGACGATGAGACAACGAGACGGTTAGAGCAGGTTCTAAAGGACAAGACGATGAGACAACGAGACGATTAGAGCAGGTTCTAAAGGACAACAAGACGATGAGACAACGAGACAACAAGACGATTAGAGCAGGTTCTAAAGGACAACAAGACGATGAGACAACGAGACGATTAGAGCAGGTTCTAAAGGACAACAAGACGATGAGACAACGAGACGATTAGAGCAGGTTCTAAAGGACAACAAGATGATGAGACAACAAGACGATTAGAGCAGGTTCTAAAGGACAAGACGATGAGACAACGAGACAGCGAGAGCAGGTTTTAGAGGACAAGAAGACAATCACACAACGACAATGAGATGACAAAAGAACAAGAAGACTAGCACAGGTTCTAGAGGACAACGAAACAATGAGACGAGAGCAGTTTCTAAAGGACATGAAGACAATGAGACAACAGGACAATGAGACAACAGGAGCAGTTTCTAGAAGACAAGAAGACAATGAGACAACAGGACAATGACGTAACAAGAGCAGGTTCTAGAGGACAAGAAGACAATGAGGAAACAGGACAATGAGGTAACAAGAGTAGGTTCTAGAGGGCAACAAGACAATGAAACAATGAGACAACGAGAGCAGTTTCTAAAGGACATGAAGACAATGAGACAATAGGACAATGAGACAACAAGAGCAGCTTCTAGAGGACAAGAAGACAACGAGACAACAGTACCAATACGCGTCTCCCAGCATCATATTTATTTACACAATGAAGAAAAACCTTGCTCAAGGACACAAAGGTTCACACTTTTCCACGATGACGACTCGGATTCTTCCAAAAGGTGCGTTTGTTTTGGCTTCAACTAATGTTTTTTTGTTAGTTTTTTTGGTGAAATTTCGCGCATCACCAGGATCTTTTCACCAAATACGCGAGACAAACCGGGTCCAACATCCGCAGATCTGTCCCCGCCGTTGTGACGCGGTCCGTAAACCCGGCGCTAATCAAGCCTAATAGTGGAGATTATGGAGTCGTGCGTTTGTTAATGCATCAGCAAACAGTGGATCTGGAACCAGGGCCTGTCCCCGAGGACGTTTTACCCATTTCCTCCGCTCTTAGCACGTGTTAATCTGCAGTCAGCGCAAGACAAATATGATCATAACAAGAGGATTAACGCTCCTCATCAAGACTCATCAGGCAGCGAGCGAGATGCCAGGATCCAACAGGCTGCGGAGTTCAAAGTTTCGCCCGTTTTTCCGCGCAAATATTTGACGAAATCGGGGACTGAGATGTAAAACTGAGGGAAAAATAGAGGGTTTTTCCGACAAAAGCTTCAATTATTGTCGCGATTTATGTTTTAATAATAAGATTTGGTTCAACGTTCGTGTTTTAAAATGAAGGAAAACGAACAAACACGAATGCGATGTTTTTGTTTTTAGTGGAGGAAATTGCAGTACTTCAAAAAAAAAACTGCAGCGTTTGTGATTTGCTAATTGTTCAAATTGTGATTTTGATTTGACTCCGATTAAAGTTAAAATTATTATATTCTGTTCTGTCGTTTCCTCGTCACAAACAGACCTGGAGTTGTGTTTTTTTGTTTCATTTTCACATTTTTATCACACAAACAAACCTGCAGATTTAGGCTGAGTTCTTCTCTCAAACCGAAAACACTCTGTTCCACCTCGTGATGTCATCGTGTAGTAAAACAGGAAGTGCTCCGCTGTGTTTTTAAACTCCACACACCTTCATTTATAGAATCATTTGTGTTCCTGCGCTGTGACGGCCCGTTGGCACCTCCTCCTCATCCCTCCTGCTCCCTCCTCCTCCTCCCTCCTCCTCCTCCACCCTCCTCCTCCCTCCTGCTCCTCCTCCTCATCCCTCCTGCTCCCTCCTCCTCCTCCTCCACCCTCCTCCTCCCTCCTGCTCCTCCTCCTCCTCCCTCCTCCTCCTCCCTCCTCCTCCCTCCTCTACCCTCCTCCCTCCTCTACCCTCCTCCCTCCTCCTCCTCCCTCCCCTTCCTCCCTCCCCCTCCTCCTCCACCCTCCTCCTCCACCCTCCTCCTCCTCCCTCCCCCTCCTCCTCATCCCTCCCCCTCCTCCTCCTCCTCCCCCATCCTCCTCCCTCCTCCTCCTCCTCCACCTCCTCATCCCTCCCCCTCCTCCCCCTCCTCCCTCTCCTCCCTCATCCACCCTCCTCCTCCTCCCTCCTCCCCCTCCTCCTCCTCCCTCCTCCTCCCCCCTCCTCTCCCTATAACTCAATCCTCCAGCCTCCTCCTCCTCCCTCTCCTCCCCCTCCTCATCCCTCCCCCTCCTCCTCATCTCTCCTCCTCCCCCCCCTTCCTCCTCCTCCCCCCTCCTCCTCCTCCCTCTCCTCCCTCTCTCTCCTCCCTCCTCCTCCTCCACCCTCCTCGCTCCTCCTCCTCCCTCCTCCTCCTCCTCCTCCTCTCCCTATAACTCAATCCTCCAGCCTCCTCTTGTTTGATCACTCCCATCCAAACTGAACTGAAGCAGATCTGACAGGCTAATTAATAATGAAAACCTTTTCTCGGCGCTGGAACCTTTTCTCCCTATAGGATTTCTATTAATGTTGATTGACCCCGACTCACCCGGTGGCACCTTGGCACGGGCGCGCACTAAAGCGGTCCGCCTCTAGAGGTGCCAGCGCGAGTTAGGCCGTACACGCGCCGCTCCCCAAAGACTCGAGAGGAAGAAGAAGTAGGCCAGAGGAGCGAGCCGCACTCAATCCCCTCATCGGCAGCCTCTTAATATTTAATTACACGAGCTTCATTTCACAGTCTGCAGCCAAATCCACAAAGCTACAGGAGGCGGCGGCTACGAGGGGCCGCCACCGGAGTCAGGAAGTAGAACGTGAGCCTTAAAGGGTAAAAACTGGGATGGAAAAAGTCAAGTTTGTGAATGAAATGAGTGTGTGAAGCTGTGATGTCGTTTCCTCGTCGCAAACAGAGCTGGAGTTGTGTGTTTTTTTTTGGTTCGTTCACACAGATTTGACGCACAAACACATCTGCGTATTAAGAGATTTTATTAGTTTTTCGTCTCTCAAGCATAAAAAAAATACTCTGTTCCACCTTGTGATGTCATCAAGTGGTGATACAGGAAGTGCTCCGCTGTGTTTTTAAACTCCACACACCTTCATTTTTAGAATTATTTGGATCATTTCAGCTCCTGGAAATGTTCAAATCTCTAATTGTCACATTTTTATACAGTGATTTTCCACCTTCAAGTCAAACAAAGTGTTTTACATCAGGAATCACACACACACACACACACACACACCCACACACCCCCCTACACACACACACACACACTGGGGGTGAGTCCTGGTTTAGCCCTTGTTTAGTCTTGGTTTAGTCTTGGTTTAGTCTTGGTTTAGTCTTGGTTTACTCCTGGTTTAGTCCTGGTTTACTCCTGGTTTACTCCTGGTTTAGACCTGGTTTAGTCCCGGTTTAGTCTTGGTTTAGTCTTGGTTTAGTCCTGGTTTACTCCTGGTTTAGACCTGGTTTAGTCTTGGTTTAGTCCTGGTTTACTCCTGGTTTAGACCTGGTTTAGTCTTGGTTTAGTCCTGGTTTACTCCTGGTTTAGTCCTGGTTTACTCCTGGTTTAGTCCCGGTTTAGTCCCGGTTTAGTCCCGGTTTAGACCCGGTTCAGTCCTGGTTCAGTCCTGGTTTAGTCCTGGTTTAGTCCTGGTTCACTCCTGGTTTAGTCCTGGT
Organism: Periophthalmus magnuspinnatus; assembly: GCF_009829125.3. NCBI lineage: Eukaryota > Metazoa > Chordata > Actinopteri > Gobiiformes > Gobiidae > Periophthalmus > Periophthalmus magnuspinnatus. The sequence continues at coordinate 32,212,677 of NC_047132.1, forward strand.
TTACTCCTGGTTTAGTCCTGGTTTACTCCTGGTTTAGTTCTGGTTTAGTCTTGGTTTAGTCCTGGTTTACTCCTGGTTTAGACCTGGTTTAGTCTTGGTTTAGTCCTGGTTTACTCCTGGTTTAGTCCTGGTTTACTCCTGGTTTACTCCTGGTTTAGACCTGGTTTAGTCCCGGTTTAGTCTTGGTTTAGTCTTGGTTTAGTCCTGGTTTACTCCTGGTTTAGACCTGGTTTAGTCTTGGTTTAGTCCTGGTTTACTCCTGGTTTAGACCTGGTTTAGTCTTGGTTTAGTCCTGGTTTACTCCTGGTTTAGTCCTGGTTTACTCCTGGTTTAGTCCCGGTTTAGTCCCGGTTTAGTCCCGGTTTAGACCTGGTTCAGTCCTGGTTCAGTCCTGGTTTAGTCCTGGTTTAGTCCTGGTTCACTCCTGGTTTAGTCCTGGTTTACTCCTGGTTTAGTTCTGGTTTAGTCCTGGTTTAGTCTTGGTTCAGTCCTGGTTTAGTCCTGGTTTAGTCCTCATAGTGACTGAACTAAAGGTAAAATGAGTTGTTAACGTTAAAAACTACCACTTCATGACATCACAAGGTGGAGCAGAGCGTTATGAACTTTCCATAATATCGGAAGTGACTGAGGTCAAAATGAGACGGCCATGTCCCGTCTGCAACTAATAATTAAAAGCACCGCAGTGTCCGATAATCAGGAAGTGCACTGTGAAAAATGTTTATAAACTCATCCTGGTGATACTTAGGATGCTCAGAATGTTTAAATACCACTGCAAACTGTTTTTAACTTTTTTAAACCGCGTCCGGAGCCCAGGAAACGGCAAAAATCAAGTAGTAAACACGCCCCGACGTGCCAGTGAGAGGTATCAAGAATTAGAACTTGATTAGCTCTAATTTTGACCGAAGACCTCGAGAAATATAACGAAAGACGACTCGATAGCGCCCTCCTCAAACTTAGATCTTTCATGGGGCCAATGGGAGCCCGACTCGGAAAAAATGTCAACGTAAAAATCAGAAACTCACATCAAAAAATAGAACAAATCAGGACATGACAAAAATTATATTACAGCCCCGCCCTAAAACGTACAGGAAGTCGGCCATATTGGATTAAACCGGGGAACGACAAAAGCGCAAACTTGTATTTAGGACATCTCCTCGCACAGTTTTCATCACAAACACTTCAAATTTGGTCCAAACGCACAAAACCAATGCGCGATTAAAAATTATCAATTACATTTTGAATATATTTCTCTTTCACACATTTTTTGTTGGGAAAATCTAATACAGCGTTTAGGGAGATTTGTGTAAAGCAGTTTTTTTTTCAGTAAAAATCAGGTAGAACGCCTTTTTTATACTTTCTTACATCTCAAAATCAATTCCATTACTTTTAAAACTCAGTCCACACAAAAGTCTTGTATCTGACTAGTGCAAAGTTTCTTATCTCTAAACTATAATTATCCGGATCAGCACTTTTCTTAAGCGTCTCTTTGTTCGCGCTGCTACTTCTTCTTGTCAAAAAGAAGCCGGCCACTTTTTTTTTTTTTTTTTTTGCATTGTCTGCCATAAAAGAACTAATGATAGCAGAAACATATGCTTTTGTGAAACACTGCAGATTCCTCTCGCGCGGCTGTCAGACCAAAACTAACTCCGGCGACACGGCGCGACGCTCTCTCATAACAGTGACGGAGTTTTGGATAATTCCAGGTTGTAAATTTACGCTCGTACGAGACATTTGGGAGGCCATTTCCTCTTGAAGAAATCCGTTTCGTAGTGATAGCTCGTGGATAAAGCGCTAGCGTATTAATAATGCATGTGTGAGGCTTTTTATAGAACGCAGCTCTCGAGATTCATAATTCAATTCACATTAGAGCCGTGGAAAAGTTTAAGTTATAATGAATTGGTATTAAAAGTTTAACTGATATTAATAGCGCCAATTAGGAAACGCACGGAGGAGTGATGCATCATTTCAGGGAGTAAAGAGGGAACCCCAAAAGACTTCCGTTCAGGTCCATGTCTCGACAAAATATCCTGTTATTTCTGTTTTGTTTTTTTCACACTCAGCCGATGCATAATGGAGACATTTTGCAAAACATATTACTCATTTAGCCATAATTAATCATTTATGAGAGTTACCTGGTGCCCACTGAGATAATAGCAAGCGCAATTTACCAAAACCAGCCACTAGGGGCCACGACCAATTTGAATTTTAATGACGGAAAGGCTCTTGAAATACAGCACCTTGGTAAAAACGGGTGAAAAGATGAACGTCTTACAGGTCTGAGTGGATGAATGAGGAGGAAAAACAAAACTCTGGGAGGGCATGTAATAGAAAATGTGTCTGCGCGGCCATAAAAAACACCTTTTCTTAAGTTTTTTACGGTTTAAAAGGTGTAAAATGTAACTTGTGAGACACTTTGAGCGATATGACGATACATATCCATCGTTTCTAACCTCATTTTATCAATTATTACAGCAAATATATCATTAAATACAGACGGTGGATGCTTTTAAAAGAGGACTAAAAACTTACCTTTTTACCTTGGCCTACAGATAAACACCAGCTATTGTTTTATTGCTTTTACACTAATTGTTTTCTATTTTTAATGTTAAATTGTTTTCTGTTTTTAAGGTCTTTTTTTGCACTGTAGCACTTTGAGATTTGTTGTTCAAATGTAAAGTGCGTTATAAATAAAATGTATTATTATTATTATTATCATTAAATAACCTGTGACGATTATATTAGCGTCGTCTTGTCGCTATGTTTAGTCTGCAGTTTAAATAAGTGAAAATAAAGAAGAATAAAAACGATTTTTCGCCAAAAAAAAACCCTCTGTTGACAACCACGGGACACGAGCAGAAGAAAATTACACATTTCTTTCTACAAACGTAAAAGTTGATGAAGTTTTCGAGAATAAAATCATCAGATCTTCAAAGTTTAGCAAGAAGTCAGGTGTGAATTAGCAAAGTGTTACTTCTAAATATGACAAAGAAAAAGGGTGTTTGATTTTTGTACCATGGAGATGTTAACCGGGTGGTGTTAGTGATTCAAACTGTACGCGCAAATACACGTTTAAACACTGTATTCGCTCCCTTCAAGTCAAAAATATGTGTATCAGCATAAACAAACATTCGCACAAACGTTTCTTCCATCATTCTTGGCTGTCCTCCATTTTAAGAACTCCTCCTTCCGGGCATCTGGCTTAATCTGGTTCCTGATGCCACTGAGCAGATTAGAAGTGTCTCCAGATGCGACTACGAGGGTCATTCAATAAATTAATACAGTTAGAATCTTACTTTTTTGTTTTGTTTTACTTGTTTTTCACATGGATTTAATTTATTTTGCAGATAAAAAAAAAAAATCTTTGAGAGTTTTGGCGATTAACAAAGATGGCCGACCAAGAAGCTCCAGGATTGAAAAGAAAAGAAATTAAATCGATGTGAAAAACAAGTTAAAAAAAACAAAAAAAAAGTAAGATTCTAACTATTAAAAGTCCTTATACCAAAAAATTCACCTTATTTATTGAATGACCCTCGTATTAAAGGTCTAACGACGTGATGCTGCTTTACGTTCTTTGACTCTCGCGCGGGTTTGGGACACGCTTTACGTTATGAGCGCTGAAAAACGGACGCGCAACAGGTGGAAGTTTGATGCCCGGAGTCGCGACAGAAACAGAAACAGCTACGCCGACAGCCTGAGAAGAAGCGATTTTACCGAAAAGAGAGAAAAGAGAAGGTACGTGTGGGTTCAACGTTTTGGGTTCAACACGGAGCAGCAAACTACGCTACGAGATTATTGGTGCGCGCGATGCTAACACAACAAACCTCTTCTATCGTCTAAAGAAGGTCCACGAAAAAAGAATACGTACAGTAAGAATCCAAAAACATCCGAGCTAAAACAAGTTGTGGAAAAGAAAAACTACAGCCAGCCGAAGATAAACCAAAATAAAACAAGATAAATCAGCGTTTCGTACGAGAAAACGTCCATAAATCACGGTACATTTGGGAATATTACAGTAGCAACAGAAATATTAGTGAATTGAAATGAGTTTGGTTCAAATTACATAATCCAATTACATTATTCACCCTTTTCACCCCGACAATAAAGACAAAATAAATACAAAATAAACATATAGAAATCATACAATGTAATAATAATAATAATAATAATAATAATAAAAATACTAAAAAGTAAAATAATTAAAATAATCCCATCCAGGTTTGAATTCCTTCCAGACAGTAACTGCAAATTTCCTCCATCAAAACACATCAGCAGAAATTGCTTTATACAGATTCAATTATGTGCGATATATAAAAACGAACTGAGCGTAAATGTATTGTGTATCTCATGAATATATAGTTTGACAGAAGCATCCAGATAGTGCAAAAAAATAAAATAATAATAATAATAATAATAAATAGATAAATAAATAAATAAATATATAGTTTGACAGAGGCATCCAGATAGTGCGGAGAAAATAAATAAATAAATAAATAAATAGATAAATAGATAAATAAATAAATAAATACATAAATAAATATATATATAGTTTAACAGAAGCATCCAGATAAAAAAGCAAAAAAATAAAATAATAACAAATAGATAAATAAATAAATATATAGTTTGACAGAAGCATTCAGAAAAAAAATAAAAAATAAAAAAATAAAAAAATAAATAGATAAATAAATAAATATATAGTTTGACAGAGGCATCCAGATAGTGCGAAAAAATAAATAAATAAATAGATAAATAAATAAATACAGATACATAATATATTCAGATCTCAATTTTGGCTCATACAATAGACCAGCAAAGAATCTTTTTGTCTTTTGCTTCCTGCATCGAGCAGCAGAAAACTCCAGCTGAACTATTTCTTGCTAAGGTGTGGTTATTGATTACAAAACTTTATTATTTTGCCTTATTTTGTTATGGTGAATAATTAATTGTAATAGTAGCTACGCACAGTATCTAATTATTTAATCAATCCATAAATAATTTAAGTGACACATGATGATAAAAATTTTAATTGCTGTCAAAATATGTTATTACACTACATACTTTTTCATTTTACTTCAACCGAGAACGCTCCAAAAGCTCTCAAACCAGCGTCTACAAAGCTTTTCAGAGAATACCTGAAAACTATATATATCCATCTCAACATCAGCCGGCGCCCCCTGTGGACGACTCCATGAAGCGCCCGAGTCTCCCAGAGGCGCGTCACGTCACTCAGCTCCACTTAAAGCGAAACGTCCCAGATTAAACCCCCGCGAGAACTTTAGATCGCCGTCCAATGTCGTTTATAATTAATGACGTGATTATCGCTCATCCTCCAGACCGTGTGTTTTTAGCGGAGACGTGGACGCGCTCAGATCAAGCCTCCAGACGACGTTCGCTCTTATTCGCCTCAGAACACCGTTTCAAAAATATTAATCTCAATCGGAGTCTTTCGTTTGACCCGTAGACTAAAGAATTGGACTGAGCGAGCGTGACGTCACCACAGCGTTGGGTCAAATGAAGCTCACCGAGGCTAGCAGTTATAGCGGCTAATTTGGCGCAGAGTTGCATTTTGTCGTAGCGTCGTAGCAACCGAAGAGTATGGCGTCATTTGGGGATCTTTAAGCTGAAGCGCGTGCACAGAAATCGAAGAGCGCGGTAACTAAACGTGAGCGGTGAAAGTGTGAAAGCGAAACACGCCACACCCTCTCTAATTTCTGACTCAAAAAAAAAAAAAAAATTTCAGCGAAGAAGACGACGACTGAGTGAGTGTGACGTTGCCAGTCAAATTAAGCTAATCGAGGCTAGCAGTTACAGCGGCGAATTCAGAGCCGAGTCCCATATTTGGAATTCCGACCGTGAGTATCATAGCAACCAGAGAGCCAATCAGGAGCGAGGCTGTTGAAGGTAACGCCCCTTCTCATCCGCAGATGTTGCTAAAGCTAGTGCGAGCAACATCGGGGAAAGAAGGCGCCTGTATCTTGATTTACGAACAAAAATAGTGAAATAAAAGACCCCAGGATCACGTAGAGCGGGTCAATATGAATGCTCTATTTCCATTTTCCCCGGATTGTTACGTCATAGGTAAAACACTGGATTTCTACAACAATTTTCTGGACTGGATTTCTGGGGAATTATCGAAATAAAGACACCAGGATCATGTAGAGCGGGTTAATACGAACATTTAAGGCCAAAATGACGAGTCTGACAGCAGCAGTTTCAGAGAGTGGCGACAATTTTTCAATGTAAAGTGAATTGGAGCCAGAGTCGATGAAGCTGGAAGCGCGTCTATGAGCTATTGCTATTTGGAACGCGGCGGCTAGCAGCTATATATACAGTCTATGATTGTGCCCTTTGGATTTTGAACATTTAGTCATATAAAACTATATCATATCAAGGTGTTTTTATATATTTATTGTTCAAATTCAGTAAACGGAATGACTTGTGTGCCTCTTATTACACGGTAAGTCCCAAAACTGAACCTATGTAAAGCTATTTTGCAACGCTTTCCTGGAACGTGGCGGCTAGCAGGTTAGCAACATCCATTTACAAATACAGTCTATGATTTGAACTGACCTTAACCAAACCCTCTACGTCTTTATTTACCTTCACATTTACGGCCTAAACACGCTCCTCGTTTACGCAGGATTCCCAGATCTCCATCGCTCATTCAGAAATTTCAAAAGAATTATAATTGTCGCTGGTTTTAATTTACACACTGACGTTATTCCATGTCCAGAAAGTCTTTTATAACTGCTGAAGTGACCGAAAAGTTTAGAGAAACACGCAAGAACACTCCACTCCACTTCCCCGTCCTCCTGAGATCTTACTCTACACTATTTTAGCAACTCAAATCTGCCTTAGCGTAGCAAAAAAACAAACAAAAACGAGGCAATTACAGAAAGAAAATGCCAAAAGAAGTCAGTCAATTATGAAATATACTGAGTGCCAATGAGGAATTACAGTATAATAATAGTGTAAAACATAAAAGACAAGAATATCTCTCTGATAAGCGACAGCATTAATAATCCCACGATTCTGTTTTCTGTTATTGACTTGTTTTTAATTGGATCCATCGAACGTGCCAAACTGAGACGACTTTGTGACTCCTTCAGCAGAAAAACATAGTCCAGTACATCAGACCTGCAGCAGATACAGACCAAGTCCTATAGTTTTAGCTCACGCAGAGGTTTTTTTAGAGCTTTTATCTGTGTTATAGTTGTTTTCTGTCACTGTTCACTCACTTAAAGTTTAGTTTGGAGCGACTCGGCTGTCATTACGGCACAAAAAGAAACAAAAAAACAACAGGACAACAGGGAATCTGAACCTGTCGTCCTTACGCAACGGGATTGTCTGGAAAAACCTTGGAGAATTTTCAGACAGTTTGAGATTCCCGTCTATTTCAAACCTACGAACACTTTAAGACAAAAACGGGTTCACTCAAAAGAACAAAACCCCGAGACACAAATTAAGTAATGTGTCTACTCCTTTCATAAAAGAATGAACCAACACCGTCACAAGAGCAGCTCAGGACCACAGTCGGCTGTTCAGCTCCATCTCAAAGACACGAACCACAACTTTGAAGAGAGTGAGATTCAGATCTGAGCCAGAGAAAAGAAATGGGTTAAGAGGAGAGTTAAAGAAGATATTTTTGTTAGGAAAGACAATCCATCTTTAAACAGGAATGGAGGCCTGAGACATCACCTTTCCTCCATCTACAACTCCATCCTCAGACCCAAACAAAGAGAACAATCGCAGGGTCGTTAAAGGCTGAATTGGGTCATTTAAGGTGAAACGTTAGCGCCTCCTTCAGACCGATATAAGGCAGCGTCCAGCCGTAATCTGACCAGAACTGAAGAAGCGGCGAAACATCTTCACTTCTAATGTTTTGTCCAGTTGACGGATTTAATTTCGTCTTTTGCTATTATGGTCCAAATGAAAAAAAAAATAAATTAAAATCTGCTACTCATGATCTGCAGCGATCCACAGGACGGGCCCATTCTTTGTTGTGATGACGTCTAAAACGCGGAGGTCAGGGGACGTGTTTCTTTTATTAAGTCGACCCAAGATGTTCTTAACATTATAAATTCATCTCTGCTCAGTAATTACAGACCTGTGTCCAGAGAAAATTGTTGACTGGATGATATAAGATCAAATATGGACAAAAAAAAAGCTCTCAGTCCTGGTGCTGTTGGACTTTACGCAGCATTTGACCCAGTAGACCCTGTGTTTCATTTACTCTGAGTCTATTTTTAAGTTAAACAGGGAATTTTATGTTTTGGGGAGCACTCCTCCACAAAATGTAAAAGTGTGGGGTTCCCCAAGGGTCAATTTTAGGTCCGACCCTTTTTCATCTTCACATGTCGCTCCTAGGACAGATCAGGAGACACAGTGTTAACTTAAAAACACATGAAACCCAAGTCTATACAGTCGTCTCCTAATGACCTGAGCCCAATCGACTCTTTTTAACTGTATTTTAAACATTTACTCGTGGACAGCAGCGTTCTCCAGCTCAAAAAGACCAAAACTGAGGCTTTAATGATTGGTCCTGAGGCTCAGAGAGAGAGAGAGACTCAGAGTGAAGCTCCAGATCTCCGTGAACGCTGTGAAAAGGTCAGAAGTTGAGGTGTCATTTTTGACAGTGAGCTTAGCTTTGAGCCTCATCAGGTCTGTCACTGAAGCGAGTTTTCATCGTCTAAAAATATTACCAGAGTCGGAGCATTTCTCTGTCAGTGCAGAGATATTAACACATACTTTTATTACAAACAAACTCAACTGTAATGATCTGCTTTCTGGTCCAAAGAAAACTACAGAAGCACTTCAAGTACTGCAAAACTCTGCAGTACAGGAGCTGACGAGGGCCAGAAAGAGACGACACCACAGCAGCACTGAAGCATCTGCACTGGCCTCACCTTCAGGACTGAGTTAACGTTTTGTGTTTTTTTTGGTTTACAAAGCGTTTAGTTTTATTAGTCCTATTTATTTATCTGATCTTTAATCATATGAGCCTCAGGTCTCATCTTTTAAAGGTAAAACTCACGGTGAGTCAGATAAGTGTTAATGTTTTTAAAAGTAAAAACTTAATTTAAATGTTTTTATCATATAGTACAGTCATTTTATAGTTTTTATTAATTTTATCAATTTTTTCTTATCTTAGATTAATTTTGCATCATATTTTATGTCTAATTTGAACAGTCCATTTGTATAACTATAAACTTTAGGACCTTTGTGTCTCATGTCTCCTGTTGTGTCTCACGTCTCATTTTATGTCTCAGCTTTAGGACCTTTATGTCTCATGTCTCATTTTATGTCTCCTGTCTCATGTTGTGTCTCATGTTGTGTCTCATGTTGTGTCTCATGTCTCATTTCATGTCTCAGCTTTAGGACCTTTATGTCTCCTGTCCTATGTCTCATTTTATGTCTCATCTTTAGGACCTTTATGTCTCATGTCTCATTTTATGTCTCAGCTTTAGGACCTTTATGTCTCATGTCTCATTTTATGTCTCCTGTCTCATGTTGTGTCTCATGTTGTGTCTCATGTTGTGTCTCATGTCTCATTTCATGTCTCAGCTTTAGGACCTTTATGTCTCCTGTCCTATGTCTCATTTTATGTCTCATCTTTAGGACCTTTATGTCTCATGTCTCATTTTATGTCTCAGCTTTAGGACCTTTATGTCTCCTGTCTCATGTTGTGTCTCATGTCTCATTCTATGTCTCAGCTTCAGGACCTTTATGTCTCATGTCTCATTTTATGTCTCAGGTCTCATTTTATGTCTCCTGTCTCATGTTGTGTCTCCTGTCTCATGTTATGTCTCAGCTTTAGGACCTTTATGTCTCCTGTCTCATGTTGTGTCTCATGTCTCATTTCATGTCTCAGCTTTAGGACCTTTATGTCTCATGTCTCATTTCATGTCTCATCTTCAGGACCTTTATGTCTCCCGTTTCTTTGTCTTTTTGCTGTCCGTTTTAAAGGAGGTGTGGCCGTTGTTCTAATCGTCGTGTTTGTTTTACATTTCAAATGTATGAAAAGTTCTGTAGAAATAAAGTTAGTCTGATCAGTGGAGTTAAAAAAGGCGGTGAAAAAGCTGCAGCAGCAGATCTGAGTCCCGCCGCACGTTGGGGCTGATTTACATTGGCCCGGTGACTCTGGGACAGATTCGGTGTCTCTTTCTCTTTATGTGGTTGTAATGCTCCGCTGCTCTGGACAGATACTGCGCACGGAGGAAAAATACTGTGTTTCCTTTCACATAAACTTTTGTTAGTCCAGCCAAGAAAAGCAGGACGTTGAATAATGGCGTCTGTGTTCTAATTTGTGTAAGAGTATATTCTGTGTCCTGTCCCTGTAACTTTAGTTCTACCTTCTAATAAAGCAGAGAGGAAGAAGTGGAGTTCAAAGACGCCGGTTCAGTGAGTTGTGTAGAATTGATTGTCAGACCTCCAGAGGAGCCCCCCCCGCTGGCCTCCTCCAGACATGACACGCAGCCTGGTTTAAAACATACCTGTCCGACACGGCCCGGCGACTTCAAACATGGTCAGAGCGACAGGGAGTGAAGGATCATGGGAAACCGAAAATATCATATCTGCAAAATTCCAGAACTCAACAAAATCAAAATGTGAACGTTATGTAAGTTTTGTGGTTTAAGCGAGTTTGTGTTACAATATGTTTTAAAAAAAGAGCCTTAGGAGCTTTAAAACATTTAAGAAAAACCTTCTGCTCCACATTTAGCTCATTTTAATTTCACCCACAGCGTTCAGCTCCAAATGAAGCTCGTCGAGGCTAGCAGTTATAGCGGCTAATTTGGAGCCGTGTTTCATATTTGGAATTTTGACCACGAGCGTCATAGCAACCAAAGAGCCAATCAGGGGCAAGGGTGTTGAAGGTAACGCCCCTTCCCGCCCACACCGCTGGTTTAGCAGAGAGCGGGCGCTTAGCAACGCTGTCAATCAAACCTGTTGCTAACGCTAGCAAGAGCGATCTCTGATTTGTCTGTTATTAATGTTCTTATTTTGATTTACGGAAAGTGAAATAATTCTGGCTGGTTAGCACATAGGTAGTTAGCATGTAGCTGGTTAACATGTAGCTAATTAGTACGTAGCTGGTTAGGACATAGCTGGTTAACATGTAGCTGGTTAGCACATACCTAGTTAGCAAGTAGCTAGTTAGTACGTAGCCGGTTAACACGTAGCTTGATAGCATGTAGCTGGTTAGAGCGTAGCTGGTTAGTATCTAGCTAGTTAATACAAAACTAATTAGAATGTAGCTAGTTAGTAAATAGCTGGTTAGCCCATATCCGGTTAGCATGTACCTTGTTAGCACGTAGCTGGTTAGAGCGTGGCTAATTGGTACGTAGTTGGCTAGTACTGCTGATTTAACAGGGGGCAGTCAATCAAACCTGTTGCTAACGCTAACTAGAGCGATCTCAGGAAAAAAAAGACACATGGTTTGTCTGTTATTAATGTTCATATCTTAATTTACAGACGCAATAGTGAAATAAAAAAAAAACAGGATCATGTAACCGACGGCTCAAAGGGTCTGCCGATATTTTTTTGGACTATTTTGATTATTTATCCCCGTATCCACAAATATATAGTTTAAATTCACTACAACTTTACCATAGTCATCTCTTCATATTTAAGTTTTAATACAAAGCTTGGTGCGGATTTTAAGGCAGCAGATTAACAAAAACAAATCAAATCTGAATTAAACTGGTTGCTAACGCTAACAGGAGCGACCTCTGGGAAAGAAGGACCTGATTCGTCTGTTATTAATGTTCATATGTTGATTTACAGACACAATAGTGAAATAAAAACCCCAGGATCATGTAGAGGGTTAATACGAACATTTAAGACCAAAATGACGAGTTTGAAGGGCCACAGTTTTTCAATAGAAAGTGAATTGGAGCCGGAAATGTGCTCATGATCACTTCCTGTTTGGAATGCCGCAGCTAGCGAGTTAGCCATGTCCATTTATATAAACAGTCTATGGTTTAAACCTGCTCATTTCAGGTCGTGGGGTCACAGCCTCTCTTCTGTCAGTCTGCCCCGGGGCGGCTATGACTGCAGGTCGTGTCACTGAGGATGGAGTGATGGAGGGATGGAGGGATGGAGGGATGGAGGGATGGAGCGAGAGGGTGAGTTTGACTTTGAGGATGTGGAGCGCAGCTGTATCTGTGTCAAGTATTTTATATTCAACAAACACAGAATTTTATAGTGAAATAAAAGTTTGAATTTCTTCCATTCCGTCTGAAAACGTCGTTCAGTATTTATCTGAAACACTAAAGCTCACACTGGAACATTCCCTTTGTGGCTCAGATGAACAGCAGATGGCGCTCTGGGAGGTGCAGCTCTGTGGAGAGGAGAGAGGGCAGAACTCAGACCACACCCACCGGGGGGCGACACCGGAGCACCCCCCTCAGGACGAGTGTCAATCCAGTGGAGAGAGAGAAAGAGAGAGGGAGGAGGGAGAGAGGGAGGAGGGAGAGAGGGAGGAGAGAGAGGGAGGAGGGAGAGAGGGAGTCCCTGCTGTAATGAACGAACGTCTTTATGCCACAGACTTTGGTAAGAAAACTAGATTTGTATCGAGTGATCTCCAGGATGAGAGGAGGAGATGAAAGGAGGAGCGAGAGGAGAGGATGAGAGGAGAGGGAGAGGAGAGGAGAGAAAGAGGAGAGAACGAGAGGAGAGGAAGAGGAGAGGATGCGAGGAGGAGAGAATCAGAGGAGAGGAAGAGGATGAAAGGAGAGGAGGAGAGACAGAGGAGAGAAGGAGGAGGAGAGGAAGTGAGGAGGAGAGACTGAGAGGATGAGAGAAGAGGAGAGAATGAGGGGAGAGGAGGAGGAGAGTGAGAGAAGTGGAGAGGAGGAGTGGATGAGAGGAGAGGATGAGAAGATGAGAGGAGGAGAGGAAGAGGAGAGAAGAGACTGAGAGAAGAGGAAGAGAGGAGAGAGACTGAGAGGAGAGGATGAGAGAAAGAGGAGGAGAGAAGTGGACAGGAGGAGTGGATAAGAGGAGAGGAAGAGGAGAGAATGAGAGGAGGGGAGAGAATGAGAGGAGAGGAAGAGGATGAAAGGAGAGGAGGGGAGGAGAGACTGAGAGGAGAGAAGGAGGAGGAGAGGATGACAGGAGAGCAGGAGGATGAGAGGAAGCGAGGAGGAGAGACTGAGAGGAGGAGAGGATGAGAGAAGAGGAGAGAATGAGGGGAGAGGGAGAGGGGAGGATGAGAGGAGGAGGAGGAGGAAGAGGAGGAGAGAGTGAGAGAAGTGGAGAGGAGGAGTGGATGAGAGGAGAGGATGAGAGAAAGAGGAAGAGCGGAACAGAGAAGTGGACAGGAGGAGTGGATAAGAGGAGAGGAAGAGGAGAAGAGGATGAGAGAAGTGTAAGATGAGAGGATGAGGAGAGGAAGTGAAAAAACATTTGATAATCGTTAGTTTCTGCTGCGCTCTACGTTCGCTGTAGCTAAACTCGAGCGCTGATTGGTTGGCGCGGTCACATGGTACGACACGAAGAGCCGCAGGTTTAGACCACGGCTCAGACGCTCCCGGGAGCACAAACATTATCATTTCGTTGTGTAAAGTCTCACGGAGGAAACTCAAACGCGCACGATCCAAGGACAGGGCGAGACTGGACGTACTTAGCTGCTAACGGCTAAACTAGCGACATCGCGCCATCGACCGCGGCCCGTCGACTTCCGCGGGCCGCCGGGTTAAGCGACGTCAGTAAATGAGCCGTTTTGATACTTTTATCTGTAAATGTCGGACCGATACACGTCGCCGATGTCACTTTTATTTTATTTTTGTTCGTTTTTAGCGGAAAAACACCTGCACTACGGCGTCGCGCATCGTCGGCTCGTCTCACAAAGATGGACGAGTTTGAGTTTGTTTGACCGTGACGCGCCTGATCTACGTCCGCGCGATCCCTCAGTCGTCCAAGGTCTGATCCATCGCGAAAGAAAAAATAAAATCTGTCAACTGGACTAAAAGTTGTAGGAGTGAAGACGTTTGGCCGCTCGTTCTTCAGTTCCGGTCAGATTACTGCGGGACACTGACGTATATCTGTCTGAAGGAGGCGCTAACGACACTGAAACTCAATACATCTATTTTTTTACAGTTTCTGTTCGTAGTCTAGGTCTGTTCCTACTTATATATCCTACAAAATATATATTCAAGTTATATTATGTTGTCTCACTGTTCATTTTAACCTCCTGAGACCCGAGCTCTTGCAGGACTTTATTTGCAAAAACTATTAAGTGATTGAACACATATATTGTAAAAAAGCAAAATGACAATAACAATAAAAAAAATAAAAAATAAAACAAATAAAAATACAAAAATATAAAAACAAATAAAAATAAATAAATAAAATAAGATAAATAAATTTAAATACAATAAAAAATAATAAAATAAAAAATAATAAAATTAATAAAAACACAAAAATATAAAATCAAATAAAAATAAATAAATAAAATAAGATAAATAAATTAAAATACAATAAAAAATAATAAAATAAAAAATAATAAAACTAATAAAAAATACAAAAATATAAATCAAATAAAAATAAATAAATAAAATAAAATAAATTAATTAAAATAAAATATGAATAAATAAATAAAACAATTTAAAAAATCAAATCAAATAAATAATAATAATTTTAAAAAATCAAATCAAATAAAAATAAATATTCTAAACTCCTAGAAATATTCAAAATTGAACATGTTCTTGTTGCTGTTCTTCTAAAAATTTGCACTGTGGCCTAAACAATCCAAAATGTGTTGTCCACAGATGAGGACACCAGGTCTCAGGAGGTTAAAAAGGGTGAACCTATCATTAGCATAGTCATTCCAGCCCCTAATGAGCGATCGCACACCTGTTAGCATCCTGCTTAGCATCCTGGTTAGCATCCTGGTTAGCATTAGCCTCTCTTCAGACAGATATAAGTCCGTGTCCCGCAGTAATCTGACCCGAACTGAAGAACGAGCGGCCAAACGTCTTCACTCCTACAACTTTTAGCCCAGTTGACAGATTTTACTTTTCGTTCAAATGATCTGCAGCGTTACGTCGTCGTTTCTTACCACGTTGATGCGCTCGGCGTTCAGAATGACCTCCGCCCGACCGCGTCCGTCCCATCCAAAAACTTTACTTTCTGTGTCACGACTTGTTCGAACGTTCGTCTAGTTTTGATACGAGCTTCTCAATCAATTAGTAACGTTAAATTGACACTTTTGAGGACCCTAAGTTCCATCGTCCCTCCAAAAACCCCACCAGAACGCACCCGAAAACCCCCGTCACCTCCACCTTCTCGGCTCCTCAGTGAACGTACTCGAGTGGCCTAAGAGCGAGCGGATGTATGAATGTGTTTAGCGGCTGTAAAGATGGAGGCCGCAGCAAAAAAACAGATGTGTGGTGAGTGTTTGAGAGAGGGAGGTGGTGCAGGAGGTGCGTGAGGAGCAAGAGGAGTAAGAGGAGCCAGACGGGGTCAAGTGGAGCTGCAGCGTCAGGAGCACGAGTCGAGCCTTTATCTGCCACTTCTACTGCGGCATCTACATACAGCGCGGAGGGGATGGAGTAACATTTCTACACCATTTCTACAGTAAAAAAACAGTTTATTTGCACTTCAATGGGACAGACATGTGGCAAACGCAAGGCCCAGGGGCTAAATCAGGCCCGCCAAGTCATTTTATGTGGCTCACGAGAAGGTAAAGTAAAAGGCATGACATTTTAAAATAAGTCTATGCCGCTTTAATTTGTACATCGACCATAAACTAATGATTTTCCAACAAGTGGAATTGAGAAATATTTGCAAATAATGATCCCGAAATGTCCAGGAAGAGGAAAATTATAGGTGTGGAATTTTGTGCTTCAAGGAGAAAAACCTGCATGTTTTTTGTGTTATAAGAAACTGAAATAGGTTTTTTCATTTTTTATTTGAGTAACTTTTTACCTCTGTATCTGTACTTTTACTTAAATAACATAACTGAGTACTTCACCACAGTTTTTAAATGGACCTGGTTCTGTTCCTATTTCTCAAGCCGCGTCAGATCAATACAACAAAATGAAAAATACTTAAACACCATTTATGTTTTAATTCAGTACTAAACACCAAAAGCTAGCATACACAGCACCTTCACAGCTAGCATACACATTAATTTAGATCTCACGTACACAGTAATTTACAGCTAGCATAAACAGTAATTTAGAGCTAATATACACAGTAACTTCAAAGCTAGCATACACAGTAATTTAGAGCTAGCCTACACAGTAACTTCAAAGCTAGCATACACAGAAACTTCACAGCTAGCAAACACATTAATTTAGAGCTAGCATACACAGTAACTTCACAGTTAGCATACACAGCAACTTCACAGCTAGCATACACAGCACCTTCACAGCTAGCATACACAGCACCTTCACAGCTAGCATACACAGCAACTTCACAGCTAGCATACACAGTAATTTAGAGCTAGCATACACAGTAACTTCACAGCTAGCATACACATTAATTTAGAGCTAGCATACACAGTAACTCCACAGCTAGCATACACATTAATTTAGAGCTAGCATACACAGCACCTTCACAGCTAGCATACACAGCACCTTCACAGCTAGCATACACAGTAATTTAGAGCTAGCATACACAGTAACTTCACAGCTAGCATACACATTAATTTAGAGCTAGCATACACATTAATTTAGAGCTAGCATACACAGTAACTTCACAGCTAGCATACACAGTAATTTAGAGCTAGCATACACAGTAACTTCACAGCTAGCATACACATTAATTTAGAGCTAGCATACACATTAATTTAGAGCTAGCATACACAGTAACTTCACAGCTAGCATACACATTAATTTAGAGCTAGCATACACAGTAACTTTACAGCTAGCATACACATTAATTTAGAGCTAGCATACACAGCACCTTCACAGCTAGCATACACATTAATTTAGAGCTAGCATACACAGTAACTTTACAGCTAGCATACACATTAATTTAGAGCTAGCATACACAGTAACTTCACAGCTAGCATACACATTAATTTAGAGCTAGCATACACACCGTAACACAACCCCCGCAGCGTCCATCACAAACAACCCTCCATTTTATAAAAGATTAAAGATTAGCATGAACATCAGGCTACGTCGCCATTTGAAACACGGTGCTAAAGACAGTGGTCGGGAACGAAAGAACTGAATGCTAACGCTACCCAGCACGCTAGGCCCTTTCTTTCTTTCTTTTTCTTTTTTTAAAACTCTTGAGGCTTTTGTGAACGCACCCACTGAATAAGAACGACACGCTACGCCGTACGAGATGAGTCCAGCCGGCTGCACACACCGCGCTCCCACTGCCGCGCTAATCGCTAGCTTCCTCTGTCATCTCTGGAATCAATCCCGAAACGACTCAGGTAATGTGGGCTAAGGGTCTGCAAACAGCATCACTCTGTCTAATGAGCGCGAGATCCGCAGAGACAACACAAACACGGGTTTTTTTTTGTTTTTGTTGTTGTTTTTTTCCACTGTTTACGAACGCGCATTTGTGGCCATTATGACACGGTGCCAATCTGGATCGGTAATGGGCTAAAGCGCGTTTACTTTTCAAAGACGTCGGACATGAATTATTGATGGACGAGCGGAGCGGTTGTGTTTCAAATTAGGCAGGAACAATCCTTCAGCGGCGCCATGCTAGGAGGAGGTAACGCTTCGTCTATAAGGGTAAACGCGCGGGGTGTCGTTACGCGGTTGCGCTTTCGATATGCGCCGTGGTAGAAGGTGGATAACCCCGTGTACACGATGCTACACGTACTTATCGAGTATCGGAACAGAAATGGTAAAAAGTCACATTTAAACAGCGGATTTTCACCTTGACGGCTCAGAAAGTACAAGTTTACGAGGTGTTTTGGGCCCTCGTTTATCGTCACGTTCTAAAAATAACCCGTAAATAAACGAAATCCATGAAGTATCAGCTTTATTTTTTACATTATTCTCTATGTTTTTTGTCTGTAAAACCCCTCACCACACACTTTATACACTTTTCTCACACAGGCGTTAACATTTTCTCACATTTCTCTCTTGTTAAATTGATTAATAGTGACTTTCGTGCATTTTTATTGAAGAGAAAATAACTTCCGCTGGACTCCGATGTAAAAGTTATAACATTTTAATTAATTTTTTACAGAATTAATCAAACCAAGTCTCAAAAATAAACAATACGACGGTAAAAAAAAGAAAACATTTGGCTCCGTCTTTATGCGACGCCTCGACTCAGCGCGTTTCCCAGGGCGTGTGCTCTTTTCCTCGTCCGTGCTGTCGCTCTTAAAGTGACGGTAACACACTGTATTTACGTAAAAACTTAAATAATAACAGTTGTAAGAGAACTGCACTGGAAACATCCCGAAAACAGCGAGACCGCGAAGAGCGAACCACGAAACAGCGAGGGACGACTGTACATTGTCTTTTTATAAACCAAAATGTGATATCGAATGAACAGACACGTTGGGACCGATATCCCATCCATCAAAATGTTCAGTATCGGCGTCAATATCGTATCTACACGTCATGGATTACAGAGTTGGGTCAATACTGAAAATCTAACACGAGCTGATACTTTAAAAAGTGGATTTTATTTCAGCGATTATCGATATGTTATAAAAATAAGTAAAAACATAAACAAGACACGGTTTGACCTTTGACCTGAACAGTTCTACGAGCACAGTGACCTTTACACTTTGTGACACAGTTTGACGATGAGCGGACGTGATGTGTTTGGGCGTTTGTTGTAACACGTCTGTGTTTATCGTACGACACGACACAAGACGCCACACAACACACAAGACAAAAGACACAAGACAAAAGACACACAAGACAAAAGACACACAACACAAGACAAAAGACACACAAGACAAAAGACACAAGACAAAAGACACACAAGACAAAAGACACACAAGACACACAACACACAAGACACAAGACACACAACACAAGACAAAAGACACACAAGACAAAAGACACACAACACAAGACAAAAGACACACAACACACAAGACACACAACACAAGACAAAAGACACACAAGACACACAACACACAAGACACACAACACAAGACAAAAGACACACAAGACAAAAGACACACAACACTTTAAACTCTGACATCACTAAAGTCAGGCAGGTAAAGGTCACAGGTAAAGGTCACAGGTAAAGGTCCAGGCAAGACAAAAGACACACAAGACAAAAGACACACAAGACGCCACACAACACACAAGACAAAAGACACACAACACAAGACAAAAGACACACAAGACAAAAGACACACAACACAAGACAAAAGACACACAACACAAGACAAAAGACACACAACACAAGACAAAAGACACACAACACAAGACAAAAGACACACAACACAAGACAAAAGACACACAAGACAAAAGACACACAACACTTTAAACTCTGACATCACTAAAGTCAGGCAGGTAAAGGTCACAGGTAAAGGTCACAGGTAAAGGTCACAGGTAAAGGTCACAGGTAAAGGTCACAGGTAAAGGTCACAGGTAAAGGTCACACTGAGCCCTGGAGATCAATGACCACTGACCACAGCAACATCTTTTCTCCCACCCACTTCTCTCTCTCCTTCTCTCTTTCCTTCTCTCTCTCTCCTTCTCTCTTTCCATCTCTCTCTCTCTCTGTCACACCTCCCTTCTCTCTTTCTCCCTCCACCTCTCTTTCACAATCTTGTCTTTCCCTTTCTCTCCCTCTCAGTCTTTCTCTCTCCCGCTTTCTCTCACACTCTCTCTCTCTCGCTCTCGCTCCCTCTCCATCTTTTCCCTCTTTATCACTCCCTCTCTCTAAACTAAACCAGGACTAAACTAGGATCAAACCAGGACTAGACAAAGACTATACCAGGACTGAACCCGGACTAAACCAGGTCTAAACAAGGACTAAACCAAGACTAAACCAGGACTAAACCAGGTCTAAATCAGGACTAAACCGGGATCAAACCAGGACTAAACCAGGACTAAACCAGGACTGAACCGGGACGAAACCGGGACAAAATAGGGACTAAACAGGGACTAAATCAGGACTAAACCAGGACTAAACCAGGTCTAAACCAGGACTAAACCAGGACTAAACCAGGACTAAACCAGGACTAAACCAGGTCTAAACCAGGACTGAACCAGGTCTAAACCAGGACTAAACCAGGTCTAAACCAGGACTAAACCAGGACTAAACCAGGGCTAAACCAGGTCTAAACCAGGACTAAACCAGGACTAAACCAGGTCTAAACCAGGACTAAACCAGGACTAAACCAGGTCTAAACCAGGTCTAAACCAGGACTAAACCAGGTCTAAACCAGGACTAAACCAGGACTAAACCAGGTCTAAACCAGGTCTAAACCAGGTCTAAACCAGGACTAAACCAGGACTAAACCAGGTGCTCATGTGACTGATTCCAATCTGTCCAGACCTGGTTCATTTTTTTGGCTCTTTGTTGTGACAGAACAAAATCTTCTCGTGTGAAGTTTGTTAATAATCGTCTTTTGGCTCGGCGGCGGTTCCTCGGCGGTCCTGGACAGACCGCCGCCTCAGCCGCTCTGTTTGTGTCCTTTAACCGTTTAGAATAAGTTTGCTTCATTACTCGAGGCTCGTGCGTTCCCATCTGCCATCGCCGCTTTGAGCCGCTGACAGGGTTTCGACGCCGCGGAAGAAGCCGTCGCCTTAATGAGCCTAATTCTCAAACGCAGATCCTGGGTGTGTCTTTTCCGCCGCCAAAGCTTCTGATATTTGTGCGAGTAAAAAGTGCAATTAACGAAACAGCCAAGCGGCCATTAGAAGAGCGGCTGTGGCGGTGTTTGTGTTAGCTTAACAAACTCATCTTTTACACGAGAAGTAGCTCAGCGTTTAACTGGAGCCGTTTCTGGAGACATTTTGAAGAGTTCCACTTTGGGTTAATTACAGTTTTAACGGGACGATGGCGGCGTGTGTGAAGAGACACACACTTTAACGTGGAGAGGGAATGTGGCGAATCACAGACTGTTTATATAAATGGACAGAGCTAACGCGCTAACGTGCTAACGTGCTAACGTGCTAACCCGACCGGTCGTGTGAATCAGACAAAACAGATTTTTTAATCCTTTTTTTTTTTGTGTCAAGTGTCAGGAGTTTCTTTATTATAAAAATTTAGTTTGGAATTTTTGGATTGTGACGTGAACAACAACAAGAATCTAAGTGAAACTAGACCAGGACCAAACCAGGACTAAACCAGGACTAAACCAGGACTAAACCAGGACTAAACAAGGACAAAACCAGGACTAAACCAGGACTAAACAAGGACAAAACCAGGACTAAACCAGGATCAAACCAGGACCAAACAAGGACCAAACCAGGACTAAACAAGGACTAAACCAGGACCAAACAGGATCAAACCAAAACTAAACAAGGACTAAACAAGGACCAAACCAGGACCAAACCAGGACTAAACCAGGACCAAACCAGGACTAAACCAGGATCAAACCAGGACCAAACAAGGACCAAACCAGGACTAAACAAGGACTAAACCAGGACCAAACAGGGACTAAACCAAGACT
This sequence comes from Periophthalmus magnuspinnatus, assembly GCF_009829125.3. NCBI lineage: Eukaryota > Metazoa > Chordata > Actinopteri > Gobiiformes > Gobiidae > Periophthalmus > Periophthalmus magnuspinnatus. The sequence goes on from NC_047132.1 coordinate 32,234,242, forward strand.
AAACCAGGACTAAACCAGGAACAAACCAGGACTAAACCAGGACTAAACCAGGAACAAACCAGGACTAAACCAGGACTAAACCAGGACTAAACCAGGACCAAATGGACCAGAAATCCCCCATATTGACTCTTATCTTCTGATTTGTTTTTCCTCAGATGGTTTTCAGTCAGAACGAGCTCAAACACAAAATCTGTGAAAACCACCGGTAAAAACGCCAAACAGAAGCGTCAGTCGGCCATGACACTTCCTCCGTCTCCTCGTCCTCTGTCCTCTGTCCTCGTCCTCTGTCCTCAGGTTTTCCCGCTCTGACTCTGAAACACTCTCGTCTCTCCGTCCCTCTCCGTCCCTCTACGTGTGAATCCGTCTCCGGTCCCGCTGGGCTAATCCGAGTCGGCCAAATCCCCGAGAAGAGCGGGTCCGACGGAGGACCACCCGCCGGGCGCAATATGCCACCCACTTCCCTGGCACCGCCAACCCCGTAGGTCCCCGGCGCCCCGCGGAGGAGCCTCGTCGCTAAACAGACAGAGACGTATGAATCGTCTAAGTGATTCGGAGCAGGTAGTCCCGGGACAATAACACGCTCCATTATGACGAAGAGGCTCCGAGGACGGGGACGGAAAAAAAACAACCCGGCGCCGCTCGCATCGTTAAAACTCGCCGTAAATGCGTTTCGGGTCAAAATCAGACACGTGACGCTAATAAAGACGCGTCGCAGAGTCATTAGACGTGTGGTTTTTTGTGTTTACAGGCAACAAATAAATGTGATTATCAAAAACACCAGAGTACAGCGTTTTTAAAGTCATTCTGTCAATCATTTTCGCTTTCGTTTTTGTCGTTTTTTGTCGTTTTTTTGTCATTTTTTGTCGTTTTTCTTGCTCAGATGTTGAAAAATCACGTCAGATGTTTCCACGTTTACATCAAACTCCATGAATCTGATCAGGTTTTGGGTAAAGCAGCAGCAAAATCTGACAAAGTACTAAAGTAAAAGTGGTAAAGTACTGATTTTAAGTACATTTCACAGTGGTACTTTTTGCTTTTACTTCACTACATTTGAGAGTAGTATCTGTACTTTCTACTGCACTACATTTTTGAACAGGACTGGAAAAGTAAAAGTATTTTTTCGTACAGTTTGAGACCTGCTGAAAAGGCTCAGATGTTTATTTTTAACACAATAATTTGAGCAAAACAAAAATATACAAATAAAAATGATGGATTTGTTTCCGTTGAACAAAATTCCGCTCATATTTTTATCAAAACCTCCACAGCTGAAGCTTTAAAGACGCAAAATACTTTTACTTTTTACTCTTTTAAGTACATTTTTAAACAAATACCGTATTTTCCAAACTATAAGTCACACGTTTTTTTTCCTAGTTTGTCCGAGGGCGCGAAATACAGTACTTTTACTTAAGTACATTTTTACATGTGGTACTTTTCATGAGGTTTTACTTTTTTTATCTGTTATTTTTCCACCATCAAGGTAAAGAACTAAACCAGGACTAAACCAGGACTAAACCGGGACTAAACCAGGACTAAACCAGGACTAAACCGGGACTAAACCAGGACTAAACCGGGACTAAACCAGGACTAAACCAGGATTAAACCAGGACTAAACCGGGACTAAACCAGGGCTAAACCGGGACTAAACCGGGACTAAACCAGGGCTAAACCGGGACTAAACTGGGACTAAACCAGGACTAAACCGGGACTAAACATGGACTAAACCGGGACTAAACATGGACTAAACCGGGACTAAACCGGGACTAAACCGGGACTAAACCGGGACTAAACATGGACTAAACCAGGACTAAACCGGGACTAAACCGGGACTAAACCGGGACTAAACGGGACTAAACCGGGACTAAACCGGGGCTAAACATGGACTAAACCGGGACTAAACCGGGACCAAACCGGGACCAAACCGGGACTAAACCAGGATTTAACCAGGGCTAAACCAGGGCTAAACCGGGACTAAACCGGGACTAAACCGGGACTAAACCAGGACTAAACCGGGGCTAAACCAGGACTAAACCAGGATTTAACCAGGGCTAAACCGGGACTAAACCGGGATTAAACCGGGACTAAACCAGAACTAAACCGGGACTAAACCAGAACTAAACCAGAACTAAACCGGGACTAAACCAGAACTAAACCGGGACTAAACCGGGACTAAACCGGAACTAAACCGGGACTAAACCGGGACTAAACCGGAACTAAACCGGGACTAAACCAGAACTAAACCGGGACTAAACCAGAACTAAACCGGGACTAAACCGGGACTAAACCGGAACTAAACCGGGACTAAACCGGGACTAAACCGGGACTAAACCGGAACTAAACCGGGACTAAACCGGGACTAAACCGGGACTAAACCGGAACTAAACCGGGACTAAACCGGGACTAAACCGGGACTAAACCGGGACTAAACCGGAACTAAACCGGGACTAAACCGGAACTAAACCGGGACTAAACCAGGGCTAAACCGGAACTAAACCGGGACTAAACCGGGTCTAAACCGGGACTAAACCGGGGCTAAACCGGGACTAAACCAGAGCTAAACCGGGACAAGAAATCCCCCATATTGACTCTTATTTTCTGATTTGTTTTCGCTCAGATGTTTTTCAGTCAGAGCTTAAACGCGGCGCTCGTCGGCCATGACACTTCTTCCTCGTCCAGAGTTGAGTTCATTCAGTTTCAGTGAAAAGGATTTTGAAAAAAAAGGACAGATCCAGAACCTCCAGACGACAGAGTCATTAATGTAAACGGAACATGAGACACATCAGAGCAGACCCCCTGAGATGAACGAGAAAGAACAAATGACACTGAGGTTTAAGACGAGAGGAGGACGAGTGGAGGAGGAGGACGAGTGGAGGAGGAGGATGAGTGGAGGAGGAGGACGAGTGGAGGAGGAGGACGAGTGGAGGAGGAGGATGAGTGGAGGAGGAGGACGAGTGGAGGAGGAGGACGAGTGGAGGAGGAGGACGAGTGGAGGAGTTAATTGGTTGAGAGTTTTCACATCCTGCTCTTTGGTCAGTCTTTCATCTGCGTCTGTGCAACAAGAAACTACAGACGCCACGAGAAAACACGACTTTAAACCAGACGTGTTCTGCAAAATGGACGTTCCAGAGTTTTTAAACGTGTTCCACTCGTTTATTCTCCTTGAGTCGTCTCAAGTTGTTTTTGGAGTTTAATCTTTAATTGACTGTTTTCAAGACGCCATTTTGTCGATCTGACCCCGAGTTCAGCTCCACCTGTGACACGCCCACTGTGTGAAGAAGAGGAAGAAGAAGAGGAGGAAGACAAGGAGGAAGTAGAAAGGAGGATGAAGAAAAGGAAGAAGACAAGGAGGAAGAAGAAGAGGACGAAGAAGAGGAGGAAAAAGAAAAAGAGAAGGAAGAAAAAGAGGAGGAAGAAGAGGAAGAAGAAGGAAAAAGAAAAAGGAAGAAGACAAGGAAGAAGAGGAAGAAGAAGAGAAGGAAGAAAAAGAGGTGGAAGAAGAGGAAGAAGAATCAGAAGAAGAAGAGGAAGAGGAAGTAGTCCACTGTGACGTCCGCACTTCCTTCTCCAGTTTTATTTCCTTAATCGTTGACACTCGTTTGATTCTGCAGCGTCGCGTCGTCATTTTGGCACAATTTTTTTAAAATCTTCTGCTCTAGTTCGACGTGCGTCTGTCCACAGGGGGCGCTACAACATGCGGCACTTTGTTTTATTGGCGTTCACAGCAACGTCAGCTCCACTGGACACCACAGTTTTCTTCTTCTATTAAGTCATTTTAAATGAATATTGTGATTTAAAATGTTTAAATAAGAAGAGAAAGAGAAAGAAAAACAAAGGAAGAAAGAGGAGAAATAAGAGGAAGAAGAGGAGGAGTGATATGGGCCGTTTAATCGGCTACACAACATTTTTAATAATTGATCCAGAGTCTGAATAAAAAATAAATAAAAATCATGTGTAACGGGGTTGTGGGCGGGGCTAGGTGGCTCAAGCCTCAAACGCAGGACGATACAGGATTATTCAAGTTTGCATGAATCAATCTTTATTTCTTCATCCCCCAGAGCGCAGTCAGTCAAAGTGTGAAGGCTCTGACATCCCGATCCATCACTTTCCTCCATATTTAAAAAAAAAAACAGAAAAAAAACTCAGGATTACGCTCGAAAACTCTTCTGCCGTCACTTTTTACATCATAATAAAATGCAAAATGCTCCTGATTGTGTCTTTTGTGTGGACGTTTAAACCGTGTGGAGTAAACAGGAGGTGCGCGGGTGAAGCGTGTCGTTTCCTGTGGAAGTGGAGGCGCTGACAGCTAAATTAGCACGTGCGGCTAATGGGGCACGCGGCGGCCGAGCCCCCGAGGCGTCGGCTCCGTCTGGGACGCGGGCGGCTCGCCGACCCCGGACGAGCCTCTGTCAGTCTGAGACGACGAGCTCGAGCTCATGAACAAACGATCAGAGAAAACGCACGAGGATCGACCCAGAGCGGCACGAAAACGCCACGAAAACGCCACGAAAACGCCACGAAAACGCCACGGAAACGCCACGGAAACTCATAAATCCATGTTAGCTTAGCCGCTAGCATAATCTCCTGTGTTCACACGGCGCGACGTTTCTACAGGACTGTTGTTTTTTTATATTTAAAGCTCATTTATTTGTTTTGCAGGTTTGTTACATAAAATCGAAACAAAATATGTATAAATTTAAATAAATTAAAAATACTTTTGGTCCAGGAGACTCGGTTCAGCTCTGGTTTTATTATTATTATTATTATTATTATTATTATTATTATTATTATTATTATTATTATTATTATTATTTCTGTTGTTTTTGTTTTACTTTTGTTTTTATTTTGGGAAATTTTAAATGAAAAACAGAGGAGTTTGAACATCGACCAGGAGAGAGAGAGAGAAAGGAAGAATGGAGGAGGAAAAGGAAGAAGGAGAAGGGGGAGAAGAGGAAGAAGAAGAAGAGGAAGGAGAAGGAGGACAAGGAGGAGAAGAGGAAGATGGAGGAAGAAGAAGACGAAGAAGGAGGAGAAGGAGAAGAAGAGGAAAAAGAGGAAGGAGATGAAAAAGGAGCAAAAGGAGAGGAAGAAGGAGGAAGAGGAAGAAGCAGAAGGAAGAGGAGAAGAAGGAGGAGAAGAAGAGAAGGAAAAAGAGGAAGAAGATGAAAAAGGAGATGGAGAAGAAGGAGGAAGAGGAGGAAGAAGGAGGAGAAGAGAAAGAGGAGGAGAAAGAGGAAGGAGATGAAAAAGGAGGAAAAGAAGGAGAGGAAAAGGAGGAAGAAGAAGGAGAAGAAGAAGAGAAAGAAGAGGAAGAAGAAGGAGAGGAGGAGGAAGAAGAAGAGGAAGCACAGAGTAGTTTGCACATCGACCAGGAGGTGTGTGAGAAAGTGAAAGGAAGGATGGAGGAGAAGAAAAGGAGGAAGAATAAGAAGAAAAAATAGGAGAAGGAGGAAAAGGAGAAAGAAGAAGGTGAGTGGGTGTGATTTTTTTGTTTTGTTTTTCTTTTATAAATAAATATTCAGCATAAAAAATTAACAAATTAAAATAAAAAATAAACAGATTTTTATTTTTTAATTATACTATAGCATGTTTTCCCAGCAGCTCATCAAAGCTCTGTACTTCTCCGTTGACGCTCGCTCCTCTTGTTCATCCTCTTTTCGCTCGTCTAAACGTGGCGTTTGTTTTCGTCCCGGTCGTTCTTCGGGGCGTGTCCTCGGCGCCGGCGCTCACTCATAAATCAGCACCTTTTCCGAAGTGGGCGGAGCGGTAATGTATGAGCCCGGGCCGTGAGCGTGTGCCCGCGCATAAATGCTCCGCGCGGTCGCTACGTGCGGAGAAAGCTGTGGACGGTATTAGCTAGCGCGGCGCGTGTGTGCGTCGCGCTCGCGTATCGCTGTCTGAACGTTTCATCTAATCATTAAACGCTGACAGGTTTCACAGAGCGCCGCCGCTGATCCGAGGCGCCGGGATACGGGCCTGACTTCATTAGCTCTGTTAGCGCTAAGCTGCTTTAGCCTCGCTCACGCCTAGCTTAACCCGCGCCACCGCAAATTCCAACAGGAGACGAAGAAGCAAAGGTGAGACAAAGAAAGAGGAGCATGAGAGGGTTTAGAGGAGAGGGTTAAGGAGGCCGAGGGGACGAGGAGCGACGCAGGGAGGAGCCGAGGAGCCGTGTGAAACTGAGCCGGCGCCGCTTTGAGCCGCCGCCGCTTTGAGCCGGCGCCGCTTTGAGCCGCTTTGAACCGACAAAACCTCAAACGCGAGAAATAAATCAATTTACTTGTTTCAAACGGTGAGTTTTTCTAAGAAGCGATCGACAGAGAAGCGACTGATGAGGCGTTCAAAGGGACGGGCTCAGGAGAACGTCACGGACAGAGCGGCGAGGAGGGAGGAGAGGAGGGCGGCGAGGAGGACGGCGAGGAGGGAGGCGAGGAGGCGGGTCAAATGTGACTGAGTTTGTCGGCTGCGTTTGACCCAGAGTTTCATGGCGTCGTTCAGGAGCAGAGCGGCGTCTGGAGACACAGAGACGTCCTGAGATGAGTTTGAAAAGTTTGAGCGACGATGTGTGAAAATATGAGTCTGATACAAGGCCCTTGATGCCCTGGGAGGTCCTGAGAAGAAGGAGGAGAAGAGGAGGAGGAGGAGAAGAAACAGCTGAAGAAAAAGAAGGTGGAGGAGAATAAGGAGGAGGAGAAGAAGAAAAAAAAGGAGAAAGAGCAGAAGAAAAAGCAGAAGAAGCAGAAGGGGAGGAAGAGGTGGAGGAGAAGAAGAAGCGGAAGAAGGTGAAGGAGGAAAAGGAGGAGGAGAAGGAGAAGAAGGAAGAGTAGGAAGAAGAAAAGAAGGAGCAGGAGGAGAAGAAAGTGGAAGAGGAAAAGGATGAGAAGAAAGAGCAGAAAGAGGAGGAAAAGAAGAAGGAGGAAGAGAAGAAGGAGGGGGAGAAGGAGGAGGAAGAGGAGGAAATATCAGCCGACAGTTTTGCCCTGAGTTCTGTACATTATCCTCACACTTTTCTACAGAGCACATCTCCCCTGCAGCTCTCCTCCTCTGTGACACCTCCTCTCTCTGACCCCTCCTCTCTCTGACCCCTCCTCTCTGACCCCTCCTCTCTGACCCCTCCTCTCTGACACCTCCTCTCTGACACCTCCTCTCTCTGACCCCTCCTCTCTCTGACACCTCCTCTCTCAGACACCTCCTCTCTCAGACACCTCCTCTCTGACCCCTCCTCCTCTCTGACACCTCCTCTCTCTGACACCTCCTCTCATACACCTCCTCTCAGACACCTCCTCTCTGACCCCTCCTCTCTCTGACACCTCCTCTCTCTGACACCTCCTCTCTCTGACACCTCCTCTCTGACCCCTCCTCTCTCTGACCCCTCCTCTCTCTGACCCCTCCTCTCTCTGACCCCTCCTCTCTCAGACACCTCCTCTCTGACCCCTCCTCTCTCTGATGCCTCCTCTCTGACCCCTCCTCTCTCTGACCCCTCCTCTCTGACCCCTCCTCTCTCTGATGCCTCCTCTCTCTGACACCTCCTCTCTCTGACCCCTCCTCTCTCTGATGCCTCCTCTCTCTGACACCTCCTCTCTCTGACACCTCCTCTCTGACCCCTCCTCTCTGACCCCTCCTCTCTCTGATGCCTCCTCTCTCTGACACCTCCTCTCTGACCCCTCCTCTCTCTGACCCCTCCTCTCTCTGACCCCTCCTCTCTCTGACCCCTCCTCTCTCTGACCCCTCCTCTCTGACACCTCCTCTCTCTGACCCCTCCTCTCTGACGCCTCCTCTCTGCTGGCGGTGCGTTTGGCCGCAGTACGCCCCCGGTCCTGCGGGGACAGCGTGTGACTGATGTGACACCGAGCGCCTCTGATTTGATTCGACCCATTTGATAAATTTATTGCCGCCGTTTTGAAAATGAAATTAGAAAAACGACTTCAGGAGAATGTTTTTACAGCACAGGTAAAAGAAAAACAGTTCATACGACAGAGGAGGAGGAGGAGGAGAGGAGGAGGAGGAGGAGAGGGAGAGGAGGAGGAGAGGAAGAGGAGGAGGAGGAGAGGAGGAGAGGAAGAGGATAGAAAAAGGAGGACAAGAGGAGGAAGAGGAGGAGAGGAAGAGAGGAGGGGGGTGGAGGGGAGGAGTGAGAGGAGGAGAGGAGAGGGAAAGAAGGAAGGGAAGAGTAGAGGGAGAGCAGGAGAGGAGGAGGAGGAGGAGGGGAAGAGGAAGAAAGGGAGAGGGGGAGAAGAAGCAGAAGGAGAGGAAGAAGAAGAGGACGAGCAGAGCAGGAGGAGATGAGGGGGAGGGGGGAGGGGGGGAGGAGGAGAAGAGGACGAGGAGGAGGAGGGGGAGGTGCAGGTAAAGAATCGGAGCATGTGAGGACGTTCCACACAATAAGGTCACGTTCTAATGAGACCAACAGTAAAGGTTATGTAAGAAGAATCGTCTCACAACAGTGACCTCACACACACAGACGCACACACACACACACAGACACACACAGACACACACACACACACAGAACGACACTGACACACACACAGGGACTCATTTATACACCAGGTTTCACACACGTGCATCTGTGTTATAAACTTTAAACATAAAACCACAGTAACACAAACGTTTAACACACACACACACACACAGAACGACACACACACACACAGGTCTGACACACACACACACACACTCGTTGTGACTTTATAGTAAACTCTTCTTCTTTGTTCTTCTCTTTAAATTCACATTTTTCTTATTTTAATTTTAGACAAAAAGTGTTGAGCAGATTTGAGTTTGGACGAAAGTCACAAACAAAATATTATTTATATTTATGTTTGATCTGAATGAGAAGAGGAGAAGAGGAGGAGAGGAGGAGGTGAAGAGGACAGGAGGAGAGGAGGACAGGAGGAGAGGAAAGGGGGAGGAGATTTAGAGGAGGAGGTGAAGAAGAAGAGAGGAGGAGATGAAGAGGAGGAGATGAAGAGGAGGAGGAGATTTAGAGGAGGAGGTGAAGAGGAGGACAGGAGGAGAGGAAAGGAGGAGGAGATTTAGAGGAGGAGGGAGAGAGAAGGAAAAGAGAAAAGGAGGACAGGAGGAGATGAAGCGAAGAGGAAAAAACAACAGAAGGAGAGGAGGAGGAGATGAAGAGGAGAGGAGGAGGAGAGGAGAAGGAGAGAGAGAACAGGAGTAGAGAGAGGAGATGAGGAAGAGAGGGGAAAAAGGAGGATGAGATGGAGGAGATGAGGAGAAGGAAAGAGGAGTAAGGGAAGAGGAGAAGGAGATGAAAAGGTAACAGGGTTTTTTTTCGGACTTTTTATTCAGTTTTCTCACTAAAAACACAAACCACAAAAAAAACACACAAAAATTATCACATTTTGTCGTTTAAATTCCGACTCCAAACCAAAACTTTTTAAACTTTTCACGTCACCGAAACTTGATTAAAACGAGATTCATCGCACAACCCGGAAAAACGACGACAAAACCCCACACCTCTGGATCCGGGCGTGTTTTTTTTTTTACCCGTCGCGTCGCACAAATTTAAAGACGTTAACGCCCCTGGACCGAAACTGACCACAACTCACGGCGGGACAGGTCCGATTTCTCGCCATCACAACGAAAATGGATGTTTTTGAGGAGAATCCGTCTCAAACACAGACCTTTGGAGCGAAACGAGGACGCGGACACACACACGCCGCCGCCGCCGCTCCCTCACTGTCACGACCGCGCGGCCTTATTTATGTGGACCTCGCCGTGAAACATACGTGTGCGAGGAGGACGGAGGGATGATGTACGCCGTGCCAAACGCCGCTCCCACTCCACATCCATCAGAGCGAGAGAAGAGGAGGAGGAGGAGGAGGAGGAGGCGCATCACTTACCTTCATAGGACCGTGTGACAGCGGCGTGCAGAAGGAGCGCCCGGGACACTTAGAGCGCCGCGGACGGAGAGGGCGGGGTTTGTGGGAAGGTTTGTGGGTTCTTCCTTTTCGGGTTCTCGCTGTTTCACGAAAAATACGAAAAAAACAAAAACAAAATATGTCTCCCCAAAAACTGAACGGAAGATGGATTTTAACGAGAAAGAAGAGAGGAAGAGGAGGAGGAGGAGAGGGAGAGGAGCAGGAGAAGAGGAAGAGAGGGAGAGGAAGAAGAAGTGGCGGAGGAAAGAAAGTGTAAGAGAGGGGCAGGAGGAAAGGAAGAGTGGAGGAGATGGGGAAGAAGAGAGGTGGAGAAGGAGAGGAAGAGTGGAGGGGGAGAGGAGGAAAAAAAGGAGAGGAAGAGGAGAGGAGGGGCAAAGGAGGAGAGGAGTAGAGGAAGAGGAGGAGGAGTAAAGGATGAGAGAAAGAGAGAGGAAGGAGAGGAAGAAATATACCAGATATGTCTCTCAAAAACACACTAAACCAAGACTGGGTTTTAATGTATCGTTATAGTAAAGAGGAGGAGAGGAGGAGGAGAGGAGGAGGAGAGAAGGAGGAGAGAAGGAGGAGAGGAAGCAGAGGAGATGGGGAAGAGAAGAGGAGGAGAAGGAGAGGAAGAGCTGGAGTTTAGCGGATTGATATAATAAAGACTTCATTACAGTGGGCCATTACAGCGGGCCATTACAGTGGGCCATTACAGTGGGTTATTACAGTGGGTCAGTACAGTGGGCCATTACAGTGGGCCATTACAGTGGGCCATTACAGTGGGCCATCACAGTGGGCCATCACAGTGGGCCATTACAGTGGGCCATTACAGCGGGTCATTACAGTGGGCCATTACAGTGGGTCATTACAGCGGGTCATTACAGTGGGCCATTACAGTGGGCCATTACAGTGGACCATTACAGTGGGTCATTACAGTGGGCCATTACAGTGGCTCATTACAGTGGGCCAGTTCACTGTTCTTCAAATCCAGACTCATAAACATCATCTCTGTATAAACTCATTTTCTTTCATCATCGTATCATTTTACATATTCAAACCCCAGAACCCAGAGGTCAAAGGTCACGTGTTTATATATTTCCCAGTGGCCCTGATGACGTCCAGAGTCGCCGCAGACGCACAGATCTAATCATTTCACACACGTTTTATGAGAGAACACACAGAAACGAGCACGTGGGCCGTACAGAACGATTATAATGAGTAAAAGCCACAACAGGAAACATTCAGGGATGAGCAAACACTGACTCGGGAGAGAGAGGCACGCCGCCGACACCGCCCCGATCGGCGCCGTACATCTGTTATCGTGTTTACTGTCTGGCCCTATTATCGTCGAACATGAAACCAGCTCTACACACATCCCCTTTAACAACACCTCTCCCTTAAGACCCGCTCTGCAAAAACAATCGCCTCCTCCTCCTCAGATTAGCATAAAAGTGCGCGATTAGCATGTGCGTAACATCAGAGACCCCGTCCTGTCCGTCATCCCGCCGCTGAACGCTCATTCGGCGGAGGGGTCGGCGGGTGGGAGTGATTGACTTTTGTAATCAGTCGGATCGTCGCGAGGCAGAAAACTCCGAACGGCTCAATTTCAAATCAGCGTCAGCGACAACGGCAACGGAATAATCCTCATGTCATTAGCCAAAAGTGCAAACATCCCGAGCCACGCGACGGCGAAGGAGCCGCAGGAGCCGGCGGGGGGGACCGGCTGAGCGGCGTCTTACCTTTGTGCGTCGTCAACATGGAATCTGCGGAGAAAAGAGAAAGGAGACGGTTAGCGCTGACAGGGAACACGAGACGCTACGGGAATGTGGGAGTTGACAGGAGTTTGTGAGGAAGAGAGACGGGAGGGAGTCACCGGGGAGATGGAGCAGACGGTAGGGGGCGTGTACGGGACTGAGGACGGCGAGGAGGGGGCGGGGTTTGTGTCGTGAGTAACAGAACAAGTCACAGAGTCACGTGACGACTCCACCGCAAAGTCACATGACGACTCCACCGCAAAGTCACATGACGACTCCACCGCAAAGTCACATGACGACTCCACCGCAAAGTCACGTGACGACTCGACTCCACCGCAAAGTCACATGACGACTCCACCGCAAAGTCACATGACGACTCCACCGCAAAGTCACATGACGACTCCACCGCAAAGTCACGTGACGACTCGACTCCACCGCAAAGTCACATGACGACTCCACCACAAAGTCACATGACGATTTACCGCAAAGTCACATGACGACTCCACCGCAAAGTCACATGACGACTCCACCGCAAAGTCACGTGACAACTCCACCACAAAGTCACATGACGACTCCACCACAAAGTCACGTGACAACTCCACCACAAAGTCACATCCATTTACGTTAATCAATGTCTGACTCCTATAAACCTCCAGAAATTTATTTGCATCAATTAATTCAGCTTCTGTACGTGGACGAGGTCGGCGAAGCTTGGAAACTGTAAACAAAAGCAGTTTCAGTGTCGTTAGCGCCCCCTTCAGACAGATATAAGGCAGCGTCCAGCAAACGTCTTCACTCCTACGACTTTTTGTCCAGTCACAGATTTAACTTTTAGCCTTTTTACTTCAGCTCAGACCTGGACTCAGACAAACCACTGCACATTTTACACCAAACTACTTTAATTTTGATGATTCCGCGTTCAGAAAACCCTCAAACCCTCGTCACCTTCAAGACACTGATCAAAAAACGCGTTAAAAACCGTCTCGTTCTTGGCGTTTATCCCAAAAACTCCATCGACTGAGCTGCAGAGCTGGAAAAAAAACACCGCAATTTCATCTTATTGTCCTCATCAAATATTCACCAGCGCGGCGTTCCCTGGATCCCAAACATCCCATTTGATTAAAAAGACTTGTCAAACTTACAAACTTCCTCTCGCTTTGTTCTTTTGGCGCGTTGTCCAAATCCGGTCCGGACTGGCCGTTAGCCTGAGACGCCCAAATGTCCATCGACAGCGGAGGGGAATCATGGAGTCCGGGTGGATTTGTGGAGTTCTGGCCAGTACAAGAGATTATCCGAAGCTTTGTCTAATTGCCAGAGTAAAGACGGGGCCCATTGTGAGTGGAGGTGCGTTTATCAAGGAGGGAGGGAGCGACGGAGGGATGGAAGGAGGGAGGGAATCGTCCGGGAACGACTTTTGTTTGGCGAGGCGTTTTCCCTGAGTTTAAGCAAATATTGTCCGTCCGCCTATTACACGGTCTGATTGGTGCCGTCTACAAAACTCCGCGCGTCTTAATCTGGCCGGAGTCCGCGCTTCAAATAATTAGCTGAAGAAGCTCCTCTCCCTGCTCCTCCGCCGCCGCCGCCGCCTCCTTATCGCTCGCACTAATCCACGGTCCGTTTCCCTTTCACCCCAAAAGGCTTACAGTCGCCCGCTATTATGACGGGACAGAGGGACGGCGTGGTTGACGGCGGGCGGAGGTGTTAGGCGACGTGTCACGGCCGCGCGGCGCTACAGGAAATGCTAATATGTAGTAATTTACGACACGTTTGGGGTAAGATGGTTTAAAACGAGGGCCACAGCAGCAAAATGGCCGCCGTCGAGGGCCAGATGTGACTGTGCGGCGGGATAAATGTCACTAAATGTAAAGAAACGTCAGGTAAAATAAATGTAACGACTTTATAACTTGTTAAATAAATGTTTGTGTATTTATTAATATTCAAGTTGCAAATATTACTTGTCTATGAAACTGCGTATTTCCTGAAAAAATAATAATAATAATAAAATAAATAAATAAATAATAATAAAAATAATAATAACTGTATTTTACACTGGCAAAGACCTTCTACCAGACCTTGTTTCTCGTTAATATTTACAGACTAAATTTGAATCATTATAATTTTTCTTTTTCATTAATTTGCAAAGAATTAAAATAAAAAGTTGGGGCAGTTCTAAAATACTTCCTCGGTTTTGGGTTAAGCTAAAATTTCATCAACAAGAACCAACAAAGACAAGCAAGAAATGAGCAAACGATCTAACGTATTTGGTATGATCTCGCGGCCGAATATAATTATATCACGGGCCAAATTTGGTCCAGGGGCTTGAGTTTGACATTGGGTTTTTGAGTCAGTGGCATAAATTTGTTTCAATATTATTGTTTTTCGTCGATATTTACAAACAAAATTTTCATTAATTTGTACAAAACCAAAACAAAACGTTGGGTCAGTTCTAAAATACTTTCTCAGTTTTGGGTTAAGCGAAAACATCAAGAAGAACCTCAAAGCACAAGCAAGAAATTAGCAAACGATCTAATACATATTTGGTATGATCTCGCGGCCGAATATAATTATATCACGGGCCAAATTTGGTCCAGGGGCTTGAGTTTGACATGTTTGCTCTTGGGTTTTTGAGTCTGTGGCATAAACTTGTTTCAATATTATTATTTTTCGTCGATATTTACAGAGGAAATTTTCATTAATTTGTGCAGAACCAAAACTAAAAAGTTGGGGCAGTTCTAAAATACTTTCTCAGTTTTGGGTTAAGCGAAAAAAAACATCAACAGGAAACAACAAAGACGAGCACGAAACGAGCAAACGAAAACCTACAGAAACATTTAAATATAACGTGTAACATGTAAATCAGGTAAATCGTGTAATAGACCAATTAGAATGAGTCGAACAGCCACACCTCCAGATCCACGAGGCTCCATTTATAAGAAGTAATGATTACGGGGGCTGCTCTCAGCGTGCGGTTACTGCTAACTCCGCCACCCACTGCTCCTCAAAGTTGCTGCATTTTGATTAAAAAGTTTAAATAGTTTAACACAGCGGATAACTCTACTACCCAGGCTCTGGAATGGCACAATTAAAACTAATGAATAAAGGGCACATTGTTTTTGTAGATAAAGACGTTTTTCATAATTATAACGGCACGGAACAAAAGACCCAAAGCTGATTATGGCGTTTGTAGCGTCGGGACAGAATGGAGTTTAATAGCGGAGGTGGAGGAACCTTAAATAGAAACTTTAAAAACTCCAACTTTTAAAAACACTCTACAGTTGTCAAAGTGTCGCCGGAAAACGGGAAGAAAATCTGGACATTTACCCGTTTAAAAAGCCCATTTTACACGGTTTTCTGATGTTACGATGTCGTTTCCGCGTCACAAAACAGACCCGGAGCTGCTGAGAAACCGAAAACGCTCCATTCCACCTTGTGATGTCATCGTGTGGTGATACAGGAAGTGCTCCGCTGTGTTTTTAAACTCCACACACCTTCATTTCTAGAATCATGTGGATCATTTGCTCTGGATTTGCCCGATCTGTACTGAACTAAAGGTAAAAAGGAGCTGATAACTTGAAAACTACCACTCGATGACATCACAAGGTGGAAGACGTAGACAGACTGATGATAAAATGTTACGCAAACGGGTTTAATTCACTTAAATTCCTCATCGAGCTCATTCCAAAGTCTTACTCCTCAAACAGACGCATCTTTGCCAAACATTAGTTCTTATTTTATTAGATTCAAACCGAAGCAAAATTTATTATCAGTCTGTAACATCTCCAAAGCTCAAAACACTCCGTTCCACCTTGTGATGTCATCAAGTGGTGATACAGGAAGTGCTCCGCTGTGTTTTTAAACTCCACACACCTTCATTTCTAGAATCATTTGGTTCATTTCAGCCCCAGGAAATCTTTTGAAAATGAGTTTTATTCCACATTTTGAGCTGTTACTTTTGCGTTGGTGCTGTTGTGTTTTTTTGCATAAAAGCGACCGATGTGATTATCTTTGGCTGAGCGATTTTGGGGAAGAAAAAAAAATGTATAATTGAAATTTTTCTAACGAATGCGGTTTGGGCGTAAACTGCAGCGTTAGCAGATTTTATTTACCTGTTTGCGGAGACTTTACAGCTTTAAATTTGTGAATTGCATATTTGATTTGTTAAGTGTTGCAGAAATACTGTTAAAAACGGAAAAGACAAAAGAAAGATATGTTTGGATTATGTTTAAAAAGCTCATATGACATAGTTTTGTGTCGTTTCCTCATCACAAACAGACCTGGAGTTGTGATTGTTTTCCCTGTATATTTAGGCTGAGTTCTTCTCTCAGACAGAAAAACGCCCCGTTCCACCTTGTGATGTCATCAAGTGGTAATACAGTAATACAGGAAGTGCTCCACTGTGTTTTTAAACTCCACACACCTTCACTAGAATCATTTGGACCATTTCAGAGCTGGAATTGCCACGTATCTCTGCTGAACTAAAGGTAAAAGGAGGAGTTAGCTTGAAAACTACCACTTGATGACATCACAAGGTGGAACAGAGCGTTTTGAGGTTTGTAGATGTAACAGACTAATAATAAAGTGCGACTCAAACATGTGAGAATGAAACAAAACACAACTCCAGGTCTGTTTTTGAGGAGATAATAACATTAGAACAGTTGTGTAATATAAGTCCTATAGTATTTATTAATATGATTTCAAAAGAAAAACAGGATTAAAGTAATAAATTAATAATATGCGCTGATAGCCAGATTATATTTTTTTGCATTCCATCCAAAAACTGTTCAAATATTTAAAAAAAAAATGCAGAGATGTCAGTGTATACCAAATTTCCAGGTTTGTGAAGTTGTAGTACATTGTTTTTGAGCTTTGGAGATGTAACAGACGGATAAAAGTGCGACTCAAACATGTGTGAATTAAAAAAAACACAACTCCAGGTCTGTTTTTGATGAGGACACAGCGTTAGAACATGGATTAAAGCTACAAGCGTCAGTTTTGCGTAACATAGGACTTTTAAGACCCGCAGTGGTCACTCATAATAAAAAAAACAGCACCTCCGTCTTTTACGTAACTCTTTTCCAGACTCCAGAGCTATTTCTGAAGCCACATCTGCCTTGGGACAGACTGACGGATGTGTGGATTCCATTGTGTGTGTTCTGTGGACGTCTTAACGCTCAGAAAGAAACTCACGAGAACAAAAATAAAACACACAATCTCTCTTACAAACGCGCACACACACACGCACTGGACATGGGTTAACAATCACAAGACTCACGAGATAGACACACATACGCCTGCACACACTCACACAGAGACACACACTCTCTCTCACACACACTCACACACACACACACACACAAACCCTCAGACAAAATGAAAAATGAGAATCAGGCTGCAGATTCATTTCGCTCTAATGTTGTTGTGTGACAAATTACACAATCGGTTCCTTGGGAGAATTGTGCTGCGTTGCATAAGTTGGCAACATTTAGTATCGTGATTGACACTTCACTTTATCAAAACTTTTGTGCCGACTTCGCTCAGAGCCTCAGTTCAGTTGTTTTATTTCTACCTGGGACCTTTTGTACAGCACAGACTCTTTAACCCTCAGGATCTGGAGGACGACGAAACATAGGGGACAACTTTATTATTCATTCTACCCATTTTTTATTATTTTAAAAATTCTTTGTAATTTTTCATCTATATGAGCTCGTTCCTCGCTTTTTTTTTTTTTGGATGATTATTGTCATTAATGGTTATCAGTATTACTAGTATTTGTTCCCTTGGTTTTCTCCTATTACAAATTCTTCATTTATTTATTTTTTTACTATTTATTTCTATTATTTATTTGTATAATTTTATTTATTATTTAGTTTGTTATTATTTTTATTATTTATTTATTTTCATTTATGTGTATTATTTATTTATTCCTTTTTTGTTATATTATTTTTTATTATTTATTTTTATTATTTAGTTTTTATATTATTTTTTTTTTTTTTTTTTTTATTTACATAATTACATTTTTATATTATTTATTTATTTTACTTATTTATTTATTTTACTTATTTATTTGTTATTTCATTTTTATATATACATATATTTTTTTTTATTATTTACACATTATTTACATTATTACATTTTATATTATTTATTTATTTTTATTATTTATTTATTTTACTTATTTATTTTTGTTATTTCATTTTTATATTATTTATTTATTTATTTAACTTATTTATTTTTATTTCATTTTTATATTATTTGTTTTTTTTTTATTTACACATTATTTACATTATTACATTTTTATATTATTTATTTATTTTTATTATTTATTTATTTTACTTATTTATTTTTGTTATTTCATTTTTATATTATTTATTTATTTATTTATTTATTTATTTATTTAACTTATTTTTCTTATGTTTGGTCAGTGGTTAGGACGGGCGGGGTTGGTAAGATGGGCCATTCAAACTTGTCCTTGGAGATATTATAATCATTGTGTTATCTGATATAACGCACTCTGTCTGGTTTAAAACGTTTAAAATATTCAATAAACAAAGTAAAAATAAAAATAAAAACACTTTTATTCTTGACTTTGGCGTATGCGTCCCATCCGTCTCTCGTGTGTTCATTCACGGGACACAAACAGGAGACGTGAGCCAAGTCTCTGATGGAACATCCTGTGACCAATGAGCAGCTCTCCACTGATAATGAATATCTATAGGAAACATTAGCAGATTAAACCGTGACAAACAGACGAGCCGGTCATGAAAAGGTGGACGCTGCAGCTTTAGTTTGTTTCACGTCACGTTGTTTTGTCAAAGACGGTCGTGTGATCCCTCAGTCGTCCAAATACGGTCCAAAAGCAAAAGACTCGAAATATCACTACAGAGGAATGTCACGTGAAACAATAATATTTAAACTACTTAAAGCCACAGATTAACACTTAAATAAAATAAGATAGCCCCAGTAAAACATTTTAAATCGACTGTTTCATTATAAAACAAGAGCTGCAACAAATAAACAGCACAATGACCCAAAAAGTAGAAATAAAAACAGACTTATTCACTGCTCCACGGCTCAAATCTTATCGTATTACAACAAAAACACACAAATCTCCCCAGTTTTGGAAAGAAAAAGTTCTCACATAAATAAATATTGAGGACCAAAATGTTATATACAGTTCAAGGTTTTATATATTGAACTGTAAGGCGATAAAGTGATGATCATGACAAGTCGAAGTGCTGAGTGTAAGTCAAAAAAATACATAAAAATTAAGAAAAAAACATATTTCACATATAAGTCGCACCTGAGAATAAGTCGCACCTGAGTATAAGTCGCACCAGCCAAGAAAAAGAAGAAAAAAAAACATATTTCACTCATAAATCGCATCTGAGAATAAGTCACACCAGCCAAAAAAATACATAAAAATTAAGAAAAAAACATATTTCACATATAAATTGCATCTGAGTATAAGTCACACCCCTGGACAAACTATGAAAAAAATATGTGACTTATTGTCCAGAAAATACGTTGTTCAGCTGAAAGACCAGAACTGAAGACGCCGCTTGGACGATGGTCAAACAAAACCTAAAAACTCCGGCCGACAAACCTCTGCTGTATTCTCACATGTCACCACTAGATGTCGTCTACGTTATTGATGTGAGACGGTAGAAAACCAGATCTGTCTCCTAAAAATATCAGATTTGAAAAAAAAAAATCCAGACTTGAAGCGTGAACGTATCGTATAAACTCGCGTCAAACTCGGCAATAAAAGTGTTTTTTTTTTGGTTTTTTTTACTTTGTTTATTGAACATTTTTAACATTTTATACCAGACAAACAACCCACTGCCCGAACATATTAAGAAAAATAAGTTAAATAAATAATATAAAAATGAAATAATAGAAATAAATAAGTAAAATATAAAAAATATAAATAAAAACAAAATAATAAAATAAATAAATAATAAAAATAAATAAGTAAAATAAATAATACAAAAAACAATATAACAAAAAATACATAAATAATGCAAATAAATAAATAAATAAATAATTAAATAATTTAAATAATAGAAATAAATAAATAATAAAAATAATTAAATGAAGAATTTTAATAGGAGAACTAAGGGAACCAATATGAGTAACACTAATAACTAAACATTAATAACAACACGTTTTTTGTGATTTTAACATTTTTAATAGAACACGCCTAACACCGTCTCCTAAAAATATCAGCTTTGCGAAAAAATCCAGACCTGAAGCGTGAACGTCGCCTCAGATTCACCGTTCGGTATAAACTCGCGCCACATTTACTCTGCGTACGACGACACACCTGGCATTTACTGCAAAATGAACCCCCGAAAAAACACATCATTTCGTTTGATTTATGCCGCCGTTGGAGGGACGGTACCTGGATTTGGCTTCACTGCGGCGTCTTTTCTCTCACGAGTTCATAAGTATAAGTGATGAGCTGTCAGTGTCCACCAATGAGTGTGATTTAGCTCCGAACAGCTCCAGTCTGTGGATTCATCCTAATTACATTACCGAGATGATACATCAATAGTGATTAATGGTGTGCAAACAGCTGCATTCGGCGCCGCACATGTAAACTCCGTGCTTTGACGCTCGTGTGCGCCCAATCGCGGCTCCGCTCCGTAATGATATGCTTTTCATTTATCTTGATGAAGCGATGATTAGCTATAAGGATTCTCTGCACTTCATGATGGGGATAAAAATCGAAGACAATTTCTGGCTGTAATTAAAAACGTTCCCAGAAGACGAGCGCTCCGAGGCCACAACTTTAAAAGGCCAGAGCGAGACAGGTTTCCAATAGAGTCTAATTCAATCATGTCATGAAGTACAGAGCGGCTCAAAGTTCACAGGGGGGTTTCCTTCATGGATACACGGGCGATTTGTCCTGATTAGAACACGAAACGCAAAGGACTTTATGTGTTGGCCCATCCGGAATCGATCATATTTGTTGATTTTCTATTATTTTTTGGTGACTTCAGCTTTATTTTTTACGTTATTCTCTCTGTTTTTGTCTGTCAAACCCCTCACCACACACTTTATACACTTTTCTCACACAGGCGTTAACATTTTCTCACATTTCTCTCTCGTTTAAACTCTCTCAAAGTTCAAACCTTCGTAGGCGTCTTTGTCGGTGCAGAACGTTTCATCGACATTGTGGGTTTTGTCGGGGAGAAAACAAATTGCAAACGTACAGCACTTCAGAGTCACACCTTTTAATAATTTAAATTCACGTGCTCGGGTACGGCGCCTTCTTTGTCAAAACGCACGTGAACTGTCAGAGCGACATCCCAAACCAACCTTCAAATTACAAAATACAGAATGTTTAAGAATTCTTTCACGTCAGCCTCTCACTTTAGTAACAACGATTTTCCAGGAAGCCATTTTGTTTTTAAATTACTTCTTTTACATCAACACAACAGTTGATTAGTGAGTGATCTTTATTTACACAAAATAAAGAGCATAAACATTAGAAGTTCAAACCTTCGTAGGCGTCTTTGTCGGTGCAGAACGTTTCATCGACATTGTGGGTTTTGTCGGGGAGAAAACAAATCGCAAACGTACAGCACTTCAGAGTCACACTGAGATCCAACGTTTATGTAAATTTGTCTGAACACATTCTGTACTGGACAGGAGACACGGCACGGAGGAGACTGATGGACAATGGTCTACAGTCCAACAGCCAATCAGGACGCACGACACAATGGTCTACAGTCCAACAGCCAATCAGGACGCACGACACAATGGTCTACAGTCCAACAGCCAATCAGGACGCTCGACACAATGGTCTACAGTCCAACAGCCAATCAGGACGTAGGACACAATGGTCTACAGTCCAACAGCCAATCAGGACGCACAACACGATGCACGATCATACACTGTAAAAAAGCGTGAAAAACTACGCTAAAAAATCCCCCGAAACAGTGATATTATTGTTTTGCCTGTAATGTTTCACTATACGGCATTAAACGTATCTTAGGTTTGTCACGATCTGGTTTTCTACCGTCTGACATCAGTAACGTAGACGACATCTAGTGGTGATATGTGAGAATACAGCAGAGGCGGGTCGGACAGTGTCGATTACAGACGGTGAAGAATAAAACGGTGCGACTTGATGAGATTTATGAGTGAAATATGTTTTTTTTCTTGATTTTTATGCATTTCTTTACTGGTGTGACTTATACTCAGGTGCGATTTATTTGTGAAATATGTTTTTTTCTTAATTTTCAGGACGCAGAACACAACGCACGATCAGACGATGTAAAAAAGCATGAAAAAAAATCCACGAAACAGCGAGAACGCGACACAGCGAGGGTCAACTGTATGAAACCCGGCTCCAAATTCGCCGCTACAACTGCTAGCCTCCGCGAGCTTCATTTGACACTCGTTTCGTCCACGTCTTTGCGCAGTTTACGCCAGTTTCCCAGTGATAAAATGACATCACCTGTAGCGTTTCAGAGCTGTAAAAGTCAGATAAATGTGACTTACTCGCCGCACACTGTGGTCGCGATTGAAAAAAACCTGATTTGTCCCGTTCAAACTGACACATTTGGGTCAAAGATCAGATTCGAGCTTCAGCGTGAACTCAACCTACGTAACACGGAGTCTATTGGCTGGAATAAGATCGATAAAACGTATAAAATAAAGAATATGGAGTCCTGAGTGTATATGTTTGGGCGCTCGCTGGATCACGGGTAACTGAAGAAACATCAGGTGCTCCTGGGAGATCCCGAGTGGGCAGACGAACCCACCAGGCGCAGATCCGACGCTCCGATATGCTTAGCTGTTTTTTATTTCTTATTTCAACGCCGACGCATTCCGACTCGAGTCTTTCATCGGGGCTCGTCCAAATATGGAGTAATGGGTCACGAGGGAAAAAGGCTTGAATGGAGATGAGGAACAGGAACGTGTCTAAATAAAGAAACTAGAAATTACAAGGATCTGACGCAACAACTGCTGTGTAAACGGAGAAGGAAAAGGTAAAAGGTGCGTTAAGTGTGTTGCCCAAGGACACGGCAAAAGCGAGTCGTTGGATAGCGACCCTCAGCCAGTGATTTTAATCGTTGACGGCGTCTTACTCGACTAAATTTTGGAGCTGGAGTTTTAGGAATGACTGAACAGTTCAATCTGCTTTCAATCGGTAGAGCGTTTTTTTTCCACTGATCCAAAAGTCAGAGGTTCGAATCCCGCGTTCGATCTAAACTACTATGAACTTCTGCGTTGTTTTTGCGTTTTTTGTGTCGTTTGTGATGCGTTAAAGAGCAACGGGACACAGCGGGAACTTTTGAAGCCGCTCTCCGCGTAATCTCGTTCACGAAACTACAAAACAGGATCAAAATGTGTCGCTATTTATCGGACGTAAACGTTAGATCGCGGTGTGACTCTGAAGTGCTGTACGTTTGCGATTTGTTTTCTCCCCGACAAAACCCACAATGTCGATGAAACGTTCAAAAAGGCGCCTACGAAGGTTTGAACTTTGAGAGAGTTTAAACGAGAGAGAAATGTGAGAAAATGTTAACGCCTGTGTGAGAAAAGTGTATAAAGTGTGTGGTGAGGGGTTTTACAGACAAAAACATAGAGAATAATGTAAAAAATAAAGCTGACTACATTATTTTTGTAACATAACCCACTGAACACACACATTTATTCTACTGCTCATGTTTTTGTCGCCTTTTACTGCTAGCGAACTCGCCTTTCCACAGATGTGACGTGTAACTTTGCCCGGTTGCACCATTTGCATGTCTCTATAAAGGCTACGGTAAAGTTACACTGTGGAACATTTGAATATCTCCATTGAAAAAAGCAGATAGTGCCAGAAAAGTTAAATAAAACAGTTTTATGACGCCTCATTTTTACTCAGAGATGTAAATATATAACTGTAGTAGTAGTAGAAGTAGTAGTAGTAGTAACTGTGTGTCTCTAATGTCTGACTGAGCGAATAAAAGGGAACATTTTTAGTTTGTTTAGTATAAAAAAGTCTCAAAGTTGGGCTCAGTACAGTGTTCATCACAGGCAAACAAGGAAACAAACAACCAACACCATTTCTCCTTCACAAATCCTGCAAATCGAGTCAAAACAAAACCAAGAACTGATTCACCAAAGCATCAAACTCACTGAAACAAGAGAGAAATGTGAGAAAACGTGAACGCCTGTGTGAGAAAAGTGTATAAAGTGTGTGGTGAGGGGTTTTACACACAAAAACAGAGAGAATAATGTAAAAAATACGATAAACGAGGGACCACTGTACAAATACGCAGGTAAATAACGGCAAAAATAATAACAAAAGGACAATTAAATCACGAGAATACAATAGATGACTGACCTCTTTACAAACGGAAAAGGCAGCGAATAATTCAAACTCTGAATTTAGACTAAGGGCAAACACGAAGAAGAAATAAAAACACGGAAGAAGAGTCTGGAGGAACAAGACGGCGCCGTAAAATCAAACACCAGGTCTGAGCAAAACGAATAAACGAAAGGATCATTTTGTGTAATTATATATATTTATATTTATATATGAACCGGTTACACTACAGCCTTAAAAGTGACTGTTAAGTGCTGATCCGTCGCTGTTGTTTTGTTGTTTTGTTGTGTATAAAAGTGTGTCTGGAGTGTTTAATCTCAATGAACTGGCAGACACATCAGGTCCGTCCACAGATATTTCAGAGCCCGGGGTGCGTCGTCTCACACGGGGCCCCCTGAGATAAATTAATAGCATGAAGGTTCAATTTCGGGCCCCGGATAAGAGAAAACCTCGGTCCACCCTGGCTCCTCCTCTGGCTCCTCCCCCTGCTGAGCTTCACATAAGATAAACAGAAACGTAAAGCACTAAATACTGACCGTCCTTACAGTTTTGAACCGGTTTATTTGGGCAAACTTGAGGCTGATTTGAAAAAGAACTTGAATATTATTAAATGGTTTAGGATCCTGTTTCTCGCAGGAAAAAAGGTTAAAAACAAAGGCACCAAAAATGGAAAACTGGTTTGATGTGATGCTTGATATTTATGTTACGGAGAAACCGACTTATACTTTAAGATTAGAAACAGACATTTGAAAATAAACGGAAAAACTGGTTGGATTTTGTAAAAAAAAACACTAAAATTGGACTTTATTTCCAAAACATTGTTCCCTTTGTTCTGGTTCTGCTTCAACTGTGTTATTTTTAATATTATTGTTATTTTTTACTTCATTTCATTTTTTTTTTTTCAAATCAAGGAAAAAATTTGTACAATACATGCATAATTTGTTCTATAAAATCTATAAAAAAAATAAAATTATAACAAAAAAATAAAAGAACGCTCTGAAACATTAGATAAAAATAATCAAACGTGGTCTCACAGGTAGATTATTTTCTTCTTGGGGCGTCGTTCTGTTGTTGTTCACTTGTTGTTGTGTCTTTGTGTGTTTTGTCTCGTTTGTGTGTTTCTTTAAATGTTTTGTGTTTCTGACCTGCCTTAGCACGACGGGAGTAAAGTCGCTGTTGTGCTAATCCTGGTGTTTGTCGACGTGTTGATTAATGTGCACTGTCCTAATTCAAATAAATAAATAAAAATAAATAAATAAATAAATAAAACGCCTTTGTCGCCGTGTGAATATGTTTTCCATTTTTCCATTTTCATTCCTTAGACACTATCGCCTCAGTGACACATTTCATAACAAAAACGCAAAATGCCACAAAAAAAAAAACACGCATACGTTTTAATTTGTCCTAATTGTTCAAATCAAACGTTTGCGATTTCATGAAGCTCAGATTAATCACAGACTTCACCTCCGCGTGCGCAGATTGGACGTGCAGATCTCGCGCTAATGACTTCGACTGTTAGCTTAAAAGCACCGCGGGCCGTCAGAGCGGAGAGAACGGCGGGTTTGAATGAGCCGAGCCCAACCTCGGCTCACGTGCGCTCGCCGGCACGGGGAGACCGCCCGCTCATTACGCACTAATGAGTCGTCTATTAATGAAAATGGAAAAGCATTTATTTTGTGAGCACAAAAGGTTCAGCTGGATTAATTACTGCACTACAGCAACAAAATGAAAACAGAGAGAGCAGCATCACTCTAGTGTGGCACATTAGCCATTAGCCATTAGCCAACTGTTATCAGGGCCCGAGCCTGCAGCACGCCGCCGCCGCCGCCACCGCCGCAGCCACCGCCGCCACCGCCACCGCCACGAGAACCACACGGAGCAGGTCCAGAGGAGCACGACGAACGGAAGAACAGAGCGATTAATGAAGGGAAGGACAAACGGAGAAGGTAATAAATTAAACCAGGGCTAAACCAGGACTAAACCAGGACTGAACCAGGACTAAACCAGGACTAATCCAGAGCTAAACCAAGACTGAACCAGGACTAAACCAGGGCTAAACCAGGACTAAACCAGGACTGAACCAGGACTGAACCAGGACTAAACCAGGACTGAACCAGGACTAAACCAGGACTAATCCAGAGCTAAACCAAGACTGAACCAGGACTAAACCAGGACTAAACCAGGACTAAACCCAGACTAAACTAGGACTAAACCAGGACTGAACCAGGACTAAACCAGGATTAAACCAGGACTAAACCAGGACTAAACCAGGACTAAACTAGGACTAAACTAGGACTAAAACGGAACTAAACTACGACTAAACCAGAGCTAAACCGGGACTAAACCGGGACTAAACCAGGACTAAACCAGGACTAAACCAGGACTAAACCAGGACTAAACACGTTGAATCAGTGTTTCAGTTTAAACTCACTGTCTCACTTCCTGTTTAAATCCAGACTCTGTTCTTTTTATCTGTGCCTGTGACTGAAGGAGTTTTATTCTACATTTATCTCTTTTAACATTAATTTTCTGATGATTATTTATGTTTTGATTCGTTGTTTTGTGATTTTTATGTCTTTCTTATTCTGTAAAACACTTTGAATAACCTGGTGAGTGAATTTACAGATAAACTCACGTCTGAACTGGAGGTAAACACAGACTGAAGTGTTTTAAAGTCTGTATTGTGTTTCATTAAGTCTGAGCAGAATCACTGAAGCGCAGCTGTTATTATTATGAAAACAGTAGGTCGGCCGCTCCACTTTCTAATGGGCCGGTAACCGCCGCGGCGGTCCTCGGAGAGCGCCGGCTTTAGTGCGGGCGGCGCTCCGGCCTCAGCTCGCGCTTCTTAATCGGACATTACAGTCGGAAAGTGAGGTCATCTGGCGTCGTGTGCGGCCACAGGGACGACGGGTCTATTTAACCACGGCGTTAAACGAGGACGAGCACGGAACGGCGAAGGAAGAACTGTGAGCGACAGGATAACGACGACCAGAGAGATGAGCACGAGGACTAAACCAGGACTAAACCAGGACTGAACCAGGACTGAACCAGGACTAAACCAGGTCTAAACCAGGACTAAACCAGGACTAAACCAGGACTAAACTGGGACTAAACCAGGACTGAACATGGACTAAACCAGGACTAGACCAGGTCTAAACCAGGACTAAACCAGGACTAAAACATGGACTAAACCAGGACTAAAGCAGGACTAAACCAGGACTAGACCAGGACTAAACCAGGACTGAACATGGACTAGACCAGGACTAAACCAGGACTGAACATGGACTAGACCAGGACTAAACCAGGACTAAACCAGGACTAAACCAGGTCTAAACCAGGACTAAACATGGACTAAATCGGGGCTAATCCAGGACTAAACCAGGTCTAAACCAGGTCTAAACATGGAATAAACCAGGACTAAACCAGGACTAAACCAGGTCTAAACCAGGTCTAAACCAGGTCTAAACCAGGTCTAAACCAGGTCTAAACCAGGTCTAAATCAGGACTAAACATGCACTAAACCAGGTCTAAACATGGACTAAATCGGGACTAAACCAGGACTAAACCAGGTCTAAACCAGGTCTAAACATGGAATAAACCAGGACTAAACCAGGACTAAACCAGGTCTAAACATGGACTAAACCAGGACTAAACATGGACTAAACATGGACTAAATCGGGACTAAACCAGGACTAAACCAGGTCTAAACCAGGTCTAAACATGGAATAAACCAGGACTAAACCAGGACTAAACCAGGTCTAAACATGAACTAAACCAGGACTAAACTAGGACTAAACCAGGACTGAACCAGAACTAAACCAGGTCTAAACATGGACTGAACCAGAAATAAACCAGGACTGAACCAGGTCTAAACATGGACTAAATTGGGGCTAATCCAGGACTAAAGTAGAAAAAACAGTGTAAGCTAACATGCTAACAATTGTCCAGAGAGCTCAGATAAAAAAGAGATAACATTGGTATAGTCATATACTTAAAGCCAAACTGTGTAACTTCTCCGATGAGAGCTCTGCCATCAGATGTCATTTAATTTAATGGCATTAAATGTATTTATCAAGAATTTATTGCTTAAAGGGAACACATGATGCTATTTTCTGATCTATTTACACATGTTCAACACAAACACACCTACAGATTTAGACTGAGTTCTTCTCTCAAACCGAAAACACTCTGTTCCACCTTGTGATGTCATCGTGTGGCGATACAGGAAGTGCTCCGCTGTGTTTTTAAACTCCACCCACCTTCATTTCTAGAATCATTTCGATCATTTCAGCTCCTGGAATTGCCACTTATCTCTACTGAACTAAAGCTAAAAGGAGCTGTTCACTTGAAAAAACTACCACTTGATGACATCACAAGGTGGAACGTCGCATTTTGAGCTGCGTAGATGTGACAGACTAATAATAAAGTGACTGAAACATGTGAGAATGAAACAAAAAACACAACTCCAGGTCTGTTTTTTGTGGATTTAACAGCATTAAAACACGACTTAACGCTCATAAGATTCAGTCCTTATTGTTTCCATGGAGACAGGCAAGTTTAATGTCACACTGTGGAACATTTCAGCCAAATCGATAACCTCCCCTGGTCAAGTTCATGTAAGTGGATGTTCTGTCTATGATTTAATAACGACAGACAAAGGTAATGCAAAGATAAGGGTTTGTTTTGTTCAGACTGACCACAGAGACGTCGATGTGGAGATAAGAAAAATGCTTTTAAATTTTGCATTTAAATCCGTTTAGGGACATTCAATAAACGTCCAAACGTCAGACGGGATCCGGCGCGTCGTCCCGGTCCCCGGTCTGTCCGCCCCACATGAGGTGAGTGCAGATGACAGAAGTGCTCCTCCGAAATGACAGGACTCAAAACGACCTTCACTTAAGACGGATCTATCATGGCCGCCACCCGGAGATCGAAGAAAGAGCAGAAGCAACGCCGTTTCTGTGCTCTTCATCATCATCGACATCATCATCATCAGGGCTGTCGTTTTCTCAGTGGGATTTCCGCTCTCGATAATTGTGCGTTCTCGGTTTAATTTGGTGTCATGAGGCAGGACAAAATGACAAAGTCTGTGAAGAGCAACATGCACATCTACGGTTAAAACAAACTAATTAACTTATAAAATTAAACTGTCACGGCCCCTGTTGTGTCCGCAGACTGTACGGGCGGAGCTAACCCGCCACCGCCGCCACCGCCGCCACCGCCGCCACCGCCGCCACCGCCGCCACCGCCGCCACCGCCGCCGCGTTTCAAATACAAAGAGCTCCTGGATGTGCTTCTGGTTCAATTGATGCTGAAATAACTCACATTCTGAGACACACGCCCCCTGCTGGTGCCCAGAGACAGGACTGAACCAGGACTAAACCAGGACTAAACCAGGACTAAACCAGGACTAAACCAGGACTAACCAGGACTAAACCAGAGCTAAACCAGGACTAAACCAGGACTAAACCAGAGCTAAACCAGGACTAAACCAGGACTAAACCAGGACTAAACCAGGACTAAACCAGGACTAAACCAGGACTAAACCAGGACTAAACCAGGACTAAACCAGGACTAAACCAGGACTAAACCAGGACTAAACCAGGACTAAACCAGGACTAAAGGACTAAACTGGGACTAAATTGAAACTAAACCAGGAGTAAATCAGGGATAAACTGGGATTAAACTATGACTGAACCAGGACTAAACTGGGAATAAACCGGGAAAAAAACCCTGACTAAACCAGGACTAATCTGGGACTAAACTGGGAATAAACGTGAATAAACCCGGGACTAAACCAGGACTAAGGACTTAATATTAATTTTATGATGATTATTTAGACTCAGATTGTTTAGATTTATCGCACGATGATTTTAACGTCTTTCTCAATCCGTAAAACTCTCTGAATTACTCAGCACAGATGAACTTTCCTTCCCTCCATCTTTTAAATATGAAGTTTGGCGAGTGCAGTTCACTTGTTGGAGTTTGTGCAGCGGCGTGAGAAAAGCAGACACCCAGAGCAGCGCCTCGGGGCCGGGACACGGCTCCAGTGGCTGCTGCCTGAATGTTTGATTCAGCACCAAGGACAGCTCCTCTGGCTGCAGATACAGAGACACAGTATTGACCGCGGCAGCACATGTAGAGCCTCCCACTAGACAAACCAGCCTCATGCAGTTTAATGTGGAGCTTCACATGCGGAAGGACACGCCGCACTAACCCCCTCTGCATTTATGACATCTGCTGTTTGACCGAAGCAAAACACAGGCAGGAAACTGGAAACTCGTGTCGTATCTGGTTCATCTCCATTAAAATGATCCTGAGAACTGTTTTTTATTTTGTTTTTTTGTATGATTTTTCAGACAGAGCTTCGATTATGAGCAATCGGATGCATCGCCGTCGGGATTAACCACTTAAAACAAGAAAATAACGGAAGAAAATGTTGTATAAACGCATTTTGAATCCTTTTTTTCCGTTCAAAAGATGTAATATTTCGCTTTAAATTGTTAATCGCTACGGCAACGATCCCAGTTTTTCACGATTCTGAAGCCAAACCATAACGGGACGACTTCAAACTTTAGATTTTAACGAGTGCAGCTCTTTTAAAAGCTCGTTAAATGCGTAAGAAGCGATAAAAAAAACAAAAACGTAAGGCGATATTAACGTCACTCGGCGGACGCAATCGTGAAACGGTTACGCGAAGAGTTGGGAGAGACATCCGGGAAATAGCGAGGCGCGACGGGTAAAACTATGACGCTTTTAAATCCAAATCCCCGAGTATCATTAAGTCTTTTGTGGAAATAAATAATGGAACAGTTCATTTCCAGCTCCGATTTTTAAACAACAGCAAACACCTGCGCGCCGAAAACATTTGTTAGCACTTTATTAAATCCAAAAATACTTGAAAGTGTCCCCGCAGTGTCTCGCGAAACCCAATTGCGTTGACGGCATTAAGAGAACGCCGGCTCACCCGAAGCGCGCGGGCTTTTAAGCAAATGGTGTTTTGTGTAAACTAACATGGCGGCGCGAAGTCAGTTCAAATAATAGCTGAGAGCCATTACAGCATCGTCATTAAGAGAGTTTCTGGAAATCAAATTAGCCCCTCACGACGCTCACGGCTACAGGCTGTGCGAGCGCGAATGAGGAACGAGCCGGAAAAAAACAGTCGGGGAAACAGTCACGCCGCCGCTCCGAATCACACCGGGAAAAAATGGAAATGAAAACGAAAATGACGTTCAGTTATTACGTCCGTCCATCCATCCATGTTCTATCCGGGGGCAGGAGTCTAAGCGGGGACGTTCAGACTTCCCTCGCCCCAGACACGTCCTCCAGCTCTTCCGGTGGGACCCCAAGGCGTTCCCAGGCGTTCCCACGTCCCGCCTCTTTCCGGTGGGACATGCCCGGAGCACCTCAACTCGGGAGGCGTCCAGGAGTTATTACGTTATAAATAAAAACTAATAATTAAAAAAAAAAGATCCTACACAATAGAAACTTTAAAAAGAGGTGTAAAATATTCGTTTTTGAAAATGGCAGGACTCGGGAATGATTTATGTGAACTTCCGTGGTTTGTGGTTTTTTTCTTTTGTTTATATATTAAAAAAACAAACACATTTTTTATAGATATTGTCCTCAAATTTGAAATGTAAGGGGTCAACAATATTTTCAGTTGAGATATAGTGGATTTTTGTCCCATTGCAGCTTTATACACCTTCATTTTAACAGAAAAAATTTAGGCGAGGATGAGAAAAATATGTTTTTACGTGTGTTCCAAAGTGTATAAAAGCTCAGAGGACAAACTCACAGTGATTCTGACACATGTGGGTAAAACTTTAGAGTGTTTCCTTTACAAAGACGCCAAACTTGTGTATTTACTACTGATGGTTCAATAATGATCAATGTTTTAATTTGGAGACGTCAGAACAAAGGCAACTTCTCCAAAATAACCCGGAATTGCGAGGGGTTTTTAATCACTGATACTGGAGCGTTTAATCCCAGATCACATGACCGCGTAAGGCTAACGACAAACTGCAAAAAAAATTGAGAACGGGAAGAGAATTTTAGCTGTTACGCTTCACAAAAATGGAACAAACTCCAAGAAAAAGCTAAACTGGATCCGCTCGTGACACAATCGCAATTTAATAATGTGGTAACGCACTTTTACGCACAAACCCGCTCCTGTTTTTGACGTTTTATACGGACGTGTGTACTTGTTTGCGTCATCCCTCAATCGTCCAGGTCTGACAAATAGTAAAAGCCAAAAGTAAAAACCGGAAAAACGTGTAGGAGTGAAGACGTTTTCGCTGCTCGTGTTCAGTTCTGAGGAGGCGCTAACGACACTGAAGTGTTTGTTTACACTTTCTGTATGTAGGTTAAGTCTATTGTGCACTTTTTCATTAAACCTATTGGCCTCCTGGCTCGCTCTATTGTTCTCTTTGTTTCTTTTGTTTGGTTTTGGTCTGAGGATGGAGTTATAAACAGGAGATAGATGATGTCTCAGGTCTCCATTTCTGTTCAAAGATGGATTGTTTTTCCTCACAAAAATAGCTTCTTTAACTCCTCTCTCGAACCATTTCTTTTCTCTGGCTCAGATCTGACCTTCAATCTCTTCAAACGAGCGGTTAGCGACTTTCAGACGGAGATGAACAGCAGATTGTGGTCCTGAGCAGCTCTTGTGGACTTTATTACTTCGTTTATGGCTCGGGGTTTTGTCCACTTGTTTACTTGTGTGTTTTGTTAGTTTTTTAAGCTTTTTTTTTTGTATTTTAAACAGTGCGCCCTTGAAAAAGAGACCTCAAGTGCTCACGTTAGGTTCCTCTGCATAAATAAAGATAAATAAAGAACTAACTACACATTATTCACCTTAAAAAGTACGAATATATATTTAATTCCTGATGAACAAATTGTTTTTTAAGACTGAATCAGGCTTGATAACGACTTTCTCAGCGGGTTAACGGGAGGAATTCAGGTCAGGGTTCATTAAAGTACTTGTTCACGCTTAAATAAGAGTAATTCAGGTGTAGTTATCATGAATAACTACCAGATATGTTGTATTTCACATCTCTTTGGCCTCAAATCCAGCTAAATGCGGCTAAATATATTGATTTATCAGTTAGCGAAGTGAAGGTTTGTGAAGTTCTCATGCAACGATGATAAAAAGTTGAGGAAGTTTGGTTACTTCTGTGTATTAAATAAAACATTTTCTCTCATGAAATATACACGAAAAGTTCAGCAGCAAAAACAGAGATCTCCATTTTGAAAAACTGCCAAAAGAAAAGTGTTTTTCTTTGTGTTACCTTCTCCGAGATATTATCAACGGAAAGACTGCACAAAGGGTTTTTATCAAGAAGGGACGAGATAATGTTTTGATAGCGGGAAAATAGATCTGTTTTTGCAAATTAACTCTTCAAATTAAAAATATATACGGCGCGTACAGTTAGTTTTATGTAAAAATAAACACCAGGGCCAGCTCTTTAGTGTCCCACGCCGTTGCCAAGGTCAGAACCCATTATAACAACTCTACAAACCAATCCAAACCTGCTCATTATGTTTAAATATAACCTCAAACTCACACGTCCCTTTGTATTTTCTCTCCGTTTCAGTTTGAAGCAGCTCTACGGCGTCTGTACACGTGAATTGTTCTACTGCGGGCGCGTCTGGCTGGTTCAGAGGCTCTCGCGCAGCAGACGGGAGGGTAACGAGGAGGTAAATATGATTAAACCCATGTCCTCAGGCTCCGGGGACGAGCTTTAAACCAGGGACAGTGTTCAAACTCAGTCCATCACTCCCCAAAACTCCAGCCTCAAAATGAGAGAATGAGGCGCTTTTTTACACAACAGTACGACAAAATAGCGCTTGTATTATATTTTTTGTGGGATTATTGATACTTTGCGGCTTCGTTAGCATGATATTGATACGTAAATCCAGGCTCAAAAGGGTTTTATTCTGTACTTTTCTCCTTTAATATTAATTTTACGATGATTACTTGTGATTATTTACACATGAGTTTATTTTTTTTAATAATTCTGTTGAAGCGTGGTTGAAAAGCAATGTCTGACTTTCACTGATTAAATTTCATAGAATTTTTATTTATTATTACTTTTGTCAGATTCAAGTTATTTCTGTGACTATTGTGAGTTTTTCTTTCGTGAACCGACGGGTAGCAACAATTTTGTCCACGTCTGTATGTTTTGATTTGTTGTTTTGTGATTTAAATGTCTTTCTTATTCTGTTAATCACTTTGAATGTGTTAAATCAATTGTACTGTACAAATAAACTTGTCTTGCCTTGGAGCTGATGTCAACATTTCCTGGGGGTGTGATGCTAACTGTAGGCACTGCTCCGTCTGAGGCTTTACTTGACGTTAACTGAACTTGATTTGAACATAATTTGACCGTAAAGAACTGATTCAGCTGGAACTACCAAAGTTGAGCTGCTGATTTCTGCTGTTAAACACGTCCCTCTCACGTAGCATTACTGTCACAAGTTAGCTAGCATTAGCATTAGCCTACAGTTTTTCCGTTAGTCCCTCTCATGTTTTTGTGCAAAATCAAACGCTCGGATCGATCACGGACTCCCAAAAATGTGCTCTTTTAATCCAGTTTGTTTTTTTGTTTTTTTTGAGGGGGCGGGGCCGTGGGGGCGGGGTGAGGGTTGTGGGGGCGGGGCCGGAGTCTTACAATGAGCTAATGTTTTATTATTTTCACAGGTAAAATGAATGAATGAGTGAGTGAGTTTAGTTATGAAGTTAAAACTAATTTTCACATTCAGTTTCAGGGCTGAGTCTCTATTCTCTTTCATTTATTTTTTGTCCTTTTCCTTTCTTCCCTTTTTATTCTCCTTCCTTTCCTTTCTTCCTCTTTTCCCTCTCCCTTTTCCCTTCTCATCATGGTTGATCCTTACCTAAACCTTCTCTGACCTCGTTACCTTCCCGTTTACGCTAAAATGACGCAAAAAAAACCCCGCAAATTCATTTCTGGGCCGTTCCACGTGTCGTCCTGAGCTTTGTCACGCGTCGGTTGTATTTTTAAACGTGTTGTACCTTGGAAACTGCTGGTCTCGATGTTTTTATTTCCATTTTCTCCACATAATATTCTTAGATCCTTAAAAGAAGAATATTTGCGCGCGGCAGATGGGTTGTGAAAATGCTTCGTTAACGCCAGAAATCTGTATTTTTAGTCGTATTTTTGGTAGATTAAACACCAAAAACACAAAATTCTCACTAGTATTTTTTAAAAGCAAAGCCAAGAATCACATTTCCAGTTAATTTTCTCAATATTACGTAACACTGTATGACTCAAGAGCGCAGATTTTGATGGGATCTGTTACCCCGGTAGACCTCGCGCTAACGCTAGGCCGAGTCATTTAACAGTGCGGCGTCTGATTGACTCTAGGGACTCGGAGATGAGAGCCGGATAAAACGCGGCTCTTAATGTTTCATGACAGTGAACGATTCTCTGATCTCCGCGGGACCCGAGCATCGCCAAACACACGCGGCGTACAAGACCACACTGCAGACGCCACTAACAATTTAATCACCGCGGTCCGACCGTGCATATCTCGCCATCTCCTTTCCCATTTCTTCTCCGCACTCGGAAGAGAATTTCAATTTTCGTGCGTGCGCTTACACCCGCGGCCGCTCTCTCTCTCTCTCCGCGTGTTCGGGAGAGCGCCGCCGCCGCCGCTACTTCCCGATGCCGTTTCCATAGCGATGTGACAGAACATTACTCGCGCGCTGATGGATTGGAAACTCACGGAGCGGCCGCGATGACACGCAGATCAACTCCTCTGACGCCGGTGATAACTTTCTCCCCGTGAGGCGCCGGATTCTTCCACCATTTTCAACGTCCGCCGGCTTTGAAAACAGCTGGAGGGGAAGAGTCTGGAGTCCCGAAGGCGACGGCGAAGCTTAATGCAAAGTCGCACGATGCACTGCGGCACGTTTGATGTAGAAGTGCGGGATAAATTGGAAAAACTGGGAAGAGTAAAAGTAAAATTGTTGATTTGGAGACGTGCAAGATCAGA
The DNA here is from genome assembly GCF_009829125.3 of Periophthalmus magnuspinnatus. Classification (NCBI taxonomy): domain Eukaryota; kingdom Metazoa; phylum Chordata; class Actinopteri; order Gobiiformes; family Gobiidae; genus Periophthalmus; species Periophthalmus magnuspinnatus. The sequence goes on from NC_047132.1 coordinate 32,270,214, forward strand.
ATACAGAGCGTGTTGTCGAAAAACGTTTGCGATCAGATAGAAAATGGTCTTTAACATCTTGAGGGTTGTTTTTTTGGCCTAGAACACACTATTTTTCAGTCATTTACGAAGGTTTTGAGTCTGGTCATCGGTGAATCTCTTCGTTTTCAAATGGGGCGTGATTGACAGGTGGATTAGCGAATCACGGACAGGCATTTTCAGTCCGTATCAGTCAAAATAAAGAAGAAAAAAAAATATGACGGGGCTGAAAAACATGGCGGATTTCTGCAGAATCAATGGGTGAAGCTCTAAACTTTGTAGCGGCGAAGGAAGCGATCGCAGACCAGGTAGAGAGTTGAAAGAAGGTTTCTCTGATAGTAAAAAAGGAAGGTACAAACAGCAGCCTCCTGTACTTATACCCTGAGAAAAGTACTATGTATAATAATAATAATAATAATGCATTTTATTTATAAGCGCCTTTCAAAACACCCAAGGACACTGAACAAAAATCAGATAAAAACATACAATAAAAAGTAAAAAAATAAATAAAAAGTATAGAAGGCTGGTCCTATAAAGACTTAAACTAATTTCACGTACTCCCCGTTCAAGGTCATAAACAGATATAATGTAAACTGTTATCAGACGGTGGAATACGTCACTGAAAAGATGTACAGTTGTCCCTCGATATATCGCGGTTCACCTTTTACATTCTGGCCCTTTCGCAGATTTTTTTGGTGTAATTTTTCATGCTTTTTTACAGCGTCTGATCGTGACCATTGTGTCGTACGTCCTGATTGGCTGTTGGACTGTAGACCATTGTGTCGTGCGTCCTGATTGGCTGTTGGACTGTAGACCGTTGTGTCGTGCGTCCTGATTGGCTGTTGGACTGTAGACCATTGTCCATCAGTCTCCTCCGTGCCGTGTCTCCTGTCCAGTACAGAATGTGTTCAGACAAATTTACATAAACGTTGGATCTCAGTGTGACTCTGAAGTGCTGTACGTTTGCGATTTGTTTTCTCCCCGACAAAACCCACAATGTCGATGAAACGTTCTGCACCGACAAAGACGCCTACGAAGGTTTGAACTTTGAGAGAGTTTAAACGAGAGAGAAATGTGAGAAAATGTTAACGCCTGTGTGAGAAAAGTGTATAAAGTGTGTGGTGAGGGGTTTTACAGACAAAAACAGAGAGAATAATGTAAAAAATAAAGATGATACTTCGTGATTTTCGCCTACTGAGCGTGTGCAGTTCACCTCAATGTTTTTCAGACACAGAATTCAACACAAGGTTTAAGAGTAAAGACATAAAATAAAATTAAGCTTTCACTCTGTTAATCTGAGGTGAGAAGTCTGATTTTGTTTGTAAATCATAAGTGACCAATGAGCTCCTTCGTTTCACAAGCGACACTGAAAATAAACAAATCTGATTGGATGATTACCGGCCTTGAGACGAAGGACCGTAAAAAATACAAAGAGATGTCAGTCTGGATTTGCTGGGGAACAGTTCAGTCACTTTACGTCAAGGAACCGCACACACTTTCACCAATATTCAGCTGAGAAAGTGGGATTTGAACCACCAACCTTTGAACCAGAGGACAACACTCTACCACCTGAGCAACCGCCGGTTATTTTTATGATCCGTTCGCGTTTTTTGGGGGTTTTTTTTGTGATACTTGAACAACAATCAAAGCAATTACTCTGCATTTTAGCACATTTCTGCTAAAACATCTTCACAGTGTTTATGGGACGAGTGAACTTTCGACATCGCTCTGAGTCACTGGAATAATTTGCTAAACAGAGATTTTAACCTGCAGGTTTTTAAATGTTTGTCTGACCGAGAAGTGTTTGCTTTGTGCACACGATTTGTACAGATTAGGAAAGAATGTGACTCGAATGATCAGTGTGTTTGCAGATGTAGAGCCCATAGACTGTACATGTAATTGGTCTTTTTGGTCTTAAATGTTCGTATTAACCCGCTCTACGTGATCCTGGTGTCTTTATTTTGCTAATTGTCCAGAAATCCAGTCCAAAAAATAGTTGTAGAAATCCAGACTTTTACCTATGATGCAACAATCCGGGGAAAATTGAAACAGAGCATTCCTATTAACCAGTTCTACATGATCCTGGTGTCTTTATTTTGCGAATTGTTCAGAAATCCAGTCCAAAAAATAGTTGTAGAAATCCAGACTTTTACCTATGACGCAACAATCCAGGGAAAATTGAAACGGAGCATTCGTATTAACCAGTTCTACATGATCCTGGTGTCTTTATTTTGCTAATTGTCCAGAAATCCAGTCTAGAATTTGGTTGTCGAAATCCAGAGTTTTACCTATGATGCAACAATCCAGGGCAAATTGAAACAGAGCATTTGTATTAACCCACTCTACATGATCCTGGGGTTTTTATTTCGCTAACTGTCCAGAAATCCAGTCTCGAAAATTGTTATAGAAATCCAGAGTTTTACCTATGACGCAACAATCCAGGGAAAATTGAATTATATTCTATGGGACATATGTCAAACTCAGGCTCGGGTGCCAAATCTGGCCCGCGGTGTAATTATATTTGGCCCCGTGGCATCATATCAAAGGTGGATTAGAGCTGACCCGCATACAACAATAAAACTACAAATCCCAGAATGCTTTGCTCGTCCAGACCGAGACGCAAAGTCGAGTAAATCTGCAGCAAATAGAGCTTGAATATTTGTTTTTTCGCTGTGCAGTTTTTCTTCTCCAAGGCTGGACTGTTAATAGTTTGAAAGTGGAATTTTCAGTGAATGAAATTATTGATTTTTGTGGTTTTTTTTGTTTGTTTTTTGTTTTTTGGCTTGTGAAAAAAAGACTTTAAAAGGAACTTGAAAGGTCAAAGAGAGAGACATGATTTATTTCATTTGTTTAAATAAGAAATGAACAGCACTGATGTGTCTTTTAGTGTCTTACGTTTGTCAAATGAAGCTCGAGTTGGTCCAGATTTTGTGTTTAAGCAAAAATTAAGTTTATTTCCGCGTGAAAAGGGTAAACGTTACATCACAACTGAAGTACATTTTTAAATAAATATTGAGTTTGGCCTGTGAATTTGTCTGAGTTTTTAATTTTAAATGCGGCGGGTTTAGTCTATGTGCTTTTGTTTTTGGCTGTTTGTTGTTTTTAGAAAAGTATTTGAACAATATGACCCAAGGTAATATCCGTTTTTATTAATTTGTAGTACTTTATCCACATACAGTACTTTTCACGTGTATTTTCAGTATTTCCAACCTGCTCAGGGACGTCAGGTGTAAATCAAAAACCAAACCCAAAATAATCTGTCGTCTAAAGTTCAAAAGTGTTTCATATTTTCTGCCATATTCACTTGACATTTATTAAAAATGCTCCCGTCTCTGCCGATATTTATGATTTTACTTATCAAAAAAACTACAAGAACTCATTTAAAATTCAAACTGAATCCACGGCTCAAAGTAAAAACATGACGACGGGAATCTGCAAAACTTTGAGCATCAGCCGCTCACTGACCCGATCTAACCTCGCCGTTTTGAGATTAATCTGAGATTATTTATCCTGCAAATGTTTTAATTAAAATTGTATTAATTATTTTGAAGGTAAACGCTTCAAGAGGGAAAGGACTAAACTAGGACTAAACCGGGGCTAAACCAGGGCTAAACCAGAGCTAAACCAGGGCTAAACCAGGACTAAACCAGGGCTAGACCAGGTCTAAACAAGGACCAAACCAGGACTAAACCAGGGCTAAACCAGGACTAAACCAGGGCTAAACCGGGACTAAACCGGGACTAAACCGGGACTAAAACTAAGATTAAACCGTGACTGAACCGGGGCTAAACCGGGACTAAACCAGGACTAAACCAGGGCTAAACCGGGACTAAACCGGGACTAAACCAGGACTAAACCAGGACTAAACCAGGGCTAAACCGGGGCTAAATCGGGGCTAAACCGGGACTAAACCAGGACTAAACCAGGACTAAACCAGGGCTAAATCAGGGCTAAATCAGGGCTAAACCAGGGCTAAACCAGGACTAAACCAGGACTAAACCAGGACTAAATCAGGGCTAAATCGGGGCTAAACCGGGGCTAAACCGGGGCTAAACCGGGACTAAACCGGGACTAAACCGGGACTAAACCGGGGCTAAACCGTGACTAAACCGGGGCTAAACCGGGGCTAAACCAGGGCTAGAGAGAGCAAAACGACACTAAAACAACAAGCAAAACGACAACAGAACAACAGAACTACAGCAGAACTACAGCAAAACGATACATTTGATAATCGATATATCGAACGTGATTTTCTATGAGGTGTGACTATTTCAAATTAAACCTCTACATACATTTTGTTTAAGAAATACACTTTTGTTGTTTGTGTTTTGTGAAATACTCTTTGGTTCTTGTCAGAATGAAAACAGCAGCACTGATGATGATGATGATGATGATGATGATGATGATGTTCTCGATATTTCTTTTCACGCTCAAACTGAATAACACTGGATCCTTCGGTCGCCTCGTGTCATTATTGGTCAAGGAGGTCTCTGTTGCAGGATGTTATGACCGTGTCAGAATCGCTCCGAGAGAGAAGAATGGATAAATCAATAACTTGTTTGTGAAATTTATGAGTATTATTTTCGGTGGTGATTCTGTGGGAAAACAGAAACTAGCGAAAATATAAACTACATAAGAACAGCGACAGTTTCAGACCTTTATTTTTACCTTAACATGATTTGAACCTCACTTTTCTATAACAAACGGTCTCCTTTGTTCAGGCTGTTGAAGGGACCGTCTCTCCTTTTGTAATCAGGCCCACTTATCTGGCAACAATCCCCTCCAGCTTGTACTTTTAAATGTTAATAACTGCTTTAATAGCGGCCATAAAGTGGTAACTTGGCTTTCACTTTTGAGCGTTCCCATAAGGTTGCACGAGGCCGCGGAGAAAAAAACGCCACTGCTCAAAAACAGAGCTCACCGCCTGCACCTGCGAAGTCGGCGGATAAAGAAGAATCATTTACTTTACGCCAATCAAAACTTCAAACTGACGCGACGGTATAAAGGAAAAATACACAAAAATCATAGAGAGAGTCGCTTTTTCGTCTCTTTTATGGCTAATTATTGGTACATTCTGCTGTTTATTTCATTTAAAGACGTGAGCTGCAGCAAACGGTCGGTTTAAAACGTTTGAGTGGGATTTTCTCGCATTATTTAAATCTTAATTAGTGTCGTAAAGTCGTTTCAATGTGATCGTTTATCGCTGTATTTCTCTGTAGCGATATATCGGTGTCATGATCCGCACTGTCCGCTCCTGGTTTTCCTCCCTGTGTGCTCTTCCCCCTCCCTCACCTGCCTGGACCTGGAGTTGGGCGGAGCTCTCGTGCACCTGCTCCCCATCTGGCTAATCACCACACCTGCCATGGATAAGAGGAGATGGGGGAAGACACTCGGGGCGATATCGTCTGTTTGTCCTCACTTGTTCCTGTCGTCCCTGTGTTCCTGTCGTGCTCCGGCCCTGGATGTCTCCTGCCCGCTCTGCCCTACGCCCGTCTGGTCTACCTGTCTTCCTGTCGTCCCTTCATGTCCTCGGTTCCTGTGTTCCTGCGTTCCTTGTCGTTCCTGTGTTGCTCCGATCCTGCTTCCCAGCCCTGGTACTGTCTTGTCTGTCTCTGCGCTCTACGCTCCTGGATCCTGGTCCACGCCTCACCACCTGCTCACCTCCGGATCACCCGCTGTTCGTACTTTGTTCCATTTTTACAATAAATACTGTAAATCTGCCCCGAGTCTGCATCCTTTGGTCCGTTACACTCACCCGTTACGACAATCAGGTCTAATCGCGCGGGCTTTTTCTTTGTACAGTTGTCCCTTAGAATATCGCGGTTCAACTTTTTGCTGTTTCGTGGATTTTTTTAGTACAATTTTGAACGTGCATTGTGTTCTGCGTCCTGATTGGCTGAGGGACTGTACGATACAAAATGCGTACGGCCAAATTTATGTAACCTTTGATTTATTTGACGTATATTAACATTTATTTGGGGTAATTAGTAATTTGTTTACTTATTTTATTAACAATGACTATTATTTATTATATTAAGGTGTATACATTATTTAGTTTGTTCAAAATAATATTGGTTCCGACTTATTGTTGCAGTACAGCACATTTAAGGAGCGCACCGATAAAAATGTAACACGAGATGAGACGAGTGAACTTGTTGAATAAAGTCGAGCTGTAACTGTCCCGCGTTGGTTTATTTAAGCAAAAAAAAATACATCACAGCCTCAAGAGACTGAAGAGAACGATATATTAGAGTCAAATTTACATAAACGTTGGATCTCAGTGTGACTCTGAAGTGCTGTACGTTTGTGATTTGTTTTCTCCCCGACAAAACCCACAATGTCGATGAAACGTTCTGCACCGACAAAGACGCCTACGAAGGTTTGAACTTTGAGAGAGTTTAAACGAGAGAGAAATGTGAGAAAATGTTAACGCCTGTGTGAGAAAAGTGTATAAAGTGTGTGGTGAGGGGTTTTACAGACAAAAACAGAGAGAATAATGTAAAAAAATAAAGCTGACTACGTTATTTTTGGAACATAACCCACTGAACACACACATTTATTCTGCTGCTCATGTTTTTGTCGCCTTTTACTGTTAGCGAACTCGCCTTTCCACAGATATGACGTGTAACTTTGCCCGGTTGCACCATTTGCATGTCTCTATAAAGGCTACGGTAAAGTTACACTGTGGAACATTTGAATATCTCCATTGAAAAAAGCAGATAATGCCAGAAAAGTTAAATAAAACAGTTTTATGACGCCTCATTTTTACTCAGAGATGTAAATATATAACTGTAGTAGTAGTAGAAGTAGTAGTAGTAGTAACTGTGTGTCTCTAATGTCTGACTGAGCGAATAAAAGGGAACATTTTTAGTTTGTTTAGTATAAAAAAGTGTCAAAGTTGGGCTCAGTACAGTGTTCATCACAGGCAAACAAGGAAACAAACAACCAACACCATTTCTCCTTCACAAATCCTGCAAATCGAGTCAAAACAAAACCAAGAACTGATTCACCAAAGCATCAAACTCACTGAAACAAGAGAGAAATGTGAGAAAACGTTAACGCCTGTGTGAGAAAAGTGTATAAAGTGTGTGGTGAGGGGTTTTACAGACAAAAACATAGAGAATAATTGTACAAATAAGGACGGGAGATGTTCTGGGACAGTTCTCCATTTGCTTGTTTTCTGTTGATTAATTTGTTGATTTTCTAACTTTCTGTGGGTTAAATCCGTTCTCATGTTCAGCCCAAAGAGGCGACCGCTTTGTGATTTCGGGCTTTACAAAAAATAAATTGAATCGACCGTGTGATTGTGACGATAAACGGGGCTAAAATTCCGCAGTTTCCATCGCTAAGCACGACCGAGGCGCGATTATATTCGTTCCCGAGAGTGAAACCTGATCCCGTTCTGCTTTTCTGAAGAGCAAACGCACGTCCAAAAGTAGTCCATGAATGTTATCTCACGCCCGTATAAGGACACACTCCTCCGTCCCTCCTCCTCCTCCTCCTCCTCCTCCTCCTCCTCTCTGCATCAGGAAGTGTAGGTGAAGATGAGTTATAGTGGTCACCCTTACGTGTCTGATAGATGAAGGTGAACTGTGCTTTGGCCTGTACAGGAGACTTTAGAGGACACCGAGAGAACCATCCATCCTCTGAGCCTCCTACATAACAACACCACCCTGGTCCCTCCACAAACGCAACCAACACCACCACTGAGGTCCATCCATTGTTCCTCAAAAAAAAAAAAAAACTCTCTTTTTGGCACAAACTGTGGTATTGTAAACCTGTTTTTTATTGCTAGAGATGGATCTTGTAGCAATAAATTGGGGGGAAAGTTTTGGAAAACGGATGTTTCTTTGACTTTTGTTCCGGGGAAGCACTTACATTGACAAACAGTCCAAAAAGTAAGAGCAAAACTGTATAAGATTATCGCCAAACCTGTGCAGTCCAGTTTGTCTGTGAAGAAGAATCAGTGCGAGGATGTGCTTCCCTCACGGAGAACGATGGGTTTGAATTCTCTGGTATTTAACAGAAAGAGAGAGCGGTAATTTCACTACAGCACGAAATCCTTTAAGTATCAGCTTTATTTTTTACATTATTCTCTATGTTTTTGTCTGTAAAACCCCTCACCACACACTTTATACACTTTTCTCACACAGGCGTTCACGTTTTCTCACATTTCTCTCTTGTTTCAGTGAGTTTGATGCTTTGGTGAATCAGTTCTTGGTTTTGTTTTGACTCGATTTGCAGGATTTGTGAAGGAGAAATGGTGTTGGTTGTTTGTTTCCTTGTTTGCCTGTGATGAACACTGTACTGAGCCCAACTTTGAGACTTTTTTATACTAAACAAACTAAAAATGTTCCCTTTTATTCGCTCAGTCAGACATTAGAGACACACAGTTACTACTACTACTACTTCTACTACTACTACAGTTATATATTTATATCTCTGAGTAAAAATGAGGCGTCATAAAACTGTTTTATTTAACTTTTCTGGCACTATCTGCTTTTTTCAATGGAGATATTCAAATGTTCCACAGTGTAACTTTACCGTAGCCTTTATAGAGACATGCAAATGGTGCAACCGGGCAAAGTTACACGTCACATCTGTGGAAAGGCGAGTTCGCTAACAGTAAAAGGCGACAAAAACATGAGCAGCAGAATAAATGTGTGTGTTCAGTGGGTTACGTTCCAAAAATAACGTAGTCAGCTTTATTTTTTACATTATTCTCTCTGTTTTTGTCTGTAAAACCCCTCACCACACACTTTATACACTTTTCTCACACAGGCGTTAACGTTTTCTCACATTTCTCTCTCGTTTAAACTCTCAAAGTTCAAACCTTCGTCGGCGCGTTTTTGAACGTTTCATCGACATTGTGGGTTTTGTCGGGGAGAAAACAAATCGCAATTACGTCTGTATTTTAAGTGATTCCTGGTTGAGTTTTCTTTTATTTTCTACGTAAATCACACACGGTTTGCATCTTCTCCCCATCTCCGCCTACAACTCTGCATTCCATTGTTTTTCTTTGACGAATTCAGACTCCGGGTCACAAAAAAATGTACAAAAATGTAAATGAAAATGTGCAGCTTGTTGAGGTGAAACGCCACTAAGAAGAATCAGAGCGAGGAGACGAGGAGCAGATCTGCGTTTGTGTTTTGTTTTTGTTTTTTTACAAGAAGAAGTCAATGAACCCATTCAATCCATATGCTTTTTTAGATCAATATTTTGGGTTTCTTTGAACAAAATGTGAAATGTTGCTCTACATATGTAATATTTTACCGCTAAAAACGAGAAATAAAACGTCTTCAAAATGTGTAAAAGTCTTATCTAGTGTCTCGCGCGACTTCAGGACACACGGCGAGGTCTCCGAGGGTCACGCGTCTGGATCGGATCAGCCGCGGACGCTCTGTCGTTATTGTAGAAGTCCTTGTCGATTCGAGTTGCTGATAAATTGATTATGTCTCAAAGCCACCTGCTGGGCGCCGTCTGGCCGCGATCAAACTCAATAGCAAATCAATAACGCATAAATGGGTTATCATAGACCGTGTTAACCTTTGCTACACGGAGACAAATATGAAGAAAAACATGGAAAGCACATTATAGAAAGACAACGAGCCATGATTCAAAACGTCCAGTGGAACAAATGTTTTTCAAAATGGGCCTAAACTAAACGACACATGACTCTCCCAGTTTTTTTTTGTCTTTACCTTTAATTTAAACACCACACACACCTGTCACTTTAAAGACATTCATTCCATTTGGTTAAACTTATTCAATTCAGTTAAACGCATCCATCTAGTCCATGTGTCAAACTCAAGGCCTGTGGGCCAAATGTAGCCCGCCCTGTCATTTTATGTGGCCGCGACAAAGTGAATTAAAGGAAATGACTGTCCTAAAATATCAGCTTATCAGAAGATACAGTTACACAGATGTTTTTTTCATATCTATGCGAATCCATATGCGATATTTGTAACTTAAATAAGTAATAAATATAGAAACGGTTAATTAACAAGATTAAAAAGTAGTTGCATTTATCTCATAGTTACATCTGGATCTTTGCGAGCGACTATTTAGTTGATGTGACCCTCTATGAAAATGAGTTTGATGCGTCTGATCTACTCTTACCCGAGTCTCCACATGGTCCAGATAAAGAGGGGGCGTGGTCTATGTCGGCCATTTTTAAAGCCTTTTAAAGTCCGTGGGCCGGACCATGTGGACGGGAGAACTGGTTTAAGGTCTCATTTTGTTTCAACGTTTGTTTATAGTTTTAACTTAGGCCCTCAAAAGTTCACAGTTTGTTGTGAAATTCTGCTAAAGTTAAATCTCCTGCACCTGTGGAGTAAACGGTGTTCACCTGGAGGAGGTACTTCCTGTGGGGAGGTTATATAAGCAGTGCGAGTTACGTCTTTTGCGGCAAAACATCAGTATATCCTGGTTCACGTGGGGTTTTTCCTTAGTTTTGTTCATTTCTGTTGCTTTTGCATAAGTTGAGCACAGTTTATTTTTGTAAATACGTTATTTTTTCCATGGCTTATCACGTGATGTGCAGTAAATTCTGTTAATTTGTAAAGTTAAATCTGGCACGTTGGCTAGCTCTATTGCTCTCTTTGTTTCCTTTGTTTGCTTTGGGTCTAAAGATAGAGTTATAGATTCCTGTTTAAGGTCCTCACAAAAATAGCTTATTTAACTGCCCTCTCAACCCGTTTCTTCTCTCCGTCTAAAATCTGTACCTCACTATCTTAAAAAAAAAGTGATTTGTGTCTTTAGATGGAGATTCACAGCAGACTGGTGTCCCGAGCTGCTCTTGCTCTTCATTTTTCTGAGCGTCTCCTGCTTTTGAACGCATCGTCCAGCTTCCAGACATTTAAACTGAAAAAAGTAGCAGTCAAAAAGTCTTTTTTTTCTCCATTCTGGTTTCAACAACGCTTAGAAAAAAACCTTCATTTGTGACGTACGGCGGAAAATTCCTGAAGTTTACGACGTGTCCTCTGTCGCGTGGTCACTAGTTTTCTCGTCATAATCACAATATCGACGTATCGTTCAAGATATAAAAACTGAAACTGCATTTTTTGTGGCTAAATATGTATCATGTGTCCTATTTTTTCGCATTTGAGTGTTGATATTTTGCCTCTGAAAATACGACTTCATTTCCAAAAACAGTTGAGGGTCAGAGTCTAGAGGAGGATTCGAACCGGCAACCTTCGGATCAGTGGGCAGGTTGCGTTTAAAACTGAGATATTGTCGCGAACCTCCTTGAAAAACCTCCTTGAAAATCGTTTTTTATTGACAATTCGAGCAAAAACGAGGAGCAGAAATGATCAGGTTCAGCTTTTGGACACCGTCTCTCGTCCTCATCTATTGTTTTCTAACTTGTTGCCACGCCGTGTCTACGTAAATGCGTCCGAGCAGGTGTTTCCCCGGTCCCCCCTGAGGAGCGTCCCACATAGCCTCACCTTGGGCTGCGTCCGTCCTGCCTCCGAACGCCGCGCCCAGGGACGGCCTCGCTCGGCGCTAAACTGGGGATTCCTAATTATTCACGGGGACAATGAGAGGGTGAGACGTGGGAGCGCGGCGAGGATGGAGAGGAGGAAATAGCGACGAGGCCACAGTGCGACGGCCCCCGTCTCTGACCTTTGCCCTCCTCACCAGATAGTGTCAGCGGAGAGCGCGGCCGCAGGTGAAGTACTTTGTTTTCAGGAAGCTATTAAAAAACAGCGGTCGCCTTTTTAGGGCCTGACACATTTACAAAGCGGCTGAAAAAAACAAGCACCGCGTGGAGAGAAAATAGAGTAAAAGAGGTAAATGAGAAGTGTAGAAAAGAAAGTACTACTACTATTACTATTACTACTACTAGTGCTACTACAGTCACTACTACTACTACTACAACAGTTACTACCACGACTACAGTTACTATTAGTTACTACTACAGTTACTACTACTACTACTGCAGTTACTATTACTACTACTACTACAGTTACTACAACAGTTACTACAACAGTTACTACAACAGTTACTGCTACAGTTACTACTACTACTACTGCAGTTACTATTACTACTACTACTACTACAGTTACTACAGTTAGTACTACTACAGTTAGTACTACTACTACAGTGACTACTACAGTTAGTACTTCAATTACTATTACTAAAATAGGGGTAAATGAGATATACAGCAAAGACAGTACTACAGTTACTACGATTACTACTACTACAGTTACTCCTATTACTACTATTACAACCACTATTGTTACTACTATTATAGTTACTACTTCAATTACTACTACTGAAATGAGGTTAAATGAGATATCTAGCAAAGAAAGTACTACTACTACAGTTACTACTACAACTACTACTACTACAGCTGTTATTGGTAGTACAGTACTCATGTTGTTACTGTTACTACTTCAGCCAGATGAAAAAAAAAAACAGCTGTAACGTTAAAGCATTTAAATCAGCTGTATTGTGCTTGTGTCTCTATGGTTCTCATCTCTGTTATAATTTACACATTTTAAATCACAATATTCATCTAAAACGACTTAATAAAACAAACAAATCCACTGACTTCCGCGTTAGAAAATCGCAGTGTCCAAGTGGAGCTGACGTCGCCGTAAACGTCATCACAACAAAGCGACGTGTAGCTGTCGGCGCCCCCTATGGACAGATGCACGTCGCACTAGAGCAGCTCGTTTTTTTTTTTTTCATTTGTACCAAAATGACGACGCGACGCTGCCAAATCCTACGAGTGTCACTGATAAATAAAATAAAACCGGAGGAGGAAGTGCGGACGTCACAGTGGGCGTGTCAGAGTGGGCGTGTCAGAGTGGGCGTGTCAGAGTGGGCGTGTCACAGTGGAGGTGAAAACGGCGGTTAATCAACAAAATGGCCTCCTGAAAATAGTCGATTAAAGATTAAACTCAAATACGAATCACGCCAAATATAACTTCAGAGGCTCAACGAGAAGAAACGACTAGAACATGTTTAAAATCTCTGAAAAGACCATTTTACTCAACACGTCTGAACTAAATTATAAAAACAAACATAATTATTAAAATAAAAAAGTCGGAATTCTGCTGTATTAACTTGTCGCGTCAGTTTATCTCTGCGATTTCTTCAAAACGTGGCTAAACTATCGAGAAGCAACACGAGTAACTGGTACGAAAAGGGTTTGACGTACGTTAAAGCTTGACCGGTTCACGAAAAGGTCCGTGGTGGAAATTGCAGGTTAAAGGGGAAAAATGGGGCGGAGTTTTGATGTGGCGGAGGGATTGGGAGCATCAGGGGCCGCGACACCAATCCGGACGAGCTAAAGACCCACTCCGGACTTAATCGACCGGGAAAACGGACACGCGCACCTATAAATACAGTAAACAAACCATACAAAACGCAAAGAGATGGTTATGCTAAGCTATCTTTGACACGGCGTAGCGCAAGATCGGGATAAAATTCCAAACATAGGACAATAAAGTGTTTGCTAAACTTACGACTAGCTTAAAATGTTCTACGGTACGGCAGTAAACAAATCAGCCTCTACGCAGACAAGCAGGTGTGTTAGCAACAGGTTCGATTGACGGCTAAAACAAATGTCGTGGGCTGGGAGGGGCGTTACCTTCAACAGCCTCGCTCCTGATTGGCTCTTTGGTTGCTATGGTGCCCTTGCGTTTACAGCGGAGTTACTGTCGCTAACCTCTTTGAAAAAACAGCCTCGAAATCATTTTTATTGACGATACAGTGGTCCATCTTTTTTTACGCTTTAAAAATAACCCGCAATAGGTGAAATCCGCGAAGTATTAGCTTGATTTTTTACAGCTATTCTATACGTTTTAAGTCTGTAAAACCCCTCACCACACACTTTATACACTTTTCTCACACAGGCGTTTACATTTTCTCACATTTCTCTCTCGTTTAAACTCACTCAAAGTACAAGTACAAGTAAAAGATCGTAACAAAAAGGCAAAAACGAGGAGATGGAGATGAAATTCTGCTGTTGGACACGTTTCAGACGATATCACAACATTCTACACAACAAAATTATTTAAAATGCACCCAAAATTAATCATTAAAATGCAGATTTCTGTTGTAACACAGCAAGTTCTTAAGTTTAGCCACTAATAAAAATGATCAGGTTCAACATTTGCGAATTTACCTTTTGGATATTTCACGTACAAGGTCATAAACAGTTAGCGACAAGTTTTGATTGACAGCGCCGCTAACTAAAAAAAAGCATTGCGGGTGGAAAATGGAGTCATCTTCAACAGCCTCGCTCCGGATTGGCTCTCTGGTTGCTATGACACTCGCGGTCAGAATTCCAAATGTGGGACTCGACTCCAAATTAGCCGCTATAACCGCTAGCCTCGATGAGCTTCATTTTGAGCTAAACGCTGCGGGTGACGTCACACTCACTCAGTCCACGGCACATAAGTCAAACTTAGGCCTGTGGGGCAAAATCTGGCCCGCGGTGTGATTACATTTGGCCCCGTGAGATCATTTCAAACTTGCATTAGCGCTAGCCTGGCGGTATATAGCACACGCACCAATAAAACTACAAATCCCAGAATGCTTTGCTAGTCACTTCTTGTCGTTTCTGTGGTCATTGGGTTATTACCGTGTTTAGCGCCGATTTGGGTCGTCTTATCCGAGTAGAACTTCTATTTTCAACATTTTTTTTGCGACACAAAACTGCAAACACAAAAGCAGAACTTCCTTATTTAGCGATCTCCTCGTCCGTGCCATTAGCTCTCGGCGATGAAGCGATGGCGCGATAGGCCCATAAGCCCTGCGCCGCGCTGGTGTTCAGTCAAAAAGAAAGATTTTTTTTTTTTTCAGATACAAAGATAGTGCGCTATAGTCCAAAGACACGCTGAGAGATAGCAGAACAGAGGAGATGTGCTCTTATCGTGTTTCTGAGGCTTCAGATATGAGGCTCTCAGACCTATCAGCAGCGAGACTGACACACTCTCTGCCTCTTCATCTGTCATCCCCCTCAAAAGATACAGGAGCAGCACCCGTCACTGCGCACACGGGGCTAACGGGGACTCTGTGACATGTCCTCACCTGCGTTTAATACCACATCACATGACTGCGGAAGGTTAAGGACGAGCTGCAATGGAACTGAGACGGGGAAGAGGATTTTTAGCTGTTTTTTTCTTCGCAAAAATGTAACACACGGAAAGGAAAAGCCAAACTAGATGCATCGCTACGTGAGGAAATATGCTAATTCTTGTGGATTTTATGGATATACGTTGTTATCTGTTGAATCTTTTGTGACGGGAGGACACAGCGTGAGTGAGAAGTGTGTTTGGGGTTTATCGATTTGTCAGAACCTTCTACACGCAACATGGGAACGCCACACTAACAATGAACTTTCATATTGTCCTGCGGGCCACAAAATATCGTATTCCCCGAGTTTGAGACTCCTGGTTTACAGTTTTTTTCACAAATATTAGCATCCTGGCTCGCTCTGTTGTTCTCTTTGTTCGCTTTGTTTGCTTTGGGTCTGAGGATGGAGTTATAGATGGGGGATAAATTCAGTTTCAGTGTAATTAGCTCCTTTTACTTTTGTCTTTTACGATGGATCAGACCTGGACGACTGAGGGATTATTTTATATTTGTTTGTTTTGTTTATTTCTTTTGCTTCTATTGTTTGTTTGTTTTTTTGTTTTTAGCAGGGCACCAATGATAAAGAGAGCACGAGTTCTCTCATTTGATTCCTCTGTGTGTATAAATAAATACAAGTAAAATAAATAAATACAAATAAAATAAATAAATACAAGTAAAATAAATAAATACAAATAAAATAAATAAATACAAGTAAAATAAATAAATACAAGTAAAATAAATAAATACAAGTAAAATAAATACAAATAAAATAAATAAATACAAGTAAGATAAATAAATACAAATAAAATAAATAAATACAAGTAAAATAAATAAATACAAATAAAATAAATAAATACAAGTAAAATAAATAAATACAAATAAAATAAATAAATACAAGTAAAATTAAAAAAAAATTATAATAAATAAAACAAAAAAAATAAAAATGAAATAAAATATTGGGAAGTACCTGAAAATGTGCTGAAAATATATATTGTGAATGCTAATTTTGAGTAACTGTATTCTGGCACAGTTACTCTTTCATTTACTTTTCCACATTAAATGGTATACACGGCAGTACTTCTACTTCATTTTGGCTTCGGACTGCGCCATATTAGTGAGAAAAAGTATAACGTTTTTGTGGTGTGTTCATACGTGTTTTTGTTTCTTGTTAAATTACACATAAATAAATACATAACAGTGCAACAAAAATAAAGTATGTCATGTTTTTACACTATAACATAATGCAACTCAGTGTAAAAGTACTCTAAGTATTCAGAATATAGTACTCTGATTGGCCCATGTAACACAGTAAGTTACAAAATACAGTATTCTTCTCATCATGACCCAGGAGTTTCAGAATAATAAAACAAATCTGGACCGTTTCCATAGTGATTAACAATTTAAAACTAAATATTATAAGCTCTGAATGGAAAAAATCCTCAAAATGTTGCATGTAAAAGGAAGCGATGCTCATGAAAAGTCTCAAAACGCCGTGACTAGTTTTGTACATCAAACTAACAACTTTTTCAGTGAACTTTTTTCATTCAAATGCGTTAATTTTTATTTAATTGACATATAAATTGACACGGTGGCTGAATGGCTAGCACGTTTTTACATGTTGGTATGTTTCTCGCTCTAGATCTGGACATTACGGCGCAGCGACGTTGAAGGATGGGTCAAATGCAGAAGAAGAATTTCCTTAAGTGGACAGTAAAATCCCTCAATTTATCCTTTATTTTACAATATTTTCCCGATATTATTTGCTAACTGGCTCCGTGTTTAACTGTATCGGGCGAGTTCCAACCCGAGAAACAGTCAGACCGAACATTTCCGATGTAATGCAACGTCTGTGAGGTTTTTGCCAAGCTAAAATCAATAAATCCTGACAGATCCGACAGCGGACAGGGAGCTGCGGGTGGATTAGACGGTCAGAGGTCAGAGGTCAGACAGTGGACAGGAAGCTGCAGGTGGAAGTCACTGAAAACATGTTAATATGAGGATTAGTGCGGTAATTAGTTCAGTCTGTGATGGTATTTAAATATTCATTAGGCTCCAAAATTAGCATTAGCATTAGCATTAGCCACGACACACACAGATACGTCGATTTGTAAACAGAGAAGTTTCCTTTGGCGAAGTTTTCCCTCGGCAAAAACCTCGCGGACGTTACATTACACTGGAAATGATCGCGCCGACTGTCCCCCTGATTGGACCTAGCGGGCTACCGTCGCGCTCTGAGCCAAATTGAAATGTTTTTATATTGCATTTTGAGCAACTATTTCCGACCAATTTCCCCCCTCCCGTGTATAAATAAACACCGTCTATTTAAGTCACGCTTTCACAAAAACGGAACAAATATGTTTTTATCTCTCGCTCATCTCTCACCGTTGACAAAGCAACAAAAGACTCACCTTGAATCATCTTTTTAGGAACATTTACAACGTGCCAGCCCTGCCATTTCCACAACCCCATTCCATAACCCGTGTCTCCATAATTTAGCTCCTTTCCGGTTCCTCTCAGTGCAAAACAACATCTACAAAAGCGATGTCCCTTGCCTTAGGTTAAATCTAATGCTAGTAGTAGATGCCCACGTTGCACCATCTATATCAGCCCCGCCTCTGCTGCAGACGAGAAAAACACGCTTTTTGTTATTCCATTCCCACTCCCATTAAAAGTGACATTCCATCTAAAGCCGGGCCTTCGGGGGGACGTTACAGCCACAGAGGAGATGGCGCAATAAAGCTCTTTGCCGTGTGTCTATGTAGATGGCGAGAGGGAGGGCAGCGGTCTAAATGGGTGCCAAATGTTTTCGATGTGATGTTTTTAAAAGGCATCAGATACGAGAGCGGGGCGCCCTTGGGTGTCACAAATCACCTCCGGATCAAAAGAAGTGTCGTTATCCGCGGCGATCGTCAGGGGGGAATCGACGCAATTACGTAGTTAGCGTCAGTACTCAAGTCTAATGTCCGTAATATGAGCATTATTCAGAGCGTAGAGGAAGTACGGCGGCAGAGGTGGTGAGTTAGGACATCTATCCGTCGCTTTTCCGGGGGCAGGAGTCTAAAGCAGGGACTATCAGACTTCCCTCACCCCAGACACGTCCTCCACCAGCTCCTTGGGGTCCCACCGGTTTTGCCTTTCGACTCAGCTCCGTGTTTACCACAACGGTCCGATACAGCGACGGCACGACTAAAGACGCTGCACCGATCCAACCGTCAATCTCACGCTCCATCCGTCCCTCGCTCGAGAACGAAACCCCGAGAAAAACTTCAACTCCTCCACTTGACGCAAGGACTCCCCACCCACCTGGAGAGGGCAAGATCGGGGCAATAGCACAAAAAAAACCAAAACTAAACTTTTCCCATTGTCTGCTCGTCTTTTTGGAGATGCTCGTTTGCCAAGAAGGTTCCAAAGTATGGAATTTGACAAATAAATGACCTCAAGGCCAAGTTACAGGTCAGATTTGTGAAGATATAACCCTGCAGATATAACAATTAAGAGTTTTTAAGGGATTAATTAAGGTTATTGGCTGATATTTGCTCTTTTTTTGCATGTCGGCCATCAGTCTTGACTCTCCACCACTGGACGATATGTTGCTTCTGTTGATCGTCTGACTAAAGGAGAGACTTTTAGCTTCATTTGAACAACTTAACGCGCTCTCTGATGGGTTTGCAGTGGAATAAGTTTGTAAATGAGTTTGTTGTCATTTTAAATTAGATATTGCTTTGCCAAGAATGTTCCAAAGTATGAAATTTGACTTCTCTCTAACCATGGAGACAAGCAAACGACGTCAAGGCCAAGTTACAGGTCAGATTTGCGAAGGTATGACCCTCCTCAAAGTAACATGTACGTTGTTTTTTTTTGGTTTCAGACTGATATTTGCCCTTTTTTTCAGCTATCAGTCTTAAATCTGATGGGTTCACAGTGGAATAAGGTCGTTGGATTCGTTTATTGCCATTTCAAATCAGATATTTTGAGTAGAAATGATCAAAATTTCCCTTTATATCAGCCCGAAAATATCAACAGAGCTTACAGGCAATCGATAACGGCACTGGCTATGAAAAAATATGACAAAACGGTCGATCTCTAGTACTTTTAAAACCTTTACGACACCTGTAATAAACACCTTTAAGACACCTGTAGAAATGAAAGATAGATATGTTTAGTACCACTGTGGAATATTCTCAGCAAAGCGGTAACATCTCCATGAAGACAAGCAGATGGCGGACCCCAAAAAAGAAGAATAAATGCAGAGGTTATGGTTGTAATTTGTCAAACGTTCCTTGTTTATGTGCGCTACAGTTTGGTTTGATAAAGCAGTGACCAACAATTTGTAATAGCGTGTTCAAATATAAACATTCCCAGGGTTTTTTTCCTCATTTTATCCCATATTAGCACGACTGCCTTTGTTGAAAACTGAATGTTTATGTTTGTTGATGCAGAGGATTCCTTGTTCGGAGCCTGGATGTCACATTGTTACAGGAGCAGATTGGAACAGAGGTCTTGTGCTCGTATACAAGAGCCCCAGGATGTGAGTGACAGCGCTGAAAATGGAACAAATACACACTCAAACTCACCCTCGCACACACAGATCCATACTGACAGTCCAAGCAGCAGTAGAAAGAGAAGAGGAGGCCTGCTCTTAGCTTCATCCCGTCTGAATAACATGCTAATCCGCACAACAGCCCCTGGACAGAGCACAGCCGCGATCGGGCAGGATTCTCATTAAAGGTTTGAGCGTCTGGACCTTTGGACGAAGATGTGATGAGCTGGGATAACTGCTTACGTAAGGGACCTCGTCTGAGTACAAAGGGAGTTCCGCCACCTGCTTTTCGCAATGCAGATGTTGTTGCTTTGCCTGAAAAGTCCCACGGTATGGCTTTAAACTTATCTGTCTTGGATCCAGGTTTGATCCACAGTAAAAAGCCGAAGTTAAATGTGTCAAATGGACAGAGCGTTGTAGGAGTGAAGATGTTTCGCTGCTCATCCAAGCTGCTTTTTCAGTTTTGTAATTGCACTTAAACTTGGCTCGTGGTGTCAACTCGCGTCTCCATAGAGATACTGCGGAACATTCCAGGCAAAAGCATAACATCTCCGTTTCATGTCTTTGATTTAAACACATGGTTTACGTTGAAACTCTCGGAAAAAATGCGATGAGTTGGGATAACTGCTTATGTAAGGGACCTCGTCTTAGTACAAACGGGTCCACCACCCACTTGTCTCGATGCAGATGTTGTTGCTTTGCCCTAAAAGTTCCACAATATGGCTTAAAACTTATCTGTCTTGGATTTATTCAAGTGTTTTAACTGCAACTGTCTTTGTCATCCCTCAGTCGACCAGGTTTGATCCATAGTAAAAGCAAAAAACAAAGTTAAATCTATCAAATGGACAAAACGTTGTAGGAGTGAAGACGTTTCCACTTCTTCAGTTCTGTAATGGTCCTTAACTTGGCTCGTGGCGTCAACTTGTGTCTCCATAGAGATACTGCGGAACATTCCAGACAAAGCCATAATATCTCCATTTAATGTTTTTGGATTAAAAAGGCTGAAACTCTGGACAAAGACGTGATGAGTTGGGATAACGGCTTACACAAGGGACCTCGTCTTAGGAAAAACGGGTCCACCACCCACTTGTCTCGATGCAGATATTGTTGCTTTGCCTGAAAGGTTTCACAGTATGGCTTAAAACTTATCTATCGTGGATTTATTCAAGTGTTTTTAACTGTAACTGTCTTTGTCATCCCTCAGTCATCCATGTTTGATCCTTAGCAAAAGTAAAAACCAACATTATAGGAGTGAAGACGTTTCGCTGCTCATCCAAGCTGCTTCTTCAGTTCTTTAAACGTCCTTAACTTGGCTCGTGGCGTCAACTGGTGTCTCCATAGAGATACTGCGGAACATTCCAGGCAAAAGCATAACATCTCCATTTAATGTCTTTGGTTCAAACACGTTCAGACTTTTCATGATTTACGCTACAACTCTAGATGAAGGGAGGTTGTTTTAGTACAAACGGGTCCACCACCTGCTTGTGTCGATGCAGATGTTGTTGCTTTGCCTGAAAGGTTTCACAGTATGGCTTAAAACTTATCTATCTTGGATTTATTCAAGTGTTTTTAACTGTAACTGTCTTTGTCATCCCTCAGTCGTCCATGTTTGATCCTTAGCAAAAGTAGAAACTGAAGTTAAATGTGTCAAATGGACAGAACGTTGTAGGAGCGAAGACGTTTCGCTGCTCATCCAAGCTGCTTCTTCAGTTCTGTAATTGTTCTTAACTTGGCTCGTGGCGTCAGCTGGTGTTTCCATAGAGATACTGCGGAACATTCCAGGCAAAAGCATAACATCTCCATTTAATGTCTTTGGTTCAAACACGTTCAGACTTTTCACGGTTTACGCTAAAACTCTAGATGATGGTTGTTTTAGTACAGATGTCCGCCACCTGCTTGTGTCGATGCAGACGTCGTTGCCTTGCCTGAAAAGTTCCACAGTATTGCTTTAAACTCATTTGTCCTGGATATATTCAAGTGTTTTTAACTGTAAGTGTCCTTAACTTGGCTCGTGGCGTTTCCATGGAGATACTGCGCAACATCTCCATTTCACGTCTTTGGTTTAAACACGTTAAGACTTTTCATGGTTTATGCTCTTTGAGAAATACGACTTTGGTGCGTGTGAATTTGTGAATGGCAAATGCATGAATACATTAATCTGATGAAACAAGAAAGAGAAAGAAATACTAGTTCTTTTTTTCTTCCATTTCCTTAATCCTGAGGCTGCAGAGCTGTATCTCATGTGTCAGCTCTCACACTGACGTCCTAAGGCGAGCTCAGGGAGGACGCAGGAGGACAGGGACCCCCCGGAGCCCCCTGCCTCCTGGTTTGAACCCGTCAGTAGCCAAGAATCCAGCTCAACCCGGTCTTACAGTGGAGCTAGTCAAGAAATACTCCCTTTATGATGAGAATATTCGCTCAAGAGGGAGTTGGAACCAAGAATTGAACCACTTCTTTTCTATGATGGACGAATTTTAAAGGCGGGTTGCCGGGTAAAATTGCCTTGAGCTTTTAACCAGTTTTGTTGCAGTGTTTTTTTCCATAAACACAGGGTCTAGTAATGCGCAGCAGACGTCCTACAGTAAATTTCATCATTTATTACAGTGAAATGGAAGTGGGGCTCATCAGTTTTGCAGTTTTGAACAGAAAGTCAGTCATTCTGTTTGGATTTTTTAGCGGTTTTTAGTGAATTTTGCGGTTTGCGGGTGGCCTGGGAGCACCTGGAGTCCAACTGGAGGAGCTGGAGGAAGTGTCTGGGGTGAAGGAAGTCTGGGATTTCCTGGTTAGAGTGCTGCCCCTGCAACCTGACCCTGAATAAGCGAATAAAAACAATGGATGGATGTACAAGAACCGCAATATAACGCAGTAATCTACCTACGCATATAGTAAATTTGATGTTATTTCGATTATTTCTACGCCAGATGCCTTCCCACAAACCCCACTTTCCTTATAATCACTTCAGGTCCTTGTTTATGCCTTTAGGTCGGTCTCATTAACACATCTCATTAAATACATTTACATTAAAATAGAACCACAGGGACGATACGTTGAACCTTTCCCCGACCTCCTTTTGGGAATCCCGCCTCTAGATAATTTCACATAATACCAAAACATAAATGAATCCGGATTACAGACATTGAAGCCCCACGATGAGCGGCTAAACGTGCTACAACTGCAGAGCGTTCCCAAAGGTCAAAGTTCCTATCGTTAGCGAACTCATAATGGAGGCTAAATTAGCAAACGGAGAGGTCACTTAATTAAGGTCGAGCCGGGGCTAACATAATACTGACTTAATAATCCAACCTCGCTTTGTAAATTATTCATTAAAAGCATCACGCGTGGAAGTCCGAGCAGATATGAAACATCATTTGTTCATGCTTTGCTCTTCCGACAGTTTAAACCTTCTCCTTTTCGACATAAACATAGTCATGATCATTAAGTCGGGAGTACGGCAGATCCTTGCCAAGCGCTGGGGGCGACGATAAACTCAACACAAACTCATTAAAACGCCCGTGGAGACTTAGCCTACGATATTACAGCTTCTAATTCTGGATCATCACCTTTATTTGACTCCGCGTGGCCCAATATTTCCGTAATGTAATCCCGGGAAAGGTTAGGAGTCCAAAACACGGGCGATGCCGGACATTTTTGGAGAAGGAACTACAGGAGCGCCGAGTTCTTAACATGGGTGTGGTCACTTAGGGTTAGTACGCTCTTGTCTTTTAATGTTAATTTTATAATGATTATTTCTGTTTTGGTTTGCTGTATTGTTATTTTAATGTCTTTCTTATTTCGTAAAGCACTTTGAATTACTTTGCGTACCAGTTGTGCTGTACAAATAATCTTGGCTGGGTTTGAACACTCTTTGGTTGCCATTTAAACACAATTTGCTTTGAAAATGGAGCAAAAATCTTCAAGGGAGCCATGGGGAATGTGTGTTGGCCATTCCAGGGGAGGTTAGTGCCCCTTTAATCCCCCCCATCCCCCCCTCTGGCTCCGCCTCGGTCCAAAAACAAGTCAATCATATAAAAAGCTAAATGGATGCATAAAACTGAGCACTCGTAATTAAAGATTAATCAACTCACTTCCTGTTTTTAAATCTCTTCTTAAAACTCATTTTTTTAGCTTGGCTTTTAACTCAGTGTAAAGACTTGACATTTATCATGTTCTGTTTTTAATGTTATTCCATCTCATGTTTTTGTGTTTTAACTTGTGTACAGCAGTTTGGTCGACTGTGTTGTTTTTAAACTGCTTTATAAATAAAGTTGGATTGGATTGGAACTGCAGCTGTGCATTGGTAGAAATCAGTTTAGACCTGGATCCAGGATCAGCTCCCAAACAAGCTCCTCACTCCCGACCAGCTCCCTGAACAGCTCCTCGCTCTTGACCAGCTCCTCGCCCCGCTTCCTGACCAGGTCCTCAACCAGCTTCCCGACAACCTCCTCGACAAGCTCCCCAACGAGCTCCTGAAACAGCTCCCCGTTCCCCGACTAGCTCCCCAAACAGCTCCCCATTCCCCGACTAGCTCCCAGACCAGCTCCCGATCCAGCTCCCCGCTAGCTCCCTGAACACCTCCCCGGCCTGCTCCCTGAACACCTCCCCGGCCTGCTCCCTGAACACCTCCCCGACCTGCTCCCCGACCTGCTCCCCGACCTGCTCCCCGCTCCAGAGCAGCTCCCCATTCCCGACTCGCTCCCCGACCTGTTCCTGCTCCCCGACCTGTTCCCCGCTCCCCGACCTGCTCCTCACTCCCCTCCACCTCCCCTACCACCTCTGCGCTGCCTCCTTTGGGCAATTTCGAGGCAAAATGCAATTACCCGTCCATGAGTTCCACCTCAGCGCTTCATTGCACCGCAGTGTTCTTCAGAATCACGCTTCCATAATGCTGATTTAAATGTATTCCCCACATACAGGAAGCTGCGGAATTCTAATGCAGGTTTGGAAAAATGGAAAGAGATGCATAAATGTAACAGGAGCTTGGTTCAATATCGCATTTGCATTTGTGTAAGGCCCAGGAACACCCCAGATCTACGAGTGTGGGCTCCATGCGTTTGTGCTGAACCTCAAATAGTTAGCTTAAAGTTAGCTTCTTAGCGTTCCTATTTGTGCACGCAGTCTTGGTTAGTCCTGGTTTAGACTTTAGAATTTGGGTCTAAATTGTTCAGAACTGGTTGGACACAGTTTTAGACCCAATTTGCACGACCTAACTGTCACTGTCTCTCAAAAATTTTAATGAAAAGCGCAAAATAATCAACCTATTAAAATTCAAATTAATAAAAATAAGTGTTTTTAAATGTAGAACACTTCAATTTTTGGTGTTTTAATATTTATTATGCCTCAAAATTAGCATTAGCGTTAGCATTGAGACACAAATTATGTCTCTTTCTAAACACAGAAGCGTCTCTGGGTGAAGTTTTTCATTTTATTTGTGTAGTGTTTAACATGTTTGACCCTAACCCCGTAACCTCTGACCCCTGTCCACTGTCTCACCCTAACCCCTGACCCCTGACCCACCTGCAGCTGCCTGTCCACTGGCTGATCTTAAAAAATATTTATTCATTTTAGCGTAACTCGGCAAAAACCTCAGAGCTATAACTGGACAGGAAGTAGTGACGCTAACAGGAAGTAGTGACGCTAACAGGAAGTAGTGACGCTAACAGTAACGTTGCTTTTTGTGCACAGAGCCTGTTTCTATTGCTGGATTATGACATGTAGCCCAATATAATTTAAAACAGATAATGATATTGTTAAAATTCTGATTTTTCTGAGTTCGGACATGAAGTCACTAAAAGAAAAGATCAAGTTCAACATTTGTGAATTCACCTTTTGGATATTTCATGACGGTGTTTACGGTGCAATATAAGCAATAGGAAAACATGGGACCATCATCATCACATAATAAAATCTGAAAACAACCAATTCTCTTTAGTAAAACATGCACTGATCAACATTTTTGGCATCTTTTTTTGTAGAGATAGACCCATATATTGGTTGGCTAATGTTTTGGGCCAATACTTGTACTTTTTAGCTTTAAATCTTCAGCAGAGGCCCATAGTTGTATATATTTTCTACTTCTAAGTATTTTATTTTTAAGCATTTTATTTATTTTTTTTACTCTGTGCATGCCCTTTTTTGTATTTGTATTTATTCAGTGTGTTTTATGTTGCACTTTATCACTGCAGCAAGTTCCTAGTTTGTGCACTGTGTTCAATAAAAGTCTAATGATTCTGATTCTGATATCTAGTTTTGGCCGACCTAAAGAACATGCATAAAGCTACAATCAGACACTTTAGTGCAAAAAAGACAACTGCACAAAACACGACTACACTCTCTCTTAAAGGTTTACGATAAAAACGGCTGGAGGTGAGTTTGTAGTGAATATAAACGACATGATTTAGAGAAAATTATAAAAAATCTTCTTTATATATCGGTCCAAAAACATCAACGGAACTTACTGATGATCGGCTGCTCTGGATTCTAAACACCCGGAAAACATAAAAAAAAAGAAAAACATATCGGTCAATCTGTAGTTTTTTGTTTAAACTTGAGTCTCTCTCTTGGCATTTAATAGTTTGGTCAATAAAAGCTTTCTAGCCTCCACTTTTCTAGCCTCTCCTCCCTGGCATTTAATACCAGCTACACAGGATATGTTTTATGTGATGCACTTTGGACAGCTCAAGTCGTTTTAAAAGTGTGAGAAAAGTAAATTTAAACTGAACTGAATGTTTTAGAAGCTGTATTATGTTTGTTTTTTTTGTCTGTTACTTACCAGGAAACTATAAATAAGTTAAATCATCACTGTATTTTCCGGAGTATAAGTCGCACCAGCCAAAAAATGCATAATAATAAAGAAAAAAAAAAACATTTCACATATAAATCGCGTCTGAGTATAAGTCGCACTATGAAACTATGGAAAAAGTGCAATGTATAATCCAGAAAATATGATACGTTTTACATTTTGTTCATATAAATCCCAAAACTGATCTGGCGCGTAACCATTTAACAACAAAAACATGACCATTCCTTTTCAAAACTCCATTAAGCATCATTTCCAAGGATTATTAGTTACACAGTTTTATTTTTTAAAACGTTGCTGACATTTTTAAACTCTACCTGAAGTCTAAATTATTTTAACAACTGCAAGTACATAGAACGCAGATAATTTAGGGAAAACGATCAAAATTTGCTTTATATATCGGACCAAAAACATCGACAGAACTTATTGACGATTGGCTGATCTTGATTATAAACGATCGGCCATGAAAAAGAAAAAAATCGGTCATTTTTGTTTAGTTTAAACTTCAGTCTCTCTTGGCATTTAACCCTCTGATGCGTGAATTATAAAAGCCTTGGTCAAGATTTTTTTCTGAATTGTTTTTATTCTTCTCAGGACATGAAAAAACATTGTGAACTGCCTGTAAAAATGAGTTAACTGCGCAATTTTTAGGCCTGCATAGGAAAACCAATCAGTGGAAATTTACTTGCAGTTACACCGACTGACCACTGAACTGACCTCAATGGAGAGTGGCAGCAGAGAGCGCTCTAGAGTCTGATACGCAGCTCCACCACATAAACCAATGCATTAAAGAGAAAGTTATGTTTAAGTAACTGTCCACTGCAGTGACCGCTGTGCACCAGAGGGTTAATAGTTTGGAGAATAAACATTTTTTAACCTCCGCTTTCCATTACTCTACTATCAATATGTCATTTACGCGCCTATATTTGACACGTTTCTACTTCTGCTGTTGTGCTTTACTGTCGCAACACTGAAATTCCGCTATTTCAGGACAAATAAACGTCTAAATGTGATGCACGACACTCCTGATTTAACCAAAAGCGACGCTCGTTTTGTTCACGAGACGTTTCAGCTCCAATCACACAGTTCCTCAGAGCGACACATCTACGCTTATTAATAACAATTTTCCGCAGTTCGGTTAAAACAGCCAAGTTCAGTCGTTCCCACTTCAAAGCCCACTCCACGCCTCACTGTAAAACACGCCGGATTACAGTACGCGTGCACGGCGAGGGGCTTTCATAGACTCCCCGGACGGACGCTGCCTGTGGATTGAAACTATCCCTCTTCTTCTTCTTCTTCTTCTTCTGGGCCTGATAAAGAGAAGGGAGCGCACGCTGGGCAGCATTTTCCAGCTCTCCTGCTTTTTTTTATACGGTCACAGCACTCAGGGGCAGCGTTTAATCTGAGCTGAGCAAACCCGGCCAATGAGAAGACGACGGAGAAGAAGAAGAAGAAGAAGCAGCAGTCATATTTCGTGCGTACGCCTATCTCCGCCGCTTCACTCTGGGTCAACACGCTGAGCCCACACCCCCGAGGAGACAGAGGCAGCACTTTGATCCAGCTCTATATGTACAGTCAGTGTTTGCACAGAGAATTCACGCTCCGCAAATGAATATTTTATGATATCAGTGCATTAATGACGATAAAAATGCCATTACGGTAAAGCGTTGGCTATAAGGGGTAAACACGAGCAGCTACATTGTGCTGAAGGGCATCGTCAGACTCCGGTGGCGTTTGGACGAGCTGCGCGACGAGGAATTTTAACGAACATGAAACGGCGTATAAATAATTGTTGAGTTCAAATGAAGTTTTTATGTTAAACTCAACTTTTCCGGATGTCAACCGTGACGTGATGTCGAGTCCTCGTCTAAATAATGCGTTGAGTTGTGTTTTATGCTGCCTGGCCAAAAAAAAAAAAAAAAAAAAAAAAGGCCACACGCTCTAATATTTCGTTGGATCGGCTTTAAAAAATTGCTCTGACGTTCGCGATTAAACACAGCCCTGAGTTCTATTGTTGTTTTTCTTCGATTTGATTTCACCAAATGTTTAAGTGTCGTCGATCAAGATCATTCAGGATTTTTTTCCGGTCACATTTCATCATCGAAGTTGATGTTTCCCCACTGTCCTTCCAGTTTTTAATAATGTGTTGAATAGTTCTTAACTCAACTGTAGTAGTTTTTTTGCAATTTCCTTAGATTAGATTAGTTTTCTCT
The DNA here is from genome assembly GCF_009829125.3 of Periophthalmus magnuspinnatus. Classification (NCBI taxonomy): domain Eukaryota; kingdom Metazoa; phylum Chordata; class Actinopteri; order Gobiiformes; family Gobiidae; genus Periophthalmus; species Periophthalmus magnuspinnatus. Next base: position 32,298,871 of record NC_047132.1, read on the forward strand.
GCTTGATGCTGATGATTTGACTCTCCTAAAACAGACGGGACAGGACCCATAGAGTAAAGATGGGACACGTAGAGTAGAGACAGGACACATAGAGTAAAGACGGGACAGATAGAGTAAAGACAGGACAGATAGAGTAAAGACGGGACAGATAGAGTAGAGACAGGACAGATAGAGTAGAGACAGGACAGATAGAGTAGAGACAGGACACAGAGTAGAGACAGGACACATAGAGTAAAGACGGGACAGATAGAGTAAAGACGGGACAGATAGAGTAAAGACAGGACAGATAGAGTAGAGACAGGACAGATAGAGTAGAGACAGGACACATAGAGTAAAGACGGGACAGATAGAGTAAAGACAGGACAGATAGAGTAAAGACGGGACAGATAGAGTAGAGACAGGACAGATAGAGTAAAGACGGGACATGTAGAGTAGAGACAGGACACATAGAGTAGAGACAAGACACATAGAGTAAAGACAGGACACAGAGTAGAGACAGGACACGTACAGTAAAGACGGGACAGATAGAGTAAAGACAGGACCCACAGAGTAAAGACAGGACACAGAGTAAAGGCCGCTGACTAATGAGCTAAACGTGTAAAATGGATTTACTTGGTTTTACTTTTATTATTTAATTGAAGAAGAGTCAAGGTATCGGCATCGCAGCCATTTATTTCCGTTTTTTAAATTGAATGAAGTGAGGAATTAATCTTTCCCTTTGAATATCAACACACAAATACAACGTCTGAGGTGATTTCTTTCCAATCGTAGCGAGTGTTACATAACTTTAACAAAATATACCTCGTTTCCCCCGCACGATGGGATACAGAAGTGCGCAAAGTCGGCTCGGATCCACGAAAAAGCTGGAAACGCAGGGCATGTTTGTTGGCCACATTCGTCGAGCGCATGAAACAGGACGGACCTTGACACGCCGGAAGTGACGTGTACAGTAAGTGTCCTTCAAACGCAGCCGACGAAGTGCGAAACCGACAAACTGGGAATTACGAAATAGGATAGAATAGAATGTTGTTGTTTTTTTAATCGGTCTGTCGAAGGTAGAGCTTTATTTTAGCAAGGACCGGACTTTATGACAAGATTCCTCGACACTTCAGGACTTCCCGATTGTTCCCAAAACGCGCCAAAGCCTGACTGTGTCCAACGCTACAAAAACTGCCCTCGAAATCCTCCCCGACTCCTGTAAATCCTTCAGTGACACCAAACTAATCAATCGCGTCGTTTTTTTAACAACTCCGAGTGAGTTTATGACGAGGGGAAAACCGTTGAACCTCGGTTAAAACCTCGTGAAAGTTGATGTTGCATAAAATAAGTCCATTAACCTTCAACCAGACTCATTCTAACCATTTCTGGGCTCATTCCGCCAACACCTTAATCCATTTCCGCTTTGAAGCTCGCGGATAAAAACCAGCCAGAAATATATTTTAAAGTTTAAATCTTTGTAGTCTTAAACGCTCGAGTGACATTTCGAAACTAAAGATGAGCAGTTAAAGTGGCTGAAAAAGACCGTTTCTGCCAACTCTTATCAAAAGGAAAGTGACAAGAAAATCACCATCGCTCCACTTCGCTCCTGAATTCATAAACGTAAACCGATCTGCAACCCGCGTCTAAATCAGGGTTCTTTTCCGCGCCAAAAATACCAGGGATTTTGCGAAGAATCTGACTTTTAAGGCGGAGTAAAAAGGGTTGTGTTTGTAGACGCGGTTGTGTTTTTTTGTTGATCGGTCCCTCGTGGACGTATCGGGGCGCGGTCGCAGTCGCGGTCGTGCTCGTGCTCGGCGGCGCTCTCATTCTGTCACCGGCTTTGTGCTCCTTCAGATGCCCACTGTGAGCAGCCGAGCCACTCGCACAAACAAAATGTCCCCCCGTCGAGCCTGTGAAGTCGCCATAAAGACAAAAGGCCAAGTGGGAAACCAAACAGGAGCCAGAAAAGCTGCACAGTCACTTTGAGACGGAGGATTTTTGAGACTGGAGTCGGAGGAGCTGGACGTCAAGGAGATTTACATTTACGTTTTTATTTGTGTTTGAATAAAAATCAGAAAAGCGACTGACAGACGAAGAAAAGGACGACGACGTGTGGAATATATCAGTAAAAGTATTCAGTGTTATTATTATTGTTATTGTCATTATTATGATTATTATGATTATTATTATTGTTATTATTATTTATTTATTTAATATTTTTGCAAAAATATATATATATGTATTTCCAGTCCTACTCCAAAACAGTAAAGTAACAGTAAAGTTATTCACTATCATTTCATTATGTATTTATTTCTCTTTAATATCCCATGAAAGTAAAATTACTCCCCGTTAATACCCCACAGAATTAAATACCTCCTCTTTAATACCCCATAGAAGTAAATACCTCCTCTTTAATACCCCATAGAAGTAAATACCTCCTCTTTAATACCCCACAGAAGTAAATACCTCCTCTTTAATACCCCACAGAAGTAAATACCTCCTCTTTAATACCACATAGAAGTAAATACCTCCTCTTTAATACCACATAGAAGTAAATACCTCCTCTTTAATACCACATAGAAGTAAATACCTCCTCTTTAATACCCCACAGAAGTAAATACCTCCTCTTTAATACCACATAGAAGTAAATACCTCCTCTTTAATACCCCACAGAAGTAAATACCTCCTCTTTAATACCCCACAGAAGTAAATACCTCCTCTTTAATACCACATAGAAGTAAATACCTCCTCTTTAATACCCCACAGAAGTAAATACCTCCTCTTTAATACCCCATAGAAGTAAATACCTCCTCTTTAATACCACATAGAAGTAAATACCTCCTCTTTAATACCCCATACAAGTAAATACCTCCTCTTTAATACCACATAGAAGTAAATACCTCCTCTTTAATACCCCACAGAAGTAAATACCTCCTCTTTAATACCACATAGAAGTAAATACCTCCTCTTTAATACCCCACAGAAGTAAATACCTCCTCTTTAATACCCCATAGAAGTAAATACCTCCTCTTTAATACCACATAGAAGTAAATACCTCCTCTTTAATACCCCACAGAAGTAAATACCTCCTCTTTAATACCCCATAGAAGTAAATACCTCCTCTTTAATACCCCACAGAAGTAAATACCTCCTCTTTAATACCACATAGAAGTAAATACCTCCTCTTTAATACCCCACAGAAGTAAATACCTCCTCTTTAATACCCCATAGAAGTAAATACCTCCTCTTTAATACCACATAGAAGTAAATACCTCCTCTTTAATACCCCATACAAGTAAATACCTCCTCTTTAATACCACATAGAAGTAAATACCTCCTCTTTAATACCCCATACAAGTAAATACCTCCTCTTTAATACCCCACAGAAGTAAATACCTCCTCTTTAAAGGATAAAAACACATGACTTATCGCCCGTCATTATGAAGCAGGTGACACACACATTTCCCTGAACCTGAACACATAACCCCGCCCCCTGTGGCCATGACCCCGCCCCCCTGTGACCATGGTCCCGCCCCCTGTGACATGACCCCGCCCCCCGTGGCCATGACCCCTCCCCCCGTGGCCATGACCCCACCCCCTGTGACCATCACCCCTCCCCCTGTGGCCATGACCCCGCCCCCCGTGGCCATGACCTCGCCCCCTGTGGCCATGACCCCGCCCCCCCGTGGCCATGACCCCACCCCCCCGTGGCCGTCGCTCGTAACCCAGTTTGCGTTGCATTTCACGGGGAGTTTGCTCCTCGATTGACAGGAAATGGATGTGACAGAGTCTGAATATATTTGAACAGTGATTTTCCAGTGGTTTTCCGGGGATGGGATCTTTGCTTAGGAAGCTGTTTATCCTTAATATAAACCCATAAGTCACACGCAGCTGTTTGGAAACACATAACAGGGATTTGTGCTTGGACCCACAGTTTGGTCCGGCCGCTCTTATTACTCGGGTCAGTCCTTTGTGGAGGGATCTATATTCAAATATTAGGGATTTATGGCTATTGATGTTTTGAGGCTCGTTCTGCTGACGTGTCCCGATCCAAAGCAGCATTCCAGGGTAATGGAAAAGCAAGTGATGCACAGGCATATTTATGGATACTGTTTGAATGTCAGAGCGCGGAAAACCACAAGCACAGCAAAGGAGGAGAGAGGAGGAGGAGAGGAGGGGAGAGGAGGAGAAGAGGAGGAGGAGAGGAGAGAGGAGGAGAGAGGAGGAGAGAGGGAAACCACAAACACAGCAAAGGAGGAGAGAGGAGGAGAGGAGAGAGGAGAAACCACAAGCACAGCAAAGGAGGAGAGAGGAGGAGGAGAAGAGGAGGAGAGAGGAGAAACCACAAGCACAGCAAAGGAGGAGAGGAGGAGGAGAAGAGGAGGAGAAACCACAAGCACAGCAAAGGAGGAGAGAGGAGGAGGAGAGGAGGAGGAGAGAGGAGGAGAGGAGCAAAGAGGAGGAGAAAGGAGGAGAGAGGGAAACCACAAACACAGCAAAGGAGGAGAGAGGAGGAGAGGAGAGGAGGAGAGAGGAGAAACCACAAGCACAGCAAAGGAGGAGAGAGGAGGAGGTTAGGAGAGAGGAGGAGGAGGGAGGAGGAGAGAGGAGAAACCACAAGCACAGCAAAGGAGGAGAGAGGAGGAGAAGAGGAGAGGAGGAGGGAGGAGGAGAGGAGGAGAAACCACAAACACAGCAAAGGAAGGGAGAAGAGGAGAGGAGGAGGAGGTTAGGAGAGAGGAGAAACCACAAGCACAGCAAAGGAGGAGAGAGGAGGAGAAGAGGAGAGAGGAGGAGGAGAGAAGGGAAGAGACTTCAAGCACAGCACATGAGACAAAAGGAGGAGAGAGGATGAGGAGCGAGAAGAAGAGGAGGAGGAGGAGAGAAGAGGAGGAGAGATCACAAGTACAGCACATGAGACAAAAAGAGGAGAGAGGAGGAGGAGGGGAGGGAGGAGGAGAGGGGGAGAAGGGGAGGAGAGACAGAAAGGGAGGAGAAACCACAAGCACAGCACATGAGACAAAAGGGTCAGAATAAGAGGAGGAAGAAAGGAGAGTGGAGGAGAAGAGGAGGAGGAAGAGAGAGGAGGACACGGAAAGAGAGAGGGAGAGGAGGAGAGGAGGAGGAGTGGGAGGTCAGAGTCCATCATAATTTATCTAAACTTCACGTATAATGAACATATTTTAAGATAGTCATTTTTAAATCTATATAAACAGAAAGTTCATTACTTGTGCTGGGGGCCGCTCCTGCAGACCGAGGGTGCGACCTGGTGCCCGTGGGCCGCGCGTTGGTGACCCCTGCTCTAAACAGTAGCTCACATTACTCTGAGTTTTCCCTTTTCTTATCGACGCCGGTCTCATTTTTGTTCACCGGTGAAACGGCGGCAAATGAATCGCGCCGGTGCTGAAGCGGCGAACGTCGTTTAATAAAGCGCATTTAAATTCTATAATTACAGACTAATTAGGGAGGTAAAGTCTATTCACAGTCTAATGCAGTCTTTGTCGGAGTAAATGCACGTGGAAGTTTGGTCCCGAGGGGGGGAAGCGCGGAACGTGGCCGTCACTTCGCTGCCATGGCGACGCCGCACACCTGAGCGAGCGGAGCAGAGGTGAGAGCGGCGAAACCAACACGAATAATTAATGAGATCCAATAAGAGCCGTAAAAGGGTGCACTGTGGAGGTGTACGCCAGAGGAAAACGCCGCCTGACGGTCTCCATGGAGATGTTAGCGTCGCCTGAACGTTGAGCAGTGTGGCATTACGCTCGTCTGTTGCTAAGGAGACGCATGACCTCGCCAGGCCGTGTTACAGGTCAGATCTGTGATGACCTCCGCTGCATGTTTTTTTTTTTTCAAGATTTTTTTGGAGTAATAACAACACTTGGGTAAATGAAAGAAAGGTTTAATGCCGTACGGTGGGACTTTTCCGTGCGTAATAACGTATCTCCATGGAAACAGGTTACCAAGCGTGTTCTGATGTCGTTTTCTCGTCACAAACGGACCCGAAGTTGCGTTTCGTTTCACGTTTAACGCACAAATTCTGCCTATTTACGCTGAGTTTTTCTTCTCTCAAACTGAAAACGCTCCGTTCCACCTCGTGATGTCATCGTGTGGCGATACAGGAAGTGCTCCGCTGTGTTTTTAAACTCCACACACCTTCACTTCAAGAATCATTTGGATCATTTCAGACCCAGAACTGCCGCTTATCTCTACAGAACTAAAGCTAAAATGATGTTAACTTGAAAAAAACTACCACTTGATGACATCACAAGGTGGAACAGAGCGTTTTGAGGTCTGTTTTTGAGAAGCAACAGCATCATAACTCAACTTAAATCTCTTATTTTAGCCATTTTGCGCAGTATTTTCGCGCACACCTTTAAAATCCGGCCGTCGTCTTGAGCCTCAGACGTCTATTTTGTTTTTTATTTTCACCCAAATATGTTTTTATGAGATTTGGGACCAAGTGTACTCGTAATATTACTCACTGACTATATAAAACTTTGGCGTCCGTGGGGTTAGCGGCGTCTTATTGCCTGAAGTTTCCACAACAGTAACCACGGACGAGACGCCGAAGAAAAGATTTTTATTTTGCGCCGGGATCCGTCATTAGGTGAGTCCAACGGCATCGGCCTCGTCCCAAACAAATGTGAGATTAATGGAGTGACGCTCTCGGCGCTCCGGCTTCCACGGCTCATCTCCTGCTCTCTCTGCTGCTCAGCTCATCTCCTGTCCGCTCACCTATTGTGCTTGTGTCTTTATAGTTCTCATCTGTTATAAATTACCCGTTTTAAATCACAATATTCGTCCTAAACGACTTCATAAAAGAAGCTCGTCGGCTGATTTTAAGTTGTTAAACTGCGGTGTCCAGTGGAGCCGACGTCGCCGTAAACGTCATCATGACAAAGCGGCGTGGAGCCGTCGGCGCCCCCTGTGGACAGAGGCACGTCGTATTAAAGCAGCGGATTTTTAAGAATTTGGGCCGAAATGACGACGCGACGCTGCAGAATCCAACGAGTGTCAATGATTAAGAAAATAAAACTGAAGGAGGAAGTGCGGACGACACAGTGGACTACTTCCTCTTCTTTTTCTTCTTGCTCCTTTTCCTCTTCTTCTACTTCTTCTTCTTCCTCCTCTTCTTCTTCTACTTCTTCCTGCTCTTCTTCTTCTTCTTCCTCGTCGTCTTCTTCTTGCTCCTCCTCCTTTTTTCCCTCTTCTTCCTCCTCTTCTTCTACTTCTTCTTCTTCCTCCTCTTCTTCTACTTCTTATCTTCCTCCTCTTCTTCTTCTACTTCTTCCTCTTCTTCTACTTCTTCCTCTTCTTCCTCATCTTCTTGCTTCTCCTCCTCCTTTTTTCCCTCTTCTTCCTCCTCCTCTTCTTCTTCTTCCTCATCTTCTACTTCTTCTTCCTCCCCTTCTTCCTCTTCTTCCTCTTGCTCCTCCTCCTTTTTTCCCCTCTTCTTCCTCCTCCTCCTCTTCATTCTTTAAAGCTGCACTTTGGAACTTTCCAGAAGAATCCGCTGTCCGTCTCCATGGAGATCTTATTCACTCAGACAAAATGGTTCCTTCTCGACTGGAAGATTTTTCATTCAAAACAAAAAACAAAAAGACGACGGCCACGTCCTTCAACTCACGAAATAAATCCTCATGTTTGAAACACAGGAAGAGCTGGAATGTTCCACAGTACGACATTAAACTGGTCGGATCTGCGGAGAGGCGAGTTCACCTGTGGGTAGACTCCAAAGTTGTTGTTGTTGTTTTGTGCGCACTATGAAAAAACCAACAAAAAATGACATACAGATACATTTTTTAAAGCTGTAAAGTGAAAAATTCAAACCAAAACTATAACATCGCCATGGAGACCAGCAACTATACGACTTTTGTGTAAATTAGTCGCAAAAGTTCCATTTTTATCGTACGTTTTTGTATTTAAATTTAGTTTGGTTACAACAACCTTTTGACAATTTCTCTCAAGAAAATCAAACATAAATGCGTAAACTTTAAATTTTTCCAAACCGTGACCCGCTTTTTTCCCGTTTCGTCGTTTTGAAACACGCACAAAGTCGACGTTAAATCTCCGTTTGATCGTTCGCACTGCTCCTCGTCCTAACACGTTTCTTCTGACCTTTCTCCAACGTAATTATCATCACTTATCCGCCCTCCAAACAGATCCAGAATCCTGAAATACTTCCACCGGAGCGTGTGTCAGCTGCGCCGCCGCTCTGTAAACACTGCGGTATTCCCGAAGCGAGCGCGCGGCGACGTTGAGCAGATTTACCGCTCCACCTCTGATCCTCCACCTCATTTGGACAAGACTTTATAAACGACACGGCGGGAGGAATGTAACGGCGCAAACACGGAGACGAGCGGTAGAAACGGAGAACGCCAAACACGACAGACGACGTAAACAACACGGATCTCAGCGCAGAATGTCACGGTCACTTCGCCAACGTCAACAACCGCGAGAATTCCGAGCGTTCCAGGTATTTCCGAACTCAAAATCGTGTGATCCTTGGGTTGGATTTTGTCCAATGACGCAGCGAAATATACAACCAGGAAGTGAAAGAAGAATTTGAATCTGGTTTAAAGAGGAAGTACCGTATTTTCTGGACTATGCGTCGCTCTGGAGTATAAGTCGTACCAGCAAAAAAACAATAATAATGAAGAAAAAACATATATAAGTCGTATTTTTAGGGAAATTTATTTTACATTTTATCTTTAAAGGCAAATTATAACATATATTAGTCCATTTTTTTTTTTTTTTCTATGATACTCAGATACTAATCAACACTAAAACTATCACTGAAGATACTCATTTCAGCAAGAAACTATATTTAAAAAGTAGAAAACGGGGATAATATTTCACGTTTCCTGAAAATGTTGCCTACTTTCATAAGATTCATAAGATTAAAATTATAATTATTCATCTGTATAACATTTTAAACTGTCTGCAACTTTAATAATTATTGTGATGTACTGTATTTTCTGGACTATGCATCGCTCTGGAGAATAAGTCGCACCACAAAAAATGCAGAATAATGAAGAAAAAAACATATATAAGTCACATTTTGGGGGAAATTTATTTTACAAAATCTGAGACCAAGAACAAATATTTTATTTTTAAATCAAGTTCTAATAATAATAATAAAATGTGGACCAACAGGCTGAATATCAGTACATCACGCTAACGTAACACATTTATATTTATTCAGCTCCATGAAGCACAGACAGAACTGAACACGTGTCTGGTTTGTTAACGTAAGATATTAACAGTTAATCAGATAAATAAAGAAGAAAAAACAACAACAAGTTTACATATAAGTCGCACCCCGGACAAACACCTCGCGCGTCCGGTGAACCCTCCCGTTTTAAAGTGACGGCGGCGGACACGGCTTTAAACGCGGTAATCCATTTGAAAGTGAAAGTGAAAACACCAGAGAAAATCATCGAGAAACGAGGGAAGTGTCTCGACTGAACCGCAACATCTTTAAAACGCAAGTTACTTATTTATTTTTTTATTGCGGAACATTAACGGGGGAAGGTTTATATCGACGAAGCATTTGGTCGATCAGCCACAAGAGCTAACCGACGCCGAATTATGCGAATTATGAGATTAATGGTGTACTATGGAACTTTTCTGCTGCGATGCCTGCCACCTCCTGGTCTCCATGGAGATGTTAACGCTCTACTTGAACGTTAAACAGTACGGCATTACACTTATCTGTTACCGTGGAGACAGCTGCTCCCATTAGGCCATGTACACGTCAGATCTGTGGCGACGCGACTCCACAAACAAGAAGAATTCAGGTTTTTTTTTTGTTTTTTTTTAAGGATTAATACAAAAAACTTAACATATAAAGCAATAACGTCGCCATGGAGACGAGTTACACGGTGCATATACACGTTTTGAGCTTTTATTTCTTATTTAAAATCCTAAAATATGGAGTTGTGTCGAGTCTCGTGCGGCTATTTTGGTTTTTATTTTGAACCAAATGTGTTTTTATGAGATTTGGGACCGAGTGCAGTCGTAATGTTATTCATCGACTGAATAAAACACAAAGTACTGAACCTGCAAATCTATTTATAATGTAATAAACTGAGGTAGAAGCGGACGCACAGGTGAAGTGTGTGTGCGTGTGTGTGTGTGTGTGTGTGTGTGTGTGTGTGTGGGGTGTGTGTGTGTGTGTGTGTGTGTGTGTGGAGCTGGACGTGCACAGGTGTCGTCTTTAGGTCTTAAAGTTTTGGTCTAGTTCTACGTTTAACTTTCCTGCACAAATCCAGTTTTTCACCTTTATTATTCCTGATCCCAGGCCTGTCCCTGATTGGCTAATCCACCTGTCAATCACAGGAGGAGGAGGCGGAGCTTCACCGGTGCCAGATTCACAGCTTCAGAAATTTTTGAAGGAGCGTCGTGTTCTGCTGCTTCTCTCCTCCTCCTCCTCCTCCTCTTTCTTTGCTCCTCCCTTCCCTCTCCGTTTATCCCAAACTGAGCCGCTTTTCACTCCTCCTCCTCTCTCCTCCTCCTCACGTCTTCGTAAACTGTTGGAGAGAGGAGGAGAGAGAGGAGCAACAGAATGCACGCTCCTTTAACATTTTACGAAAATGTGAGGAAAGAGGAGTGAGAAGGAGGAGGAGGAGGAGAGGAGCAACAGAACGCCTTCACCTCCTTCTCCTCTTCAAAAAGTGTTGAAAGAGCGTGCATTCTGCCACTTCTCTCCTCCTTTCTCCTCCTCCCCCTCACATCTGCGTAAAGTGTTGAAGGAGTGTGTGTTCTGTCACTTCTCTCCTCCTCCTCCTTTCTCCTCCTCCAAGGTTCGTAAAGAGTTGGAGTGTGTGTTCTGTCGCTTCTCTCCTCCTCCACCTCCTCTCTCTCCTCCTCATATCTCCATAAAGAGTTGAAGGAGCATGTGTTCTGCCGCTTCTATCCTTCTCCACCTCTCTCTCTCCTCCTCTCTCCTCCTCTCCTCCTCCTCCTCTCTCCTCCTCCTCCTCTCTCTCTCCTCTCTCCTCCTCTCCTCCTTCTCCTCCTCCTCTCTCCTCCTCCTCTCTCTCTCCCTCTCTCTCTCTCTTCTCCTCCTCCTCCTCCTCCTCACATCTCCGTACAGAGTTGAAGAAAAGCGCGTTCTGGATCCAGACAAACTTTTAATAGTTCTTGATATGAAAATTCAAAAATCTCTTCATTATTACATGTTTTTGTTTGTTGATTTGTTCATTTGAATCACATTAATATTCATAAAAAACAATAACCAGTTTATTCACATTTTAAATTTGCATAGAAAATACCAATCAATAAGAGACAATTAGCACGATTAGACTCTGCCCTTCACCGACTCCACTAAACTCCTGCTCCAGACTGAGACGCTCCTCCTCCTCCTCCTCCTCCTCCTCCCTTCTCTTCCCTTCTCCTTCTATCCCAGAGTGAGCTGTGTCTCTTCCCCCCCCCTCCATCCTCCTCTTCCCTCCTCCTCCTCCTCCCCCTCCTCCCCCTCCATCCTCCTCCTCCTCCTCCTCCTCCTCCTCCTCCTCCTCCTCCTCCCCCTCCTCCCCCTCCATCCTCCTCCTCCTCCTCCTCCTCCTCCTCCATCCTCCTCCTCCCTTCTCTCTTCCCTTCTCCTTCTATCCCAAAGTGAGCTGTGTCTCTTTCCTCCTCCCTCCTCCTCCCCCTCTCTCCTCCTCTATGCTCTTCCTCCTTTTTCCTCCCCTCTCCTCCTCCTCCTCTATGCTCCTCCTCCTCTTTCCTCCCCTCTCCTCTTTCCTCCCCTCTCCTCTTTCCTCCCTCCTCCTCTCTTCCTCCGCCCCCTCCCTCCTCCTCCTCTTCTCTCGTCCTCCCTTGTCCTGTCTCCTCCCCTCTCTTCCTCCTCCTCCTCTCCCCCTCTCCTCTCTCCTCCCTCCTCCTCCTCCTCCTCTTCCTCCATGGACCGGTGTAATTGAGGAGGTGCTCTTGTGGGTTGTACATTCAGATGATTTTGTATAATTTATGCAGAGTGGAGATGTGGCAGTGACAAATGTCGGGCCCAGGGGCGTCTGTCAGACTCTTTTTTGCCGCAGTAACTCGGTCTGTTTACGGCGACTGTGTGCGACAACAACACACGTGTGCGACAACAACACACGTGTGCGACAACAACACACTGCACACACGGCAATTTCACCGTTTTACACGCACAACTTTTACTTAAGAAATCCTAAAAACAGCTGGAAATTACACTTAAAGATCCTAAATTACACTTTTCCTCATCACAAACAGACCTGGAGTTTTGGCTTTGCTCTTTTCCCAAACTGAAAACGCTCCGTCCCACCTCGTGATGTCATCAAGTGGTGATACAGGAAGTGCTTTAATGTGTTTTTAAACTCCACACACCTTCATTTCTAGAATCATTTGGATCACTCTCAGCTCTGCCGTTCCCTATTTCGACTAAACAAACGGTAAAAAACGTAGCTGTTAACTTGAAAACCACCACGTTATGACATCACAAGGTGGAACAGAGCGTTTTGAGCAGGTAAAAATGAAATAAAACACAACTCCAGGTCTGTTTTTGAGGAGGAAACAGCATTAAAACATAACTTAAAGCTCACGAGGGTCAATTTCGTGTAATATCGGACCTTTAAACACGCCGCTATTGTTTTTCTTCTTCTTCTGTTTTGAATAACTGTTTCTAAATTAGCACACGGTTTCATCTGCGCTCCGTCGGTGTTATGCAGGAGTAACGTTGGCTGCATTAAATATTAACCTTAAGAGCCAAGGAGAACAGATACGTCATATTTTGTGAGTGTAGATACAGATCCAGCGGCTGCGTTTGTGTTTGGACGCCGAGCGCACGCCAAAATCACCGCCATAAATCAGATCTTATGCACATGACACGTCTCATTCATCAGCCGAGTCCGTCAGCCGACACGGGGCCGAAGTGCTAATGTCGCCGCGGACGCCACAATCGGACGGTTTGAAGAGAGGAGGAGGTAGAGAGAGGGCACTGTGATCTGAAGAAGAAGAGGAAGAAGAAGGAGAAGAAGAAGAGGAGGAAGAAGAGGAAGAAGAGGGAGAGGAGTTTGGACGATAAGAAAACTTTCACTCAGAAATAAAGATATAAATAGAGCAGCGTTGGCCCAGTGGAGTTTGGACAAATCCAACCAAACGTCCAGCCTCATGTCCCAGGATGAGTCACGTCACTGGGACCAGACTGGGACTAAACCAGGACTAAACCAGGACAAAACCAGGACTAAACTAGGACTAAACCGGGACTAAACCAGGACTGAACCGGGAAGAAACCGGGACGAAACCGGGACTAAACCGGGACTAAACCGGGACTAAACCAGGGCTGAACCAGGACTAAACCGGGACTAAACCGGGACAAAACCGGGACAAAACCGGGACAAAACCTGGACTAAACCGGGACAAAACCGGGACAAAACCTGGACTAAACCAGGGCTGAACCAGGACTAAACCAGGACTAAACCAGGACTAAAACAGGGATAAACCAGGACTAAACCGAGACAAAACCGGGACAAAACCGGGACAAAACCGGGACAAAACCTGGACTAAACCAGGACTAAACCGGGACAAAACCGGGACAAAACCAGGACAAAACCTGGACTAAACCAGGGCTGAACCAGGACTAAACCAGGACTAAACCAGGACTAAAACGGGGATAAACCAGGACTAAACCGGGACAAAACCGGGACAAAACCGGGACAAAACCTGGACTAAACCAGGGCTGAACCAGGACTAAACCAGTACAAAACGAGAACTAAACCAGGACAAAATCGGGGGAAGACCAGGACTAAACGAGAACTAAACCGGGACTAAACTGGGAGGAAATCGGGACGAAACCAGGACTAAACCGGGACTAAACCGGGACTAAACCAGGACGAAACCAGGACTAAACCACAGTGGAGCACTTCCTGTATCACCACATGATGACATCACAAGGTGGAACAGAGCGTTTTCAGTTTGACAGAAGAACTCAGCCTAAATCTGCAGAGTTTATGTGTTTAACATGTGAATGAAACAAAAAAAAAACACAACTCCAGGTCTGTTTGTGACGAGGAAACGACATTAAAAGTGTAATCTGAGCCTTTAAACATAATCCCCACATTTTCCCTCGAGTCTCTTCGATTTTTAACAGTTTTGCTGCGAGATTGAACAAATCAAAAATGCAATTCACAAATCAGAAGCAGTAACGTCTCCGCAAACAGGTAAATAAAATCTGCCAACGCTGCAGTTTACGCTCAAACCACATTCATCAGGAAAGACGTTTTTCCAAAAATCGCTCCGCCAAAGATAATCACGACCTTCGCTTTTACGCAAAAAAAAAAAAACACAACAGCACCGCCTCAGAAGCAAAAGCAACAGCTCAAAATGTGGAATAAAACTCATTTCATCAACGTCAGAGTCTTATTTTGATTTGTTTTCATTTGCAGAACGTCCCGACTGCGCCTCGTTCTCGTTCGGATTTTCCCGACGATCGCGGTTCTGCCGGAGGAACGCGCCCGATTGGAAGCGATAACTTTAAACATTGTCACGGCTTCAATTCTCTAAGTAACGCTTAAACCGAGCGCTAACACTCGGGGGATCGGCGCTAACCTTTCCACCTCCTAAACACGATCTGTGAGACTCGGCGCTGTAATGTGGACATAATTGGAGCGCCGCCTCTGTTCTTATATAACAGGGAATTGGAGCTTTAGTGTGATCCTCAAATTAAACCGTCCCTGCTGGATTCTGTAAGTGATGCCATCAGGAGAGCCGCGCTAATGCCCTCGCTGTACTTTATTTCTTTTCATTATAAACAAAGGCGTAGTGTTTGTGCCGACTGTGCGATCTTTTTTAAGGAAGGAAAAAAGCAAATGTGAAACTTTACCCAATTTAGGCCCTGATTTTTTCACGTGTATGAGTATAGGGAGTATCAGGACTAAACCAGGACTAAACCAGGACTAAACCAGGACTAAATCAGGACTAAACCAGGACTAAAACCAGGACTAAACAGGGACTAAACTGGGAGGAAATCGGGAAGAAAACAGAACAAAACCAGAGCTAAACCAGAACTAAACCGGGACTAAACTGGGAGGAAATCGGGAAGAAACCAGGACTAAATCAGGACTAAACAAGAGCTAAACCAGGACTAAACCAGAACTAAATCAGGACTAAACCAGGACTAAACAGGGACTAAACCGGGACTAAACTGGGAGGAAATTGGGAAGAAACCAGGACTAAATCAGGACTAAACCAGAACTAAATCAGGACTAAACCAGAACTAAAACCAGGACTAAACAGGGACTAAACAGGGACTAAACCGGGACTAAACTAGGACTAAACCAGGACTAAACCAGGACTAAACCAGAACTCTAATGCCCTCGCCGTACTTTATTTCTTTTCATTATAAACAAAGGCGTAGTGTTTGTGCCGACTGTGCGATCTTTTTTAAGGAAGGAAAAAAGCAAATGTGAAACTTTACCCAATTTAGGCCCTGATTTTTTCACGTGTAATGAGATTTAATCAGTCGACTAATTATTTGAAATAGATTTGAAGGATTTACAGGAGTATAGGTAGTATCAGCCTAAAAAAACACATAATAATGAAGAAATAATGCAGTAGTAGCAGTATTTTTTGGATTATAAGTCGCTCTGGAGAATAAGTCGCACCAAAAAATGCATAATAATAATGAAAAAACCCTATATAAGTCACATTTTTTGGGGAAACTTATTTTACAAAATCCGAGACCAAGAAGGTGAGTTAAAATGTATAATCAGCCAATTTTTTTGTTCTATGATGCAGATACTAATCAAAACTAAAACTATCACTGAAGATACTCATTTCAGCAAGAAACAAAATTTAAAAAGTACAAAACCGGGATAATATTTCACGTTTCCTGAAAATGTTGCCAACTTTCATAAGATTCATAAGATTAAAATTATAATTATTCATCTGCATAACATTTTAAACTGTCTGCAACTTTAATAATTATTGTGATATAAGGACGAAACGTCGCTCTGGAGAATAAGTCGCACCACAAAAAATGCAAAATAATGATGAAAAAAACATATATAAGTCGCATTTTACTGTTAGCGAACTCGCCTTTCCACGGATATGACGTGTAACTTTGCCCGGTTGCTCCATTTGCATGTCTCTATAAAGGCTACGGTAAAGTTACACTGTGGAACATTTGAATATCTCCATTGAAAAAAGCAGATAGTGCCAGAAAAGTTAAATAAAACAGTTTTATGACGCCTCATTTTTACTCAGAGATGTAAATATATAACTGTAGTAGTAGTAGAAGTAGTAGTAGTAGTAACTGTGTGTCTCTAATGTCTGACTGAGTGAATAAAAGGGAACATTTTTAGTTTGTTTAGTATAAAAAAGTCTCAAAGTTGGGCTCAGTACAGTGTTCATCACAGGCAAACAAGGAAACAAACAACCAACACCATTTCTCCTTCACAAATCCTGCAAATCGAGTCAAAACAAAACCAAGAACTGATTCACCAAAGCATCAAACTCACTGAAACAAGAGAGAAATGTGAGAAAACGTTAACGCCTGTGTGAGAAAAGTGTATAAAGTGTGTGGTGAGGGGTTTTACAGACAAAAACAGAGAGAATAATGTAAAAAAATAAAGCTGACGACTTCTCTGAGTTAGTTTTAGAACATAATTGCTCATGTTTTTGTCGCCTTTTACTGTTAGCGAACTCGCCTTTCCACAGATATGACGTGTAACTTTGCCCGGTTGCACCATTTGCATGTCTCTATAAAGGCTACGGTAAAGTTACACTGTGGAACATTTGAATATCTCCATTGAAAAAAGCAGATAGTGCCAGAAAAGTTAAATAAAACAGTTTTATGACGCCTCATTTTTACTCAGAGATGTAAATATATAACTGTAGTAGTAGTAGAAGTAGTAGTAGTAGTAACTGTGTGTCTCTAATGTCTGACTGAGCGAATAAAAGGGAATATTTTTAGTTTGTTTAGTATAAAAAAGTTTCAAAGTGGGGCTCAGTGCAGCGTTCAAGGAAACAAACAACCCGACACCATTTCTCCTCCACAAATCCTGCAAATCGAGCCAAAACAAAACCAAGAACTGATTCACCAAAGCGTCGCGTTCACTGATTGGCGGATAATTTCAGCCCGGCGTCGAGTCTGAACGCTCGAATAATAATCAAACACAAACATGAGATTCTAACGCGGCCAAGAATCTACTCCAAAATCAACCAAATTCATCCCCAAAAATAACCAAAAGTGCGAAAAAACGAACAAACTCCCGAAGCCAAGATCCTCCGGCGTCTCCGCTCGTCGCAATCAGCGGAGATGTTTGCCGCGCGGGATTGTGGGACGTTAGCTTCTCGTCGATAATCCTCGGAGAGTTTGTGGTCATGTGACGAAGGAGGGAAGGAGGGAAGGAGGGAGGAGGAAAGGAGGGAGGTGAGAGGAATCATTAAAGAGTCTTACCTGATGTGGACGGAGGCCCCGGGAGGAGACGCATGGAAGAGAAAACAGAAAGAAAATCATTAAAATACATAATAACAAACACAAACTGCATCATAAATATACAAATATCCACAGTATTTTCAAACGAATTCTAACATGAAGCATCTTAAAGCTCCACTACGTAGCTTTTCTGATTGAAAGTCCATCACCGGTTTGAATGCGTGAAGAGCAGAGATGAGTGTAAATGAATGTATTTGTCTTGAATCAGGCCAAACTGACTCAAATAATGGGGACTGTGCAATGAATATAATGTGCAATAAGTGGAATGTGCAATATTTTGGATGGTGCAATAATGGGAATTTTTATTTTGACCCTTTTTTGACCCCAGCTCTTTGGGACAATGGAGGGAAATGATCCTTTGGTGATAATCCAGTGTGTTTATGTTCATGTTGAATCGTGTGTTCATTAAAATGCACTGTCATAAAAAAAAATAAATAGATAAATAAAATATAATAATAATAATCATAATAATAATCATAATAATAATAAAATATTAAATAAAAATAAATAGATAAATAAATAAATACAATATAATAATAATAATAATAAAATAGTAAATACAAATAAATAGATAAATAAATAAAATATAGTAATAAAAATATTAAATAAAAATAGATAAATAAATATAATAATAATACAAATATTAAATACAAATAAATAGATAAATAAAATATAATAATAATAATAATAATAATGATATAAAAATATTAAATACAAATAAATAAATACAATTAAAATAGAAATTAAAATAAAACAATTAAAATTAAAGTTAAATATGGTAAGATGCACTGCACTGCAACTGCTCCCATAAAGTAATGGTAAAATACGGCTGTGGATGAGTTTGTGACACATTTAAATGATATTTAATGACAGAATTTGGGGAAAATAAAATCAAAATCTGACCCACATAGCCTCAAAATATCGGCGGAGTTTATTGACCAGCAGTTTCTCTGGATTTGAAACAATCTATCGGCATCGGCCATGAAAAAAACAAAAAAACAAACCCATATCGATCAGTCTCTCAGGTTATTGCTTTGCTTCAAATTTCAGTTTCAGTGTTTTTCTTATTATTTTCTCTTTCATTATCCAGCTGGAGGTGTGTCATAGCAACCAAAGAGCCAATCAGGAGCGAGGCTGTTGAAGGTAACTCTTCCTGCACGCACTGCTGGTTTAACAGAGAGCGGGCGCTTAGCAACACTGTCAATCAAACATGATGCTAACGCTAACGGGAGTGAACTCGGGGAAAGAAGGACCTGATTTGTCTGTTATTAATGTTCATATCTTGATTTACAGACAAAATAGTGAAATAAAAACTCCAGGATTTCCCCAGATTGTTGCGTCATAGGTAAAACTCTGGATTTCTACAACATTTTCTGGACTGGATTTCTGGACAATTAGCGAAATAAAAACCCCAGGATCATGTAGAGGGTTAATACAAACATTTAAGACCAAAATGACGAGAGAGGAGTTGGAAACGTGCTCGTACTCACTTCCTGTTTGGAATATAGCAGCTAGCAGGTTAGCTATATCCATTTCCATATACAGAAATAATTATAAATAATAGATTAATAGAACAGATAAGGAAATGTTGTCTTTTTCCTCATTAGTGTTAATCAAATTTGTGTTATGAATGTGAAATATATCATTCATAATAAGGTTTGTATCAAAAATCAGATGCTAATCGAAACTAAAACTAGAACCAAAGCTAAATACTCAAATATTGAACAAAAAAAATTGAGTCTATTCCTTAGTATCGAAATCTAGTTTTGAAATTTTAGCATCGTGGCAACACTAATTAAAAAAAACAAACAAAAAAACAAAATAAAAACAACCCTTCCTTAGCAACGCTGTCAATCAAACCTGTTGCTAACGCTAACGGGAATGAACTCGGGGAAAGAAGGACCTGATTTGTCTGTTATTAATGTTCATATCTTGATTCACAGACAAAATAGTGAAATAAAAACTCCAGGAATTCCCAAGATTGTTGCGTCATAGGTAAAACTCTGGATTTCTACAACAATTTTCTGGACTTTATTTCTGGACAATTAGCGAAATAAAAACCCCAGGATCATGTAGAGGGTTAATACGAACATTTAAGACCAAAATGACGAGTCTGACAGCAGCAGGTACAGAGAGAGAGGACAGAGTTTTTCAATAGAAAGTGAATTGGAGTCGCTTATGATCACTTCCTGTTTGGACCGCGGCGGCTAGCAGGTTAGCGACGTCCATGTTTATACACACAGTCTGGTCTGAGCACGATTCGATGTCGTCAATCACTCCCCGCGCGCTCCGAAAACGTCGCTCAGGTCACTTAGGCCCAAACGGCGCCAAACGAAGCAGAACGTGGCGGAGTTAAAAATTCATAACCCGTGATTGTCCTAAAACTCCGTGTAGCGCCACTTCCCGTACGCGCGGAGGCGGGGGCTGCCCCATTAGCTTTCAGCGGGCACATTTTTTGATTTACACGGAGCGGCTCTGACGGCGCTGTTCTCTGGCCCGGACGCGGCGCTAATGCGAGCACACACGCCGCTTTTATTAGCTGTGAAATCCAACGCCATCAAATATTAAACATTTCATTACGGAGCGCCGCTTGTCTTGTTCTGGGGAGCGGGCACTTAAACCTACAGCAGCCAGGACAAAACACAACGCCGGGATATACAGACGCAGCGGCCGTTACGAGAAATCTATTTGAGAAGATGTGTTGTCATTGGCGAACACACAGATTCAGATTGTGTGTGTGTGTTTGTGTGTTTTTGTGTGTGTTTGTGTGCGTTGTGGTCGTTCCCTCACCTTCCGACGAGGCTGTTGATTAATATTTAATTTGTTTACATCAAAACAACAATAGTTTCCTGTGTGTGGCAGATGAATACGACTTTAATGAAATGAAAGAGGCTCATTACGTCTTGTTCAGAAATGAAATTGCATTTTACAGGTGAGGTATGTCCACAGAAAAGACACGATTTAAGAAGAACAGAAGCAGTTTATATGGGGAAAGTATGCAAATAAAATAATAATAATGACAATAATAATAACACTACTACAACTACTACTATTACTAATGCTACCACTACTACCAGCACTACTAATAATAATTTTAAAAAAAATTACTAAATAATAAATAATAATAATAATAATATTAATAAAAATAATAACAATGATTAAATAATAAAAGTTACTACTTAAATAATAAAATAAAAATAATAAAATAAAAATTACTACACAAATAATTAAATGATAATAATAATAATAATAATAATAAGAAGAAGAAGAAATAAAAATGGCCAAAAAAATAATAATAATGTAATAAAAATAATTATATACATAAAATGATAAAATAAAATCATAATAATTTTATACTAATTTAATAATAATGATAAAAAATATAAAATCGTAAAAAAAGGACAATACAGTAAAATCAATTATATTTCTATTATTGTTTAAATTATATTAATAAAATGTGTTCTGAGCAGAGACGGGCGACATTTACTTCAAGACAGTAATGATGGTGATGTGTGATTGTGAGCTAATGCAAAATGTGTGTGTGTGTGTGTGTGTGTGTGGGTGTGTACATATCACATATCACATGGACCTGTCCTGGTGGTAAGTTTAAAGTTTTGTGATTATGAAACAAGGAAACTGTCAATAATGAATTTAAAGGTTCAATATTACAAAAACACTGACTCTTGAGGTTAAAGTCGTGTTCACAAACAGACCTGGAGTTGTGTTTTTGAAGCCTAAATGTGCAGGTTTGTGTGTAAAAAGTGTGTGAATGAAACAAAACGATGAGGAAACATTTGAAAAAACATTATTATTTTAACATTTGACGATATTTTTCCTATTTTCTCAGTTATAAAAGAGCTAAAATACATAAATAACCTCACAAATCTCTCCTTTCATCAGCGACACCTCCACCCGCCGCCTCTGAGCTCCACCGTTTATCTGTTCAATAAACTGTTCACTTCAGCCGTTTGTCAGTCGTTCCATGTTGGAGCGATTTGACGAAACACGAGAAGCACGAAACGCCACGAACCCAGACGTTTAAAAAAGAACTGATCTGCAAAATGGACGACTCAGAGTTTGATCCGTGTTCGATTTGTTTCTCCTCAAATGTTCAAGTTTTATTTGAACTGATTCATGTTTGAGTTTAATCTTTAATCCACTATTTTCAAGACGCCATTTTGTCGACCTGCCCCCGTTTAACCTCCACCTGTGACACGCCCACAGTGACACGCCCACTGTGACACGCCCACAGTGACACGCCCACAGTGACACGCCCACAGTGACACGCCCACTGTGACACGCCCACAGTGACACGCCCACAGTGACACGCCCACAGTGACACGCCCACAGAGACACGCCCACTGGGACACGCCCACTGGGACACGCCCACAGTGACACGCCCACTGTGACACGCCCACTGCGACACGCCCACTGCGACACGCCCACTGTGTGAAGAAGAGGAAGAAGAATAAGAGGAGGAAGAAGAGGAAGAAGAACAGGAAGAAGAGGAGGAAGAATAAGAGGAGGAAAAAGAGGAATAAGAAGAGGAAGAAGAGGAAGAGGAAAAAGAGGAATAAGATGAAGAGGAAGAAGAAGAGGAGGAAGAGCAAGAAGAGGAAAAAGAAGAGGAAGAGGAAAAGAAGAGGAAGAGGAAAAGAAGAAGAAGAGGAAAAGGAAGAGGAAGAAGAAGAGGAAGAGGAAAAAGAAGAAGAGGAAAAGGAAGAAGAAGAGGAAAAGAAGAGGAAGAGGAAAAGAAGAAGAAGAAGAGGAAAAAGAAGAAGGAGGAAGAGGAAGAAGAAGAGGAAGTAGTCCACTGTGACGTCTGCTCTTCCTTCTTCAGTTTTATTTTCTTAATCGTTGACACTCGTTGGATTCTGCAGCGTCGCGTCGTCATTTCGGCCCAAATTCTTAACATTTCACTGCTCTAGTGCGACGTGCATCTGTCCACAGGGGGCGCCGACAGCTCCACGCCGCTTTGTCGTGATGACGTTTACGGCGACGTCGGCTCCACTGGACACCGCAGTTTTCTAACTTGAAATCTTCTTTTATTCACGCCGTTTTAGATGAAAATCGCGACTTAAAACGTGCAAATTATTACAACCGCAGAGACACAGAAGCGCGTTGTTCTTCTTCTTCTTCTTCTCCTTCTCCTGAGGTTGAATTGAACAGCGTAACGACAGCCCCTCAGCCAATCAGAGAACATTAGCATCAAACGCCCGCGAGCGCAGCCCCATCTGTCAGTTTAAGTACATTAGAACGACCCTCACGGAGCCACTCCAAAGTCGACCGTTTTGAGTTTTCTTCGCGATTAAAGCCGCTCTAATCCTCTCCACTTCGACCGCTACACCGAAAAAAAAACAGTTTTTATTTTTGTATCTCGCTCTCCCCCCGTGTGCCATTGATATTCATAGAGGTTAAGACTTATTTGTCAGCTACAGCAGAGCCCGCGTTTGGCAAAAGGGCAACAGTGCGCTCAAAGACTTCTAACTTCCACTCCGAACAACCCGGCGCACAATTACGCCGCTTGTTTTATTCATTAATGTACTTTGTTTGATCGGAAATTATTTCACTTCTCTAAGCTCTTTGACCTTTAAGAGCCCCCAGAAATCGCAGCAAACTGTGCCAAGATTGAGATCGTAACCCCGGCGGATTCGAGTGGGTCTCGGCGAAACGGGAAATGAGGAAAAACACGGCGCAAATGATTCAGGGGTTTGGTCTTAAGAAGAAACATTTATACTCATACAATTTCATCAGCCATTAAAACGCTTAATAAGACGAGAAGCGCAATTAGCAGCTGGTCGGCGCAGATGAGACCACTGCAGATAAAAATAGAGGTGATGAGAGCGAGACAAAAGCACGAATAAACAACCAATTATACTCAAGTCTCCGGTCTGGGTTTAAAGCGGCGACGTGCGACAGTTAAACCACAAAATACATGCGATATTTAAAGGGGAGGTATCACGATTTTATCTGAGCCACGTTAAAGCCTCAAAAACAGACCTGGAGTTGTGTTTTTGTTTCATTCACACGTTTGAGTGACTTTGGATTATTAGTTTGTCAGAATCTCCAAACTAAACCAGGATCAAATCAGGACAAAACCAGGACTAAACCGGGACTAAATCAGGACTAAACCGGGACCAAATCGGGACTAAACCAGGACTAAACCAGGACTAAACCAGGACTAAATCAGGACTAAACCAGGACCAAATCAGGACTAAACCGGGACTAAACTGGGACTAAACCGGGACCAAACCAAAACTAAACCAGGACTAAATCGGGACTAAACCAGGACCAAACCAGGACCAAATCAGGACTAAACCGGGACCAAATTGCGACTAAACCGGGACTAAACTGGGACTAAACTGGGACTAAACTGGGACTAAACTGGGACCAAACCGGGACTAAATCAGGACCAAATCAGGACTAAACCGGGACCAAATCGGGACTAAACTGGGACTAAACCAGGACTAAATCAGGACGAAACCAGGGCTAAATCAGGACTAAACCAGGACTAAATCAGGACTAAACCAGGACTAAACCAGGACCAAACCAGAACTAAACCAGGACTAAACCAGGACCAAACCAGGACTAAACCAGGACTAAACCAGGACCAAACCAGGACTAAACCAGGACTAAACCAGGACCAAACAAGCACTAAACGAGGACTAGACCAGGAGTCAACCAGGACCAAACCAGGCCTTTATAAGGACGTGTCTCTCCCTTTCACAAGTATAAGACACATACAGTAGCATACACCCATGGACCCTGGGGAAGTGATGCTAACTGTAGGCACTGCTCTGTCTTTACTAGACTTTAATCTGAGCTTTACCTCAACACAATCAGACCAGAAAGAGCTGATTTAGTTGGAGCTACAACAGTTGAGTTGATCTGTGCTGTTAAAGTAAAGTCCCTCTCACGTGACATTACACAAGCTAGTTAGCATTAGCATTAGCCCACAGTTTTTCAGTTTTTCACTCTCACTCTTTGTTGAAAATCAAACTCTTAAACAGGACCATGAACGCTCGGATTGATCTTTTCAGACGATCTTACGACGCATTTGTGTTTTCTAATGTTGGCATCGTGTCTCCATGGAAACCGCTGAACATATAGACGCACACACACATGTAGCACACCCCCAGCGTGACGTCTCCATGAAGCATCAACTATTAAAAAAACAGTTTTATCATCAACGTGGCATCGAGTCTTTTCCTTAGCGTCTAAATTTGTTTGAAATCGTAGAATTGTGACGACGACGACAAATGCTAACGCCGTACTGTGGAACGCCGCGGATCTTTTTACGGACCCAGGGAAGTTCCGAGTTTTTTGGCATAGAACAGTAGGACGGGTACGGAGCGCGGGCTTTTGTTTTAACCTCCCTGCAGGAGACAAAGTGCCGGCGATAGAAAAGAGGGATGAGCCAAAAGGGAGAGTGTTTAGGATTCAATTAGCCATGCCTCTTCTTGTTAGCGCGGCGCCGGCTGACAGCTGAATGCACAAGGTGAATACATCCCGCTCTATACTGTGTAAGGTGACTTTTAAAGCACTCATCATTGTAAAACAAGGCCATATCTTTGGTTTGTTTACAACTATCAGCGGCACACGTTTAATTAGCTCTGTCATAACACAATGCATTTTAATTTGACAGGGTTTAAATAAGCACGTTCAACTTTATCTGCAAAGTAATGAATCTTTTTAGCGGTGAAGTGGTTTGCTCTCAGCTGGAACTGATACTCCGCTGGGGGTGGTCTGTACGTGGGTCTATGGCGGAGTCTTCGGAAGTTAAGGTGGTGACGCAATGCGATACAAACGTTATACAGTTACAGGTTCGATATAAAGCGGTTTCCTCCTCAAAAAACAGACCTGGAGTGGTGTTTTGTTTCATTCACACATGTTTGAGTCACGTTTTATTATTAGTCTGTAACGTCTGCAAACCTCAAAATGCGGCGTTCCACCTTGTGATGTCATCAAGTGGTAGTTTTCACGCTAACGACTGCCGTTTACCTTTAGGTCGATAGTAGATTGAGCGATTCCAGGGTTGAAATTGTTATCCAAATGATTCTATAGTGAAGGTTTGTGGAGTTTAAAAACACAGTGGAGAACTTGATGAAGAGGAGAAAGAATGATGACATCACAAGGTGGAACAGAGTGTTTTCTGTTTGAGAGAAGAACTCAAAATATATATATATGCAGAGTGACATAATGAAACCTGTACAACTAGAACAACTTGAACTTAGAGGGAAAGTGGACATTTTTCACTTGACATGGGATGTGTTTCAGGAGCACTTTGACAAACAGGTTATTTTTATTTGATTTTTAAAATTAATTAATTAATTAATTTATGTATGTATTATTTTTATTTATTTTATTAATTATTTATTTTATTGTATTAATTGATTTGATGTATATTTGTCTATTGTCTTATTTTTATATTTATTTTTTTATATTGATTTTTTTTAACTTAATTTACTTTACCAATTATGACAAAAAAATTATAAATTAATCAATTAAAATAAAAAACAAAAATACTGTTTAATAAGTATAAGTTGCACAAAAAAATAAAAAATAAAATATGCAGAATGGCTAATGCTAGCTAGCCTGTGACTTTAATCTTCCAACCAAGTGAGTTCTTTCGCTCCGTTTCAGACGACGTCACAACGAACCGATAATAATCAATACAGATGGGAGGAGCTAAAATGAAGATGATTAAATGCAGATTTGTGTTGTAATACAGCGAGTTCTTGGGTTTAGTCAGTAACAGAAACGATCAGGTTCAACATTTGTGAATTTAAACGTTTGGATATAATCCGTCTGAAGCTGGAGTGGTGGTTTCCAGACAGCGCAGTGCCTCTAGTTTGCATCACATGAATAAAAAGAGCTGCGTTTAAAGCAACAGTGCGACGTCATTTGAATAGAGACAGTATCCCACTCTCTAACTTTAAGGTTGAGGGGGGGGCTGCCTCGTTGACTGAGCTGCTCTTGGCCTAGTTTACGACTTCAAAAAGAAGTTTGGAAAGTTCGAAATCTATCAGGAAGAAGCTGATCGCTGGAAAATTGGATCAAAGTTTTAAGTCAACGCTCCGGGGAAGACGCGCAGTTGGACAGTCCCACATGACCTGAGGAGGGAGTGGATTACCCCGGCGTACACCTGTCGGAAACCGTTCGTCCCGACCCGATAATGAAGTCATAAACAGGATCTCGCCCTCGCCGTCAGTTCGGAACCTCGGGAACCATTGATTTCCGCCACAGCCCGGGACGTGGGGCGGGCGTCTTCTGCTGACTGCCAACTCTGGAAGCATCGATACAGACGTGCACGGCCTGGGTAATGACAGCCTTTCGTAAGCCGGGGGTAGGATTGGGGCCGGCGTGTTTGTGTGCGCGGGGTCAACGGCGTAGACGGAGGCGGCGCTGCTTAGAACTTCTAACGTATGTCGGTCTACGCAAACGCCGTGACTTTATACATCCGAGTGTTGAAAGCGACACTTGCCCTCTATTAAACATGCAACCCATAGCGTCCAATTATCCAGATAAGAGAGACTTCTTGAAATTAACGTTAAGCATAAATTAATTATACCACATCATAATTGATAAGAATATAAATATGAAATAATTGCTGCCTGTAGTCATGTCAACATTTGTTAACTGCGTTTGGCTCGTTTCGTATCATCTCGAGAGCGAAACCACCTCCTCTGGGCGCGCCAACGTACGGCAAAGGAGATAATTAAATTGTGCCCGAGCGAACGCAGCCACTTCAGAACGAAAGGGTGACAGAATGGTTAGCGCAGCAAGACAGACCTCTGATTAATCAAGCGTGTGGTGAATGCATTTGGGTATCGACAGAAGCCATAACCGCCGACGCCGTTTTATATTCAAAGCTACGATGTTGTGATGTAGATTAGACTGTCGGGTGAGGATTAGTTTTGAGTTCCGTAGAGTTTTTGGTGGAGTTTGTAGAGTCATTTTTAGTTTGAGGTGCTACGATATCCTTCCAAACGCGCACGGATTTTGTTTTGTTTTTTAAAATAGCGGGGAATCTGAACCTAGAAAGAAAAGGTATAACTGTTCCTTATGCAGCGGGTGAGTCTGGAAAACTTAGAGAATTTTCAGACAGTGTGAGATTCTGAGACACAAACGAAGTAATGTGCGGAGTGAAGAGTTACACTGGAGAAAATTAAACAGCCGCTTCGTAGGAGGATGTACCAACGCCGGAAAGACTGTAAGAGCAGCTCAGGACACCAGTCTGCTCATCAGTGGAGAAACTCTCTACCAACTGAGCAACTGTCGACAGATTCAATCAATCAAACTTTATTTCTATAGCACCTTCCGACAACCAAAGCTGCCCAAAGTGCTGTACAACAATAAAAAAAACACGATTAAAAACAATAAACATCATACAAATCAACAGAGCACGTTACACCGGTAAAATAAAGAAAGTGTAAATAAAGTCTAAATAAATACGTATTAAGTTTAAACAGAGGCAGGTCAGAGATGGAGCGAAACTCAATGGGCAACGAGTTCCAGAGTTTTGGACACTGCGAAAAGAACGATCGCCCCAGTGTTTGCACCGGGACAGGGGGGACCTCCAGCAGATCGTAGACTCTGCTGGGTCAGTGAGGGGTCAAAATGTCACACAGATAAGAAGGTGCAAGACCATTGAGCGCATTAAAAACAAACATCACGATTTTAAAATAAATTCTAAACTGGACAGGGAGCCAGTGCGAGGACAGGACAGCGACGGAAACAACAGAAATTTGGGGGCGAAAAAGTCTTATGCGTTTCTTCTTATATAAATTAAGAGGAAGAAGGTCCAATTCTGGCGTAATAAGACCCTGAGGACGAGGATTTACCTTCCTGTCGACTCCTGTGTCCAGCCAAACCATGTGAGGTGAGTATTACGTCGGATTATACTGAATACACTGAATTTTACTTATTTATCTTTATTTATACAGGGGGACCCAATGAGACACTTGGACTCTCTTTTTCATGTTCGCCCTGTTTAAAATACAACACAAACCGAAAAAACAATCAAAAAAGTCAATAAAAAACATCAATAACAACTGCAGGTGTGCGTGTAAAAGTTTGTTGTCAGATTATTAAATTGCAATTGTGTCTCCAACGTGTCCAGTTTTGCTTTTCCTTGGAGCATATTCCATTTTTGTGAAGCAAAGCAGCTAAAAGCCTCTTTAACTTGTTTTTCACATGGATTTAATTTATTTTGCAGATTAAAAAAGGATTGAACAGGACACAGTGACATTCTCCTACGAATTTCAACTTGTTTGCACCTTCAGCGACCAAAAACTTGACAACTGACCGCTGTTCAAACCTGGAGCTTCTTGGTCGGCCATCTTTGTTAATCGCCAAAACTCTCAAGGTTGTTTTTTTTTTACCTGGAAAAGGAATTAAATCCATGTGAAAAACAAGTAAAACAAACAAAAAAGTAAGCTTCTAATTGTATTAAAAGTCCTTATACCGAAAAATTCACCTTATTTATTGAATGACCCTCGTATATCATGATAATTATTAAAGTTCTTGACAGTTTAAAAATGTTCTGGATATGAATACTCACATTTTTAAATATTAGAGTATTATACTTCTAGAAAAGATTGTCAGAAGTAGGTTTTTTCTGCACATTTTGGAGATAGAACAACAATAATCTGTGCTGGCGATTATCACGATTGCATAAAATGTAGTGGACGAAAAAAAGTTTAAAAAAAAAGTAAGATTCTAACTATTAAAAGTCCTTATTCTGAAAAATTCACCTTATTTATTGAACGACCCTCGTAATTGTTAAACGTTATTTTTGTGATCATGCTATTCGTGACGCCAAACACTCCAAACATCTCGTCTTTTGTTTCCCTACGACCCACAGCGACTCGGACGCTCCTCCACTCTCCGGGCCTCAAACGAAACGCCGGATAAGTGAACATATTTGCATGTGTTCCCGTGTCCTTGCGTCGGAGCGCTCTCACTGTGGCCGGCGCCGCTCCCGACGCCGAGACAGACATCTTCCATTAGATCCTAATAAATCGTTGCCAGGTACGACAAGTCCGGCTTAATCAACCCTGACGTCGCGCACATCGCCGTGGATGTTTATCTTTTCAATTAGGGTCCCTCTCTGCCTTATTTGTATGTCTGCGGGGGCGGGGGCGGGGGCGGCGGGGGTAGGACGGGGCAGGGGTGCTTGTCTGAACCAATCACCGAACACGTGGGCTGGCACTCAGTGGGTAATCATGGGACTGTCAGTGACTTTGCCAGCTCTGACGGGCAGCTACCATTAATATTTATGCTGCAGTGAATCAGCCCCACACTGCGCTCTCCGACAGCAATCACCCCATTTTTTTCTTCTTTTTTTTTTTTTTTTAATATCCCCATCCAGATCAATTGTGATTAGCATTTCAAAACACTCCACGCTAGCAACGCAGTCGGCCTGACTTCTCATTGTTCTCGGAGATGAAGAGAGACGGGGAGAGCAAAAGCCGTCTGCTCCAACCAGAAAACGTTTGAGCAAAATTTCTGTCCTTCTAAATGAAAAGCTTAGGGGTGAATCCGGGCTGACTGCAAACGAAGTCGAACGGCGAGTCTTTTGAGAATCCCGATGTAAAAAAAAAACATGACAAAAAATTACCTGGGTGGAGAATTTGCATGTCTTTATTGTCGAGATGGAAAGTGACATTTTGTGGAATTAGATTTTAGGCTTTTCGCCGTGTCGTCCCTACCACAGCGCTGCCATTTGACGAGGCTTTGTGTGGACCGCGCCGCTTTTGTCTTCACCAAAGGACAAACCAATCTGCTTATCTCCAAATCCAGAGGGAGCGCGGCCATTTGTTTTGCCCAGATCGAAGTAAAAACGCAGGGAGAGGATAGTAACCTTCTGAACAATTGAACGGGTAAGGAGGATGCGCGACTGTGTACATCGTATGTGTTAAGAGGACAATGGCTGTGCCGGTGACTGCCTCGGCGACCCTTCGGATGTTTACGCGCGGCAACGAAGAGGTCGGTTCTCCGCACGTTGCGATTTATCACAGCGAACTGATTACGAGACGTGGCCAGATCCTACAGAGAGGACACGACCACAGCGGAGATGGACGAACGCAGGAGAAACCCACAGACGCACCGATATAACACTGTTTTATCGGAGTGGTTCACCGGTAGGGCATCTGAATCATTAAAGCTCGTCTTCATTACACTGGTCTCTCGTTTATCGTGGGGGTCACGTTCTAAAAAATAACCACAACAATTGAAATCTGCGAAGTATCAGCTTTATTTTTTACATTATTCTCTATGTTTTTGTCTGTAAAACCCCTCACCACACACTTTATACACTTTTCTCACACAGGCGTTAACGTTTTCTCACATTTCTCTCTTGTTTCAGTGAGTTTGATGCTTTGGTGAATCAGTTCTTGGTTTTGTTTTGACTCGATTTGCAGGATTTGTGAAGGAGAAATGGTGTTGGTTGTTTGTTTCCTTGTTTGCCTGTGATGAACACTGTACTGAGCCCAACTTTGAGACTTTTTTATACTAAACAAACTAAAAATGTTCCCTTTTATTCGCTCAGTCAGACATTAGAGACACACAGTTACTACTACTACTACTTCTACTACTACTACAGTTATATATTTACATCTCTGAGTAAAAATGAGGCGTCATAAAACTGTTTTATTTCACTTTTCTGGCACTATCTGCTTTTTTCAATGGAGATATTCAAATGTTCCACAGTGTAACTTTACCGTAGCCTTTATAGAGACATGCAAATGGAGCAACCGGGCAAAGTTACATGTCATATCTGTGGAAAGGCGAGTTCGCTAACAGTAAAAGGCGTCAAAAATGTGAGCAATTATGTTCTAAAACTAACTCAGAGAAGTCGTCAGCTTTATTTTTTACATTATTCTCTCTGTTTTTGTCTGTAAAACCCCTCACCACACACTTTATACACTTTTCTCACACAGGCGTTAACATTTTCTCACATTTCTCTCTCGTTTAAACTCTCTCAAAGTTCAAACCTTCGTCGGCGTCTTTGTCGGTGCAGAACGTTTCATCGACATCGTGGGTTTTGTCGGGGGGAGAAAACAAATCGCAAACGTGCAGCACTTCAGAGTCACAGGTGAGGTGGGTTAAGTGTCTTGCTCAAGGACACAACAACAGTATTATTCATGTATGGGAGCTGGAATTGCACCGCCAACCTGTAGGTCAACGGATCCGACCGCTCGACCTGTGATGTTTGTGTCGATGAGTGGACAAACCAGCTCAGTTCTGCGTCTCGTTATTGTTTTTATCCTCAGGCACAGAATCGGAGCTGGACTATCTTTCCCTTCCTCAGTGTTTTTTTGTTTTTTTCCCAAAGCTGCCACTCATCATTCCCTGCCTCATTCCCTAATCATCCCAGGATAGTCTCTATATATACTCCCTCGGCTCATTCAGTTTTTTGTAGATTATGGACCAGTCAAGAGACACTGAGGCTCTGGATCTGTGCAAATCCTGTTGTTGCCGTTGTGCGTTCTGTAATCCTATTCTGAATTATTCCCTGTTCAGGCCTGTTTCCGAGTTTAATCCCAGTTATTTTTCCCTATTTGGAGGATATTTCAGTTGATATAATACAGATTTACATTTACAGTTGTTTATCAGCCTGATTTGTCACGTTTATAATTAACTGTTGAACTGAACGAAGCTTCATGTTTGACTGTTTTCCTTTGGTTTGTATTTGAGTCCAGTTTTACCTGTGTGATCTGAGCAGGGCCGGTTCAGACGATAAGCAGATTGAGCAGCTGCTTGGGGTCCCGAGGTCAACAGGGGGCCCCCAAGAGTCTATTGAAAATAATAAGTCTTATTTGACACAGGGTTTGACGGAATATCCCTCTAGAAACGATTATTAGTTTTATACTGGAACTGGAATACATAAAAATCCACCAGAAACTTGTCTAGAATTTCAAAACTCTCACCACTTCCTTTAGATGTTTGTGTTGTTCTTATGTGTTTGTGTCGTTCTGATATATTTGTGTTGTTCTTAGATGTTTGTGTTGTTCTTATATATTTGTGTTGTTCTTAGATGTTTGTGTTGTTCTTATGTGTTTGTGTCGTTCTGATATATTTGTGTTGTTCTTAGATGTTTGTGTTGTTCTTATATATTTGTGTTGTTCTTAGATGTTTGTGTTGTTCTTATGTTTGTGTTGCTGTTATATATTTGTGTTGTTCTTATATGTTTGTGTTGTTCTTACATGTTTGTGTTGTTCTTATATATTTGTGTTGTTCTTAGATGTTTGTGTTGTTCTTATATATTTGTGTCGTTCTTATATGTTTGTGTTGTTCTTATGTTTGTGTTGCTGTTATATATTTGTGTTGTTCTTATATATTTGTGTTGTTCTTATGTTTGTGTTGCTGTTATATATTTGTGTTGTTCTTATATGTTTGTGTTGTTCTGTGACTCTCGTGGTTCATCCTGTTATAATTTACACATTTTAAATCACAATATTCATCTAAAACGACTTAATAAAAGTAGCAAATCCGCTGACGTCTGTGTTAGAAAACCGAGGCGTCCAGTGGAAGCTGACGCCGCCGTAAACGTCATCACAACAAAGCGTCGACGCCTCCTTTGGCAGCGCTCGGAGGAGGTGAAAACGGGGCTCGATCTACAATACGGCGCGTTGAAAATAAGCGATTAAAGATTATTCAAACATAAATCAGTCCGATACAACTTTGGGTGAGTAGATTTTGAGGGGAAACAATGATAATTTGGTTAAAAACAAAAAAAAAAAGTAGATTTTGGAGAATAATTTTGATTTAAGATGAGGTTTAAACCGGGATTTATCAACGACAAAACCTAAACTCCTAAATAAAACATAAAACAAAACCAATAAGAACAAAAAAACAAAACAAAACGAGACCAAACCACGACTCTAAACCACGATTTAATTCAAACATAAATCAGTCCAATACAACTTTGGGTGAGTAGATTTTGAGGGGAAACAATGATAATTTGGTTAAAAACTAGATTTTGGAGAATAGTTCCGGGATTTATCAACAACAAAACTTAAATAAACCTAAATAAAACATAAAACATAACTAATAAGAACAAAAAACAATGATAATTTGGTTAAAAACTTAAAAAAAAAGTAGATTTTGGAGAATAGTTCTGAGATTTATCAACGACAAAACTTAAATAAACCTAAATAAAACATAAAAAATAACCAATAAGAACAAAAAACAATGATAATTTGGTTAAAAACTAAAAAAAAAAAGTCGATTTTGGAGAATAGTTCCGGGAGTTATCGACAAAACTTAAATAAACCTAAATAAAACATAAAAAATAACTAATAAGAACAAAAAACAATGATAATTTGGTTAAAAACTCCAAAAAAAAGTAGATTTTGGATAATAGTTCCGGGAGTTATCGACAAAACTTAAATAAACCTAAATAAAACATAAAACATAACCAATAAGAACAAAAAAACAAGACAAAACGAGACCAAACCACGACTCTACACCACAATTTAACTTGCAGTAAAGCTCTCGTTGGCTCGATAATACCTTTACCCGTGCAGTAACGACACATTTCTGCAGGTCTAATACAGGAAAAAAAAACCAAACACCTGACATTTATTGAGGGAGGGGAGAGGGAGCGAGTGTTCGGGCTCCTCGGGGTAAAGGAAATGCTCTTTGCAGGCTCCAGTGAAAATAATGATTCACCAAATGGAGCACTTTAAGGAAATTCACACTCAACTCTCTCGGCTCCTATTCCCTTTTATTCTCTGCTCCGGAATCTTGCTGCTCCGTAACATTGTCTTTTCGGTCCCCCGTGAGTCGCACAATCCCTGCTTTTGTACACGCACACACGCACACACGCACACGGTCGTACGTCGGGTTTCAGCGCTTTTTGACGACGTTGTATCGACTCGGATTGTGACCTTAAACAAAACTGACACCCGCCTAACGTTAACCCGGCCTTAAAGAGCGAGTACGATGCTTTTTATGGGTCTTTCACAACACGATCAGCTTGAATCCTGCTAAATTGCGTCAGATTTGTGAAGTTGTAGCGTATTGTTGTGCGAGAAACGGCCGCGTCGGAGCATCGGCGACGTACAATTTTGAGCTTTACGCGTAATCGTGCTGCTAACGTGCGCTCGTAATCACATGTTAAACTGTTTCAAGGATATTTTTGATGAAGAAACTCTCTAACGTGGAAGAAAATGTCTCGTTAAAGGGCCAATATTCTGCCGTTTTCTGATCACAAACAGGCCTGGAGTTGTGTTTTGTTTCATTCACACCTTAAAGTTTTGCTGCTCTTCCTATTCATTTACATTAGAGAGGGGGGCCCATGTAATATTTCTTCCCCCGGGCCCCCAAATTTGTGTAGACGGCCCTGCGTGTGTGTGTGTGTAGTTGTGTTAAAGAGCCCGTTTTACATTATTTTCCAGGCTGTTTTAATGTTTCCTCATCACAAACAGACCTGGAGTTGTGTTTTATTTCATTCACACATGTTTAACGCACAAACGCTAAAGATTTAGACTCCGTTCCACCTTGTGATGTCATCATGTGGCGATACAGGAAGTGCTCCGCTGTGTTTTTAAACTCCACACACTTTAAGTCAAACCTTATTAGAACTGGATCATCTCAAATAAGCGAGCGTCAGTAATTTATAATAAGTGGAGTTGTTTTTGTGTTTTTTTATGTAAATATACTGTAAACTAAAAGGTAAACTGAGTAGCTGTAACGTTTAAGCTTTAAATAAAAAAATAAATACAAATAAAAACAAATAAAATGTGTATATAGTTGTGTGTATATGTACGTGTGCATTTATGTGTATGAGTTTGTATTTATGTATTATTTATTTATGTATTTTATAATTGTGGATGTCACCATGAGCTCGGGTTTGGTGCTTCTTTAATTTACTTTTTTTATTTTTATTTATTTTTTTTGTTATTTTGTTACTATACAAATAATAAAATTTAAAAAGTGATCGCAAAAAAACCTTCCATACACCTTCACTAGAATCATTTTTGACAATTTCAGCCCTGGAAATGCAAAAAAAAAACTACTAAACAACAGGTAAAAGGAGAAGTTACGTTGAAAACCACCACTTGATGACATCACAAGGTGGAACGTCGCATTTTGAGGTTTGTAGATGTTACAGACGAATAATAAAGTGTCACTCAAATGAAAAAAAACACAACTCCAGGTCTGTTTTTGAGGAGGAAACGGCATCGGAACACGACAAAACGCTCACGGAAGAGTCAGTTTTGTGTGATATCGTCCGTTTTAACCCATTTTAACCCGTTTTAAACCGTGCTGTTGATCTAATAATGAAGGATTTACATCACAGGAGCCCACACACACACACGCACACACACATATATACACGTTTACAGACGCACAGGCGGGTGGCGTACAGCTGCGCGTCCCCACTGAGCGTCTTGACCTTTCCACGTGAGCCATGTTTCCCCGTTAAAGCGTCTCTCTGTTTCGAAGTGTCTGCGCGGCTCCGTTTCCCGTGCGTTTGCGTCTCTGCGTCTCTCGGTGTCGCGCCGCCGAGCTGACCTTTCCGTCGCCGCTTTGTCCCAGATTAGAACTGACACCGCCCTCTGCTACAGACGCACACGGATACTGACGCCGGCGGGACACACGGGGGGACGGAGACGGATGGGAAGACACGGGGATGTTCGGAATCGGCGACGGGAAAACGCTCCGTCCCGCTGAAAGAAAGTGTTCGAGGAGTCGTTCGTTCTGCGCTGGATTATGGAAATATAATAAACACGGACTTCAGCCTCGACTTTAAACCTTTAGATTCAAAAAGTAGGTTCGACGTCGCATCTGTCAGAAGAACGACACGTTAGAAATGTGTTTATAAAATGTGTTTATAAAATGTGTTTATAAAATGTGTTTATGGGACGACTCAAAATCTCACCTTTTTGCTGAACTTTTAATACAAGATCTCATGATTGTCTATGGCTAAAAACAGAACAATAGAGGAGAGGAGAGAGGGAGAAGAGAGAGGGAGGAAACGAGAGAGGAGGAGAGAGGGTGTGAGGGAGGAAAGGAGAAGGAGAAGAACTTTTGATACAAGATCTTCTCTCTGTTGTTCAGTTTTTAGATGTGGATAATCATGAGGAGAGAGGAAGAGAGAGGACGAGGAGGAGAGAAGGAGAGAGGGGAGGGAGAAAGAGGGAAGGTGGAGACATAGAAGAAGAGGAGGAGAGAGGGGGAAGAGAAGAGCTAGAGACTTTTAACACAAGATCTCATGATTGTCCACGACTGAAAACTGAACAGTAGAGAAGAGGAGAGAGGGAGAGGAGAAGAGAGAAAGGGAGACAAAAAGAGGAGAGAGGGGGAAGAGAAGAGGTGAACGAGAACTCCTGATAGAAGATCTCATGATTGTCTATGTCAAAAAACTGAACAAAAGAGAAGAGGAGAGAAGAGGAGACAGGGAGAGGAAAGGAGGAGGAAAGGAGGAGTGGATAAGAGAAGACAAAGAGAGGAAGAGGAGAAGAGGTGGAGATCTCATGATTGTCTATGGCTAAAAAGTGGCCGAATGTGAAGTGGATCAGATTATTGATTATTATGTTAGAAAAGATTTTGTTTTGGTGTTTTGTTTTTTTTTCCTAACATATTTGTATGAGCATGTACCTGTATTTATACGTGTAGATGCATGTACTTGTGTGTATATGGGTGTATGTGTATATATGTACATGTACGTGTATGTACATGTGTATTTGTGTATAGATGTGTGTGTGTGTGCATATATATTTTATTATATACTTTTTTCTCTCTTTTCTATATTTGTATTATTATTAGTATTTATTTATGTTGTTATTGTGAAAACCATGAAAATAAACAGTAAAAAAATAAATAAAAAATGGCCGCACTAGAACTGAAAAGGCTATTTATTGGTTTATTGTTTATTTTACTTTTTTAAAAATGGAAAATGTGACACATTTGAAGCTCATTTAAACTGGAGCCATTGCACTTTAATAATGTGGAGATAAACATTTAGAATCAAACTGCTCCTGTTTTTAATGTTTTAAACGGACATATATCCTCATTATTTAATTTGTTTTTGTTTGTATTTTTCCGTGTTTGAACAGGACGTTCAGTCTGATCAAACTCACCGCACAAATAAAGTTAAAATGTTTCACAAGATTAGAAGAAGGAAGTGCCAAAAATCTGACAGCAGCAGTTACAGAGAGAGGAGACACAGTTTATCAATAGAAAGTGAATTGGAGCCAGAGTCGATGGAACAGGAAGTGCGCACATGATCACTTCCTGTTTGGAGCGCGGCGGCTAGCAGGTTAGCCATGTTATGACCACAAGAGCTGCATACTTTCTGCATAAATTTCGCTTTAATACATGTAAAAAAAAATCGTTTTAGGCCTTTTACATGAATCCTAATTAGTCCAGTCGGCGTCTCCGCTCCGTCAGGTCTGTGGAACGGCGTGAGGTGAAGCGAGTCAAGAACCTCTATGCTACTTCCACACGTGCACATGAATCGCCGCCCGTCGGAAAGCACCTAACGAGAAGAGAGGCATAAACGTTCAGACGGAGGTGGCGGTTTCATGCTAGCGAGCGCGGCACCGTTCACCCGCGAGGACGCAGATCTGAGCGGCGCCGCTGAATGTGAACGGAGCTCAGTGGGAGAGAGCGGAGGACACAGCCCAGTCGGCTCTGTGGAGCTCTCCATTTCACTGATGGTTGAGCAGCCGCCAGCGTCTGCACTGTGAGGAAGTGTGTGTCTGTGTGCGTCTGTGTGAGGAAGTGTGCGTCTGTGTGCGGAAGTGTGCGTCTGTGTGCATCTGTGTGCGTGTCTGTGTGCGTCTGTGTGCGTCTGTGTGCGTCTGTGTGGGTCTGTGTGGGTCTGTGTGGGTCTGTGTGGGTCTATGTGCGTCTGTGTGCGTCTGTGTGCGTCCTCTCCACTGTGAGGCTCTGAGGAAGTGAGAAAGTGTGCGTCTGTGTGAGGAAGTGTGCGTCTGTGTGAGGAAGTGTGCGTCTGTGTGAGGAAGTGTGCGTCTGTGTGAGGAAGTGTGCGTCTGTGTGAGGAAGTGTGCGTCTGTGTGAGGAAGTGTGCGTCTGTGTGAGGAAGTGTGCGTCTGTGTGAGGAAGTGTGCGTCTGTGTGAGGAAGTGTGCGTCTGTGTGCGTCTGTGTGCCTTTAATCCACGTTATATTCCCGTTTCCTCCTCAAAAACAGACCTGGAGTTGTGTTTGTTTCATTCACATGTTTGAGTCACACTTTATTATGAGTCTGTACATCTCCAAACCTCAAAATGGTCTGTTCCACCTTGTGATGTCATCGAGTGGTCGTCTCACACTCTGAGGACTAAACCAGCTCCTTTTACCTTTAGTTTAGTAGAGATTGGCTGAAGATTTCCAGGAGCTGAAATGATCCAAATGATTCTAGAAATGAAGGAGTGTGGAGTTTAAAAACACAGCGGAGCACTTCCTGTATCACCACATGATGACATCACAAGGTGGAACAGAGCGTTTTGAGGTTTGTTGACATTACAGACTAATAATAAAGTGTTATGTGTGAATGAAACAAAACACAAATCCACTCCAACACTTTATGAATGAATTAATTTTATTTTGGTTGTTTACTTTTTTTTTTTTTTTCTTGAAAGAGACAAAACAAAACATTTTTTCCGTTAATTACAACCAAAAAAAGTATCGAGCTGAAGCGGCGTGTTTATGTAAGACCAACACATAACTCCACAGAACAGTCACAGAACAAAATGTATTTACTGAAATCAAAATCTTAAACACAGACGTCTTGGTTTATATAACTTACTGCAATGTTTTAATTTTTAATTTTTTTTTAAAAATTAGACAGAGTTTAATTCACTTAAATTCCTCATCGAGCTCATTCCAAAGTCTTACTCCTCAAACAGACACATCTTTGCCAAACATTAGTTCTTATTTTATTAGATTCAAACCGAAGCAAATGGTATTATTCCTCTGTAACATCTCCAAAGCTCAAAACGCTCCGTTCCACCTTGTGATGTCATCGTGTGGTGATACAGGAAGTGCTCCGCTGTGTTTTTAAACTCCACACACCTTCATTTCTAGAATCATTTGGATCATTTGCTCTGGATTTGCCCGATCTGTACTGAACTAAAGGTAAAAAGGAGCTGATAACTTGAAAACTACCACTCGATGACATCACAAGGTGGAAGACGTAGACAGACTGATAATAAAATGTTACGCAAACGGGTTTAATTCACTTAAATTCCTCATCGAGCTCATTCCAAAGTCTTATTCCTCAAACAGACGCATCTTTGCCAAACATTAGTTCTTATTTTATTAGATTCAAACCGAAGCAAAATTTATTATTCGTCTGTAACATCTCCAAACCTCAAAACGCTCTGTTC
Source organism: Periophthalmus magnuspinnatus (assembly GCF_009829125.3). NCBI lineage: Eukaryota > Metazoa > Chordata > Actinopteri > Gobiiformes > Gobiidae > Periophthalmus > Periophthalmus magnuspinnatus. The sequence continues at coordinate 32,338,655 of NC_047132.1, forward strand.
CACCTTGTGATGTCATCAAGTGGGAGTTTTCAAGTGAACAGAACCTCACCCAAAACAAACTCACTGCATAAATCACTTGTCGTCATTAAAATCAAACGTTACTTTTGAGTTTATTTTGTAAAGTTGTCATTTTTGTTGTTGTAAAGATCAATTTAACAGCTGCTTTTTTACCTTTTTGTTTCCGCAGAAATTGGCTGAAATGATCCGAATGATTCTAGAAACGAAGGTGTGCGGAGTTTAAAAACGCGGCGGAGCACTTCCTGTATCACCACTTGATGACATCACGAGGTGGAACGGAGCGTTTTCAGTTTGAGAGAAGAGCTCAGCCTAAATACACAGGTTTATTTGTGTGTTAAACGTGTGAGAATGAAACAAAACGCATCCAAAAATACCGTAGTACGACTTTTTAAAGCAGAGTTCTGACACTTTTCTGTGGCAACCGTTACCGGGCAAGTTGGAGCTGCGCTGAAAGGTTGTTGTTTTTTTTTGTTTTTTTGCGTCTGGTCATTTAACCCGGCCGCTGACCCTCATCACTCACGGCGCTGGTGACAGAACAGCGGAGCGCGGGGGTCAGAACCTCCGCGGTCGGTGAAGTCGAGGGCGGCTCCTGACCGTGTCCCCATCTGTGTTTGTGGAGTCCAGAAACAAGAACCACCAAAGACTTTAACGCGGAATACGCTGCCCGTACACCTGCGTCCCTGTCCCCGTCTGCACCACCTCCACCTCCTCCTCCACCTCTGTGTGTCAACAACATCGATACATGACATAGAACGGTCATTTTTAAGGGAATAATAGACTTTTTCTTTGCAAAACGGCGCAGATTTGGGGTATTTTTGTTGTAATATGATCAGATTTGAGCTGCGGAGAGTCGATTAAGTCTCTTTTTTTAGATAATTATTGGTACGTTCTGGTGTTTATTGCATTAAAAAGACACGAGCTGCAATGAATAGTCTGTTTAAAGTGGTTGAGTGGGATTGTGTTGCGTTATTTAAACCTTAATTAGTGTCATATTATCGTTTCTCGCTATATTTTTGTGTATTTCAGGGCTGATCGTGCGGGCTTTTTCTTTGTACAGTTGTCCATCGCTCTATCGCGGTTCATTTTTTGCAGTCTCGCTGTTCCGTGAGTTTTTTTTAAAGAACAAGTTTGCACGCTTTCACGTCTAATTTGAAATTCGACAACCAGGACGAGGGGGCCTTTTCACTCTCACGCACCTGGGACACTGTTCTGAACGAGTCGGACCGCAGGTGGCGCTGTCGTCCTGTCTCCGCCGGTAGGAAGACGGCGCCAAAACCGTTTCAAAATAAGTCCTTTCCGAGCCACATCTATACGCTTATTCTTCAGACTTCATCGTTGTACTATATCGTGGTTCATCTTTCGTGGCCTCGTTGTTTCGCTGATTTTTTGTGCAATTTTCCACGTTTTTTTGGGAGAAAACCCACGACATCGATGAAACGTTCTGCACCGACAAAGGCGCCTACGAAGGTTTGAACTTTGAGAGAGTTTAAACGAGAGAGAAATGTGAGAAAATGTTAACGCCTGTGTGAGAAAAGTGTATAAAGTGTGTGGTGAGGGGTTTTACAGACAAAATCAGAGAGAATAATGTAAAAAATAAAGCTGATACTTCACGCTGATTATGGGTTATTTTTAGAACATAACACCCGAGATAAACGAGAGGCCACTGTATTAGTCCTTCTTTATTCTTTTTTTGTCAGGGACCATGCACAAATTCATTAATCTTACAAAAGAAAAGACGATTTGTACCAGGTTTCGCTACAGCTACTTTCCATGTTTCATATTACATCAACAGTTCATCATTAACATTAGCGGATAAAAACAATAAAACGTCCAATACATGATGTTTCCTCCAGTCCAAACCAATATAAAACATCATTACGTGCAGGTTTTTACAGTCGAAAATGCACTTTTTTTCAAATTTCGAGTAAAATTATTCAGTTGTACAATTAGTTTCTACTGAAAAGTGGAGAACGTTTTGTCGTTTTTCTGTTGCGCCATAAGATTTGAGCTGCGGAAGCTTCAATAAAAAAAAAAAAAAAGTGATAGTATTTAACAAAACGCCCTCGACCGCTCTCACCGTACAGTAAACACGTATAGATCAGACTCGGAACGCACACGTCAAACACCAAAAACTATGAAAACAGCACCGAATGTTTGGCCTCGGTCGCCTTTTATCAGAGGAATCAAAACATGCAATTCTAATATTATTTTCCAAAACATGACCAACACAACACGGTGACCTTTCGCTGAGGCTTCAAACTGCGGGAGAAGCGCCGTTGTTTCAGTCAGATCCCGAGGCCGACGAGGCTGCAGATGCTATCATTATGCCGTTTCCCATAGAGAGAAAAGAACCATTCTATAGTCAAGGACAGCTATGGGCAAGAATAGGAGCTTGAATGTAATATGTATGAAAATGAGGCAAACACAGAGGATCGGAATAGAGATAAAACACGGCTTGAAAAATCGCAGTATGGCAGAGGAGCAGAGTTTGGGTTTTATGAAGTCATTGTCCGCTACGCAAGCAGATGGTACAAGTAACACTGGCCCTTTTTTTATCAAGATCTTAGGAACGATTCCAGGTGGTGTGAATATTAAAATAGCTGCCCTCCACGCAACCCGGCGCCAAATACACAAGGGGCAAAAGGCGAAGATACAGAAAAGTTATTCTCTTTGAAGCCTAATGAGGAGACGTGAGCCAACTTGGCACCGACTCAAACTTTATGGCAGTATATTAAATGCTCGTATTGATTGTTTTGGGCGGTCGGGATGCGCCGAGCGGAGCGTTAAAACGGGGGGAAAAAACTGGTTGACGGATGCGGAGCCGTTATAAACATGCTGATTCATTCATCTGCAAAACATCAAGTACGGCTTCCTCTGGGAAACGGGGGTCAAATGCATTAGCTCCCTGCGCTGTGTTTTTGGAGAGCCACTGTAGCCGTCAGGAGGGACGCTAACATGGCAGATGGCTCTCAACTGCTATTATTATTATTATTATTATTATTATTACTGTTATTCTGTCCAGAGATGCGCTGAAAAGCTGTTTATTTCTTCTACTAAATTGACATTCATTGGCAGCAGTTGCAGAGCGTGGCTAGTGCGAGGCTAAAGCGAGGCTAAGGCGGGACTAGGGCGGGGCTAGTGCAGGGCTAGAGCGAGGCTAAAGCGGGGCTAGCACGAGGCTAAGGCGGGGCTAGGGCGGGGCTAGTGCAGGGCTAGTGCAGGGCTAGAGCGAGGCTAAAGCGGGGCTAGCACGAGGCTAAAGCGGGGCTAGTGCGGGGCTAGTGCGGGGCTAGTGCGGGGCTGGAGCGAGGCTAAAGCGGGGCTAGAGCGAGGCTAAAGCGAGGCTAAAGCGAGGCTAGAGCGAGGCTAAAGCGAGGCTAGAGCGAGGCTAAAGCGAGGCTAAAGCGAGGCTAGAGCGAGGCTAAAGCGAGGCTAAAGCGAGGCTAGAGCGGGGCTAGAGCGGGGCTAGAGCGAGGTTACGGCGGGGTTAGAGCAGAGCTAGCATAAGCCCAGAGCGAGGCTAGAGGGGAGCTAGAGCGGGCGTAGAGCGGGGCTTGGCTAAATGCTACAAAGCTAACGTTTAGGCGCTTTGAGGATTTTTTATTTTTAAATGTTCATGTTGTAAAAATACAGAATCCATACAAAATCTGTCCTTCGTAAAAGCTGGACGCCCTGTCAGGACACGGGCAGTTTGCATTGTGTTCTATGGGAGCTGCAGTACCTGGACCGGCCACTAGTCGCTCTCGCCCCGGGACAGAGGGGGAGTGTCTTTGTCCAAGTCTTATTATAAATCCAAGGTCTCAAAGTTTTACAGTCTTATTAAAATCATAAAATATATCATAAATAAGCTATTAAAATTCCAAAAGAAATAGTTCAAACAAAGACGACTCAAGTGTTTTTAAATGTAGAATACTTCAGTTTGTGTTAGCGTTTGTGTTAGCATTAGCGTTAGCATCAAGACACAAACATGTCTCTCTCTAAACACATAACTGTCTCTGGTGAAGTATTTCATTTTATTTGTGTCGTGTTTAACATCAGTGACATCCACCTGAAGCTCCCTGTCTGACCCTAAGCCCCTGACCCTTTGACCTCTGACTCCTAACCACCTGCAGCTCCCTGTCCACTGTCTGACCTCATAGAGATAAAACTGGACATGAAGTGGTGGCGCTAACAGTGAGGTTGCTGGTTTATTGAATTAGTCCACATATGTCAAACTCAAGGCCCATGGGCAAAATGTGGCCCGCCAAGTCATTTTATGTGGTCCACAACAAGGTAAATTAAAAGATATGGCTTAAAATGTCAGTTTATCAGGAGATATTTTTTACACCTATGGAAATACATACACAATATTTGTAACATGAGTAAGTAATAAATACAGAAACACACTGGATTAGGCAATAGTGAAGTGTCTTGCCCAACAACACAAAGCCAGAGATTCAAACCACCAGCCCAAGTTTCAACTAGATTCAAATTTGTGAGAAATCATGCAATCCTAACATTTCTTAAAGCATAAACGACCACGTTTAGCCGACGTAAACGAGGACAAAACATCCAAACGGCAAATAAAACACAGAACACAAATCGAAAAATGTACGACGAACAACTAAAATATATATATGCAACTGTGACAGCACCACATTATTACATTTTTCCATACATTTGCTCATATTTACACGACTTTCTGTTTACCCATCACGCATTTATCACTAAGTTTTAAATCTGACAAAAGAAAACAAGCTAACAGACCAACACATTCTTTCTAAAACCACTTAAAACAATCCCATAGTCCATTACGTTACTTCAAAACTCCAAAAAATCTCTCGCGTCGACGTGGTCTCGCGGCTAAATAACACGGCTAATCGCAAACTAAAACACAGGGGGGAGGCCAACATGCTAAACACAGACGTTTGCTTTAATCCCTTGTGTTTGACTCTTGTATATTTCCGGTTAATAAACTTCCAATATTACTTTTATGTTTTGAGCGTTTTTGCAAATCCCAGCAGCCTCTTAACAGCCTGTGGGTCTCACTAATCAGAACTGGGCTTTATATGAACACATTAATATTAATACAAAAACACAAGTGTGGATTAAGTCAGCTTTATTGCCTGCTGATCCCACTGATTTTCTGCTCGCCTGTAATTAATAGAAAGTATTGTGCTTGATATTGCATGCTAATGTTCCCCTCCGGAGTTAGCGTGAACCGTGGAGTTTGAGGATACCGCCCAATAACATGTTGTAATTAATAATTTTACAGGCGGAAGAAAGGGGGAAATATTAAGTCTGTGTATAATTGCCTCGCACGTGTTTACAGAGATTGGTTTTCTTGTAATATTTTGAACTCTGCGGTTAATTATCACGGAATTTATCAAATATTTAACATCGCGTTTTATAAAAAGCTTTCAGTTTTGAGTTAGCGCTGCAAAAACAAAGCACAGAAACTGAAGTTAAACGCGTTTTCGGGGGACTGCGGGATGTAGTAGAGATTGGTTAGCTTGCGTTACGTTAGCTCATAGGTTGCGTAAATGTGAAGAGAGACGCAGGGGGAATAAAAAATACTCATTCAAGCCAGTTAATGCTAGTTACAGCTCTTTTCTTCCTGGTTTATGATCGATAAAACACTATTATTTGATACAGATAGCACATAGCGGTTTGATGCTAACGCTTAAAGAGTTGTGAGCTTTAAGTCATGTTCTAATGCTGTTTCCTCCTCAAAAACAGACCTCGAATTGTGTTTTGTTTCATTCACACATGTTTCAGTAACTCTGGATTATTAGTCTGTCGAAATCTCCAAACCTCAAAACGCTCTGTTCCACCTTGTGATGTCACGAAGTGTCAGTTTTCAATTTAACCGCTAGTTTTTACCTTTTCGTTTAGCAGAAATCCGCAATTCCAGAGTTGAAATGATCCAAAATAATTCTAGAAATGACGGTGTGTGGAGTTAAAAAAACACAGCGGAGCACTTCCTGTATCACCACGCGATGACATCACGAGGTGGAACGGAGCGTTTTCGGCGTAAATATGCGAGATGGAGGTCTGGAAACAACATTAGGACAGAGATCAGCCTTTTAAAAAACGGTGAAACGTGACAAATACGTATCTTTTCAACCTTCTGAATTAAGTTTTTCGAGTAAAGAAAGTCGTCACAGCCTCACGCGGTTTACTCCAGATGCCCTTCCTCTCAAATCTCTTTCCGTCACAGCTCTAAATAAACTCCATCTCTTCCGATTCAACCTTGGCATTTCCCTCGACACGCAGAGCCGCTCTCGTCCATCACCGCCCGGCTGAATTCATTTAATAACCCGCGTGATTAAATTAACCTTCATTAAACGTATTAATTGCGTCGTTAGCGCTCGTCCTCGCTAACTGTATACGCTTTTTTTTACGGTCAACATTTTTCTAATCACACATTCATAGCACATTTAAACTTATAACTTGAACCTCCTTGACCTTTATTACGTTGAAAATCACTTCGCTCTAACAATGCTTCAAACTCTTTGGCATCCGGTTGCTTTTTGGAGTGCGGCTTTCCCCTCGGGCGCGCGCTATATCGACCTTATTTATTACGTCTTATTCAAATGTTCCATAGTACCCAGTGGGAACCTTAGCCTGCACTGCCTACTGATGGAAGAAGTCCATAAATTCATGAGTTAGATTGGGTACTGCCTCGACAACGGCTCTCCGGAGTGGTATTCAGACCGTTCCTGGTGCCGTGAATTGATTGTAATTGCACATCTGTTTCGGCTTCAGTTTTAGTTAGTGTCGGCAAAATGTGTCTTGAATATTCATCGGCTGGAAAAGGATTATCTGGAATCCTACGCCGCAGAAAGAAACCGGAATAATTACCATTTTTGTCACGTGCGGTTCAACGGAGGTCACGTCGACGACCCCCCGAAGTCGCTTTTAATACCATTTCGTCAGCGTTATCGAGGTTCAAAGCTCAAAAAACGTCTGGCGCGATCATCCGGACGTGGGATTTTTCAGTTTTAGTACCCCCCGACACGGCTCCACATTGATCTAAATATGTTCGCTCATGTGTTTTCCGACAGCTCCAGCCTCGCTTGGCGTCGCCTGTCACCCGCTACCATCAACCAGCACCTCTTCGCAGCCAGCGCCATCACGAAATAACAACCATGCAAATACGATGGCACGCGTCGGCAGGCCCAGTCGGCGTCTAAATGAAAACGGTATGAAATGAAACAAATGGATTCTGCTCTTTGACCGTGGATGCCTGTCGTGGTCGCTTATGCTGATGCAACGGAAGACGAGTAACATTACTTGGTACGTTTTAGCTGAGATTTTCAAAAACAGACGACGGCGACGCTCGAGTAAATATGGCAGTCCCTCGTTTACGTTCTAAAAATAACCTGCAATACACGAAATCAGCGAAAAAGCTTTATTTTTTACATTATTCTCTCTGCTTTTGTCTGTAAAACCCCTCACCACACACTTTATACACTTTTCTCACTCAGGCGTTACCGTTTCCTCACATTTCTCTCTTGTTTCAGTGAGTTTGATGCTTTGGTGAATCAGTTCTTGGTTTTGTTTTGACTCCATTTGCAGGATTTGTGAAGGAGAAATGGTGTTGGTTGTTTGTTTCCTTGTTTGCCTGTGATGAACACTGTACTGAGCCCAACTTTGAGACTTTTTTATACTAAACAAACTAAAAATGTTCCCTTTTATTCGCTCAGTCAGACATTAGAGACACACAGTTACTACTACTACTACTTCTACTACTACTACAGTTATATATTTACATCTCTGAGTAAAAATGAGGCGTCATAAAACTGTTTTATTTAACTTTTCTGGCATTATCTGCTTTTTTCAATGGAGATATTCAAATGTTCCACAGTGTAACTTTACCGTAGCCTTTATAGAGACATGCAAATGGAGCAACCGGGCAAAGTTACACGTCATATCTGTGGAAAGGCGAGTTCGCTAACAGTAAAAGGCGACAAAAACATGAGCAGCAGAATAAATGTGTGTGTTCAGTGGGTTATGTTACAAAAATAACGTAGTCATCTTTATTTTTTACATTATTCTCTCTGTTTTTGTCTTTCTTTCCCCTCACCACACACTTTATACACTTTTCTCACACAGGCGTTAACATTTTCTCACATTTCTCTCTCGTTTAAACTCTCTCAAAGTTCAAACCTTCGTCGGCGTCTTTGTCGGTGCAGAACGTTTCATCGACATTGTGGGTTTTGTCGGGGAGAAAACAAATTGCAAACGTACAGCACTTCAGAGTCACACTGAGATCCAACGTTTATGTAAATTTGTCTGAACACATTCTGTACTGGACAATGATAATCACTGCAGAATAAACGTATAGATGTGATTTGGAAAGGGCAAGTATTGGTGTTGTCTTCCTACCGGTGGAGACAGGACGACAGCGCCACCTGCAGTCTGACTTCTGACTTCTTTAGAACACTGTCCCAGGTGTGTGAGAGTAAAAAGGCCCCCTCGTCCCGGTTTAAAGTCCCAGACAGATTAACGTACGTGATACTGTCAAATTTCAATTTTGACGTGGCAGATTTAACGTAAACAAAACCAGTGCTACCCAAAGTTTATTTCTTAGTCCTAAATTAAACCGCCAAGAACAGAATTCTTAACTGTCCAATAAAGTTACAGTGTCACAATGTTAAAACTTCAAACTCCATTTTCATATTTAGGAATAGATTTGATTCCGATGCCACAATAACAAAAAAAATCTAAACCTTTCTTTTTCACTCATTTTTACTGAGGGCCACATCAGCAAAATGGCCGCCATCAAGGGCCAGATTTAATTGTAAGGCAGGATAAATGTCACTAAATGTAACCAAATGTCATGTAAAAAAAACGTAAATACTTTTTAACTTGCTTAATAACTCTTTCTGTATTTATTACCTATTCAAGCTGCAAATATTACCTGTCTGTATCTGCGTATCCCCTGATAAAATGACATTTTTAAAAGACAAAAACAGCCATTTACAGCCTTTTAATTATTTGACAATTTGTCGTTTTTCTTCATGGCTAATTTTTACACACTTAGCGCCGTGTTTGGCGTCAAAATGTCGACGTAGATCGTACCGACCGCGCCTCATAACACAAAAAAAACATACAGGTTTCTCTCCTTGAAGCACAAACTTTCACATCCTTCTTGAAACCGCCTTCCACGCCGACAATTTTCCTCTTTCTGAACATTTTGGAATCATTATTTGCAAATATTTCTCAGTTCCTCTTGTTGGGAAAACCTCATTAGCATGGATTTATTTTTAAATGACAGTCACGCCTTTTAATTTTACCTTCTCGCGGGCCACATAAAATGACGTGACGGGCCAGATTTGTGCCCCGGGGCCTTGAGTTTGACACATGCTTTAAACAGCAGAATGAGATTTTCAGCATTAAATCTAGTTCCGATTGTAGTTTTGGCATCGATTAATATCTGATTTCCGACCAACTCGAACTCAAAATCCATTGCAAACGACGTCTTTGAGATAAAGTTAGAATTGAGGATGTATTTTAGATGAATCCGATCGCATTTTCACTGTCGGACAACCTTGAGTCGTGTTTTTCCCGCCTCGTGTGACGGTGCAAAGGTGAGATGATCCTATTGTGATGCTCGACGCTAAGCCCGGGCATCAGCTGTCAGACTCGGATCACAACTCACCGATTCCAGATGTTCCCTGACGCGCAACCGGAGAATCGGGAGCACGTGGACGAGACACTGATGAAGACAAAAACACCGGAGAGAAAGAAGCACGGACGGCAGTGAGAGGGAACAATGTGAAAAGTATTGCAAATAACTGCTGCTGATGCTTCCTCTGTTTCAATTTCACACAACACAATTCCACACTTTGGAGCAAATGTGTCCCTGTCAGCGTCACTTAGGCTCCAACGCCGCCGCCGCCCCCTCCCGCCATCCTCCTTCACCTTCACTCCTTCAACTCGTTCCTCTTCCCTCTCCCATCTTTTTTTAATGTTCCTTTTAAACGGTTAGGAGAGCGCCGACAGACAAGAGACAAGAGACGAGGCCGGCGAGTGAGCCGAGCAGACGGCGAGCGATGAAGGACCGCGGAAAAGGAGGGGGAAAGTTAACTCGAAAATGTGAACTTGTCCAAAACCGGCGAGTCCGATGTGAAAACAAACAAAGCCCGCCGTCCCAGGTCACAAACGCAGACTGTACGAAGGAGTGTGACGTCACCCGCGGCGTTCGGCTACAGTCGAATGAAGCTCGTCGACGCTAGCGGTTATAGCGGTGAAATTAGAGCTGAGTTCCGTGTTATTTAAGCATTCGTTGAAAATTCTGTCTGGTAAAGTGTTAACCCACCTCGTCCCCAGTGTGTGCGTGAATGGGAACTGTATTTTCCAGATTGTAAGTCTATATATAATTTCATGTCTTCATTATTGTCACACCGACGACTGAAAACCGCGGAAATGGCGCTTCATCTTCCTCTGGAGTTGGTGGATTTGTTCAGAAGCGACAACGAGGATGAAGAATTCAGTGGATTTATTGATTTGGAGTGAGATCCAGAGTAAACTTGTTGCTTGTTTTTTCTTCTTTATTTATCTGATTAACTGTTAATATCTTACGTTAACAAACCAGACACGTGTTCAGTTCTGTCTGTGCTTCATGGAGCTGAATAAATATAAATGTGTTACGTTAGCGTGATGTACTGATATTCAGCCTGTTGGTCCACATTTTATTATTATTATTAGAACTTGATTTAAAGATAAAATGTCTGTTCTTGGGCTCAGATTTTGTAAAATAAATTTCCCCAAAAATGCGACTTATATATGTTTTTTTCTTCATTATTCTACATTTTGTGGTGCGACTTATTCTCCAGAGCGACATTTCGTCCTTATATCACGATAATTATTAAAGTTGCAGACAGTTTAAAATGTTATACAGATGAATAATTATAATTTTAATCTTAAGAATCTTATTAAAGGCAACATTTTCAGTAAACGTGAAATTTTGTTCCCGTTTTGTACTTTTTAAAATGAGTATCTTCAGTGCTAGTTTTAGTGTTGATTAGTATCTGAGTATCATAGAACAAAAAAATGGGCCAATTTATGTTTATAATTATAACTTGACTTTAAAGATAAAATGTCTGTTCTTGGTCTCGGATTTTGTAAAATAAATTTCCCCCAAAAATGCGACTTATATGTTTTTTTCTTCATTATTATACATTTTTTGCTGGTGCGACTCCTCCAGAGCGACGTATAGTTCGGAAAATACGCTAAATGTTTTCTTGATGTAAAAGTGCTTTGAGTGTCTCGCAGGTGGGAAAGTGCTGAATAAAAACGTGACCATCTACTGACATGTCTCTTCACATGGTATAACTTTATAATAACTACTTTTATTAGCCTTTATAAAGCACGAAACTAAGCCTTAGTTTGCGTAAATTCAGCCTGGAAAACCCAACTCCTCTCCCGTCTACTCATCGCTTCTCCAGAGTTGACCTGCTCCTCCTCCTCCATCGCCTCCTCTTTATCCAATCAGTGTCCAGTCTGTCCAATTTAAACCCCCAGCGCCCCCTCGACTTCCCATCATCCCGTCGACCTTTCACTCACCTCCACCACCCCCAGCGTCCAGACCCCGGGGAGAAGCCGTCTCCTAAAGGTCATCTAACCGGCCGCGCTGTTTCTTTCGTGTTTGTCTGAGTTTTTCCAGGTTGAAATAGTTTATTGTTTACTAAATCCTTAACTAACGACCCCGACCCTAACGACTAACCCTGAACTAACCCCTGAACAAAGTCATTAAGCCTGAAGAATAAACCTCCTGTGGTTGATCTGGACTCGACTCCTGGTTCTGATACGAGTCTTTGAACGCGACAGAATAAGATCTTCAACGTTCCGATACTAGTTTTGGTATCGATTACTATCTACTTTCCGACCAACTCTTCCATCCAAGCGTAATTCAGTTGCGTCTTCTTCAAATCAAAGTCCATTGCAGATCAAGTCTTTCAAATTTCCGCGTCGTCCCCTCGTCTTCCCAACATCCCGTCGACCGTTCGCTCACCTCAAGCCTCGCCTCTACCACCTCCAGTGTCCAGGGGTCGAGAACGTGGTCTGAACGCCAAAGAGAACTCACGCCTCATACGTTTATTTCGTGTCTGTCTGAGTTTTTCCAGGTTAAAATCGTTTATGGTTGACCACTCCTTAACTAACGACCCTAACCCCAACGACGAACCCTGATCTAACCCCTGAACAAAGTCGTTACGCCTGAATAATAAACTTTCCGCGGTTGATCCGGACTCGACTCCTGGTTCTGATACGAGTCTTTGAACGCGTCGCTGCTGACTCCCATCTTTCCGTCCGGACGCCGTAGTGTCATTGAAGGAGTCAAACACAAAAGCTCTACTGGGACAGTTACGTTTACTGCAGCACTGTTAATCCCAGTCATTTGATAGACTCCATACTGATGCATTATTCATTTTACTCTAATTAACTTATTACATTTTGCCAAGGGCATTGTGTTTTTGCCAACTTCACTTTGTCTGTGTCTCAGCCAGAATCTGAAATTAAGAATACACTTTCTCTTTGGCGGTTTAAAAACTACATTCAGAAACTCGGCAACATGTTTCAAACCATCTTTGATTTTGGCAAAGTAACTTTAGTGCATGAGCATATATTTATTTTAACAGTGAGAGAGATCCAAAGAACACGATACAGAACAAAATAAAGCCCCATGTGTAATTTTATTTAATCTGTGTTTGCTAAAATACATGAAGACGACGACAAGAACACCACGAGATGACACGCTACGCTTTTTGAGGTATTTAGCATTAAACTAGCGCACACAGATCGTTTTTTTTTTTACATTTTGTTCATTATTTACCTTATTATAAATCTAAAACGTCCTATAGAAATGAGAAATGTGCGTTTTACAGTCGTCCGTCACTGTATCGTGCTTCACCTATCGCCGTCTCGCCATTTTCAAGTTTTCTCCCCGACAAAACCCACGATGTCGATGAAACGTTCTGCACCGACAAAGACGCCTACGAAGGTTTGAACTTTGAGAGAGTTTAAACGAGAGAGAAATGTGAGAAAATGTTAACGCCTGTGTGAGAAAAGTGTATAAAGTGTGTGGTGAGGGGTTTTACAGACAAAAACAGAGAGAATAATGTAAAAAATAAAGATGATACTTCACGGATTTCGTTTATTGCGGGTTATTTTTAGGACGTGACCCCCGCGATAAACGAGGGACCAGTGTACTACGTTTCTCAGTGTATAAGTACCACAGATACAGATAAAAACGTTTCAACTCTGCCTGGTCTGGAGTCGCTTCTTTCACAATTACAGAGTCTTGTCGTGGAATTTCTAATGGTAAAAACCTTAAAAATCTAAAATCAACAAAGACGTTTTCTTAAATCAAAGAGTCTGGTTTATTGAATCACTTGTGCACAATTGTCTGAGGAGTTTTACCGCCTTAAAACACACTAATCTAAACTAAACTACTTTGCAGACTTCGGCTATTGTGGGTTATTTTTAGAACATAACCCCCGAGATAAACGAGAGACAACTGTGTTCAAAACTGCAAAACTGATAGACCGCGCTTCTCGTAGTGGAATTTCCTCATTGCTAGCTAGCAGATTTCCATTTACTTGTTTTTACCAAGACATTTTTGAAGTTTACATGTGCAGTATGAAGTAGGTCGAGATGGGGGGAAGGTGAAAACTGAAATTTCTGGAGTACTCAAGCCTCAATTACACAAACGTACGTGAATCAATCAAAATACAACTCAAAATACATCAACAACAACATCAAAATACAACTCTCAAGGTGCAATGCTTGGGGACCCATCAATGTGATTCTGCTGCTAGGTTTGCTCAGGACGTTCTTAGCTGGAGTGTTTTACGCATTGTGCATGTTTTGAGTTCATGGAGGAAACTAGAGCTCCACCCAGACACAGGAAGAACATGCAAACTCCACATAGAAAGGCAAACGAGAGACTGTAAAACTGACAGACTGCGCTTCTCGTAGTGGAATTTCCTCATTGCTAGCTAGCAGATTTCCATTTACTTGAACTTTTTTTGAACTTTACATGTGCAGTATGAAGTAGGTCGAGATGGGGGGTAGGTGAAAACTGAAATTTCTGGAGTACTCAAGCCTCAAATACAAGGATTACGCAAAACATGCATGAATAAATCAAAATACAACTCTTAAAGTGCAATTCCTTGGGACACATCAAGGTGATTCTGCTGCTAGGTTTGCTCAGGACGTCCTTAGCTGGAGTGTTTTACGTATCGTGCATGTTTTGAGTTCATGGAAGAAACTAGAGCTCCACCCAGACACAGGAAGAACATGCAAACTCCACACAGAAAGGTCTAAACGAGAGACTGTAAAACTGATAGAATGCGCTTCTCGTAGTGGAATTTCCTCATTGCTAGCTAGTAGATTTCCATTTACTTGTTTTTACCAAGACATTTTTGAACTTTACATGTGCAGAGTGAAGTAGGTCGAGATGGGGGGAAGGTGAAACCTGAAATTTCTGGAGTACTCAAGCCTCAAATACAAGGATTACGCAAAACATGCATGAAAAAATCAAAATACAACTCTTAAAGTGCAATGCTTGGGGACCCATCAACGTGATTCTGTTGCTAGGTTTGCTCAGGACGTCCTTAGCTGGAGTGTTTTACGTATCGTGCATGTTTTGGGTTCGTGGAGGAAACTGGAGCTCCACCCAGACACAGGAAGAACATGCAAACTCCACACAGAAAGGTCTAAAACGACTCAGGTATCGAACTCAGAACCGTCTTGCCGTGACGCTAACACGAGGAAGCACCGTTCTGACATTAATAGCTCATAAAAGTTTATACGTTCCCTTAAATTACCCAGCTGACACTGAACGGCTTTAACTGGAGGTTTGGACTCTCACCCGGAGGAGGCGGCGGGTGACACAGGGTTAAACTGAATCTCACTAATTTGGGCCAGATCTGAATAATGCATGCGGAGGCCGGGGTGCAGCGCTGGCTCTATAATGAGGCGTTAGCGTTAGCGTTAGCACTGCTTTCATCTCCGACGATCCAAAAACCTTCTCATCCCAGTGTTCACGTGGCCAAATGGGAGTTTTGGTGTTAGTTTAATGACCTCTGCAGACTGGATCAGCGGCGTTCCACGGAAAAGGCAAAAAGGTGGAGCTCGGAGCTGTAGAACGGAGGAGAAAGAGAGAACAGGGGACGGAGCGGGAGACACTGGAGCCTCCACTCGGGCTGCGGCGCTTTGATAAGAGTTATTATTTCATTATCGCTCCCTGGGCCCGTCCTGAGCTGGCAGCGCACAAGTACAGCCCACACAGATACGCTATACACAGAGATGGAGAGAGGAATGCCGATTAAGGAATTTCTAATGAGGAGGATAAGGAAAACAGCCAAGCGCTTATCCCGGTCAGGGCTTCGGAAGCACGTGGGAAAAGACTCGAGTGTGTGTGTGTGTGTGTTGTTTCATGATTGGCATTCCTAAATCTGCTTTTGACGCGAGTAAAAAGTATCCAAGTTTCATTTTCGGAAAAAGATATTTGGCCACCCTCATTCAGCGCTGTAAGCAAATTTATTATTTTCACTTTAGCTATGCGCTTAGCAGAGCAGTTTGGAGAGAACTGGATTGAATTCAAAGTGGAGTGGGCTGTTTGATGCTGGTATATATCCTCAGTGGGATGTTTGTCCCCATTAGAGATTTATTTGTCCCGCTGTCTGGCTCTGAGCCAAGCACAGGCTGCAGCACAAACCCAGCAGCCCCAGCAGCACCGTCACACACTACACCCTCTCTGCTCTCGCTCACATCAACTTTCAAACATTTCTTCTTCTTCTTCGTACTATTTTTGATTCAGCGTTTCATTATTTTCAATGTCTACCGTGCTCCTGCTACAAACGCCGCTGTACCGACACGATGGCGGCGCCGCGCAGAAGAGCCGCGGTGTTTTAGTCGTGTAATTGGTGAATGATGAGCTCAGATGTTTTAATCATAATAAAAGATTAGTTGCCGGGTGTAATTTGTATGAACACAACAGAAGCAGACGGCGTGGAATGAGTTTTGTCGGAGTTTCGGGACTGACTGGACAATTTAATCTACCGTATTTTCTAGACTATAAATCGCAATTTTTGTTCATAGTTTGGCCGAGGGTGCGACTTATACTCAGATCGCGGGGGTTACGTTGTAAAAATAACCCGCAATAATACAAAACGATAAAACCATAATATTGAAACTACTTTAATCCACTGAAGCAACAATAATACAAGATCATCCCAGTGAACCATTTTTAAATAAACAGGATCATTAAAAGTCCATAAAGTCTTTTTACAGTTTAAAACAAAAAATATACCGTTGTTCCTGGTTTATCGCGGGGGTCACGTTCTAAAAATAACCCGCAATACACAAAATCCATGAAATAGCTTTATTTTTTACATTATTCTCTATGTTTTTGTCTGTAAAACCCCTCACCACACACTTTATACACTTTTCTCACACAGGCGATAACATTTTCTCACATTTCTCTCTCGTTTAAACTCTCTCAAAGTTCAAACCTTCGTAGGCGTCTTTGTCGGTGCAGAACGTTTCATCGACATTGTGGGTTTTGTCGGGGAGAAAACAAATCGCAAACGTACAGCACTTCAGAGTCACACTGAGATCCAACGTTTATGTAAATTTGTCTGAACACATTCTGTACTGTACAGGAGACACGGCACGGAGGAGACTGATGGACAATGGTCTACAGTCCAACAGCCAATCAGGACGCACGACACAATGGTCTACAGTCCAACAGCCTTCATAGCTTTTCCAAACATTTTTTCCTCACTTTTATAGCACATCCAATCTTAATTAAATGTTCCAAATGAGATTCCAATAATAAAAATTCACATTTAAACAGAATCAGAAAACTTTTATTGCCATTATCAAACAAAACTGAACAAAACTCACAAACTAGGACCTTTATTCAGCGATAAAGTGCAACATAAAACACTGAATAACACAAATAAGGGCATGCGTAAAGTTAAAAAACAGATTTAAACTTGGTGGTAGCGGGGTTTTGGGGTCTGCTCTATTATTAAAAGCCTCTAAATAAACACGGTTGCGGTCGTCTTTACCTTAAATCTTTACTTGTATCGTCTGAATCTCTTTTACCTTAAACGTTTATTCGTGGAGACGTCTGCTGGCGTCAAACCCAACCTTTGTAATACCATCTGTTGTTGCGCACGGGTGTTTCTCTCGTTTGTGGCGTCCAGCGGCATCGAGCCACTTGGACTCGACTAAACTGGTACTATTGTTTTGTCGGTATAAATACACAGTTTGTATGTTCGTTTGTCGACGGAGGGCGAGACGATACTATCAGGGACAACAGCTCTTGGGATTAAAGAAATAAGTTTGTGCACGATTGCAGACTCATACTTTAAATAAGGTTTGAAATATTAAAATTAAGTCTGTAGGACAATGCAGTGTGGTGTTATTTAGGTTAAACTGGTTGGAAAACTCAAATTTGCCGTTAAAAGTGCATATGATCAATTGGGCCAGTTCAGCTGAAGGTCTGAGGGCCAAGAAAAATCGGTCTGAGTGCCGCGTTTGGCCCCCGAGCCGTAGTTTGGACACCCCTGACTTAACCTCCTGAGACCCGAGCTCTTGCAGATGCTTTATTAATTTTTTTTCTTATTTGGGCTGATTGGACCTGATGAGTCTAAATACAAAGAATTATCTTTTTACATTATGTAGTTTCTGAGAACAAATTATATAAATCAAATGTCCTCATATGTGACATTTTACTCATTTTGATAAAACATTTAAATAATGATTTGCAAAAACTATTAAGACCCTGAAAACAGCAACATTTGTCCTGAGTAAAAACAAAATGAAAAACAACAATTGTGCCTCTTGGAACAATGTGTCTCATGTGAAGAGACAGGAACAGGAAGAAAAACAAAAAAAAAAATAAAATAAAAGATTCAAAAAATTCTTAACTGTTAAAAAATGAATATATATAATACATTTACATTGTTGCTGTTCTTGTTGCTGTTATTCTTCATCTAATAATTTGCACTGTGGCCTAGACAAACCAAAATTTGTTGTCCACATATGAGGACGCCGGGTCTCAGGAGGTTAAGTTTTTTACTATTAGAAAATCCACAACAAAACCTTAGCACATGTGTAACTGTGAAAGAAGCGATTCTAGACCAGACAGAGTTTTTATTTCATGAGTTTCTTTACGACGACGCCAGAGAGAAATATAGAGATAAACGATCATATTGAAACTACTAATTAAGAGTTAAATAAGGCAAGATAATCCTATTCAACCATTTTAAATCGACTGTTTGTTGCAGCTCATGTCTTTTAATGAAATAAACAGCAGAATGTACAAAAAATTAGCCATAAAGCAACGAAACAACAAGGGGAACCGCGTTACAGCGAGGGACGACTATCGATTGAAGACTGGATTTATACGGACTCAAACTAATCGAACAAACAAAATTATAAATGGATCTACTGTTAAGTGTTTGCAGGAAGGTAAGAAAGGTAGAACAGATGGATTATAAAGGCGTCTCGTCACAGGTAAATGGAGCTAGTTGCAGTGAAGACGTTTTAATTTAAGTCTGTGTGACGTTCTTACTTTTACACAAGGTTTAAGAGACAAGAAATTAAACGTAAATCATGCTCCTCTAATCAAAAATGTCTGACAGATACGGTTTAGTGATATAAAAGTATTTTCAGAGCCACGCCCTTCTTTTCCCGCCCTCTGCGAACGTCTTTATCCGACCACAGATTAATTTTTGTCGATGAAAAGTTGAGGAAAACCACGTGACGAAGCCTCCGAGCTGAATCATAATCAAAAAACAACAAACAAAAAAGACAAAGGCACGGCAACACAACCGAGTTTATTTCCCAGCGACATAAAAAGATCAACAACACGAACCTGTAACCTTTGGGTTTGTGGGTGAGCGCTCTACCACTGAGCCACTACATCTGCAGAACTTTTGATCGCAAAGAACTCGCAACGTGCGGTAAACATGAACCGTGACATCTCCGGCGACTTCAAAACCGCACGGATCTCATCTCCGCGCCGCCACCTTTGCACCGATGTCTTTCTTTTTCGTTGTATCCAAAAAAAAAAAAATCGATGGGTTCAGTCGTTGGAACGGGCCGCGGCGGTGGCTCGTTTGTGTGGAGTCGGCGGTGCAGCTCTGAGGCGGTGGAGGAAAGTGGAGCCGGCGAGAGAGAGAGAGCATTGGCAGTCCGTGTGATGCGCGAGATAAACAAGGCCGGTCCCCGAGGACGGCACCTCACATCCCGACGGCGTTTGAGCGGATTTGCTGTTGCCGTGTCGCCGAAAACACCCGAAACGCACCAGAAACACACACACAAAAAAAAAAAACACGCAAAAAAACACACCAGCCGGCCACAGCTGCTCCGGGACAACAACAAAAGCTCGAAGCAAAGTGATACAAATACTGTCTAGTACCTCTGTGGATCCAGTGGAACTTTTGTGCAGTGACAACAAATCCGCGGAGCACGAGAACGAAGCGACGGCGGCGGCGGAGATGGTTCTGTGATCGCGCAGATTATGTGACGACGCGGAAAAATGCTGAGGCCAGTTTGTTTGTCCAAAAGTCACTTAGTTGCAGATTTGGAAGTGAAAGAAGTGTGAAAGACGTTGTTGTTGTTTTCCCGATGCACCAAAGAGTCACTGGATGTTTTGTTCATTATGTTTGGGAATGTCGTTCAGGTTTGCTACGTTTTTTTGTTGGTTTTTTTTGCCATTTTTGTTCTAGTGTGACCAGTTTTTACACGGAGAAAACCATAAGATCTATTAAACGTTCTACTCCACCTCTGCTATTCCTCCTTTCTCCTCCTCTCCTCTTTCTTTCCCGTCGTTTTTAGCCGTGGACAATCATGAGATCTCGTATTAAAAGTTCTTCTCCACCTCTTCTCTCTCCTCTCCTCTTTTGCTCTCCTCCTCTGCTCTTTGTTTTCTACTCTATCTGCTCCTCTTTCTCTCCTCTTCTGTCTCCTGTCTTCTTTCTTCCTCCCTCCCTCTCTCTAATTCCCTCTCTCCTCCTCTCCTCTTCTGTTCTCCCTCTCTCCACTTTATTCTTCAGTTTTTCGACATTGACAATCATGAGATCTCGTATTAAAAGTTCTTCTCCACCTCTTTTCCCTCTCTCCTCCTCTCCTCTTTTTCTCTCCTCCTCCCTCTTTCTCTACTCTCTTATCTGCTCCTCTTTTTCTCCTCCTCTCTTCTCTCTCGTTTCTCTATTGTTCAGTTTTTAGCTGTAGACAATCATGAGACGTCATATTAGAAGTTCTTCTCTCTTCTCTTCCCCCTCTCTCCTTCTCCCTCCCTCCTCCTCCCCTTTTTCCCTTCTCCTCTCTCAGTCTCTCCTCTTTTTGTCTCTTCCTCTCTTATCTGCTTCTTTTTTCTCCTCTCTCCTCTTCTCCTATTGCTCAGTTTTTCGCTGTAGACAATCACGGAATCTATTAAAAGTTCTGCAGCTCTTCTCTCCCCCCTCCCTTTGTCTCCTCCTCTCTTGTCTGCTCCTCTTTTTCTCTCCTCCTCCTCCCTCCCCCACACTCCCTTTCTCCTGCCTCTTTCCTCTCCTCTCTGCTCCTCTTTCTCTCCTCTCGCTCTTTCTCTCTATTGTTCAGTTTTTAGACAAGATCTTGTATTAAAAGTCCCCAGCTCTTCTCTTCGCCCTCTCTCCTCCTCTTCTTTCTTTCTCCTCCTCTTCTCTTTCTTTCACCTCCTCCCCTCCCTCTCTCCTCCTCTTCTCTTTCTTCCGCCTCCTCTCCTCCCTCTCTCCTCCTCTGTATTCTGTTCAGTTTTCAGACGCAGACAACCGCGAGTATTAAACCTTCTCCACCTCTTCGCTTTCTCTCCTCCTCTCCTCTTTCTTCCTCCTCCTCTCCTCCCTCTCTCCTCCTCTGTGTTCTGTTCAGTTTTCAGACACAGACAATCGCGAGTATTAAAACTTCTTCTCCACCTCTTCGCTTTCTCTCCTCGTCTCCTCTTTCCTCTTTCTCTTCCCTATCGCTCACTTTTTAGCCATAGACTATCATGCGATCTCGTGTTAAAGAGTCTAAAGCTTTAAAGTCGAGGCTGAAGTCTCCGTTTTCCTTTTCGGGATGACTTGTCGTTCCCTTTACACCAAACATGAACAAAACTCTTCATTATTTATTAGTTCGATTTATTTAAAATACATCGGGTTTTTTTTTTCTCTATCTCTGAATCGTTGGTTACGCTTCTTTTGTCACGAGAAAACAACAGCGAAATGTTGTTTAATGAGGAAGACGGGGGTTTAAACACTGCAGACAGATCCAGACGGGTTCTGTCTGTGTCTATTTACAGAAGATCTAAGTCTGGACACAAACAGAGTCGCACAATCAGACGTGTTTATTATTGTGACACACGGGAAACGGAGCAGCTCATTGGTCATGTGTCAACAAATATAAACAAAAATCAGACTTCTCTCCTCACAGATTAACGCCGCGCACTCACAGTCACGTTATTATCAGATTTCTGGAGTTAAAAGACGTGTAAACAGCAGAAGAAGCGGCGCTCACATCAGATTCTGACATTTACATGATCTAAAAGTCCAGAAATCAGATTATAATCAGACTTCAGTGCAGGTAAACACAGTGTGAGGGAAGAACTTTAACAGACACAGCAAATCAGTGACATCTGCAGCGTTTTAAAGTCTAAAAACATGTCAAAGATCAAAGTGATGCTGTTAAATCCACACGTAGACAGACTTGTCCTGCGTTTGTGTCCAGTAGATTAGACGACTGTAACGTCCTGATCACTGGACTCTACAAACGAGACCAGAACAGAACATCCAGAACATCCAGAACATCCAGAACATACAGAACACTGCTGCTCGGGACGAAACCGGGACTAAACTAGGACGAAAGAAGGATGAAAGAAGGACTAAACAAGGACAAAAGAAGGACGAAACAAGGACTAAGCCAGGGACAGAACCAGGACAAAAAGAGGACTAAACAAGGACGAAAGGACGAAACAAGGACGAAACGAGGACTAAACAAGGACGAAAGGACAAAACGAGGACTAAACAAGGACGAAACAAGGACTAAGACAGGGACAGAACCAGGACAAAACCGGGACTAAACCGGGACTAAAACAGGACTAAACCAGGACTAAACCAGGTCTAAATCAAGACTAAACCAGAGATGAAAGTAAGACTAAAGGAGGGATGGAGCCAGGGATGAAACTGGCACAGAAGCGGGACAAAACAAGGACTAAACAAGGACGAAACAAGGACGAAAGAAGGACTAAGCCAGGGACAGAACCAGCACAAAAAGAGGACTAAACAAGGACAAAAGAAGGATGAAACAAGGACAAAACGAGGACTAAACAAGGACGAAACAAGGACGAAACAAGGACTAAACAAGGACGAAACAAGGACGAAAGGACAAAACGAGGACTAAACAAGGACGAAACAAGGACGAAACAAGGACTAAGCCAGGGACAGAACCAGGACGAAACTAGGTCTAAACCCGAGATGAAAGCAGAACTAAAGCAGGGACGGAACCAGGGACGAAATTGGCACAAAGGTGGGACAAAACAAGGACTAAAGAAGGACGAAAGAAGGACTAAGCCAGGGACAAAACCAAGACAAAGGAAGGACTAAGCCAGAGACAAAACCAGGATTAAAAAACGACTAAACCGGGACTATACCGAGTCCAAACCAGAACTAAACCGGGACTGAACCAGGACTAAACGTGTTGAATCAGTGTTTGAGTTTTGTTCAGTTTAAACCTCTCTCTCTCTCTCTCTTCCTGAAGATGTGACTCAGGCCTCGACTTTGACAAAGTTTAACTCCAGACTCAAACTGTTCTGTTCATCTGCTGTGACTGAGGGGTTTATTCTGCACTTTTCTCTTTAACATTAATCTTATGGTGATTATTTATGTTTTGATTTGTTGTGTTGTGACTTTAATGTCTTTTTTTATTCTTTAAAACACTTTGAATTACCTTGTGTACAAATAAACTTGTCTTCTTCTTGGGGCAGGGACGAGTTTAAAGAAGGAATTTACCCCAGAACCATTCCTCTTGAAACACAGGCCCAAAAACCACCTGATTCTGTTTGTTTTTTTGTTTTTTCTCTTTTTCCAGATGAAGTATTTCTAGATTCTTGCTTTACTTTGAGGAATGAGTCAATTAAAGTTGCCAAAGTCAGTAATGTTTAAAAGAAAATGAGATTTCCTTTGTGGTGGAACAGATTCATTCAGATGATAAAACTTTATTTCATCCCTTTAACGTTCGGCAAAAAAAGTCACTTTGGTTTGTTTGACCCTCACCTCCCTCCATCTCTGTGGTCAGCGCCCGAGCCAAAGACGGAACAGAACAGACCAGTTTAGAGCCAAGAAACAGGCCCCTCCCCCGCACGCTCCTCCACTCTCCCCCTTCTTCTCTCCCGCTCTGTCTCTCTGACTCGGCCTTCCCCCTCCCTCCCCCTCTTTCTCTCTCCCTCACCCGCTCTATCTCACCCTCCCTCTCTCTCCTTCTCTCTCCCCTCCCTATCTCTCTTTCCTTCACTCTCTCCCTTTCCCTCCCTCACTCTCTCTCTCCCACTCCCTCTCCTTGTCTATTTCTCCCTTTTTCTCTCTCCATCTCCCTTTCCTTCACACTCTCTCCCTCTTTCTCTCTCTCCTTTTCCCCCTCTCCCCTCCCTCACCCTCTCTTTCCTTCACTCTCTCCCTATCCCTCCCTCTCTCTCCCACTCCTTGTCTATTTCTCCCTCTTTCTCTCTCCATCTCCCTTTCCTTCACTCTCTCTCCCTCTTTCTCTCTCCTTTTCCCCCTCTCTCCCACTCCCTCTCTCTCTCCCTCCCTACCCCTCTCTCCCTCTTTCTCTCCTTTTCCTTCACTCTCCCTCTCCTTCTCTCTTTCTCCCTCCCTCTCCTTTTCCCCCTCTCCCTCCCTCCCTCCCTCCACCTCTCTCTTTCCTTCACTCTCTCCCTCACCCTCTCTCCCTCTCTCTCCTCTCCTCTCTCTCCTCTCCTCTCTCTCTCCTTTTCCCCCTCTCTCTCCACAAATCAGGCTTGTTCTTTCCCCGAGGTCGACACTTTGACTCTTCAATTAAATAATAAAGAATTATAAATAAAACTATATACTTCAGGGCCCATTTTACACCTTTACCTCATTATTCAGTGGGCGTCACAGTTCCTCGCGGGCGTCACGGTCGCTAGCGGGCGTCACAGTTTCTACCCGACGTAACGTAATCGCACAGACGGCGTTTGACGTTCGCTCCGTGGCGTAGACCTGTCCCGTTTCGCCACGGCCTTTGCGGTCGACGGAGGACTGCGCTTCATGGGCCGGGTCCTTCGAGCGGTTCTTTAAAGTGCGCGACCGAATCGACCGTCGAATCGAGACTCGACTTTAGCTCACGTCTTTACAGTCGGTGTTTCTTTACAGTCTGCGTTTCTTTACAGTCTGCGTTTCTTCATCGTGAATCAAACCAAATCCTCACATTTCTAAACTCCTTCCAGGAAAACGCGCAAAGATCCAGGTAAAAAACAGACCGAAAAAAGCAGCCCCTCTGCCGTCGGCTCGCAGGTGTGCAGATATATCCCATAATGCTTTGCTTATTGAATGTAAAAGGTTTAAAATATTCAGCGCACACGGGCGAGTGGGCACTTATAAAGACAGGCGTGTTTAAATAACAGTGAAAGAGCAGCGCGGCGCCCAGCTGTGTGACTGATACTGTAATGGCTCTGACATTTCTGCAACAGTGTTTTATGCATCACTTCAAAGCGCCGAGCTCCAAAAGGTGACTCCCCGAGAAGGAGAAAAAAACAAAAAAAAAACTTTAAACGCTCCTTTGAGATAAAAAGTAAAGTGCAATTATTATACAATGCACATAAAATTACAATAATTGTCCGAGAGCTTTTTGTGTCGTTTCAGTTCAGTTCGAGAGACGCTGTGTTTTCTGCAGACGGACCCGGAGCGGAGCGGCGTCTCGGGGGTAAACGGGGAGAAAGATGGCGGCGCAGGCTGGATAAAAAAGAGGACTAAGCGAGTGTGATGTCATCCACGGCGTTCAGCTTCAGTCAAGTGAAGCTCGTCGACGCAATCAGGAGTGAAACTGTCGAAGGAAACGCCCTTTCCTTAGCAGCGCTGTCAATCAAACCTGTCGCTAACGCTAACAGGAGCGACCTCGGGGAAAGAAGGACCTGATTTGTCTGTTATTAATGTTCATATCTTGATTTACAGACACAATAGTGAAATAAAAACCCCAGGATCATGTAGAGGGTTAATACGAACATTTAAGACCAGAATGAGTCTGAAGCAGCAGAGACAGAGAGAGGACAGTTTAAAAAACACACAAAAATAAACTGAAAAAAAACCCCTCAAAATAACTTAAAAAAACAAACAAAAAACTTTAAAAAATAAACTAAAAATAACAAAAAATAAACTAAAAATAACAAAAAAAACTTTAAAAACCCTAAAAATAACAAAAAAAAACCCTCAAAAGATTTAAATATTAACGCCAAAAAATATAAATAAAATAACAATAATAAATAAACTCAAAATAACTAAAAAAGAATTAAAAAACAAAACGTCAAAATAACAAAACAAAAAAATAAAAAATAAAAAATTAACCCAGGATCATGTAGAGGGTTAATACAAACATTTAAGACCAAAATGACAAGTCTGACAGCAGAGACAGAGAGAGGGGACAGATTTTCAAAATAACAAAAAAAATAAATAATAATAATAATAATAAAAATAACAAAAAAAAACCCTCAAAAGATTTAAATATTAACGTCGAAAAAAATATAAATAAAAAAAATAAAAAATAATAATAACCATAAATAAATAAACTCAAAATAACAAAAAATAAAAAATAAATTAAAAAACAAAATGTCAAAAAAAAAAAAAGAACCCAGGATCATGTAGAGGGTTAATACGAACATTTAAGACCAAAATGTCGGGTCTGACAGCAGCAGAGACAGAGAGACTGAACAGTAGCCGCTCATCCTCACTTCCTGTTTGGAGCGCGGCGGCTAGCAGGTTAGCTTTGTCCATTTATATGTACAGTCTATGGTCAGGGGAGGAAGTGCAGCCATGTTGAGCCCTTCATACTTCATTAACGTTTCCCGTTCGTCCCCTCCACCTTCTCCTCCTGACCTCATTCGCCGCCGGGCCTCCTGGGACGCGCCGCTCCCTCGGGGTTTCCCACAGAACACGAGAACACGCCGTGATGTATGTGAAAGGAGACGTATGCGGCCCGTATACTTTCACACGATCGACTCTCTGCGGTAAACGTGGCGTAACGTCAGACGAGGGGAAACGGATTAAGATTTAAGCGTGAATGTTAACGAGCGTCTTCGGCCTTCACCCTCACGACTCGTTTCATGTCTTTATTTCTACGGGGAGAGACTCATAAGAGACGGGACTGTTTTACACGAGCTCTGTTCAAATACGGAACAAAAACAAAACAAAACAGAAAACTGCACACGTCTCATGAAAAAACAAGACACAAAATGGAGGACGAAGTGTGTACAGCGCAGTGGGCGAGGGGCGAGTCAAACGTCAAATCAGGAGCCTTCTTTCGCTCCCATTAGCGTTAGCAACAGCTTCGATTGACAGCGTTGCTAAGCGGCTGCTCTACCAACGGAGCCACTGTTACTGTCGCTCCATTTACGTAGACGTTTGTGCGTTTTTCCGGTATTTAATCTACGCCGCGCGGACAGTCGTTTCACATTTCGCCAACTGCAGTGATTATCTGAAAAACCAAGACACAAAATGGAGGATGGGAGCGCGTACGGGGCAGTGGGCGTGTCCGATTCCACCGCAGACCTAATAAACATATAGAACACGGCCACCTCTGCCCCACTAAAGCAGCAGGTGCACGGACTATATATAACCAGGAGATAAATGGGTAGCGTTTGGGTACCCAGGCTGCGTGACCTTATTAGAACCCCGCCGCCAACCCCGTTTCCCGCTTTCCTGCACCACTTTCGGCTTTTTATTCATCAAAAATATCAGATGTGAAAGCCACCCGAGCGAATCCCGTGTCGCGTTACCTGCGGACACGCTATCAAACGGCGAGAGCGTGTGGTTCCGCGCGTCCGTCGAGGAGGAAAGCGGTCCACTATAGCTGCGGGCTCGCTATATTAGAAACACAGGAGCGCTTCAAATAAGGTCACGGTTTTACATAGAATGAACCGGGCCGCACGATGCCCCGCCGGCTTTTTGGAAATTCGTCTCCATTTTCCCGAACGAGCCGCAGCCGTCGTCGACCCGCTGCTTTTTCAATTCCACACTTCACTCCCTGGAAAAATAGCGAGTTCTCAAAGCTTAAAAATAAAACAGATCTCCGGGAGTGGCGTCGCGTGTCGTCGTACGTGTGGGAATTACATTTAAAGCAGGAAATTGAGTTGACTTCACCTTGTGGCTCTTCCTGATTGGATCTAATATGACAGTTTCCTTAAGCAAACTGAGCGTGAAAAGGCAGCCTGAGAGAATTCCGCGAGAAAACATAAAAGTTTACAGTTTTACTCTTGTTTTGTTTCGGTTCAGGTGTGAGCAAATATTTTTCAAAGCTGAACAGACGTGCGGATATGGAAATGTGTGAAGAAAAGTGGTTTTCATTATTATTTTGTTAGGAGATAAAACATTCAGTATTTTTGAATTAGTGGCGTCATGATACTGAAATTTTGAGCTTGATTTTGATTCTAAGGATCAGGCTCAACACTCGATAATTTAAAAATATTTCTTTATACGACAGAATGTGATTTTACACTTTAAATGTTTATACTTTGTTTTCTATTTACATGTGTCGTACATCTGTGTAATCTCTGTGTCCAGAAGGTTCATAAAGGTCCATGGTCTTGGTTTAGTCCTGGTTTAGTCCTGGTTTAGTCCTGGTTTAGTCCTGGTTTAGCCCTGGTTTAGCCCTGGTTTAGTCCTGGTTTGGTCCTGGTTTGGTCCAGGTTTAGACCTTGTTTAGACCTTGTTTAGTCCTGGTTTAGTCCTGGTTTAGTCCTGGTTTAGCCCTGGTTTAGTCCTGGTTTAGCCCTAGTTTAGTCCTGGTTTAGTCCTGGTTTAGTCCTGGTTTAGTCCTGGTTTAGCACTGGTTTAGCACCAGTTTGGTCCAGGTTTAGACCTCGTTTAGTCCTGGTTTAGTCCTGGTTTAGTCCTGGTTTAGTCCTGGTTCGGTCCAGGTTTAGACCTCGTTTAGACCTCGTTTAGTCCTGGTTTAGTCCTGGTTTAGTCCTGGTTTAGCACCAGTTTGGTCCAGGTTTAGACCTTGTTTAGTCCTGGTTTAGTCCTGGTTTGGACCTGGTTTAGCCCCGGTTTAGCCCTGGCGCCTTCTTTCCCTGAGATCGCTCCTGTTAGCATTAGCAACAGGCGTTCCTAAGTACGGATCATTAACTTCAACATCCTCGCTCCTGATTGGCTCTTTGGTTGCTATGACACTCGCGGTCAGAATTCCAAACACGGCACTCTAAACGTCTCTAAATCCGCCGCTGTAACCGCTCTCGCCTCGATTAGCTTCATCTGACACTCTCTTCGTCCACGTCTTTACACAATCTGCCTCTGCAAACTTAAGATCGACGTGCAGCTTGAAAACATTTCTTATGAGACGCATAAACTCGCACAAAAAAAACGAAGGCGCAATTGGATCAACGTTCGGGCATTCGCACAAGAACAGACGCTGCCAAAGTCTAGCGTTACACAACAGTTTACATTGGCAACATATAGAGTCGCCAGGGAACTGCAGCCCAGAGAAGTGAGTGAAAACACGCGGCGGCTGCAGACAGTTATTCCTTCACTGTGGGACTCTCTCCAAGGCCGAGTCTCTGATCAGTCTGAGATCAGCATAAAAGAAACTCCAGTCCCCACAACAAAAGCGCAGCGGAGAGCGGAGTCTGTGGATGGAGAGAAGCTGTCGAAAAGCAAAAGGCCTTTACACACAATGACAACACCCGGCGAACAGAACATCACCATCACGCCGGCTTTGAAATATTTCAACCATATCGACATATTTGTGCTATTGATTTCAAATAATACAGTCACGAGCTTCAGCCGACAGTTTTTTTTCAGTCTGTCACCGTTTTTTAACTCCTAAATCTGACCACGACCGTACTGACCACAGGTTTATGAAAATGGAGTGTTTTGTATGTGTTAAGTATTTTGAGTTTTCAAACTTTCTAAAAATACAGTTTGTCATTGAAAAGTGTCATTTCTTCCCCATTTTGATATAGAAAATGTACAGAACTTTACATCAAAATCTCCAAATTAGTTTAGGCTATAAACACTGACAGCTGCATCAGATTATTGAACTGTTAATCTGTGTTTGTTGAATCTGTACCTATTTAAAAATAACTAAATAAAATAAATTATAAAATAAATATTTGCTAGTTTATTTATTAATGGTGTTGGCCTGTTTTACTTTATGCAATTCAGGCTTTATTATTTTGTTTTATTTTTTTATTTCACTTTTATTTATTTATTCTTAATATATATATGTTTTTTAATTAATTTTTTTAAATAATTCTTTTGTCTGTAGGCATGATTTTGTATATTTATTACTATAATAATAATAATAATAATACATGGCATTATTACTATTACTACATTATGCATATTTTTTATCCTTACAGTTTTTTGTTTTTTTTTGTTTTTTTTTGTAATATACGCCCATCAAAACGGGATCTTGGGGAAAATAGGTGGGAGGTGTGTCACAAATATATATACACACACACACACACACACACACACACACACACACCCACACACCCCACACACACACACACACACACACACACACACACACACACACACACACACACACACACACACACACACACACACACAGTTGAGGCTCACACTGCATATGGTAAAATGGTAAATTCTTGTTTTTATACAGCACTTTTCTACCTTCAAGGCTCAAAGTGCTTTACATCACCCATTCACACAAACATTCATACACCAGTGTGTGCAGGCACTGGGGGCGAGGTGGGTTAAGTGTCTTGCCCAAGGACACAACGACAGCATTCATCTGTGAGAGCTGGAATCTACCAGTGATGTTTATGTTGAGATTTAGACTTCTAACCTTTGGATCCGTTAACAAATACTCCATCAACTGAGCTACTATCTCCGCTTTAGCAGGAAACGGCAACAAAATAGAAGATCTGAGCGACATGGAGCGGTTGGATTATTTCAGAGAAGTGTTTAGAACGCAAAAAAGAAAACCCAACCAGCTACAATTCCATAATAAAAACGTCTTGTTGACATTATCCGTTGACTGTTCCTAATACACTGTCCAGTCCTTTGCAGATTTACATTCCACAACTTTACAATACAAATTCATCTTGTTTACATCTTCACAACAAAATCAGGGGACACATGTCTGGGATAATAAATAACTCTACGTTCTCGGAGGCAGAGACGTCGCGGTGTAATTGGCTTTGCACACTTCCCCTCCGTCTCCTTCCTCGAGGACTGCAGCAGGTTCAGCCGCGGAGCACCCGGGCTGATAATGAGCCGCAAAGCTAATATTTGGAGTGCATTAATACTGTTGATCGGAGGTGACGCTAGGCTAAGCTAACACGCTAGATAAGGACTTGTGTTGTGGGATTTGCAGGTGAAAATACAAGACAGGACCAGGAAGCAATCACCACGATGTCGGGTCATATTAGCGCTGTCATAACACCAAAAACTCAATCTCGAAAGACGCTAAGGAAAAGGTTATATATCTACCGAGACGCTCTGTGTACAGTAGCGCGCTAGCTAGCTTACTGTGTCGCAACGCTAACAGTCAGTTTTATTAAAATCAGAAAATATAAAGTAAAGAATCTGTTAAAATCTCAAACTAATTAACATAAAAACTGCACGATTATTTTTATATGTAGAATATATCAGTTTGTCATGTTGTTTTTAGCATTAGCGTTAGCATTGAGACAAACACACACAACTTCCCTCTTTTTGTAAATATTAGAAGTGTCTCTGGTGAAGTATTTGTTTTATTAGTGTAGCATTAAACATGTTGTGAGTGACAGCAAAAACCCAAGTTAAATCGGGTCAACTGGACAAAACGTTGGAGTGAAGACGTTTCGCTGCTCGTCCAAGAAGCGTCTTCAGTTGTGGTCAGATTTCTGCTGGACGCTGCCTTATATCTGTCTGAAGGGAGGAGCTAACGACACGGAAACTGTGAACAGCTATTGTGTCCAGTTTCAGCCTTAATGGCCCTACTGGCTCGCTCTATTGTTCTCTTTGTTGCTTTTGTTTACTTTGGGTCTGAGGGTGGAGTTATAGTTCGGTGATTGTCTTTCCTAACAAAAATAGCTTCTTTAATTCCTCGGATGAGCAGCGAAACGTCTTCACTTCTAAAACGTTTTCGTCCGGTTGACAGATTTAACTTTGTCTTTCGCTGTCACTCACAACTTGTTAAACGGTACACAAATAAAATGAATACTTCACCAGAGACACTTCTACGTTCGGAAAGTGGGAAGTCCTGTGTGTGTCGTGTCGATGCTAACGCTAATGCTAATTTCGGCTGTTGCTATCACTCACAACTTGTTAAACGGTACACAAATAAAATAAGTACTTCACCAGAGACACTTCTTTATTCCGAAAGCGGGAAGTCGTGTCGATGCTAACGCTAATGCTAACTTCGGCTGTTGCTATCACTCACAACTTGTTAAACGGTACACAAATAAAATGAATACTTCACCAGAGACACTTCTACATTCGTAAAGTGGGAAGTCCTGTGTCGTGTCGATGCTAACGCTAATGCTAACTTCGGCTGTTGCTATCACTCACAACTTGTTAAATGGTACACAAATAAAATTAATACTTCACCAGAGACACTTCTACGTTCGGAAAGTGGGAAGTCGTGTGTGTCGTGTCGATGCTAACGCTAATGCTAACTTCGGCTGTTGCTGTCACTCACAACTTGTTAAACGGTACACAAATAAAAGGAATACTTCACCAGAGACACTTCTACGTTCGGAAAGTGGGAAGTCGTGTGTGTCGTGTCGATGCTAACGCTAATGCTAACTTCGGCTGTTGCTGTCACTCACAACTTGTTAAACGGTACACAAATAAAAGGAATACTTCACCAGAGACACTTCTACGTTCGGAAAGTGGGAAGTCCTGTGTGTTTTGTCGATGCTAACGCTAATGCTAACTTCGGCTGTTGCTATCACTCACAACTTGTTAAACGGTACACAAATAAAATGAATACTTCACCAGAGACACTTCTGTATTCCGAAAGCGGGAAGTCGTTTGTGTCGTGTCGATGCTAACGCTAATGCCAATGCTAATGCTAACGCTAATGCTAACCTTGGTTTCACTGTGGATCAGACGTGGACGACTGTTGTGAGTGACATCCACCCAGCCTGACCTTTAAATATTTATTAATTTTAGCATAAATCGGAAAAAAACAACTTGCCTTACGAGATACTCATTGGTCACTACTTCTTTTCCAGACTAAATTAAACGAAAGTAGTGACAAACGCGCAGCTCGTTTTGATACTACTTCATTTAGATGATTTTCTTTAACCCGACTTCAAACATAATACTAAAATTCCACCCAATATTTATAGGTTGAGTAAATATCTAACCCGTGACATTTACACAGCTACACGCTCTTAATAAAGTGGGTTTTTATTACCAGTTACCGTCTCGTTCTGCGCTTTGGAAATGATGTTATTGCTGTAAAGTTTACTTCACACATTTTTCGGAGGATTTGATAACTCTGAAATAACCCTGGAACTGTGTCTAAAGTGCCGGCGACCAATGGGATGTGAATGGTAAACTGCTAAAACATACAGTCCAAGATAAGAAACACATATTTTCTTCGCGTTAAGATGAAACACTCAAGACAGAGCAGCTCACTTCAAACAGATTACAATGATAAGTGAAGAGTCCTCCAGTTCGGGGGTAAACACTTTGCCATTTGAGCCACCGATCCTGCGCAACAAATACAAAGAAATGATATAGATACACACAGACGGTAGGGTTCTTCAGCTTTAAACGATTTGTAAATGTACGACAAGAAATGTAGGCCACAGACGTGAGGAGAATCTGATATGATTTTAAAGACTGCAGCGGGATATGGCAGCGAAGAGACCGCGCGCCGCAAGCTAAAAGGTCTGACATCAACAGCTGATGCCAAAAAAACGACGAAAAAAACGACTCACTCTGAGACTCTAAAGTGCTCCGTCACAGGAAGGAGAGTCGCTGTTACAGGAAGTAGAGTCGCTGTCACAGGAAGGAGAGTTGCTATCACAGGAAGGAGAGTTGCTATCACAGGAAGTAGTCGCGATCACAGGAAGTAGTCACTATCACAGGAAGTAGAGTCACTAAAGTCACAGGAAATAGAATCAGTATCACAGGAAGTAGAGTCTCTATCACAGGAAGTAGAGTCTCTATCACAGGAAGTAGAGTCGCTGTCACAGGAAGTAGAGTCGCTATCACAGGAAGTAGAGTC
Organism: Periophthalmus magnuspinnatus; assembly: GCF_009829125.3. Taxonomy (NCBI): domain Eukaryota; kingdom Metazoa; phylum Chordata; class Actinopteri; order Gobiiformes; family Gobiidae; genus Periophthalmus; species Periophthalmus magnuspinnatus. Next base: position 32,372,099 of record NC_047132.1, read on the forward strand.
ATTATTACAGGAAGTAGAGTCACTGTCACAGGAAGTAGAGTCGCTATCACAGGACGTAGAGTCATTATTACAGGAAGTAGAGTCGCTGTCACAGGAAGTAGAGTCGCTGTCACAGGAAGTAGAGTCGCTGTCACAAGAAGTAGAGTCGCTATCACAGGAAGTAGAGTCGCTATCACAGGAAGTAGAGTCATTATTACAGGAAGTAGAGTCGCTGTCACAGGAAGTAGAGTCGCTATCACAGGAAGTAGAGTCATTATTACAGGAAGTAGAGTCGCTGTCACAGGAAGTAGAGTCGCTATCACAGGAAGTAGAGTCGCTATCACAGGAAGTAGAGTCATTATTACAGGAAGTAGAGTAACTGTCACAGGAAGTAGAATCACTATCACAGGAAGTAGAGTCGCTGTCACAGGAAGTAGAGTCACTAAAGTCACAGGAAGTAGAGTCTCTATCATTATCTGCAGCAGCTTCAGCCTGATCCTCGCTGTGTGGATGTAAACAGACACATGAGGGAAATACCCTCACCTTTTTACTTTTAACGAACACTTCAAACTGGACAACAGCGCCTCGTGTGGACTGGGGGTCATTCCTTGGACACATTCTAATGGATAATATGGACGAGAACGCTGCAGTTACAACGACAACTTCACAGAGGTCAGTCATAACATCGTCTTTAAATTATTTTCGCCGTTTCCTCAGTTTGTATGTTGCGCCTCTGTGTCCATCGCTCCATCTGCCCCTGACACTCCGTTTTATTGGCTGTTGCCGTGGTGATGTTTAGCGGTTACGAATTCACGATATGACACAAGCGAGGAGCACAGCGGCATAAAAAAAAAAAAAATCGCATACGAGGAAACTAAATCAGGTCATGCCCCCCTGAAGTTGAAGAGAAGCAAATCAGGTCCTAAATCGGGCAAATTATCCTGTAGTGTGTGGCAGCTTAACACAAAATAACCACAACTAGAACTAACAATTTCTTCGCCTGTGCCATGGAGGTTCCAGGTTACGTTATTGGCAGAGGTAAATTGTGTTTGGCAGCGAGTCAGTTCATTCATTTAAATACTGTAACGTTCTGGTGTGAGCGAACGTGCCAAATTTCTTCTGGTTGTTTATTTTCTGAACACAAGGCCGACTGTAGATCTTAACCCACAGCAAGAGCCACTCTCCAGAACTGACCAGTAACGAGCTAACCTGCTAGCCGCCGCGTTCCAAATCGGACTTGTTATTTTTAGTCTTAAATGTTCGTATTAACCCGCTTTTTTAATTTCACTATGGTTATCGTACAGTGGCGCAAAAAAAGTCTCTAGTCAGCCACCAATTGTGCAAGAACTGCTGGTTTAGCGATTAGCAACGCTCAATCAAACCTGTTGCTAACGCTACTGGGAACGACCTCCGGGAAAGAACACGCCCGATTCCCGATTCGTCTGTTATTAATGTTCATATCTTGATTTACAGAGGGGCAAAAAGTATTTAGTCAGAGAGAGGTAATGCAATTTTCATCATAGTTTCACTTCAACTATGAGAGAAGGAATCCAGGAAATCACACCGTAGGATCTTTAACGAACTAATCGGTAACTTCCTGTCACCTGCAAAGACAGCCTAGCGCGTCTCCAGATCTCAACCCTGTAGGAAAATCTTCTGCGGGAGTTGAAAATCCGTGTTTCCCAGCGACTAGAGGAGATCTGCAGGAGGAATGGGCCAAACTACAGCAACAATAAAAACCCGTGGAGACTTACAGAAAACAACCCAACAAGACGGTATTTTGCGGCGTGCGGGACAATATGAAAGTTTAATGTTAGCGTGGCGTTACCGTGTTGCGTGGAGAAGGTAAAACGCCAAACACACGTGTCACTCGCGCCGTGTACTTGCAAAAGATTCAATAAATAATGAAGTATATCCATGAAATCCACAAGAACTGGCACATTTCCTCATGTATGTTGAAAACAGCGATGACGTTTGAGAAGATTTTAACAAAGCTTTTTTTTTTTTTGTGGAGTACCTGATTAGCCGACCCTCACCCAGACTCTGCCTCCTGCGGCCCCCAGATAATTTGAGTTTGAGGCCCCTGGAATATAACAAAGTATTGAGATGAACTTTTGTTACTGACCAAATACTTATTTTCCAACATAATTTGCACATAAATGCTTTAAAACTTTAAAAGACTGGCTTTCAACACTTAGTAATGTTGTGACACATTATCATTATTTATAATTTGTCATATTTAATGTACTTTATTCTATTTTATTCTCCTATTTTACTGTTTTAGTTTGATTTTAACATGTTTTAATTTGATTTTACTGGAAAGCACTTTGGTCACCTTGAGTGTTGTAAAGTGATCTATAAATAAACGTTGATTGATTGATTGATTGAAAACTCAACGTGAGGAAAAGGTTAGATATTTACCAGGCACGCTAGCTAGCTAACTGTGTCGCAAAGCTAACGGTGAGTTTTATTAAAATCGGAAAACAAAGTAAAGAATCTGTTAAAATCTCTAATTAAAATAAAGACTGCACGATTATTTTTATATGTAGAATACTTCAGTTTGTGGTGTTGTTTTTAGCATTAGCGTTAGCATCGAGACAAATACACACAACTTCCCTCTTTCTAAATATACAAGTTTACAATTTGTGGTTGACTAAATACGTTTTGCTCCGCTGTAAATCAAGATATGAACGTTAAAAACAGACAAACCCAACGTGCTCTTTCCCCGAGGTCACTCCTGTTAGCGTTAGCAACAGGTTTGATTGACAGCGTCGCTAAGTGCTAAACCGGCAGTGTGGGCGGGAAGAGGCGTTACCTTCAACGGCCTCGCTCCAGATTCACTCTCCGTTCGCTGTGACACTCGCGATCGGAATTCCAAGTATCAAACTCCGCTGCAAATTCGCCGCCACAACCGCTAGCCTCGAGGAGCCTCCATTTGACTGGAGCCGAACGCGGCGGTCACGCTCACTTAGCTCGCTTCTTTACACAGTCTGCGATCCACGTATATACACATCTGCGTCTGGAAAGGTGACAGTAGCATTTCCATTTTAAATTGTCAAGATGGATGGCCGCAAACACCGGCGCAATTAGCATTTTCGACAGCCGCAGAAGCGAGGACTAACGGCGACAGGAAATAAACAGATGTCGACGCAAACGGGCTGGAAATGAAGCCGCTCCCCGTTCAAACGCGTGCGACAATACGTGCGAACCCATTTACGTTACACATTTAGCCTGTTCTGCGTTATCGCCGTAACTTCTGCGTATGATTAAAGACACACGCGCGCACACGGCGAATATGGCGGCACCTCCCCCGCGCTATAAATCATCGCCATTATCGGAGAATTAGGATTACAGTGATGTATGAGTCCCACGCCGCGTCCTATGGGTTATCCGCGCTCTATAAAACACAAGGAGGATATGGAAAAGTATAGCGGAGCCACGGCCGGCGGTGACGGTAAACAGAGCGGCGGTGAGTCTGATACTTTGAGGACGGTTTGGCCCCGAGGTCAGTTGAAGGAATCCAGAAGGGCGTGCGGGGTGTCAGTTCCATTTATCCCGGGCTCACACGGGGGGCTTTGTACGGCGGCGCAGAGGCATTCGAGTTTGACAACGGCTAAAAATAAGGAAGAGAAGAAGGAGTGATGGAGGTATACTGTATTAAACTGTTTGACCACAGGAGCGGAAAGAAGGGAGTTACTTTTTACGCCGCGTGGGACAAAAAAAAAAACGACTCAAAGCTTTGCCTTTTCAAACTTTTCAGGGTAAGTATCTCGTAAAAGGAGGAAAAATGGACAATAGTTCATATATTACTCCATTCTACTTGAGGAGCTTGACACTAGAAAGTAGCAGTAGTGGTAACAGTAGTAGCAGTAGTAGGAGAAGGAGAAGGAGGAGGAGGAGGAGCAGTAGTGGTACTGGTAGTAGTAAGATGAAGAGAAGTAGTAGCAGTAGTAGTAGTAGTAGTAGTAGTAGGAGAAGGAGAAGGAGGAGGAGTAGCAGTAGTGGTACTGGTAGTAGTAAGATGAAGAGGAGTAGTAGCAGTAGTGGTAGTAAGTGTCAAGTAACTTCTCATAAAGCTCATAAGCTAAATTCTAAGATAATAGAGTAGCTTGATACTAGAAAGTACCAATAGTAGTAGTAGCAGTAGTTTTAGTAGTAGTAGAAAGAGGAGAAGGAGTAGTGGTGGTAGTAGTAGTAGCATTAGTACTAGCAGTAGGAGGAGTAGCAGTAATGGTAGTGAGTATCAAGAAACTTCTCATAAAGCAGAAAAATGGAGAATATTTCATATATTACTCAATTCTACTTAAGTAGCTTGAGACTATAAATAAGCAATAATGGTAGTAATAGTAGTACTAGCAGCAGTAGTATCAGTAGTAGTACTAGTAGTAATGGTAGTAAGTGTCAAGTAACTTCTCATAAAGCAGCAAAATGTCATATATTACTCAATTCTACTTGAGTAGCTTGACACTAGAAAGTAGCAGTAGTAGTAGCAGTAGTAGTAGTAGTAGTAGGACGAGGAGTAGCAGTAGTGGTAGCGGAAGTAGTAGTAGTTGTACTGGTAGTAGCAGAAGTGATAGTAGGAGTACTAGTAATTGTACTCGTAGTGTTAGCAGTAGCAGTAGTAGCAGTAGTAGCAGTAGTAGAAGTAGCAGTAGTAGCAGTAGTAGTAGAAGTAGCAGTACTGTTAGTGGAAGTACTAGTAGCTGCACTGGAACATTCTTCCTGAAGATGTGACTCAGGCCTCGACTTTGACAAAGTTTAAATCCAGACTCTGTTCTGTTTATCTGTGAATGTGACTGGAAGGTTTTTATTCTGCACTTTTCTGTTTTAATGTTAATTTTATTATGATTATTTATGTTTTGATTTGTGTGATTTTAATGTCTTTCTTATTCTGTAAAGCACTTTGAATTACCTTGTGTACGAATTGTGCTGTACAAATAAACTTGCCTTGTGTTAGTAGCAGCAGTAGTAGTAGTAGTAGAGTTTAAGTGGTAGTACTTTTATAGTGTTTTGTTTTTTGTTTTTTTTTAGTGGCCAATGAATTCATTGTTACTTTCAAATGTTGAAGTATTTGCTGTATTAGAAGTAGAAGTAGTGTGACCTTGGTATTTTTTTATACTTGCATAAGGGCTGCTCAAGTAGTAATAGCAGTAGTAGTAGTAGTAGTAGTAGTAGTAGTAGCAGTAGTAGCAGTAGTAGTAGTAGTAGTAGCAGTAGTAGCAGTAGTAGTAGTAGCAGTAGTAGTAGCAGTAGTAGCAGTAGTAGTAGTAGCAGTAGTAGCAGTAGTAGTAGTAGTAGTAGTAGTAGTAGTAGTAGTAGTAGCAGTAGTAGCAGTAGTAGTAGTAGTAGTAGTAGTAGTAGCAGTAGTAGTAGCAGTAGTAGTAGTAGTAGCAGTAGTAGCAGTAGTAGTAGTAGCAGTAGTAGCAGTAGTAGTAGTAGTAGTAGTAGCAGTAGTAGCAGTAGTAGCAGTAGTAGTAGTAGTAGTAGTAGTAGCAGTAGTAGCAGTAGTAGTAGTAGCAGTAGTAGTAGTAGCAGTAGTAGCAGTAGCAGTAGTAGCAGTAGTAGTAGTAGTAGTAGTAGTAGTAGTAGCAGTAGTAGCAGTAGTAGTAGTAGTAGTAGCAGCAGCGGTGGTCGAAAAGTGACGGATTATTTGAGTAATTTTAGTAGCAGCAGTAAATTATTGATTATTTAAACTATATTTATGAAAAACAGAAGTATTTCTCAGTCGTAGCAGGGCCGTCGACAGAAAATCTGAGGCCTCGGGGCAAGAAGGTGTACGTGCCCCCCCTTCCCCTGTGGCCCCTAAGACCCGAGGGCCGCAGAGAACAGTAGTAGTAATAGTGACACTTTTTTTTTTCTTTTTACATTTACCCTGATTCGTTCCTATTTTCATCTCATCCTTTCCTTGCACATTTATTTTGAGCTGCGCCGTACGTTTTTTGTCGTTTTTTTGTTGTTTTTTTTTTTTTTTTTGTATACCGTCTGTACCAGTTCTTGAAATGTCACCGAAACATCACCGAGCTTAACCTGCCGCGCTCCCATCGTCTCCCGTCCTCGTGTCTCTCGCTGCGCCGTGTCTGAGGCCAAAGTCGGGTCACTCATCCGTCTCCCCTCCCACACCGCCGTCGCCGCGGTGACAGCGTGACTCACACTCGACGACGGCGCACGGAAAAGCATTAGCCCGGAGGTTAATTTGTTTAGATAGACCGAATTATATAGCTGCATAAAGTCATAATTGCCTTGGGTTGTTTTAGCTCTTTTTATACCTATAAACAGTTCCTGGTGGACGCCGCGTTTCTCTATTAATAACTGTAATTTCTGCTCGCTTACCTCCCAGGGCCGGTTGATTAAACTGCTAATGAGGCTGCGAAGTCTCTGGCCACCAATATTTACCCAGAGCGCGGAGAAAGCCAAATGTCCTAGTTTTTAACCTCCAGTATAAAATCGCCCGTATAAACTTCTAAAAAAGAGTCTCACCAGATGTGTCCTGGCATCTGAGGACGGCGTCTCCAGCTCGGCGGTGTCAGCTTGAATCAAAGAGTGTTAGCGTTAGCGTTAGCGTGCGCAGGCTAACCGGGGAGGCTGTGGATCGAATTAGCCGCTAGCCTCTGGTGGGCACGGTGCGGAGGAACACATGTGTCCCCAGCAGTGATTTAATGAAAGAATTAAAGGTGTTCGCACGTTGGAACGCCGGCGATCTGTTTAGTGGGTTTGATAAAGGCCGGCGGGGTTGTTTTGGGTCACGTTTTAGGCGAGGAAAAACATTTTGCAGCTGTGTTTTTTAATAAAGGAAAAGTGGAAAGTTAGAAGCTTCAGCGCTGGGAAATGTAGGTCATATTTTTGTTACTTCGGGGGCGTACGCAGACGGTATAAAGAAGTGGACTAAGGGAGTATCATAGCAACTAAAGAGCCAATCCGGAGCGAGGATGTTGAAGGTAACGCCCCTTCACATCCGCACAGTTGGTTTAGCGAGGAGTGAGCACTTAGCAACGCTGTGACAACGCTCCTGATTTGTCCGTTGTTCTTCCCCCAGTAGAGAAAGACACTTCAGTTCTGAGTTCATGTGTTTTGTCCATTCAGAGCCACTGTAGCTGCCGTATTGTCGCAGACTTTCAACATTTCAGTCATTTTTCTCTGCGTTTAACCCCTGTAAACTGTCATTCGGTCTCATACAAACATCTGTCTGTGAGTATTGTAACGTTATGACACGTTAGCTCGATCTATAAACTCATTTGAGGCGCTTTTAAAGTTGATTTACAGTGTTTATTCGCGATAAAATAGAAGACACTAATAGCACTAGCATGTCTATGGGATTTTACATTCATATTAGCATGAAGCTAATACATGGTTTTACATACGTTTTCACTAATTGTAGCTACTTTTAAGCTAGTGTTGTGCATATATTATATTTTAATAAGCTACTATATGTTGTTTACATAGCTCTGCGTGATATTTGTTTATAGGACAATAAAAACATGGTTGTAATACGCAGATATTTCTTTGTATGTTACAGTTTTATAGTCTACTCCAGTAAATGTCCAAAACGGCGAGAGGCTTCCCGGGTGTTTTATTGGAGAAACTGTTTGCGATCTGTAAAAGCTAGTTCCCAAAAACCAGTGCAGGCAAAATATCCGTTATTAATGTCCGTATCTTGATTTACAGACACAATAGCGAAATAAAAACTGAGCCCATTGTAAAAACGTTAGAACCAGTTAAAAGTACTTTAGTTCTTCTTACATAATGGACTAAACTGTGTGTGATTTATACCAGCTCTGACAGATTCATGAACAGTTCTCTTGGATGTATTTGTTTGATATTGACCAGCTGTTGGACGCTCTGTACCACGACTTTAATCGTATCAGAGCGATGCCAGGACTGGGTCGTTTTGGGTTAACGTAGCATCAGGAAAACACATTTGGAGAGTGAGACGTTGTGGTTTTCTGGCTGTGCAAATTCCATCTTAAAGAACGGAAAGTACCAGACACTGAGGGATTGATCTGGACCAAAATATGAAACCAGAAAAAATGTCATTTGTAAAAAAAACTGTGAAGCGACGAGCCAAAAGTGAGAAACAAAAGACAAAAGGAGCAGTTAGCACAATAGCATCTTAGCTAGCCACGGCAAAATCAATAGTTATTTACTCCCTGCAACTAGCTAGGGACGCAACGAGAAAAAAAATAAATGTGAAAGGTGTGGGAACAGAGAGCTGCGCGGTGAAAGAGACGCAGAGTAACAATGCAATCAATTTTAGCCATTAAAAAAACAAACCAAGTCCAATACTGCGAGGAAATGAGAAAACATCTGAACTAAAAAGCAGCTAACACATGTCAATACACGCTTTGCTAATCACGCCGTCCGTCTTCATCCACAGAAATATCGGCGAACGGCATAAAGAAAAATGTAACGTCAGAAGTTTGAGTCTCCTGCAGTTGCATAAAACGACTGGTACAGTGACAGTGGCTCAGTTGGTAGAGCGTCTGAGCTGTGATGTGTTGTTTAAGAAGATGTAAACAATAGTAATGGAACACTTTTTTTTTTTTTTTTTGGTGATAACATTTTTTAATCGAGTGTTGATTTCATCTGCATTTATACAAGTTACAGTTTGATTATATTTTGGATTTTTCCGCTTTTTTAAACCCCACACCTCCCACCTGTTTCCCCCGAGATCCACTTTGGATGGGCATATACAGAGAAAGAAATAAATAAATAAATAAAAATAATAGATAAATAAATAAATATGCAACAAGAATAAAATAATAATAATAATAAAAATGATAATAATAATATACAATATCATGCCTAACAGACAAAAGGATTATTTAAAAAAAAGATAAATAAATAAATAAATAAATACAAAATAAGAATAAAGAAATAAAAATAAAATAAAAATAACATAAATAAATACATACACATTAAGGAAAAAATACAAATGAAATAATAATATACAAAATCATGCCTAACAGACAAAAGGATTGTATAAAAAAACAAACAAAAAAAGATAGATAAGTAAATACACAATAAGAAAAATACAAAAAATAAAATAATAATAATATTAATAATAATGAACAAAATCATACCTAAGAGACAAAATGATTATATATTGAAAAAAAAACCCAAAACAATAAAAATGGAAGTACTGGAACTACTTTACGCCACTGATACAAAAACCCAAGAGCAGATTTAAACCACAAAATCTATTATAAATCTACAATATTATATATAAAAAAAATAAATAAAAAAAATCATGAGCTGCAATAAATCCAGACTCAAACCCACCTGTTCACACAATCCCACACCACATAGTCACTCACCATCATCCAGGTTTGTATCTGTTTTATCTGTAAATATGTGTTTTTAACTTTGTCTTGTTCAGTGTCCTTGAGTGTCCTGAAAGGCACCTTCAAATAAAATGTATTATATTATTATTATTATTATAAACAGCAGAACGACACACTTTAGCCGTTAGTTTCCATTTGTAAAGAGTCAGACAAGTTATTAACTCAGCTTTTTACGACTAAAATATTTTCATATTAGCCAAAAATATTCCACAAAAAATCCCAAGACAAAAACTGACCCCAGAAATATATATATTTTTAATCTTTTATACAAGTCGATATAGTAATAAATAGTCGATATAGTGAGTAAAGTGTTTTGTTCGAATCGCAGTCTCAACGTAAACATCATAAACGCACACGAACGCCGTCGTTACGTCCTTGGGCAAGACACTATTTACCGTTTCTAATACGTCTCGTGCAGCTGTAAACAATCTCCGCGGCTGCCGTTTGTGCGTCAGTGAAGAAAACTTGACCGCAGAGGGTGGAAGAAGGACAAAATCAGTTTATCGATGAAGCTCGGACTCGTGGAGATGGAGGCCGAGGGCGAACAGATAAGAGCGCCGACCAACACGAAATCAAGTAATAGAAAAAGAGGAGAGCGCCGGCGGGAGGAGGCGGCGGGCGTTTCGTGGAGATTTTCGAAGAGACTTGGTTGATTTCTTCAGAATATTTTTATAAAGTAGAGCAATTTAAGAAGCGGACGTGACGCGGTGTGTCGTCTGGATGAGGTAAAACACAGAAAACGCACAAAAGTCACAAAAATACAAACGGAAACAACAAAATGTCTGTGTTCTTTGGGTGGTGTTTCTCTAAAGTGGAAGTTTAAGAAGTACAAGTAGTAAAAAAAACTATTTGCGTTGAATTTTTAGGTGTCTGTACTTTCTTTTCTACTTTTTACAGTGTGTACTTTTTACTTCTACTTCACTACATTTGAGAGCAGTATCTTAGCGAACAGGACTGAAAAGTAAAAGTACTTTTCACACGATTTGACGGGTTATTTTTACCGTGTTCGTGGAAATATCCTGACTAAAGTTTTCGAGTTTCGATTTTTCGTTTTGTTTGAACAAAATAAAAATAAATACACAACAAAAATAAAAATAAATACACAAAATTCACAGGAAAAAAAAACTGATTTGTATCGTTTCTGTTGCACAAAATATGTCTCGTTTTAATCAATATCACTATATTTACACTAAAAATACTTAGAAATACTTTTACTTTTTACTCATTTTTAACTCGTGTGACTCTGAAGTGGGACGACTGTAAGAAAAATTAAATATGTCAGAGTGTTTTTCAGATCCAGGCAGGTAGTGTTATGGAATCTTGATGTTTTTACTCGTACAACTTATAGACAATCTACTTTTTTATATGTACAAGTTTGAAAATCAACAGTAGAAGTAGCACAGTACTCGTTAGCATTGCCATTGTACACTGGTCCCTCGTTTATCGTGGGGGTCACGTTCTAAAAATAACCCGCAATACTCGAAATCCGTGAAGTATCCGCTTTATTTTTTACATTATTCTCTATGTTTTTGTCTGTCAAACCCCTCACCACACACTTTATACACTTTTCTCACACAGGCGTTAACATTTTCTCACATTTCTCTCTCGTTTAAACTCTCTCAAAGTTCAAACCTTCGTAGGCGTCTTTGTCGGTGCAGAACGTTTCATCGACATTGTGGGTTTTGTCGGGGAGAAAACAAATTGCAAACGTACAGCACTTCAGAGTCACACTGAGATCCAACGTTTATGTAGATTTGTCTGAACACATTCTGTACTGGACAGGAGACACGGCACAGAGGAGACTGATGGACAATGGTCTACAGTCCAACAGCCAATCAGGACGCACGACACAATGGTCTACAGTCCAACAGCCAATCAGGATGCACGACACAATGGTCTACAGTCCAACAGCCAATCAGGATGCACGACACAATGGTCTACAGTCCAACAGCCAATCAGGACGCACGACACAATGGTCTACAGTCCAACAGCCAATCAGGACGCACGACACAACGGTCTACAGTCCAACAGCCAATCAGGACGCACAACACAACGGTCTACAGTCCAACAGCCAATCAGGACGCACAACACAACGCACGTTCATACGCAAAACAGCTCGGCCGTGAAAGGTGAACCGCGATACAGCGACAGACAACTGTATCTTACTTCTGTGCGTAGATAAAAATGTAGAAAGTAGTAAAAATAAAGAAATTAGAGGGTGTGTCCAAACTTTTGACTGGTCGTAAAAGTATAAATATTGAAGCCAACACAAATTGCAGTTAATAAAGTTACAATGAACTGACCAGGACACCGTAGATTAAAAAAAACAAACAAAAAAAACACAAAAAAATCAGCGAAACAGCGAGACCACGAAAGATGAAGCGCAACATTTGTATATCGTCCACACTGGATCAAAACGGACATCGTAAACAACAGGCGTTTCAGAGTTTCAGTGTCGTTAGCGCCTCCTTCAGACCGATATAAGGCAGCGTCCAGCGGGAATCTGACCAGAACCGAAGAAGCGGCTTGTAGGAGCGAAGACGTTTGGCTGTTCGTCCAAGCCGCGGCTTGGACGAACAGCCAAACGTCTTCGCTCCTACAACTTTCTGTCCCGTCGACGTTACGTTTTGTCTTTTATTTAATAGACTAAGCAAACTCCAGACGCTGAAATGATCCAAATGATTCTAGAAATGAAGGTGTTTTGAGTTTAAAAACACAGCGGAGCACTTCCTGTATCGCCACATGATGACATCACGAGGTGGAACAGCGCGGTTTCGGTTTAAAAGAAGCTTAAAAATGCAGATTTGCGTGTTAAACGTGTGCGAATGAAACCGTTTACTCATCGTCTTTAAACGACCGTTCATCCACGTTGATCTTTCACCTGGGCCCGATCCGCGTCGAGGCTTTTTTTCCCGCCGTAAGTGGTCGCTAATACCGATCAGTTTCGCAAAAGTCGATAGAGAAGAAGGAAAAGAAAACACGGAAACAGCCAATCTCAACCGTAATCCCTCTAATTTCCTCCTTAGCCGATCTCTAAAGGCTTGTGATTTGTCAATGCCACTCGACCAAAGAATAACTTCACTCCTTCACCTTCTCCGTATCCGCCATCCGCCGTCCGCCGTCCACCCCTCCCTTTTCTAATTCGTCTCATTTCCGTTTCGAGTCGCCACCTCCTCCTGGCGCCTGCTCCCGGGGCGTGTGCGAGGGGCGGCTGCGGGCGGGCGGGCTGCTCCGTATTCTGGGGCGGTTGTTTCGTTCGGTGGAGAGTGATTGTGTGGGTGGCAGGCAGGTCAATTGGAAGAAATTGCGCCGCAGCGACCACGGAGCGGAGGCGAGGGGGGGGGAACAAACTGGATATTAGCCCGATTCCGTGTACGCCGGGGTGTTTACAACGTCTAACCCCCCGACAAGAACCTCCGCCGCCGGGATTGGATCGGAGCGGCGAGGTCTGACGCCTGGTGACACGTGATTTAAAGTGTTTATTTTTTTTACGGAAAGACGAGAAAAACGCGTAAAGGGCTCGTTTCACGCCGTTTCTGATGTGCGTTATAATGTCGTTTCCTCGTCACAAACGGACCCGGAGTTGTGTTTTGTGTTTTTCCCTCAAACTGAAAACACTCTGTTCCACCTCGTGATGTCATCATGTGGTGATACAGGAAGTGCTCCGCTGTGTTTTTAAACTCCCGTACGTCGTCACTAAAGTCATTTTGGGTGATTTCAGCCCCGGAATTGCCACTTATTTCTACTGAACTAAAGGTAAAAAGAGAGCGGTTAACTTGAAAACTACCACTTGATGACATCACAAGGTGGAACAGAGCGTTTTGAGGTTTGGAGATGTTACAGACGAATAATAAAACACAACAAAACACAACTCCAGGTCTGCTTTTGAGGAGGAAACAGGATTATAACGTTTTAAAGCTACTAAAGTCAATTGTTTTTTTACATTATTCTCTGTTTTTGTCTGTAAAACCCCTCACCACACACTTTATACACTTTTCTCACACAGGCGTTAACATTTTCTCACATTTCTCTCTCGTTTAAACTCTCTCAAAGTTCAAACCTTCGTAGGCGTCTTTGTCGGTGCAGAACGTTTCATCGACATTGTGGGTTTTGTCGGGGAGAAAACTATATTGTAAAAATCATTCAAAATCACAAAAAAATGGGTGAAACAGCGAGATCGGAAACGCTGAATGTTGTTTCTATGAGTCTGTCTATAATAGAGATCAAACTTTTCTCATAATGGACACGTTTAAGGATCCAAAGTTGTTGTTTTTTCCTAAAAGTTCACGCTTCTCTGTGATTGGTCGGTCCTGTCGCTCGCTCGTGTTTGAAATTCGAGCTGCAATTTATGAATCACAATATGACGATGTGGCCAAAGCGTTTTAAAGCCCCTGTATTACTCAAAACGTGAGCTTTAAGTCATGTTTTAATGATGTTTCTCCTCAAAAACAGACCTGGACTTGTGTTTTGTTTGACTCACACTTTATTATTATTTGTCTGTAAATGTCCAAACCTCAAATCGCTCTGTTCTAATTGTGGTACTGGCCCTTTAAATGACCCGTCTCTTCACACACGCTCCAGTTCGGTTCGTGTCTGTAGAAAAATGAATTGTCTCAGCATTTTTAAACACAATTCAACACATTTTTACTCCAGCAGGATTTGGCTGGTCATATTTTTACTTTCTGCTAAATGTTTAACTTGATTTATTGTATTTAATGTGTTAAATGTTTATTATCGCTTAGTGTTTTCTGTTTTTTTTCTGGGGGAGTGTGTAAATTGTGTAAATTGTGTAGATTGTGTAAATTGTTGTGTTGTAAAAAACTTTGTAACTGTTGTTTTGAAAAGTGCTGTAAAATAAAGTGTGTTATTGTGAGAACAGAGTCAAGGACAGAAGTGAAGTGTTTGAGTGAAGAACAACACACACACACACAGAGATATACATACACATACACACATACACGCATAGATACATACACACAGAGACACATACATACAAGCGCACACACACAAAAGCCCACACACACATGCACACATACACAGACATATGCACACACGTACATACAAACGCACACACATACACACACGCACATACACACACATACAAGCACACACAGACACACAGAGATATACATACACATACACACATACACACACACACACCCCTACATACACACACACACGCACAGATACATACACACACAGAGACACCCCTACATACAAGCGCACACACACTAAAGCCCCCCCACACACACACGCATGCACACATACACAGACATATGCACACACACACACGTACATACAAGTGCACACACATGCACAAACACATACAAACACATATACATACACGCACACACAGACACACACATGTACAGATAGGCACACATACACAAGCACACCCACACACACACACACACACACACACACACACACACTGATGGTAAAGACGGTTTTACTTAAATCTATAAAAATGCAGTTTTTTTGTGCAAATCCTTGACCCACGAAATAAAAGTTGTTTCTGTAAATGTAGAATTATTCATGTAAAGAAGCGACGTTCCGACTTGAACATAAACACTGCAAGATTCTGAGTCAAGAAGTCAGATCTGTGGAGTGGCAGGTCCTTGATCTCCCTCGTCAAAGCCGGACCGGCGCCTCGATAAAGTCCAAACTCATCTGAACTTTTCCGCATTTTAACACTTTTTTCAATAATTCAAATTAATCCCAACGCGTCACGACTGATTTAAAACAACACGATTCTATCAAAGTTAATGGAATTTCCCCCGAGAATTCCGACATAAGGCAGTTTAATTCCCGCCCAAAATCCGTCATTACTGTTGGATCTTGAAAAGCCGTCATCTGGCGACATCGCCCCGGAGACGAGACAGACGCCAGCGCTTTTGAAACGCCGTGGCTTTTGTGGAGAGATGGAACAAAGTGAGCGGTGAGAATGTACACACCTGAAGTTTGGGTTTATTCCAGCGTTGTGGAAAGCGGAGCTGTGGGGTTTTCCTCGACTGACTCGGCTAACAAGGCTGCGGGGACTCGAGTCACACGGCGGAACGCTGCAGGTGGAACGTTTGGAATTGTATCGGAAAAGTAAAGAATGTGGGATGTAGTTTGAGCGGTCACATTTAGGACGTCTCCGAGGATCAAACCGAGTCAGAGTTTCACCTGTTCCAGATTTATTACAAAAACTGTTCACGGTTTATTTTACGCGTCGAAAAACGACTGAGTTCATGTTTTTAAAAGGTCCATTATGGGATATTCTCTGATCTGTTCCAACGCCATTACCTCGTCAAAAATGTACGGTGTTTACTGAACGATGCGTCGCTCTGGAGAATAAGTCGCACCAAAAAACACAAAATAATGAAGAACCTGGATCTGCCAGGATACACAAAAACTTTCTTTCTTTCTATCTTTCCATCTGTCTTTTTTCTTTCTATCTGTCTTTATTTTTTTATCTTTCTATCTGTATCTATCTTTTTTCTTTATCTGTCTTTATTTTTTCTTTCTTTCTATCTGTATCTGTCTTTTTTCTTTCCATCTGTCTGTATTTATTTTTCTATCTTTTCTTTTTTCTCTTTGTTTTTTCTTTCTTTCCATCTGTCTATCTTTTTCCTTTATCCTTTTATCTGCATCTGTCTTTTTCTTTCTTTCCATCTGTCTCTGTCTTGATTTTTCTATCTTTCTTTCTGTTTCTTTCTTTCTTTGTCTTTCTTTCTTTCTGACTTTTTCTTTCTATCTTTCTGTCTGTCTCTTTTTTCTTTCTTTCAGTCTCTGTCTTTATTTTTTCTTTCTATCTCTTTTTTCTTTTTCTTTCTTTCTTTGTCTTTCTTTCCTTCTTTTTCTTTCTTTCTGTCTTCTTGTGTTTCTTTTTTCTTTCTGTCTTCATGTCTTTCTTTATTTGTCATGGACCAAGTACAAAAGAAAATCTGTTTTGTTCCAGATTTATCTCCTGTTGTTTTCCGTCTGCAGTGACACAATAAACACACATTTCATTACAATTACATTATTTTATGGAGAATAAGTCGCACTAAAAAACGCACAATAGTACCCATTTCAGCTGGACAATTTACGAAGAGTTTTGTTAAAAGAGCATCGTAATAATCTAATTTTGAGTAAATAAAACCGTAAAAGTCACGTTTTTTTTAGCTCACGCAGACGTAAAAACAGCTCGATTTTACACATAAACAAATCTCCCACACGTTTCCCGACGATTCCGACGTGACGAGGCCCGTCCGCTCTTCCGCACTCGCGCGTTCGTTAATCGGAAGTGGCAAAGGCAGTTTCTGAACGAGACCTTTGCTTGTTGTGATGAGTAATTAAGATCGGCCTACAAAGATGTTAGTGTGAATATTTAATGTTGACAAAGCGGGGCGCGCGCAGACACAGTTAAAACTACACTTCATGTATAATTCATCGCCGCTGACAGGGATCTCAGCCCCTCCCCCCTCGCCCTCGCTCTCCTCTCGCTCGCTGCAATGAACTCTGGGATGTCGGGAGCGGAGTGGCACCTGGAATCGTGTCGGGAGGTTTGTTCAGAGTAATAAAGGTTGTTGTGAAAAGCACGGGACACTGGGGAATGCTAGCGCTAGTAGGTTCAATAAAAATTAACCCTCGCGTCGTCCTGGGGTAATTTATGACGCAAAAAAATAACTCGCTCACAACAGAACGTGGTCATATCTTCATCAAATAGGGTGAAAATTAAGCCACTTGTTCATTTAGATCAGCGGCGTCAAACACATTTTCTCAAAAGGGCCACGTGTAACGCAAATAAACTACTTTTTTTAACTCGTTTATTAACCGTCTCTGTATTTATTTCTTATTCGAGTTATAAATATCACATATACATTTCCGTAGATGTAAAAATACGGCTGTGTAACTGTATAATAATTAATTAATCTTGTCGTGGGCCGCATAAAATGACGTGGGGGGCCACATTTAGCCCGGGGGCCTTGAGTTTGACACGTGTGATTTAGATGATTAATATCAAAAAATGAAAGTTTGAAAAAATGTTGATCGTATAATAAGAACTGTCTGGAAAACAAGTTACGTTAAAGTTCAATTTGACCCCAGTTTGTCTCTTTTAACTCAGATCGACGTAATTTCTGCGTCTGGACTCGACAAACACGGGACAGTGACGGAAATTAAGAGAAATTAAGAGATTTTGACGTCCAAAAATGCACAATCTTTACTAAAATACGGCCTATTAACCATAAATAAATAAATAAATACATTTGGTATCAGTGCATTAGTCTGAAGTTAGACTGAAAATAAGTCTCCAAATTATATTATTATAAAAAAAAGTATGTTATTTTATGGCCGAGTTATAAGAGAAACAAATTGGGGTCAAATTGAGCGCAGAGGAACTTCAGCGCAAGTCGACCGGGAGGAGGCGGGCGCCGTTGTGTGATCTTGACGCTTTTACTCGTACAATTTATAGACGATCTACTTTACTTTTATACGTACAAGTTTGAAAATCCACCGGAACGTCAGATAGCGTGCGTGTCTTTGTGTCAAGATGTAAAAATGAGTGTGTGTTTGTGTTAACGGTAGAAGTAGTTGCGAGAAAAATCAACGGTGGATGAAATACAGTTGTCCCTCACGATATCGCGGTTCTCCTTTCGCGGTCTCGTAGTTTTTTTAGTAATTTTGCGCCCTTTTTTTCCCCATGCTATGAACGTGCATTGTGCTCTGTGTTCTGATTGGCTAAGGCAGCACAAAAAGAGTGAGTCGCATCTTCTCCGACGTAACTTTCGCCCGTCCCTCATGACGCGCTAATAAGCTCGTCTGTAGAAATACAAGGAAAATCCTGATAGAAAATCGCCACAGAAAGAAGGAGCCGTACCCGAGCATGTGAATTTAAATTATTAAAGGTGTGACTCTGAAGTGCTATACGTTTGCGATTTGTTTTCTCCCCGACAAAACCCACAATGTCGATGAAACGTTCTGCACCGACAAAGACGCCTACGAAGGTTTGAACTTTGAGAGAGTTTAAACGAGAGAGAAATGTGAGAAAATGTTAACGCCTGTGTGAGAAAAGTGTATAAAGTGTGTGGTGAGGGGTTTGACAGACAAAAACAGAGAGAATAATGTAAAAAAATAAAGCTTTCTGTTTGAACTCTGTATTTGAAACATCCTTCAAAGCTGCTGGGACAATATTTCCTTATCGTGCACGTCTCAGGTTGATGGAGGAACCAAAGAAAACCCCAAAAGACACGGAGAGAACATGCAAACACTGCACTGAACAGCACCACCCAGACAAAAAAAACAACAAAACAAACAAAAAAACAGGACCTTCTTACTATGAGACAATTTTCTCCTAAAATTATAAAAAACAAAATTACACAGTGCAGGAAAACATTTATATTTTTATTTATCTTTGGGTTCGTTCTATAAAACTGAACTTATTTTAAAAAATCTACGAAGGTTTGAACTTTGAGAGAGTTTAAACGAGAGAGAAACGTGAGAAAATGTTAACGCCTGTGTGAGAAAAGTGTATAAAGTGTGTGGTGAGGGGTTTTACAGACAAAAACAGAGAGAATAATGTAAAAAATAAAGCTGATACTTCACGGATTTTGCCTATTGCGGGTTATTTTTAGAACGAAACCCCCGCGATAAACGAGGGACTTCACTAGACTCTACATTAGACACTGTTTGGGACACGACTCCATTAACTCCGCTTTAGACTCTTCTTTGAAATTCGCCGGACGCCGCCTTTAACCCGACCGTTTCGCTGTAACCGACAATAAAGATCCACAGAACGATCCCCGTCGCCTCTGCGCTTGTTCTTCACGCAACACAACAGAAACCGACACCGTCCTGACACACAGAAACTCTAAACTACATGTGTCAAACTCAAGGCCCGGGGGCTAAATGCGGCCCGCCACGTCATTTTATGTGGCCCGTGAGAAGGTAAATTAAAAGGTTTAACTGTCATAAAATAAGTCTATGCTGCTTTAATGTTTGCACTGACAATAAATTAATGAGATTTTCCCAAGTGGAGCTGAGAAATATTTGCAAATAATCATCACAAAATGTTCACGAAGAGGAAAATCGTCGGCGTGGAAGGAAGTTAGAAGGAACTTTAAGGAGAAAAACTTGCATGTTTTTTGTGTTACGAGGCGGGTCTACGTCATTTTGACACCAAACATGGAGCCGAGTCCGCAAACGTTAGCCTGCGAGAAAAACAACAAATTGTCCAATAATTAAAAGGCTGTAAAAGTGTGTGCTCTAACTTTTAAAAATGTCAGTTTATCAGGAAATACGCAGTTTCATAGACATGTAATATTTGCAACTTGAATAAGTAATAAATACAGAAACAGTTATTTAACAAGTTATAAAGTCGTTACATTTATTTTACATGACATTTCTTTACATTTAGTGACATTTATCCCGCCGCACAGTCACATCTGACCCTCGACGGCGGCCATTTTGCTGCTGTGGCCCTCGCTGAAAATGAGTTTGACGCCTCTGCTTTAAACAATCGGGCGTTTTACGTTTCATCAAAGGAGCCGTTAACTTGAAAACTACAGCTTGATGACATCACAAGGTGGAACTGAGCGTTTTCGTGCTTTGGAGACGTATAATTAAGCTAAACTGATCGGCGTTAGCGACCACTTACTGGGGGAAAAAAAGCTCTATAAAAGATCGCTCCCATGTGAAAAATTTGTATGGATAAAAGGTAAAATAAATGAGCAAACTGTGTATAGACGTCAATTAGCTGCGTCAATAATACAAACTCAAAGGAACATGCCCAGAGGCGCAGCAATGGATTTATGATCGCTATCGCCGGACCAAAGGCTAAAAAGCTTTATAACGGCAAAGGATTTCCAATAAAAGTGAGGTTGAAACCCTCTAAGAGCAGCACTCTCACGTAATAGGATTAGCAGTCAAGTGTGCCGCCATCTTTTTTTTACTCTTTATGTTGCACAAATCGCTGAGAAGCATCTGTGTCAGAGCCTCCGCTGACCGTGCAGGAAGTACCACGACCGTCTCCACCGCGCACGTTTGTCGCTACCCCAACAAAACGAGGTCAGAGGTCGAGGGCTGTCGCTAATAACGCGCCGCGACGATCGATTCGCCGACGGAAAACAAAAGCGGACGACGGAGGCGATAGGAGCTCAGTTGGGAGAGGTGTTTGTTTACGCTGGTTTGGAGGTTGAGGAGTTCGA
Source organism: Periophthalmus magnuspinnatus (assembly GCF_009829125.3). Lineage (NCBI taxonomy): Eukaryota > Metazoa > Chordata > Actinopteri > Gobiiformes > Gobiidae > Periophthalmus > Periophthalmus magnuspinnatus. The sequence goes on from NC_047132.1 coordinate 32,392,587, forward strand.
ATCCCGTGCGAGACGTAAACGGCGTTGGGAGAGAGGTTCGGCGGCTGTTGTTGTGTTGTTGGGCAAGACACTTAACCCTTGTGTTTTGTTTTGTGAACGGGTGAGTGGTTCCGTGATGTAAAGCGCTAAATAAAAATGTGATGATTTACCATGATTATTTAAAAATGGGGAGTAGTAAAAGCCAAAGTTAAATCCGTCAACCGGACAAGCGTATTGTTCTCTTTGTTTCCTTTGTTTGCTTTGGGTCTGAGGATGGAATTATAAATTGTGGACAAATTATTTTTCAAGCCGCCGTTCCCGTTCAAACATGGACTATTATTCCTAATCATCCAAATGATTCTAGAAACGAAGGTGTGTGGAGTTTAAAAACACAGCGAAGCACTTCCTGTTTTACCACTTGATGACATCACAAGGTGGAACGGAGTGTTTTCAGTTTGAGAGAAACCTAAAATATGGAGGGTTTGTGTGTTAAACGTGTAAATGGAATAAAAAAACACAACTCCAGGTCTGTTTGTGATGAGGAAATGACATTTTAACACAAATCAGAAAATATTGTAACACGGGTTGTTGGACTGTAGACCATTGTGTCCTGCGTCCTGATTGGCTGTTGGACTGTAGACCATTGTGTCCTGCGTCCTGATTGGCTGTTGGACTGTAGACCATTGTGTCGTGCGTCCTGATTGGCTGTTGGACTGTAGACCATTGTCCATCAGTCTCCTCCGTGCCGTGTCTCCTGTCCAGTACAGAATGTGTTCAGACAAATTTACATAAACGTTGGATCTCAGTGTGACTCTGAAGTGCTGTACGTTTGCAATTCGTTTTCTCCCCGACAAAACCCACAATGTCGATGAAACGTTCTGCACCGACAAAGACGCCTACGAAGGTTTGAACTTTGAGAGAGTTTAAACGAGAGAGAAACGCCTGTGTGAGAAAAGTGTATAAAGTGTGTGGTGAGGGGTTTTACAGACAAAAACAGAGAATAATGTAAAAAATAAAGCTGATACTTCACAGATTTCGCCTGTTTCGCGGGTTATTTTTAGAACGTAGCGAGGGACCACTGTTTAGACGATAAACGCTAATATTTAAACACATTTTCGCCACTGATACAACAGCCCTGAAGCGTAAATATTCTACAAAATCTATTCCAAAAACATGAGCTGCAAAACATTTCACAATTCGCTCAAATAAATCCACATAATCTTAAATTATTAGTTGAATAAAACTGTTGAACTACGGCGCTGCAAAGATCTGCGCACTTTGCTTTCGTCGGTAAAACAGGAGAAAAAAAAAAAAACACATCTAGAGCAGAACAGCGGATTGGATTGAACAGATTTGGCTAAAAAATAGTCATATGTGCAGTAATGAAGAGATCGCTCGCAGCTTATCTCCTCATTCAACTCAAAGTGCTGACTGGGCCGCCGCCGCCTCCACGCCAAACCCGCCCCCTCCACCTCGCGCGCTCGCCCCTGGCATTTCCCCGGGACCTGTTCTTCTCATTCTCGCAAATGTTAAACGAAATTAGCGCGACGCATCGGTGAGTTCATTCCTCCCACTGAAAATCACACCGGCTAATCTGCGCGTCGCATGAGAGGGAAGCCACGTGAAGGTCAGCTAGCTAGCTAACTCGCGCGCGCACTTTCCTTTATTCAAAACGTACAGCTAAACCCATTGATTTGTTTTGAATGTCCGCCTCCGCCGCGCCGAGATCCCCGCAGACGAGCTTTCACTGTATCTTTTAGCCGAATTTGTAGCTAGCAGTGTTTGGCTCTCCATTAAAGTCACTGAGCCAGGAGACGAGCGCCGCGGCTCGCCAGGTATCGCGCGAACGGAATGCTAACGCGGCGTTTCGTTCGACTGTACGCTCGTAAAAAACAGCATCATGTTAATCTGGTTTATGTAAGTGTTTCTGTACCTGCGCTGCCTCGTACCTCCCTGCACCTCCTAAAGAGCGACGGTGGCGACGGTGGCGACGGTGGCGACGGCGGCGACGGCGGCGACGTCTACGGAGGCAATGTCTACGGCGGCGACATCTACGGCGAGGTTCTAAAAGTGATCACATCTACGGGTGAGTTACGGTTCTTTATGTGGAACTGGGAGCCTCCGGTGGGAATAGAAAGAATGAGGAGGGAGGAGGAGAAGAGGAAAGAAAATGAGATGGAGAAGAAGGAGTGGTGGAGGAGAAGAAGAGGAGGAAGAGGAAGGAGGAGAAGAAAAGAAGCAGGAGGAGGAGAAAGAGAAGAAAAAGGAGAAGAAGCAGGAGGGGGAGGAGGAGAAGAAGAGGAAGAAGAAGAAAAGAAGCAGGAGGAGGAGAAGGAAAATAAGTAGAAGAAGACAAAGAAGAAGAGGAGGAGGAGGAGGAGAAGAAGAGGAGGAGGAGGAGGAGAAGAAGAGGAGGAGGAGGAAGCAGGAGGAGAAGAGGAGGAAGAGGAAGCAGGAAGAGGAAGCAGGAGGAGGAGAAGAGGAAGAGGAAAGAGGAGGATGAGAAGAAGCAGGAGGAGAAGAAGAGGAAGGAGAAGGAGGAGGAGAAGAAAAGAAGCAGGAGAAGGAGGAGGAGAAGAAAAGAAGCAGAAGGAGAAGAAAGAGAAGAGGAAGGAGAAGAAGCAGGAGGGGAGGAGAAGAAGAAGAGGAGGAAGAGGAAGAAGAAAAGAAGAAGCAGGAGGAGGAGAAGAGGAGGAAGAAGGAGGGAGGAGGACTAGAAGAGGCAGAAGGCGACGAAAAAGAAGAGGAAAAGGAAGAAGGTGGAGGAGGAGAAGACGCAGGAGGAGGAGAAGAAGAAGAAGACAAGAAAGAGGGAGGAGGAAAAGAAGAAGTAGAAGATGAAGAAGAATAAAAAGATGAAGTAGCAGTAGCGTCGGGCATGAGGCAGTGAGTGATGGAGCTGTGCACAGATTGAATCCCGCTCTGAGGAGACGGCGCAGTAATGTTTATAAATGTTTTGTAAGGAGAACAACGGGGCGGAGGAGGAGGAGGAGGAGGCGCCACATCGAGGAGGATCATCACGGACATCTCAGAGATAAGGACCAGAGACGTAATGCGAGATAATTCAATATATTACCGGCGTGGTACAAATGTAGAGCTGGAGAGTGGAGGACGGCGTGCTGCTTTCAGACGGGAGCTGCTGGGGTTTGCGCTGAGCTGATGGCGTGTGACAGGAACACACGGGCACGGCGGAGCGCGGAAATCTAATTGCGGCGTTGTTTATGATGTCGACATGATAGGCTAAAAGCAGTGTCATGAGACGGGAGCGTTCGGGGAGGATGGACTTCGTATCAACGGAGGTTTCACGGACGGAATTGTAAAAATAAAACGAGTTAGGGGTAAAACGAGCGAGCGTAAGGCGGAGCAGGATCTGACTCGAGACGCCGGTCCGATCTGATCAAATCTAACGTTAAAAATCCGTAAATGTGTCGTTTCGAGAAGACGTATTGCGCTCGTGTCGCTCGTGGATCGTCCCGTTATAATTTACACATTTTAAATCGCAATATTCATCTAAAATGACTTAATAAAAGAAACACGGCGGCTGATTTCAAGTTAGAAAACGGCGGTGTCCAACGGGAGCTGACGTCGCCGTAAACGTCAACAAAACAAAGCGCTAAATGCTGTCGGCGCCCCCTATGGACAGCCGCACGTCACGCTAGAGCAGCAGATTAAAAAAAATTTAAAAATTGGGCCAAAATGACGACGCGACGCTGCCGAATCCGACGAGTATCAACGATTAAGAAAATAAAACTGGAGGAGAAAGTGCGTACGTCACAGTGGAGGTGAAAACGGCGGTTAATCGACAAAATGGCGTCTTGAAAATAGTCGATTAAAGATTAAACTCAAACATGAATCACGTAATGAGGAAGAAACAACTAGAACATGGTCGAAAGCTCTAAGAAGTCCATTTTGGAGAACAGATCTGCTTTAAAAACGTATTTCTCACCACACACTTTATACACTTTTCTCACACGGGCGTTAACGTTTTCTCACATTTCTCTCTCGTTTAAACTCTCTCAAAGTTCAAACCTTCGTAGATTTTAATAAATAAGTACATTATATTATTATAGAACAAAACCATCAAGATCAAGACGGTTTTCAGGCCTAAACTTTTGTTCGAGAAATAAAAATATAAACGTTTTCCTGTACTGTAAATCAGGCGTGTCCAAACATAGACATTGGAATAAGACTTGGAATAAGACTTATAATTAATAATAATAATAAGAGTTAATAAGTCTTAATAATAATAAGACTTGGAAGATTATTTTTAAGTCTGTGTCGCCATGTAATATGACGTTATTCAGGTTATAAAAGTAGAATCTCTTCAATTTGTAGTAAAAAATACTTTCGGATCAATTGGGCCAGACATGAGGGCCAAAAAAAATTGATCTGAGGGCCACATTTGGTCCCCGGGCCGTAGTTTGGACAGCCCGGCTAACAATCGAACGCCAAATTTGCAGAAACGTAAATGTACAGGAGACACGGCACGGAGGAGATTGATTGACAAAAGGTCTACGGTCCCTTAGCCAATCAGGACGCAGAACGCAATACGCTGTAGAAACGCACGCAAAATTACACAGAGAAATACAGCGATAAACGATCACATTGAAACGACTTTACGACACTAATTAAGCTTTAAATAATGCAAGAAAATCCCACTCAAATGTTTTAAATCGACTGTTTGCTGCAGCTCACGTCTTTAAATGAAATAAACAGCAGAACGTACCAATAATTAGCCATAAAAAAGACAAAAAAAGCGAGTCTATGAAAGGTGAACCGCGATATAGCGAGGGAAAACTGTGCTTTATGAATGTGTTTTTACGTCCAGAGCGGGATTCGAACCGCCGACCTGCAGATCCGCGGACACTCTACCAACTGAGCTACTGCCAAAAAGACTGAAATCTGCTGGAGAAATTAAATTCAGCGAGAAAGGCGTGCATAAAAAGAGTGATATCACGATGTAAAAATACGCTCACGTCTTCTCTCGCCTGCCCATAAGACTTGCAAATGTTCCAACAAAAATAGGCCTTTGTACAAAAAAAAAGACAAATACAATTGTCTTTCATAACCTTCAGAAGTCATTACGTTTCAGATCGTTTCTCTGGACTGTCAGAAAAAAAAAAAGAAAAACAGCACAATTATTTTACATACCAATCATCCAAGTGAAAGAATAGACTCATTCATATTCATGTTTTAACTGATGGCGCTTTAAAGGGGCGTTACGTAACTTTTCTGGCTTGGGGAATACGTCACCTGCTCGTCTCCGTGCGTTATTTTCCATGTTTCCAGAAGGTGGCGCTGAGTATATTCCAAGGAGACGAGCGGATGGACAAGTTACAGGGCAAATCTGTGTTTTTAAGGGATTTTTTTGAGGAATAAATGTTGTGGAAATGGTAGATAGATGTGTTTAATGCAATACTACGGAACATCCGAGGCTTCAGGATATGAAATTATGAAGTGCGATATATCGGTAAAGACGATATAGACGATAAACGATAATGTTGAAACTAATTTACGCCATTGATACGACAGAGTTAAAGCAGAACTATCCCCCAAAATCTATTCTATTAGCTACAATAAATGAATAGCACAAGTATTTTAGTAGTTAGTTTATTTATTTTATCTATAATGAGTCATAAAAGTTATTTATTTGACCCTTTACAGCTAAAATCCAAAAATCTGTGATAAATATTGACCCAAAATGTATCGTTCCATTTGTCATAAACTGAACCATAAATCTATAATGTAAAAAGTGAGGTTTATGCAGAGTCAAGCTAAAATAAAATGAATAAAGATGATTAAATATGTAAAGATCAGGCAGTGGACAAGGAGCTGCAGGTGGGTCAGGGGTCAGAGGTCAGGGGTCAGAGGGTTAGGGTCAGACAGTGGACAGGGAGCTGCAGGTGGATGTCGGTGAGAACATGTTAAACGCTTTAAAAATGTGACGAAAACTTCACTGGAGGACGCTTCTGCTTTTGGAAGGTTTTTGTCTTAGTGTGCTAATGCTAATGCTAATGCTAATGTCACATGAGAAAACATTGTATTTATTGTAAAGACGACCCACTTGTTTTTAGGTGTAGATTATTTCAGTGGTGTTTAAATATTTATTACACTCTGAAATTAGCATTAGCATTAGCATTGACACACAAAGAAAGACTTTCTAAAAGCAGAAGTGTCGTCCGATGAAGTTTTCCTTTATGAACGTGAGAAAAGCTTAATGCTAATGCTAACTTCTATTAATTAGCAATAGCATTAGCACTGACACACAAAGACACAACTTTATAGATGTGAGGAAAACTCCACTGGACGACACTTCTGTTTTTAGAAAGTCTTTGTCTTTGTGTGTCAATGCTAATGCTAATGCTAATGCTAACTTCTATTAAAACATTAAATGTCACATGAGAGCAAAATGCAATTTGTTGTAAGGATGGCTCAGTGGTTTTGAGGTATAGATTATTTCAGTCTGCAGTGTTATTTAAATATTTATTAGGCTCCGAATTAGCATTAGCATTAGCATTAGCATTAGCACTGACACAAAAACATACCTTTCTAAAAGCAGAAATGTCCTTTGGTGAAGTTTTCCTCACATTTATAAAGTGTTTCACATGTTGTCAGTGACATCCACCTGCAGCTCCCCGTCCACTGTCTGACCCTAACAGGGTTTAGGGTCGAGTCAAGAGTCCCTCAGATGGAACTCACCGGACACCACAGAGCCAAGTGTGTGTGTGTGTGTGGGGTGTGTGTGTGTGTGTGTGTGTGTGTGTGTGAGAAGTGTAGGGGTGTGTCTGTGGGTGTATATGTGTGTATGTGCATGCGGGTATGTTTGTGTATGTATTTGCATGTTTGTGTGTGGGTATATGTGTGTATATGTTTGTGTGTATGTGCGTGTATGTTTGTGTGTGTTACAATGCCCAGCAGCTCTGTGTGAGTGTATGTGTATCTGCGTGCGTCTGTATATGTATGTTTGTGTATATATGTGTATGTGTGTGTGTGTCTGTGTATGTGGGGGTGTGTCTGTATGTGTGTATATATATGTGTGTATGTTTTGTGTCTATGTGCGTGCATGAGTATGTAAGTTTGTGTGTGTCTGTGTGTATGTGCGTGTATATATCTGTATGTTTGTGTGTATGTATGTATGCGTGCTGTGAGTGTATATATGTGTATGTGTGTCTGTGTGTGTCTATATATTTGTGTGTCTGTGTGTGTTGTGTAGGTGTGTGTGTATGTGTGTATATATATATATATATATGTGTGTGTGTATTTGTGTGTGTGTATATATATGTGGGGGTGTGTAGGGGTGTGCCGGGGTGTGTGTGTGTGTGTATGTGTGTATATAGGGGTGTGTGTCTGTAGGGGTGTGTGTGTGTGTGTATATATATATATATATATATGTGTATGTGCCTGTGTGTGTATATATGTATATATACATATATATTTGTGTGTGTGTATATATGTGTGTGCATGTGTCTATGTGTGTGTGTGTGCGATGCCCGGCGGCTCTTTCATTCGTGTCTCACACTGACACTTTGTTCACTGTCAGGCTCCTCTGGGGACGTGAGAGGAAAAACGAACTGAAGTGTTTATCCGACGCTTCCATGTGCAAATATAAACACATATGTCGGCAGAAGAGGTGGAAGCGTGTGTGTTTACAGTGTGCGCTCTGCGACACGGGCAACGCCACACGGGCAACGCCACACGGGCAACGCCACATGGGCAACGCCACACGGGCCACGGCGGGAGATCAAAATATTAAAAATTAGCCGACGAAAAATCCATCTTTGAACATAAACAGAGGCTTTAGACGTTATTTATCCCACATTTATCACTCCATCCTCTGACTTTGTGACGAGTATCATGCCCAAAATAATTGTGATTAACGATTTTATCACAATAATAATTAAAACTGTTTTGGATGTAAATAATTATAATTTTAACACAGAATATTTATAGTTGAGCAGGGCCGTCATCTCAAATTTGAAGGCCCAGGGGCAATAAGCCTCACATGGGCCCCCCTAATACAAATTAATAGGAAAACGGTCAAATTCTGGGCCCCTAAGACCCTGGGGCCCCGAACAACAGACCCATTTGTCCCCCGTTGACTCACCTCTGGATAAATTATTTTTTTTATTTTTTTTATTTTCTGTACATTCAGGTGATAAAATGGCGATTATCTTTGTTGCCGAAACTTTATTTTCCAGATTATAATTCATACTTTTTTCATAGTTTGTCCGGGGGGTGCCACTTAGTGCCACATACTCAGATGCGACTTATCAGGGCCGTCAATTGAAATTTGGGGGCCCGGGGCAAGAAGTCTCGCATGGGCCCCCTCATGATACAAATTAAAAAGAAGAGTTTCATTTTGGACCTGTAAACCCCGGATAGACCCTTTGTCGTCCCCGTTGACTCCCCCGTGGATGAGTTGTTTTTTCCGTCACATTCTGGTGATATATCGGCGATTATCTTTGTTGCCGATTATCACGATTATACAAAATGTCCCACGAACGATTATAGTTGATCGTTTTTAATCACGATAAATGATAATATTGTTTATTGTCTCGTCCCGACCTCAGACCTAAAGCTAAACAAGGAAAACAATAGTGCTAGTCGGTATGCTAACAGCTAGTATGCTAACAGCTGGTATGCTCACAGCCGGTATGCTAACAGCCGGTATGCTAACAGCCGGTATACTAAGAGTCAGTATGCTAACAGCCAGTGTGCTCACAGCCGGTATGCTAATAGCCAGTTTGCTAACAGCCAGTATGCTAACAGCCAGTGTGCTAACAGCCAGTGTGCTAACAGCCAGTATGCTAACAGTCAGTGTGCTAATAGCCAGTGTGCTAATAGCCAGTATGCTAACAGCCAGTATAGCCAGTATGCTAACAGCCAGTATGCTAACAGCCAGTATGCTAACAGCCAATGTGCTAACAGCCAGTGTGCCAACAGCTGGTATGCTCACAGCCGGTATGCTAATAGCCAGTTTGCTAACAGCCAGTGTGCTAATAGCCAGTATGCTAACAGGTGTGAGAGATCCATTAGGAGCCTGAACAGAGATACAGAACATGACCCAGGCACAGTTCAGATTTAATGTAGTTCAAAAGACGTAGCTAACAAAGTGTAAACAAACAGGTGCGTTAGCTTCAGTGTCGTTAGCGCGTTAGCTTCAGTGTCGTTAGTGCCTCCTTCAGACAGATATAAGGCAGTGTCCAGCGGGAATCTGACCAGAAGTGAAGAAACGGCCCAAAACAAAATGTTATGTCTTAAACATGGTCCTCAAAATGGAGCGTTTTGAGTTTCAGATTCAGTTTCAGTTCTACACAACATCTTGAGGCCTTTTTCCATTCAAAATAAATAATATTTAGTTAGAAATAGTTCATTGCTATGGTAACGGTGCCAGTTTCTCATCATTCTGAAACCAAAAGGAAAATGAAATCCATAAATAAATACACTTGAAGTTCTTCTCTCGAGCTAAACATTTGACTCAAACGTTTCGTAATGATTTTGACAGATTTCTTTCGGTTCGAGTTTATTTCTACAGCGAATTTAAAAAGAACTGGAGCCGACCGAAGTGCTGCACATAAAAGTCGACAAAAGACCAGATCACGTTACGTCCAATTATACAGAGTTTGACCTAAAATGCACCAAAATACCTCAAAAGTCTAAACGCTTTTACATAAAGGAGATAAAAGAGAGAAGAGAGAGAAGGAAAACAAGAAAAAGAAACGGAGGTGAGAGGTTTGAAGGAGTCATGGTCAGACGAAGGAATAGAAAGAGGCAGAATGGAGTGAGAGCGCAGGAGGAGAGAGGAGGAGACAGGAGGAGAGAGGGGGAGACACGAGGAGAGAGGGGGAGAGGAGACGAGAGAGAGGAGGTGAAAGAGAGAGGAGACATGAGAGGAGACGAGAGGGAGGAGACAGGAGGAGAGGAGACGAGGAGACGGGTGAGAGGAGGTGAAAGAGAAAAGAGACAGGAGGAGAGGAGATGGGAGAGAGGAGACGAGAGGGAGGAGAGAGGAGGAGAGGAGACGAGAGAGAGGAGATGAAAGAGAGACGAGATGGGAGAAGAGACAAGGAGACGAGAGGAGATGAAAGAGAGAGGAGACAGGAGAGAGGAGACAGGAGAGAGGAGACCAAAGAGGAGATGAGAGAGGAGATGAGAGAGGAGACAGGGGAGAGGAGACAGAGGAGAGGAGACAAGAGAGGAGATGAGAGAAGAGATAGGGAGACGAGAGAGAGGAGACAGAAGAAAGGAGGAGAGAGGAGACGAGACAGGAGAGACGAGATGAGACGGGAGAAAGGAGACGAGAGAAGAGACAAGGACACAAGGAGACAGGAGCCCGTCTCTGTCTCTTTGTCTTTGTCATTCTTCTGTCCTGATGCCGTTTCGTCCACAGTTTCGTCCACAGCTTCAGTTCGAGCCTTTTGTCTTTAAACCAAGGAGTGAAAAAACATCTCAAAATGTTTCATCTTCTGAATAATTTTGTGCATGTGTCTGATTATAAAGTGAATATATTTTTTGTGTCTTTTTTCTACATTTACCGTCGAAACCCCATGTGACCGTCGTTGCCACGCCCACTTCACTCACAAACTCTGAAGGAGACGAGCGGCCATTTTGATTTTTGACGTCACAGTTTACATCAGAGCGGCGTCGCTAAACGTCAGCGTGGTTCACGTTCTCCAAACTCAACGTACGAGCTTTTAATCTTCCGTCTTCACTCGTTCGCGTTCGCTCCGCTTTCGATTTCAAACACGCGGCACTTACGAAATCAAAATAAACCGAGATTACGAAGCAAATCCGGCGGTATTGACGAATCCCGGACGCCGCCGCTGATCCCACACAGATCTACGGCTCAATCTTTAGCGCTTATCCAGCATCGGCTAATGAAGTCGGCTCGGGCGCGGCTGGGTTCTAAAAAGGCATGGGGTGAGTTTAATTAAACAATGCTAATGAGCAACTAATTAAAAGCTTTCTGATCAAAACAAGCCGGCAATTACCTGGAGCGGAGAACGGATAATGAGGCGAGTACAATCACCGGCGCCGGCGTAAACCCACAGAGGCCTCGTCCGATCAATCGCTTTACTATTAATGAACAGTTTTGATCCTGTTTTTCTTAACGTTTTTGTTTGTTTTTTTGCTACGTGTCGGGTTTTGGACGGATCCGAGCGAAAAGACGACCCGAGGATCTGAACGGGGAGGAGAACGCGGCGTTGACGAAACATCAGCGGCGGTCGGTTCATACGCCGACTGTCACTCACCCAGACTTTTCCCTCCCGCTTCCTCCACATATTGATTTTAATCTGCTCTGCTCCTCGAGTGTCCGACCGGACTCACACTTTCACTCAGAATGGCAATTAGCTCCCGGGCGCTCGCTCACACGCTCTGGAGTGAGAGAGGGAGAGAGGGAGAGAGGGAAGGAGGAGGGAGGAGACGAGGAGATGAGGAGACAAGGAGGAGAGGACAGAGGAGACAAGAAGAGAGGAGAGAGAAAAGAGAGAGGAGAGAGGACTCAAGAAGCTCCCGGGCGCTCGCTCACACGCTCTCTCTGGAGTGATGCACGGAGGAGAGAGGGAGGAGAGAGGGAGAGAGGGAAGGAGGAGGGAGGAGAGAGGGGGAGAGGGAGGAGAGGACAGAGGAGACAAGGAGACAAGAAGAGAGGAGAGGAAAGAGAGAGGAGAGAGAACTCAAGAAGCTCCCGGGCTCTCGCTCACACGCTCTCTCTGGAGTGATGCATGGAGGAGAGAGGGAGGAGAGAGAGGAGAGGGAAGGAGGAGGGAGGAGACGAGGAGAGAGGAGACGAGAGGAGAGGAGACTTTCTGTAGTGATGCAGAGAGGAGAGGGGAGAGGTAGAGGAGAGGAAAGAGAGGAGAGAGGAGAGGAGGGGAGAGGAGGAGACTTTCTGTAGTTATGCAGAGAGGAGAGGGGAGTGGAGAGAGGGAGAGAGAGGAGACGAGGAGATGAGGAGAGGAGACTAGGAGAGGGGAGAGGAGGAAAGGCGAGACAAGGAGAGATGAGAGGAGATGAGGAAACGAGGAGACGGAGGAGAGAGGAGTGGAGGAGATGATGAAAGGGGAGACAAGAAGAGAGGAGAGTAAAGAGAGAGGAGAGGAGACTTTCTTCTTTCTTTCTAGTGATGCAGAGAGGAGATGGGGGAGGGGAGACTAGGAGACAAGAGAGAGGAAAGGAGGAGACGAGAGAGAGAGGAGACAGGAGACAAGAAGAGAGGAGAGAGGAGAGGAAAGAGAGAGGAGACTTTCTTCTTTCTTTCTAGTGATGCAGAGAGGAGATGGGAGAGAGGAGATAGGAGACAAGAGAGAGAGGAGACAGGAGGGAGAAAACAAGAGAGAGAAGAGAGAAGCCGAGAGGGAGGAGAGAAGAGACGGGAGAGAGAAAAGAGAGTAGTAATTAGCTCCTGCCCTCTCTCTCTCTCTCTCTCTTTCTGTAGTGATGCAACAGACTTTTTCCCGCCGCTGACAGATACGTATCAATGGCAAATCTTTCCCCTCCAGCGCTGAAGGGAAAATCCATGACAAGGTTAGGGCCACAGAGACCGGGGGATCGCAACGCACGCCACAATCACGCCACGGGATAGAAGGCACTCGCCGAAGGCTCAGGGAGAGGTGTGAGGAAGGAGGGAGGAAGGAGGAAGGAAGGAGGAGGCGGAGGAGAGCAGAGACAGGATGAAAGAGGGTGGGTTTCATCACGGGGAATTTCTCCACCGCGATGGAAAAGAGGTTTACTAAATCAAAACAAAGGAGCGGACAAAGCGCAGCTGAGAGAGTTCCTGAACCTGCAAAGTCAAAATACGAACGAGAACGAGAGGAATAACAACGGCGCGAGGAGGAGAGGGATAAACGGAAGAACACGGAAAGCAGACGTATTGTTTTTGTGTGTCTACAGGTATAATTTGCACATTTTAAATCACAATATTTGTCTAAAATGACTTAATAAAAGAGACAAATCCGCTGAAAACTGGTGTCCAATGGGCGTGTATGGGTGGAGGTGAAAACGGGAGTAGATTTACAAAATGGCGTCTTGAAAATAGTCCATTAAAGATTTCTCAAACATGAATCCCTCCAAAACAACTTCAGAAGACGGTTAAAAACTCCGAAACATCCATTTTTTGCAGTTTAATTTTAATCGCAATTGGTGTTTTGGATGTTTGAACAACAAAACTTTGTGTAATTTTCCGCTTAAATGTGATATTTCCACGTTTTTCGAATTATTTTACAACTTATTCACAATTTCCAAACCTTAACCACAACTTTTTTTGGCAAGTTTTTACACAAATATCGTAAATGGTCACGTTTTTTGTCGAACTTTTTAAACTTCAACGCTCAAAAACACTTTAAGGAACTGGATTTTTGGGAGCTGGAATCGCACCGGCAACGTGAGAGTCGGCGGACAAACGCTCTACCAACTGTCGCTAAAGATTCACTAAACATTTTACATTTTTCGTCATTATCGACCAGCCCTAGACGCCAAAGATTCTCTCCGTTCCGGTTTGATTCCGTGGCTCGTGGTCATTACTTTTCCTCCCCAATTCCTTGCACTTCATCAGGGAATATGGTAGATTATCCAAAGAGTCAAAAGTTCCAGCAGAGTGTGCCAGTAATCGCTTTAACAGCAGAGAATGTGCGCATAAATCAGAAGCTCGACTTTGTTCCTGCAAGTATAACTACAGATAGATTTGATCGGGCTCGTGGCCATGAACCCGCCGTCCAAACCAAACAAATGTTCAGCGCGAATGTTCACACGGAGGAAATTGGTTGATTATGTTCTCCCAAAATGCTTTGCTTCATCTGCCTTTGACGGGTCTTGCAGGGAGAGAGCTCTAGCGTTTTGCCTCCCGCGGGTTTCTGGGAAGGCGTTCACTCTCTGCGGTGTGCAAAACTCCACTCTGGTCCCTTATAAACTCATCACTGTGAGTAATCAGGATGGTCGTGAGTGGGGAATAATAGTTAATAATAATTTTAATAGTTTTTAAAGCAGATCTGTTCTACAAAATCGAACTTTTCAGAGGTTTTAGCCACGTTCTAGTCGTTTCCTTCTCATTTACTCTCTTGAAGTCGTATTCGCTTATTTTCCAGACGCCGTTTTATCGATTAACCGCCGTTTTCGCCTCCCGCTGTGACGTCCGCGCTTCCTTCTCCGGTTTTATTTTCTTAATCGGTGATATTCGTAGGATTCTGCAGCGTCACGTCGTCATTTTGGTACAAATGAAAACAAACAAAAAAGTGCTGCTCGTTAGTGCGACGTGCGTCTGTCCATAGGGGGCGCCGACAGCTGCACGTCGCTTTGTTGTGATGACGTTTACGGCGACGTCGGCTCCCACTGGACACCGCAGTTTTCCAATGCAGAAGTCAGCGGATTTGTTTCTTTTATTAAGTCGTCGTGACCATTTACGATATTTGTGTAAAAACTTGCCGAAAAAGTTGTGGTTAAGGTTTGGAAATTGTGAATAAGTTGTAAAATAATTCGAAAAATGTGGAAATATCACCTTTGAGCGGAAAATTACACAAAGTTTTGTTGTTCAAACGTCCAAAACACCAATTGCAATTAAAATTAAACTGCAAAAATGGATGTTTCGGAGTTTTTAACCGTCTTCTGAAGTTGTTTTGGAGTGATTCATGTTTGAGAAATCTTTACTCGACTATTTTGAAGACGCCATTTTGTAAATCCAACCCCGTTTTCACCTCCACCCATACATGCCCATTGGACACCAGCCAAAATTGTTCATTTGTCTCTTTTATTACGTCGTTTTAGATGAATATTGTGATTTAAAATGTGTAAACTATAACAGAATCATCCACAGAGATGAGAACCATAGAGACACAAGCACAATAGAGCAAATTTAAGACTTTAAAAATCAGGTTCAGCGCTTTTAATCAAAATGCTAATAGTTGGCAGATCTCCCACAGATCACAGCTTCGAACAAACTTTCTACTTTCACTGTGAAACATTTGCGAAGTTTAAGGTTTTCTGTAATTTTGAACGGGACAAGTTTAATGTCCAAATGACTCAACACTAGGGGGCAGAGTCAAAGCAAGAAAAGTAGTAAGATCGTCTCCATTGTTAATCACAATTTTAATATAATATCATTTATTTATTAATTTCAGAGTTTAAGTTAGCACCTGTAGACTGTATATACTGAATAAATGACGTAGCGGACCTGCTAGCCGCCGTGTTCCAAATAGGAAGTGCTCATGGACGCACTTCCAGCTCCATCGACTCTGGCCCCAATTCACTTTACATTGAAAAAACTGTTAACTGCTGCTGTCAGACTCGTCATTTTGGTCTTAAATGTTCATATTAACCCGCTCTACACGATCCTGAGGTTTTTATTTCGCTATTGCGTCGGTAAATCAGTCTTTGCCCTTCCCCTTCTGTACCTGGAGATGGGCGGAGACTCCGGCA